>NC_083616.1:13703857-14363857 GCF_963584025.1 Labrus mixtus | reverse complement strand
CACCTTGTGTCAAAGACTCATTTTAGATGTTACATCTAAAATCTGCTGCTGAAGATGTATTGTACCTGATTTTAATGTAGACTCGATTTTATGAGCTCTTGTCACTGATCTGTGCCACAAGAAATGTAAATCTTTTCACCAAACGTTGATATCTCCAACATCAAAGAGACCTGTCTTTACATCAAAGTGTATATTAAACAGAAACAATGAAGTTAGCAGCAAGAGAAAATATGGTAAGAATATGTTTAAATAATTAAAGTGACAAAGTAAAAGCCTTGGAGTATATCATTGATTGATATGCTTATTATTTTACCCAACTTTAAGGTTAGCTAAAGCGTTGTATCTCATAACCATGATTTCAGTTCAAACAGTACATTACTTATTCTAAGTTTAACATGAAATCCTGAAATCATTTATATTCAGGCTATAAAGTAGCTCATGTAGTTTCCTGAAGACGTGAATCTGACGTCCATCTGTGCCATGCAAGAAGCTTTATAGTCATACTCATTATAGTCATTATAGTTATAGTTACTCATTATAGTTCTTCCATGTCTTCCATCACATTATATAAGTGAAAGGCAGACACAGAGTCATGTCTTTCTCCTGAACAGAGAGAGAATTTATTTAATTCACTTTTACATAAGTTGTCCTTTAAACAAGACGCTGTGGGTAAGTGAGCTGTTACCGTGTAATATAATGCTTGTTAAAGTCCCAGCAGCATTTCCCCCAGAAAAGGCATCACTAAATTTATTTTTTTTCAAGTTTTTATGGAATGGGCCCAAAGGAAATATCCTCATTCACTGCATTTCACTTTCTAGTAAGACTTTGAGTGCAGTAGGATCTCATCCTCTCAAGGCCACAGAAGAACAAATATCCATATTCCAGCGTGTTTACAATCTCATAGTCTGTCTGTTTTGCTGGGGCAGGGTGATGCAATGCTTTATTTGGCATACCTCACCTTATATTATGTCTAGCACAGCTCAAATTATTTCTCCAAGATTACTCGAGCCTGCAGTGAGGTCTGATCTGGGCTGTGAGCTCCCACCATGTTTTGTGGGAAGGACAAAGTCACATGAATGTTTTGATTATTGTTTGGCTGTTACAGTTTATATAAGGATGAAGATTTTTCCCAGAGGAAAATATTTTGCAAATTTTTCTTTAAATAAAATATAAACATGTCTGTTCGGAGAGAAGCTGGGAAAGGACTCCTGAGATTTCCAAGTAAAACAAAAGAGATAAGTCATTGAAAAATAACGGAGTCATACTGTGCCCCAGTATAAGGCACATTCGCAAAATAGATGGAAACTAATTTGAAAAAGAACACAAAATAAATATCTATAAAGAAGATTAACAATTCTCCTTTTTATTTTCTGACATTTTCTTATTTGTGTGAAGGCTGAGTTTAGGTTTGTCCACAAAGACATTTAAAAAGCTCTCCTTCAGAGACTTCTAGTAGATGAACTTCACTCTGTATGTTTTTCCCCTTCAGAGCAGGAGACACATGTGCCATGTTGTTTGTTCTTTGAAATCTTCTTTGCAGCTTAAAATAAAAAAAGCACTATTAAGCGTCTTTAGCCTAAGATGTTATCGCGCTGTAGCTGCACAGTGACCCGGTTGTTCAGAAGGTTTAAGAGCAAACCTTTCTTTGCTACTGAAGGCAAAAGCTGCTGTTGAACAAGAATGCCCCGAGTGTTGGGCTCAGAGGTCTCACCTGCTTGATCCTGTTTATGAAAGTTGAGGAAACAAAGTCTTAGCTTGAGTGAAATTAGATTTTTATAATCATGTAATATGTTGTTAAGAACCTTCCTTTGTGCTTGATGAACCCGTTACTTTAAGTGGTATAAAATTACTTCCCTCTTTCCTCCATGCATATGTTTTGAATGATTTTATTTTATTTAAATGTTTTGCCTTTATTGCACAGTGGATAGAATCGGAAACTGGGGAGAGAGAATGACATGCAGGAACTGAGCCACAGGCCGGACTCAAGACCGGGCCGCCTGCTTGGAGGACTATAGCCTCCGTACATGGGGAGCAACCTGTACTGCTAGGCCATCTCATTTTGATTCTTTCTTTGAAAAAAATGCCAATCACTCTCATTCTGCCTGTGCCTCCTCTAGATGCTTCATCCCAAACATCTATGCAGCTCTGTGCACGGCGGTGCTGGTGCCTCTCATCTGTCTGGTTGCAGTTCTGGTTGTGTTCATCCACGCCTACCAGGTTACTCAGCAGTGGAAGGCCTACGATGATATTTACCGTGGACGAACCAACAGTGCAGGTATGGTAATCTGTGAATACATAAACAAGTACTAAAACTCTCAAAATGTGTGCACAAACTCACAGAACCTGTTGTTTTTCAACTTGAAGAGGTAGAAATAGAAATGCACATTCAAAATAGATTTGATAACGCGTATAAATGCAAAATCTCTCTGTCTGCAGCAATCAAAAACATACCAGAAAAACAAGTAACCTGCTTAGAGACAGCCTCAGGAGCTAGACTGCATCCACCCCTATTTTTGGATTAAAGTTTCAGCCCCTATTTTGTGCATCTTACAGTCTCTGTTTCTGTCTGCTGTGTGTGAACCCAAGAGACACATAATACAGAAACAAAAAGTTTGCTTTTTTCAATGATACAATGCTCACATCCACAATTGTATTCATCCATTGTACTTTGTCATAATTTAGATAATGATATGATTTGCAGAGCCAAGTACAGTTTAAAGCAACATTAAAGCATGTTTGAATTGCATGTTAGATGTTATTTAAAGCACTTATCTGGTGTAATAAAAAAGATGGAAAAGTCACACACATCAATCCTGGTAATTTTGCAAGTTTGAATCAGTGATATTTATGAAGAGAAACGTTGTAGCCTCGCCCGCACATGGAGATCCTAGTCACTGTAGTCCCTCAGTATCATGGCTGTTATCAGTGGCTATCTGTGAGAATCAGCAGGGTTTAGCTTGTATGCTCAGTCAAGGCCCTCCAATGACAAAGCAAAGCCTGAATTAGTGCCAGTTCTTTGGCTGGCAAAAAGTTTGCCCTACTCGCCTTGTGTGGCCTCTGATGCAGCATAGGAAAACAAAACAGTTCGTTGCTGAGCTGCACATTGTTGTGCATTATTTATGAAATCCAAACCAGTCTTAGGCTAAGGTCACTCCATGGCATTTTTTTTTTTACCTGACTAGAATGCTTAATGATGAACAATTCTATAGGAAAACTACAGTATGGTGCTTATGTTAAAGTAGAAGGGCAAAGAAGAAGCAGGTAGTAGCAGCTTCCTAAACTTCTTATTTAAAGAGTGGTAGAATGGAAATAAAGGTAGGCACAGCACACATTAGTCAAAGCAGCAGTCTGACCCCCGAGTGAGGGTGTGTGCTGTGAAGGACAGAACGGCCCTTGAGTTGTGAATATGTGCGTCTAATTTTGTGTAGAACAGCTACACTTTGAAATGGATGCTTATGAAAGGGAATTTAACTCAATCAAATAACACAAAATTGGAGATGAAACCTAATACACATTTTAAGCATGAACACAAGATGCTCACAAACAGTATGGACTGTGCAGTTGTCTTTTTTTATTTTCCTTGGTTGGGCTCCTTTATTAAGCAAGTCATGGTGCCTCATTGTATCCAGCCAGCTTAAATCTGTGCAGAACCTGCAGGACAGCTAAAGCCAATCAGACAATGAACCTTTAGGTAGCCAACATTTTTAAATACCTTACTGCAGCAAAAAAAAAACAGATAAGACAAGCTGAGGGCCCATCAGTGTGTGTGTGTGTGTGTGTGTGATGAAAGATATAGAAGGAATTCTGACATCACGTATCACGACATAACATGTCTGCACGTTAGTTGTAACCTGCAGGCATGTACCTGTATCTCAGCAAAGATTTGGGACTGTGCCATTTCACCCATTGTAAAGCTTAACTGGATAATATAATACAACAGCTTTGCACAGCTTTGTACAGTTGGTACACATGAAGAAAAACATATAACAGCAGGTAGAAACACAAGCAAAGAAGGGGCCAGTCAGGCTGGAAGCATGTTTAGGGCTTCAATAGCTGAGGGGACAATAGGGTGAGAAGTGGAGGAGGATGGGTTGGATGATGGTTTTATACAGAGGTAATAGGAGGTGAGGTGAGACGGACAGGACTCTCAGTTTCAGTAAGGCCGAAAGTCTTTGCTGGCAGCGTTTATGAGTGTCAGTGGTGTACTGATCAAAGCTGAGTTTATTGTACACAGTGAGTCCAACATATTTAAAGGAGTTGACCATTTCGACAGTTTCATTGTTAATGTATGTTGGGTTATGGACTGTATGTGGAGAACCAGAGTTAGTGATGACTGTTTCTTTTGTCTTTGTGACATTCAATTGTTGATAGTTGTCTGTGCACCGCTGTGTGAATTGAGATATGGTGTGCCTAGTAGTCTGTAACTGAGTTATTTTCATTAAGAAGTGCAACTATGGCTGAGTATTTGAAGTGTGTGGTAACTGTTGAGGGGCTGGTGCAGTCGTTAGTATACAGTGTGTACAGTGAGGGACTGAGTACACAGCCCTGGGGGGCTCCAGTGTTGGTGATGGTGGAGGATGTCGCGGAGCCAACTCTGACGGCTTGTGATCTGTTGGTTAGAAAGCTGTAAACCCAGTGGATGAGATGTGGTGGGACATAAACAGTATTTGTTAGCAAGGCATGATGTTCTTTTACTTCAAATGTGAGCAGACCTTAATGTCAACATAGTGGAGTTAAATTAGTTACTATTATTGTTCTACTTTTTATGACTGCAAGTGTTCACTGACTGCACTTTGATCGTTGAAAGAATGAGGAAATAAACACTGTATGATGCACCTTGTTTGAATTAGCCAATGCAGTTCCTTTATTTAAACAGCAGACACGTATTATTTACTTATTCACCTACATTATGCACACATCAAAGATTGTCCTGTAATATTGAACTGATATTAATGACATCATTAGACACACAAAAATGGCACATATAATAAGGATTAACGTTTCATGAAAGATACTTTCCCCTTTAAACTTCACATTTTACTAATAAGAGTATAACATTAGACTTACAGTATATAACAGTTTCCTGAATACTCAAAGACGCTCAACAAAGAACAACAAAACAAAACAATGAAAACAAAACAGAGAAGAATTAGTCCAAAGGAAGGACTAACAACAAGAGTTATAGAGTTATACTGTTTCATTAATACTGCTATTTTATTACCAACAAGGTAAAATCATCCGGTGTTTCCAAAAACGTCAAAGATTAGACAAAGGTCCAAAAATGAACTGAGATTTATGTCGGTGAACTCTGTTTGTCCTCTGAGGACAAGAAAGAAAGAGCTTTGATTATCCCAAAGGAAATTCTTCAAAATGACAGCACAGCAAATTAAGAGCTACCTAACAAAGAACTATTTGTAACTCAAATATAAAATATGAAGCTGTTTAAGGATAAAATGCCCCAAAACCCAACAACAACAAAAACAGGCAACGATGTAGGACGGTAAAATTTGAGTCATGATTGAGTCAGACAGAAAAACTATCAATCATAATTTCGTTAACATAATGAGAGGTAATTAAAAAAACTTAATGCAACCGTTGATAAATGAAATAACAAAAAAACAACTCAATGGTACATTATAATGATTCTTCGGTTATATTGCCCATAAAAGTGAAATGCAGAATGCACATCGTAATAATAAGCATAATGGATCAGTCATATTGCACATGGTCTCTGAAATTGAGCGTGTTATTGCACATGATAATGAACTTCGAGAGCCTCCTTTTGAAAAGTAATGTTATTCAAGATAAAAAAAGATGCTGCATTGTTCCTTCTGCAGAACCAGGAGGAGTTACAGTTTGGATGGGGACAGGTAGAAAAAACCTCCTGTGGTTTTCTATTGGTGGTCTTATAAGGCTAAAGCTGAAGCTGCTCTGATAGGACACCAGAGTGGCGTGGGAGGGGGATAGGTGTAATTCAGCGATTGAGATGTTACCCACATTGATAATCATCTCAGCTCTATCTCATGACCCTTCTATAGGATCTGACCTCCATGTAAGGACTAAAAGGTAAATAAAGTGTTTAAAAAGTGATCCACAGTGATCAGAGAAACCAGTGAAATGCTCTTATACTGATGGGCTTATTATCCTTTGTTCATGTGTTTATTTGAGTGTTATTGTTCATGAGAGATCATAAAGAGCATACCTTTGAAAAGTGTTAGCACTCCTACTGTGCTTGTAAGTTCATACTTAGTTTACACACACATTACTTGTACATTGGGTGTTTGTGATTGCCCACACACACACACACTCACACACACACACTCAGTACAGCTGCTTGTTATCACAGCTGCTGACCTCTCTGTGACAGTAATGTCAGCACCGTCTTGAGTTTCTGCATGGTTGTTTTCATTGAACCCGGGTTCTCCTCTCAGTTTGTCTTCTCACAACAGGAACCATCGCTGGTCAAGTGTAAACTAGAGCCTGTCATGCTGCGGAGGAAAGTAGCTCCCTAATGTGAAAAGAAAATCAGGAGAAGTTGGAAGTTAGAGCAGAAATTACACTGTTGGGGGTTGAACCATTTGTTGATTTTTTTTAGCTTTACCAATCTGAAAGATACCCTCAACATCGTTTAACATCTCTCTAACATGTCTTTTAAAAAGACTGTCACATGCACACACACTGAAAACCTGTGACTGCTGTGCTTTTTTCTGCTTATTCTGTGCGGTATCAAGCCAAAGAGTCCGTCAGCACTTTGCAGTTATTCTCCATTTGGCTGTAGGAACCTGCTCTTACTGTGGGAGCACGGCCCTGTCCACAGACTGGAATGTGCTTACATGGATGGAAAACTCAAACCAGGGAGGGAGGAGAGAGAGACAGATGTGCAAGATAGAAAAAAGAGTGAGGGAGGATAGAAGAACTAACTTTGTGATAACTAGAAGCAGTAGAGAGCGAAAAAGAAACAGATCTAAAGATGGAGCCAATTTTCTGCCTCTGAGAAGACATACCCACACCAGACAGAATGTGCAGATAGCACACACAAAAACAGGCGTGAAACAATAACACTGAAGCGATAGAAAGTAATTAACCATAGCTTTGAGAGAAAAGGTTGGGACTTACAGGAAATGTTCGTCAAAGGGAAAGGGAGAAGCCGGAGCAGGAAGAAACTGAGAAGAAGGGAACATAAAAAGTGTTATAGTTAGAGGAAAGCTGCAGTGAGATAAGGAGCAGAAGTTGGAGCAGAGGGAAACTGACAGGGTGGTGGAAGTTGCACCTAAGTGAGGGCTTTTTGTGCAAACTTGGGCCCCGTGCCCTGTGTTTCAATCCTACTTGTGAAGTGAACTGTACAGTCTGTCCTACATAGTGCAAGTGTGACTCATTGGTGTGATTTGGAATTGGTGCAGCTCACAATTCAGGGTCAGCATTAAGGTCAGTTTTAAAAAGATAAATGGTGTCTCTTTGTTTTAAAGAGCCTGACCAAATGCAATTTTTGAGACCAATACAGATCTAGAAGGGGGGTTTCACCGATAATCAATATGGCAGATATGGTAAATGTTGGAGCTAAAATGAAAGTAAAACGTTTCTTTTTGCATTGTGCATGAATATTTTTATGTAAATATACTCAGGGGGTCTCTATAAGAAATACATTTATTAAAAATAATTCATATTGTCAGCCAGATCTAGTATAAACCAACATCTGCGTAGTTGTGTTATCATGCTACATGTGCTGCAGTCAATGCTGAGAGTATTGTAAGCTGAAATGTGTTATACTGACATCACATCTTATTATACCATCATTGTTTCCAAATTTTATGTTCCGTAAAAACTGGTGTCATAATTACACAAACCTTAAATCCATGTACAGTGCTATCGAAACATCTGGTATAGGACAACATCAGCCAGTGTTAGTGGTTAATTCATGTATTTATGTAATACCATTTAGAAAAGTCACATGATACAAGTGTGCTCCATGTGGTTGGGGCACGTACAACCATAAAGACCATGAATGAATGTTATCAAAGGTACATCATGTTCTCAGCCACATGATGATCACTAATGGAAACACAGGTCTGAAAATGTCAGCGACCTTTGAATTCAAGGCATCTAACAGGACACACACACACACACACACACACACACACACACACACACACATACACACACACTACTCAAATACACATTATTTGTCTAGGGTAAATATCAAAAAAATACATATCTGGAGGAAATCACCTATTAAAACAAATATTTATTTATATTTTTACTAGGCTGAAATGAGTTGTTGGGCATTTAAGAGTTTTTTTTAACTCTATAATGTATCCAGAATCAACTCATTATTCTCAATATGATAAACTGAGATGGATTCATGGCTTAATCTCCTCAAGGCTTGCGTATTTAGATTTTCTAACCTACCACACCATTCATCTTTCAATACAACGTCAAGTATCCTCACCAGCTCGCTCCACTTAGTCTCCGTTAACCACACTGACTGATTTTAAAGTGCTAACCCTGACTTATAAAGCACTACATGAGCTGGCACAAAGTATCACTGATATCTCATCTTCGTTTGAAGCGTTTTGAACCACTGCTGAATAATAATGTAATTTCCTTGACTTAAATGTCCTTATAGACTGCTGTCAGCTCAGTATTGATCGGACCAAGGCTGCCACTAATCGATGCTAATCCAGAAGATGTGGGACTCATATTTGAATCTGATATCTTATTTAATCTAATCAGTTGGGGTTTTTTTTACCCAGGGTTCAAATTCAAATTTAAAAAACTTTATTTTTCCCCTGGGGGCAATTCAAAGGCACATAGAGCAGTAGCATGAGTGTGATGCAGCCACATTGGGTGTGATGATTATACTGCAGATGTGTTTTAAAATATTCAGTTTATTGTGTTCAGATATTTTCCTATTTTTACCTAAAGAGACTCTAATGACTGTATGACTGTAAAATATAACAAGAAAAGCAGACGATAAAGTTACCGGAGTTAATCAAATGCAGCCTTGAACTTTTTATTTTCTGTAATATCATAGTATTTATATAAACCCTAATTAATCTATATGAGCTTGTTCCAATTGCTGCTTTCATAATGTTCTGCCTGATCATTTCCTTCTGAAGAAAACAAGCTGGATAGTAATGAATGAAATTATCAGGCCTCTCTCTCTCTCTCTCTCTCTCTCTCTCTCTCTCTCTCTCTGTAGAGATGACTACACTGTTGACAGTGAACTCAGCCTGCTTGTGATTGGCAGTGCTCTTTTTTTCTGTAATGAGCAGTTCTATAAAAGAAGGTTGAATAATTTTTCCAGCTGAGATGAACACCATGATCCGATGAATGACGTGTAGGGTGAGGTCAGTGACCTAAATTCCGCCTCCACTTTCATGTCAAACCGAGTCTGTCTCTTGAACTCTCACATCATGGATCACGAGTAGTACAAGAGGCTAACGTTCAAAATGTACAGATACCTTATGTTTGTGGTATTCACCTCTACCTTTGAAACCTGATAGACTCCATGACTGAACGTGATGTGTCAGTCTTGACTGAAAGTGGGTTACCGTCGACACCTGTTGCTTAAAGAGAGCTAATTTTAGAAACGCGTGCAGAAAGACCTCTGGTGGTCTTTTCTTTTCTTAGAAACCCCGTACAGTGTGTTGTTGGTGTGTGTCCTCTGTGTACAGCATGCAGAAGAGGGGAGTCAGGCGAGGCGAGTGTTAGGTTGTGATTGAGTCTTTAGTTTTTAGGGCTTGATTCACTAAAGGGTGTCTTAACACCGGGCAGAGTTCAATCCAAAACAATAAAAGCTGGCACACCTAAGTTCAAAATAACTCTTCATTAAGTAAGATTAGTCCCACTCTCTTACAAACTGACAGCATGATGGTTGTAACAATGAGAGCCAAGTATTGTAAAATTAGTAAAGGTGTAATTTGAGTGGTTATTTTTTTCTAATTGATTTCAGCATCCTACATATGTATTTTTTGGGTAATAAAAGATATTACCTGTTCAAAAGCCTAGTATAGCCTCGGTACTCCTGAAGTGAAAACCTGTGTATTCTCTGATTAGACACATTCATCTGTCACATCACAATCCCATTCATCTGTGATTTATATCCATGTTGATAATCTGCTCGGCTTTGCATCCTTCTATTGCCACTTCTTAAAATATTCAGTGTATATTAATGTTGCTATGCATGCTAAAAAGATTGCCTCTGCCATCTCCACAAACAAAATTATTAGATGAGTGTCAGCATTAGTGGCAGTGTAAATCCTCAATCGATACGTTCTGAGTGCTGAAAATGGCTGTACAGCTCTAAGTGCATGCTTTTAAGAGTACTTGCTTATTGGCATATATGAAGCGCGTGTGTGTGTAGTGTGTGGGTGAACAATCATACAAGGAATAAAGCAATAAAGCAGATATGATAAGGTTTTACTCATTTAGGATACTATAATGATATAAAAGCTTATCAACTGGATTCAGGGTTGTCTTCAGACAAATACTCATGTCTGTTGTATAGTTGATGGTATGTTATCTTGTGCAGATGTTGTTTTGAATCTTTCTTTGTGTTTGTTTATTTCTCCAGAGGTGCCGCTGGTCCTCTACCTGTTCCTGCTCATCTCCCTGGTGTGGTTGTGGGCAGGACTCCATTTGGGCTACAGGTACCTGTGGATGCTCATCCTCTACGTCATCTTCAACTGCTTTCTGGTGAGCTCAGAGACTTTCATATCTGTTTGTTTGTTTACATGCATGTCTACTTGTCTACTTAATGTTTGCACATTCATTTAAACATTTTTAATTCACACAATCAACAGCAGCCATTGTATCCACTACTGCAGACCCTTGTTAATTGTACAGAATCTCTTATATTATTATATTATATGCACCCTCAAGCTTTGTTAGTGTTGTTTTTTGATTTTACCAAACTTTCTTTTAGGTTTGACTTGTGTTGACATCATTGGAATATACACGTCCTTAGTTTGCCCTACAGCTCCCAATATTACTTGAGTAGTTCCAAATAATGACCCTACAAATGTCAGAGATGTGGGGATGCTAAAGGGCCAATAATCACATGAGGATTTGTACTTTTTGATTAGCATATATTTTTTCTTCTCTGTGATATTTGCACAATGTGTTTGTTCTTCATAGACCGGGGGACTTTCAGGGGGTTGCCACATGTAAAATATTGATAAGTTTGGCAACTGGATGGGTGTGAGAGAGACAGAGAGGGAGAGTATGATGAAGGCTACTTCACCCCTCTTTGAAGCCCAGCTTTGATGTGTTGGTGGGGCAGAGCGAGAAGACCTTCAGGTGTGGAGAGAGAGAGGCAGGGTTACCTTTGTGTCACATCACACTGAAGCCTCGCCCGGCCATCATGTCTCTCTCTCTCTCTCTCTCTCTCTCTCTTTGTTGTTGATTGTTTTTTTGCGACTCTCTTCATCGCTGTTCCGACTTAATTCCAACTCTTCGTTTAAAGTATCAGAGGAGATAAAGAATGATGTGTTAATGATTCACAAGATAACATAATCACAAAATATCTGCTTACTGCTGGAAACCCCCAGACATTTACACCGCTTTCCACCGTAACCAATAACCATAAAACATTCCATAACAGACAATATCAAAAATTAGAAGATGGTTTCACTTCTTCTTCCCTTCTCTGTAGATCTGTAATGCAGTTTATTGAGGACTCATTTTTTGGGCATAGATGACACAATTATGCATCCTGATAACTAAGTGGATTTTCTGTAGTTTGTTCTTTTATTAATGTAACATATTATCGTCAGTAATGGCAACCATGATCTGTCCTGTTAGTATTATATCTACTACTGTTTTCACATGGCAGGTCTTTTGTCTGGGTAAATGTGGTTGAACTGTCTCCCTGACAAAGTCTACGGTTAAACCTTTGCTGTCTAAAGTCATATAAACAAGTAACCTTCATTTTCATTTTCTTGATGATCTATTGGTAATTTGCAAGCTTTAGAAAATATCAATGTTTATTATTTATAGTGACCATCTAGTTAAGTGTTGGATGAAAGACGCCGGACTGATTACACTCTTCTTTTAACAGTGTTTACTCAACAGTAGAGGAAACGTACTTTATCCTGTGAGACTTCATTGTGTCATTCATGCCGAGTTATCCAGGAAACCTTTTGATATAATAGGTTCCTTTCTTTACATTACTAGTCTAGAGAGAGACACCATCAGCCCGTAAAGTGTGCCGTTAGAGGTCTGTAGTAGCCTGTGGTGATATGTGGCATCAGCATGTAAAAGACGACAGTGTTGCACCAAAGTAAACTTCTCCTGTTGGTACTGTGACTAATGAAGAGAAGTGATGTCAATGCAAATGCTCGATGTCGCACTTAGCACTTGTTCATGAGCTCCAGTAGAGTTTGTCCCGCTCTGTGACATCATGTGGTCAGGTTCTTCCTCTGGCCAATAGTTTGTTGGTGCTCTGTAAAGTCCTTTTTTTCCTGAGTTTGTTCTGCGACACCTGCCTTTAATTTGACTGATGACTTTAATGTGTTCTTGTTTATAGTTAATCGCCAAAGGCCTCACAGTTCTTTGCTGCAAATCCTCTGATGTCTATCTTAAAACAAGTACCAGAAAAACACTGCTCTCCTGCTGCTGGCTTTATGGCAATGGACTACTTATTTCACAAAGAGGGGAGAAAGATAACATTAAAGGACTTCATGCCTGCCTAATATATTGCCTCCCATTGCATTTACTCCACCCTTGGCCTTAAGCAGGACAAGCTCACAGCCAACCTTTCATACATAGTATTCTCTAAAAGAAAACTATACTTTTTAAAAAAAGAGCTATGGCATGAAGCTTCAGCTTCAGCCTCACAGCTCAGAGTTAAATGAGAGCGGCTCTGAGCTGTGGTCGGGGTCTGCCATAGGAATAAAGAAGTATTCATCAGAGTGAAACAGACAACTGAAGGACAAGGACCTGACCCAGATTTCACAAAGTGCTGCTAAGGAAAGATGAAGATGCTGTTTCCATGAACCAAGCTTGGTTGCAATTAGATTTGTTCGTGTGAGTGCACATTTTATGGAGCACGCAGAATTTATTTTGGTGTGACGAGGGGAGACATGCGCAGAAGGAGAGGTTGACATGTTGTGTTGTTGTGGGATTTCCATCAGGGAATATATGACAATTTAATAAAATCAAAAGGGATCTGGGTCAATGAGACTGAAAATGTACTTATCATCAAACACTCTGCACACCTGGAACAAAACAAAAGTTCATGTCTGTCTTAATTCAATTCAATTCAAAAAACTTCATTTGTCCCCGGGGGGCAATTCAAATTATTTAAATTATGCCTACATGAATTCTATAAGGGTTGTTGCACAAAAATACCAAACGTTTTAGTGGTTGTCACGTCTATGTGTAAATGTACCCTTGCTCTCCACTTTAGCTTTTTTCCTATTCTGCAGTAGCTTGATAACTTGTCCTGAGTTTCACTTTATTTTCACTTCATTTTAGAATCTGTGTTCTTAATGTGAAAACGGTTAAATAAAAAATTGTTTTACTGCCATATTGTACAAGCAATGGCGCTGCATAACCACCTGTTGCAATTGTGCCACTGTCTGCTTACTTAAACTAGCTAGCTCATCTTTCATCCAGATCCTAAATACTACAATCTTCCATTTCGTTTCATTGCCTTGAGGTGGAAAGTCTTTAGCGGTTGTTGTTGTTTCGCTCATGCTGTGAATTTTCCATTATGGGATTTTTCCATGTTTACCTTGGCATTGTTGTTGATGTGGTTTTGTGGCACACCTCCAAACAGCTGATTACTGAACACTGTTAAACAGCTGCAGATGTTACAGCTGTGCACGGTTCTGTTAGTGTTGTAGAGCTCAGATTACTCTTTAGCTTAAGGAGCACTGTGTTTGTTGAAAGTAACCTTTGCTCCCCAGCAGAGTATTCAATTAATACCAAACTCTGAAAGAAAGCATGTTTAACCGTTTTGTCTTAGGATCCCATGCGTCCATTATTCTCCATTTACTCCCCCTTTACTCTGGCTCCACATCTGTGCCACATCAGGCTGAATATTAAGACAATAATCAAATCACCAAAGCGCCATCCCTTATTATCTCCTTCTGCGTCGCCCTCTATGTCAGTGAACCGCCCTCGTTGTTCTGTGACAGTCAGAAACATCCCATGCATTACAATCCAATTTCACCCCCTCTTACCCATTGAACCTTTGTACTCGCCTAAAAATAGCACACAGGATATCTGTGTGTTATTATGGAAAAGAATAGCGGAGCCCCACATGTCCACTCACACACGCAATCCACTCTAACAGGGCCGGAAAGATTTAGGGGAAACAGATCTGTTGCTTTTATGAGCACAGACAATGATCTCCACACATCACGAATCACTTTCATGTTAGGATTGAAGGGGACGCAGCATCTTTAATTCAATTAAAAAAATAACAATAGCACATTAACCGTATTTTTTTCAACTGAGTCAGTTCAGAAAACTTTGTTTTTTCCCCTTTGAGTTCTCTTTATTTTTCTGTACAGCTTTCCTTTTTGTTTTTCTCCTCTCTCCACTTTTTCTGATTTCATTTTACACAGTTTTATCCTCTTTCATTTCTCTTCCATCCCTCTTTACTTCCTCTTGATCCAAGGTTACACCCCTGCTCACCACCTCCCGTGTCCTTTCTGCTCTCCTTAGTTCTGTACTCTCCGTATCTAAAGACGTGGCCTCTCCTCTGAACACTTACATAACAGGCCTTTGGTAGTAAAGCCTGTTCCTCCGGCTGCATAGCCTGCTAATGATCTGCGCTAATCACCCACAGCGCAGTTGTGATGGAGCCGCCACCCACACACATAAATACACACCTGGGTGCTTTTGTTCATTTTTATTATCATTCAGAGAAGAGTTTTTTCCTTCTTTTATTTCAGGCAAATAAAATTACAAATTAAAGTACAATCAATCTCCCGTGCTTCTAACCCTGAAATGTCCCGTTTCTCAAAAGACATGGCATAAATGTCTCTTTCTGGAGCTCATTGACACGTCCACAGGAGCATTAATGGACAGTGTTTTGATTTATAGCACTCACAAACAGTTTGCACTTTAGGAAACACCAGGTGTTAAAGCTTGTGAGTTTTTCCATCTCTTTAATCTATTTGTAACCTCTTTTTTTTTTCTTTCTTAAAAGCTGGATGTTCTTGTTTTAATGTGCACCTATAAACACAGTTTCCAGCTTCGGTTCCTGTTTTCTTTCTCATAATGCTGATTGCAACCATCAGCACTGTTATTAAGTCCTTTTCTATGTCAGTGTTCCCTGGTTACATGGGAAATGATGATGGCCTTCCTATAAAAAGGAGGTTTACAGTCTGGTGCAAGTTAACAGCCATTTCAACGGCCTTATCTGCAGTTTCTTAGGCTCTGTTAGACATTAAAGCATTTGGTTTGGTAAAATGTATCTTAATAATCTGAATATGTATGAAAACAAAGCATTTTCTAAATAAACATAATTACAATTGTGTCTTTGTTGAACACATATTTTCCACAATCAAGGCAACCAGAGAAATCCAGTTGACTTAATCAGCAATTAACTAATCTAAAGTCCCAGCCCCATCTCATTTTACATCAGTTGCTTTTAAAATGATAAGACATCTTTCTTTTGCTGTCTTACATATTTGGGTATTTTTAAATGAGAGACATACAAACAGTCTTTTTATCTGTCAGAATGGGTCTGGCTTTGTTTGCCCTCACATTCACACACTGTGATTTGCACTCATTCCATCTTTGTCTGCCGTCATCGCCCGGCTGATGGGTGTTGTGAATTACATGACGGCCCTGTGGTATTTCACACTCTGGTGTTTTGGGGTAATTCGCGGCCTGGTGCTGTTGACCAAGAGGATTTGGTAATGACGGGGAAGTGGAGGAAGCAGAAATACCAGGGAGCCAATGATATCATCACCCAATGATGAAGTAATGCTCCATTCATCATGCTGGAGAGAGAGACTGCTGCTAATAATGAACAAAAAGTTACAGTGTGATTGCTATGCATTGCTTGATTACTGTTAGACAACTTGTTATTCATGTCTTAAAATGTAAAGCATGTACAATTATATCGTAAGTATCTATTTCACAGGACATTACAAGCAACCATGACAGCTGAAGCAACAGAGTTGAAGTCAAAACTGAGCCAGCTTTTCATCAATTATTAATGGAACTGAGGAGCTCTGCAAAAGATGAAGGATCAGAGCCGTGGAGAACTTTCTTACATCTGATGTTTCTCTCTGTCCCTGCAGGGCCTGTATGTGTTTGCAGTGTACTTCATCATGCACAACCAGCTGTGTTGGCCCACTAAAGCAAGTTACACAGTCGAGATGAGCGGCCATGACAGTCCTGACTCTACCTACCAGGGAGGAGGACCCACTACTGTAGGAGGAGACATCAGCAAGTCAACTCAGAACCTCATCAGTGCAATGGAGGAGGTATACACAACCGCGCGCGCACACACACACACATACACACACACACACACACACACACACACACACACACACATACACACACACATACACAAAGCCAGCGTGTGCTTAATCTGCCATCAGCAGATAAACACAAAAACAGAAATAGTGATAATCATATGTAGACGTATTACAGATGTTTTGATTGAGCAGATTCACAATATTTATCACCAAAATGTTTAATACTTCTTAGCATCAATGATTAACATTTTCCTTTGATTACAGCATGTGACATTTCCACACTAACTTTAACCTGTTGATGTCATAACTGGGAAATTGCATTTTAATAGTCTGGGTGTTCTGCATGTGCATATGGCCATTACTTCTGTTTGTTATGAAAACATTTTGTTCACCAAATTCTGTGCTGTGGGCCGAGCAACCAGAGGACTCTTCACTTCCTGGTTTAGCTTTAACCTTCCAGAGTTGTGAGCAAATGCAGTTTTTATGTGCAATTCCCCTGTAAGGTGTTGTAACTGAACTGTAGGTGCACTGAGTTTTGTTCCTCTTATAAAAATGTTCAATTCACTTACATTATTCAAATGTTCTTTTGCCCATTGGCGAGATGGTCCTGCATATCTCACTAACTGATGGTAACTTACAGTATTGACAGCCAACACTATGAAAGTTGGACTTTGTGTATTTATATACATAACTGGAATTTACCATAAAACTGTCATTTTCATTCTCTATCTTTCCTCTATTCTGCCTTCTCTTTTTTCCTCCCTCCCCTCTTTTTCCCATGCCCTCATTCCCATGGCTCTGTTTGCAAAGTCCTCGTTTCTCCCTCATGCTTTTCTCATGTTGCTCAGAACACTCAATACTCATTCACTCAAACATTTTCACCGTCTCGGCCTGTCTGCTTCAGGATGATTCTCATTATGTAAAACCTGTGTAAAACATGTGTAGACAAGGGTCAGCCTGCATTACTCCCACAAACACCCACATCATCTAATCTTGTGACCTTTCTGTCATATTTGCACATCACATGTACACACCCACTGAAACACACTGTACAGACACACACATGCTGCAGACATACACATGCTCTCATGAGCCACCTTGTCCCTGGAGAATACCCTATAAGGTCTGAGCTGGTAAGAAGGAGAAGGAAAAGGGGGCAGGTTTAACTTCTCCATCACTTATGGGAACTCCTCCTTTCCTCTTTTTTTCATCCTCTCTCCACATGGAGAAATCCTGTAATCTCTTTTTATCCATGAGAGCACACTCTAGCCTCTCTGAGATTTGACTACCGCTCAGATAGAAAAATCAGAGCGCAGATAGAGAGCGCTATGAGTGCTGAGATGATTGTCGATTTGTGGAGTATATAGGTTGAATGGGGGTGGAAGTGAGAGAAGAATAGGACGATCAGTTTGTTGAAGTGGACATGAAAAAGGTCTGAGTCATCTATCCCCCCTGCCCACCACTCCCAGCCCCCTTTCAATAACGCCACAAGATCAGAGGTTTGCAACAAGTTGGAAACAAGTTGGACAAGCAACATGGACGGCTCCAGGAGTACCTTTGTTGTGTTAGCTTATACCAGGCGATAACACTACTTGATAGTTTTTTTTGCGAAAGTAACATGACAACATGTCCACAGATAGAACTTGCACGATACTAACGGTTTGATTGGTTTTGACTGAGTTACAACTGAACCCTAGACTGTAAATATTTATGGACGAAGCCTGAGTGACGTCACCTATCTGTTACTGCAGAGGTCTTTGGAAGCTTGTCGATGGCGGTCGCCATGCTGGAAATGCTGTCTCAACCTAACTTTCAGTCAAGTAATGACAGGCTAATCGCTGGAGCTGAGGCAGGATTTGAACAACCTGTTAAACAGCTCATCGTAGGCAGGTCACCTACACACCTTATTGTGAATAACTCATAAGGGCCTTTCAGAGAGGAAACGGTGCGCGCTGAGCTCGCTGCAGAGTAGGGCGCAGAGCAGAAGGGGAGAGCGCACACGAGTAAAAAGCAACAGTGCGCATTGCTAGGTGACCGAAACAATAGTTTGGAAAATAGCTCGGGAAAGTAGCTTCTGCCACAGCACTATGTAGTCCTATGTGTCCACTATTGGGAAAAAAACCCTGACTTTTCTTCTGCTGCGGAGACGAGCAGCAAAGAAAAAGAGGGTGTGTGTTCATGAAATCATCAGAGCACGTCAGGATGTGGGAGAGTTTAGGCTCTTCCAGGAGCTGCAGCGCTAAAACGACCGCTTTAAACACACGTGGTGGTACGCCCAAAGTGTTGGAAATATCTGTCAAAACAAGATCTTATCTTGCCTATGTCCCAGTAGGTCTTTCAGCTCAGGAAAGTAAGACACCGTTTGTTGTGATCTGAGCTACCCTCCTATTGGACGCACGGAGGTGACGTCGGGGAGCACTGTACAAAAGTAGAAAATGTTTTAACTTTTGCGCAGTGTGCAAGAAAGGCAAATGGTACCCCGCGCTGCGCTCAACTCAGTGGCAAGGAGAATGCGCGCTTGCGAGGAGCAACACAATACACAATGAATGGGCTAGACAGCGGCGCTCAGTGCCCACCGCGTCCTATCTGAAAGGCCCTTTATCCTTCTAAAATCTAAAAGTTCACACCCCTTGTAAAGTGTGTGACAATTGAGACATGAGCTGATCAGATCAATTTTTTTTTTTTGAAACAGGCTGTAAACATTTTAATTTCTTATTAGCTTCAATCTTCAACATTGGTGTTGCACCTTGTGATAAACACTATAATGTACAGCTTAACTTTACTGTTGATGCACAGGGCAGCCTTGTTGGATTTTGTAGCTCTGGTTACTGAAGTTCCTCCGAGTTTCCAAGTCGGTGTTCTGACTTCAGGGGGCGTTCCTGATGACCTATCCCACTGGCAACTTGGAGTTCAAATGGAACTCACCAATAATTCACCTAAACAGCCTCATAAGCACAACACCCAGACTTACAACAAATGCTCATTCATGCATGTAAAAGGACAGATGAGGAATGCGTAATAGATCAACATAGTGAAGACAAAATGTTACAGATTCTTTTGTGGACAAAATAAAGAGACACAAAAATACAGAGATCTGCCATTCTCTCATTTCGCCCAAGTGTTCTGTTTGGATGCATGTTTTTAAGTTTTTCTCTCTCAAACACTAAATTTAGACTCTGAATTAGAGGCTGACATTTGAATAACTGTGCTGGTAGAATGTTTCCATTTCTTTTTTCTTTGGTTGAATCAGTATGAAGGCCAAAGCCCACTGACCCCACTCTCACCCCATGAACCCCCTGTGACCCCACGTCTCTGCCTTAACCCTTTGGGGTGCTTGGACAACATGCACTCTGTTTGACCCCAACTCTTCACAGACATGATTAGAGGGCTGACAGCAAAGCAGCTCTCTGAATTAAGCATGTGTTTGTCCGTGTGTGCGTGTGTATTGATTATGAGAATGGTCGATTGACTTCTCCCGGCAAAGTGTGAAGTTAATGTGTTTGGGCATTGTATGAATCTTAATCACTAAGAATTTGAGCTCTGCTATATGCAGCTTAACAACTACAAACAGGCCAATGAAGCTGGTTTTAATGTATTAACAGTATAACATGTCTCAGTAACTAGATTTTTGAAACCACATCTTAAAGACCTAAACATCAAAATTCAGGAACTTGCTTCTGCTGCATTTTTAGGGTTTGACCGGTTTCAAAGGATTTTTTAATCCCAAATGTTGCCCAGCATGTGATCCTTCATGATTAAAACATGAAATCAAGGTTCAATCGAAGTTCACCGCTGAACATTATCAGCCTGCGTGTGGTGTTCATGTGCTCATACAGCAGTGTATCTGTGTGTAACAGGTGTCAGCAGACTGGGAGCGAGCGTCGCTGCGGCCCAGCAGTCAGCCCAGCAGCGTGTTTAAACCCAGTCCTGTGATGGGGACGTACACCACCGAGGGGGGCTTCATCAACACCAACTTGGTGACAGCAGACGAGGAGTTGCAGGAGTTTGATGACCTCATATTTGCCTTAAAAACCGGTGAGAATCTAACCGACATAAGATGTGACATAAGATGTACTGTACCTCAAACATTCACTCTGTTTATGTGGGATAGCACAATAAATGTCCCTCACACTGAATTATTTTGTTTCACAAATGCATGTTTTTGAGCACCATTACACCCTAACAGGCTCAGTGTTGTCATTACCCTATCTGATCAAAAAAACAAATGAATCACCTATGATTCATGTTATATCCAGCTATTGTTTCCCCTCAAATTCAGGAGCACAAAATAATATTGAGTTTCCTCCACTATGCTGGTATCAGTGGTGTTGTTTTCAGATATGTCATTTGTTAATTTTCTCCCTTCCATAACATTTTTCCCTTACAGTGCTTTCATTGTTAAACACAGCACTTTTCCATGTTTTTTTTTTTTTTTTTTTACTTTGCAAAAGGTCACCACAATTTGGAAAACAGTTTATTGGCCAGAAAACTTTTTTAATATTGACTGGAAAAAAACAGCATGCTTAAAAACGTTTTAACTAGGCCTTTAACCCCAACCCCAAAACAATAGAAATGAGAGTTTATAAAAGTTCAAGACCAAGAAAAAGTGTATTTCATTGTGAACATATCTGCAGTATCTATAGCATCCATTAGCATCAGGCCTGCTTAGTCATTCCTCTGCTTACATGTACTACTCTGCTGCCATGGCAACCATTCTTCTATTTCCATCAATTTTTTATGAGCTGAGGACCCAAACTGCTTACTGATACATCAAACACACACACACACACACACACACACACACACACACACACACACACACACACACACACGTTCACCCTCTCCTCCAGTCTCACTCTCTCAAATCAATGAGTAATTGCTCCACAGAGTCTGAAGAAGAATCACACTGAGCTGGACAACAGCCAACAGGAGCTGTACCCCCACATTTAGAAACTACAGTGTATATAGTCAGTAGGTTTGCACTGTGTGAAAAGCCTTCAGCATGCCTTGTGACAGGAGAATGAGTGGAGACAATGTATGAGCAAACAACATGACTTTAAAAAGAAAGAAGTGTTTTCTTTTTAAAACGGAGATACTTTGGATTCATGATGAAAATTTCTCTCTGTCTGCTGTTTGTCCCTGGATTTGATTATTACTCTGGGGTTGTTTTTTGCTTTACAGATCATTGTTAGTCCCCACCAGTAGTGTGTTTTTCCTGCTGATTGACAGCTCACTATTGAAAACCTTTTTTAATCCAGCTTTAAGATAATTAACAATTATTGTTTAATGCCAGCCTTTTAAATGCTTCATCTAACACTACAGCTTCACTTGGTTGGACTCTCACAAAGTCTGTTACCTTAGTGCAGTGTAAGCTTATATGCTGAGGCACTCGCTAGCATGCATCCTAGAAAAACAAAACGTGTTACCATGGAGACAGCCAAATTAAAACCCTGTCCTAGCAGGTGTGAGTTCTTAGGAGCTTACGGGTGTTAATGATTGTGGCTTAGTCTCTGAGGATTGTGTTACTCTGAGTTAATATATTAGACAGAGATAGCATCTTATCCTCTTATTGATTGTGCGTTGACAGCATGAATCTCCGAGATGTGTGTGTGTGCTTGTGTGTGTCTGTGTTTGTTTGTGTGTCGTTG
The DNA here is from genome assembly GCF_963584025.1 of Labrus mixtus. Classification (NCBI taxonomy): domain Eukaryota; kingdom Metazoa; phylum Chordata; class Actinopteri; order Labriformes; family Labridae; genus Labrus; species Labrus mixtus. Next base: position 14,341,764 of record NC_083616.1, on the reverse strand, counting down.
TGCAGCACTGCTCATCTATGTCTCTGATCTTCTCTTCTCCTGACCTCACCCTGCTGTCCAGAGCTGCCCCGAGGCCGCAGCAAACAAGTCAGAGAATTTATCTGTCTGCAGACTCAGCAAGATGAAGTAATCACTCATATTATTCAGAGCAGCACAGAGGCGAATCTGTGAAGAATCAGTCGGCTACTTGTAGCTCTATTGCATCACCTCAGGAAAATAAAACTGTCTGGGGGGACATTCGATCTTTTCTTTGAAGAAATATTCTGATAAAGATGGATTTTAATCCTCTGCTCATGGAAAGACTCTTCATTTTCACACTTTCCCTCGTGAAAGTGACCTGACCTCTGGCTTTTTCTTTCTCCATATGCGTCACACTGAATTTATAACCTGCTGTGATCTCAAGCAGTCAGTGAGCAGTAAAGATCATTCAGAAAAAGAACAGGACACCACCTGATGAGGGTCAGAGAGTAGTGCTGTAATGAGGGTCTTCACACTTCATTTAATGGTGAACTATTAACTCATAACACACACAAACACACACACACACACACACACACACACACACACAGACGTACTTTTGGCACATGTGCTCTGCGAAGTACAACTCAGAGCTGATCATTAACTTGTGTCTTTTACTGTTTTAGTGTAGCTTTTTCTTATCTTACCTGAAGCATCATGGGCCTGGAGGCTCCTCTGGTTATGTCATGGGGAGTCATATGTCACCTTCTTTTATGAGTTAAAGACCGGTGTTTATTGTTTATCAATAAGAACTGTGTATCATAGGTACTCAAGTCATATCAATACAACATCTTCTACAAGCAGAAAGGTACAAATTACCCTATATACATGCAAAAGTTTGTTTATCTTATAATAAAGTGTGAGTTTGAATTTGCATCCAAATACATCAGTTGTTATTAATCTCCATGCTATGGGCCATGTACAGAGTGAAAAAGTGATTGATAGTCGACATGTTAAACTCTGGAACATTTAAAGATATATCCTGCAAACAAACAAACAGTATCTCTCCATCACATCGTAAACTCTGTGCAGGTTATAAGTTTGCTGTAGTTGAATGCACACAGCAGAAAGTACTCTGCAGTCGTGTAAATAGATAGCAGTCTTTACACCGATGGAAATATAAGAAGTACTGAAGCTGTAGTGCTCTAGAATGACTACTCATGTGTTTACTACACAGACTGTAAAACACTGTTCTTTGACCCCTGTAGGGCACTTTATTTTATTGCCCACTGTTACATCACAGAGAGGGAGTCTGCCTGGTTTATAAGAATGATGACCAGATACTGTACAAAGAGCTGTGTGATAACACAGATTGTAACATATAGTTTTGGTTATGTAATACTTTGTGGCACTAAAAGGACTGATATCTACGATTTAAATATTGTGTGGCTTTGTTGTACTTGAATAATGAAACTACTGTGAGTATAATGATATGAAGAATAAATCCACTAACATCATAAAAAGTCATTTGAGAGAATATGAAAATGTTTTTGGACTGCACTGTTCATTTCTGTCTGTTTTTTAGGGACCGGCCTTAATGTGAGCGATAACGAGTCCATCCCTGGAAGCCACGACGGAGGCAGCATCACAAACTCACAGATAGTGGAGCTGAGGCGGATCCCCATAGCAGACACACACCTGTAACCTGTTCGCCTCACGCACACCCCCGCTGTCCCTCATATCAGATCAGCACAGTATTTTTATATCATGAAATGCTTTTGCACTAAAAACTGTTTTTTAAATAGAACATTTTCTAATAGATGTTTGATACTGTATGTGATTTTTACTGTATATCTGTTTTTTTTTATATCTTTGTATATGAACATATACATAAGTGTTTTACTAAATTAATTTTTTTAAGCACCCTCTGGAGTTGTTTCTGAATGTATATTTTGATTTTTGTTCCTGTAGAGACCAAGCAACTCAGCTGAGGTACTGCTGCTGAGTGAAGTGTAACATTGTTAATAAATGATTTCAAATGTATTTGACATTTGGCTCACTCTATGTTTAACTGTTCATATCCTGTCAAAGAGCCAGATTACTATGGGGTGAATAATGAATAATGTCAGAAATATAGAGGGGAGATTAACCGAGAACATTCCTAATTCTGTAAAAGATGATCTTGATGAGGCCTTCAGTCTTGTTTGAATCTGGTTCACTTTACAGTTTATATTTTGTCAATCACATCTTTGACTAGCTCTGTGAAGACTGAGGAGGGTTAACAGTGTGGGTACATTTTTTTTTTTAAACTTTGGCTGGAGCTTTGTATCTCCTGGAATCCAGCGTCTACTCGACCCTTGCCACGGCCTTTGGCGTTTGACCAACACTTGTCCGACCTCTGAACTTGGTTAGTGGTTGTATAAGAAGCTGTTACTTTTACTGCCCAAGAGATTTGCACTAAAAAAGACACTTAAGAGAAGGAGGAATGCAGGGGCCAAAATGTACCCCCAAGATTTAATAAAGTATTTCTGATTCTGAGGAGACGAGTTTGCTACTTGAAGACATTTTAACTCAAAGAACAGGAAAGAGAGTGTTTTCTCTTTAATACCCACAGGCTAACGGCTCCATGAATACTTCTGCAGGGGAAATGGGTATGTGACTAAAGAGAGAAGAACAAGAGAAGAGAAGAAATACTCTCACACAAGTTTTTTAATTTAGGAACTACCTTAGAGATTTGAAGCACTGGAAAATGTAAAACTTATTGATCTAGCTCGCCCACTCGAGGTAGAGAGAGAATTGGTGTTGATGAAGGTGCAGAATTATTATTTTCCCTGTTTTTTTCAGTTTTCTCTCTCCACCTGTGTGGGGGAGGAAGAGATACGTGTTTAGTTTGGAGTCTTCTCTGTAATATTATAACATCACTTTGGAGACCCATCCTCTAATCATCTAGTCTGAGTTTTTCCTCTGGGATTTTAAAAACACATTGCTGTGATGAGAAAAGGAAAGCAAATAACTCCATTAAACAACACACTTGCCTGTTTCTTAGTTTACCTCTCTCTAAGAAAGCAGTTAGGACACAAGCAATTAATTTTTATGCTTTACTTTAGCCAGCGACATTACAGCTCTGAGGTATTTCCATTATGCACCCATTAGAGTAAACTGCATTGCCCATGGCTGTGTTATGTCATCTTTATTAATCATGTTTTTGAAGCTACATGAGAATAAGGCAGTGCAAGAAATCATTACGGTTTGCAGCCCTTTGCTCAGTTCCACTGATACAAATCTGAAGTAACTGCTGACCACGGGGGGAACCTGGTGCACATGGCATATTTTATAGCATACCGTAGTTATGAAATTAACTGCAGACTTATCCAACGCTACAGGTTAGTTATTTGCCAAGAGTTGGATGAGATTTTCAATATGAAAGTTCTGATGTCTAAGATAGAGCAAGCCTAAAGTTAGCTTAACTTACCCACCAGTAAATTTCAGCTACTTTAAAGATCAGATATCTTTAATATCTTAGCTATTAGATAGCTTTATGTTTCCATATTTTCCTTTAAGAAGAACATGTTTTCAGAGATGCAGAGGCACTGCTTGTCAACAGGCAAGGCAAAAATGAAGAGTTAGCCATAGGGGAGAAAACAAGGAAGAGGACTAAACATCGGGACACTGGCAGACATATCGGTGATGAACACTGGTTGGAGGGCCGCCGAATAGACTTTTGCCTGGGGCCCAACAGAATCTAGAATCGCCACTGTAGAGATGCCTGACTACGTCTTGAGTTTTCAAACTTGTATTTCCAAGGTCAAGGATGAACCTTTCTTAGGGTTTAATAAGATACGTATGTAGCACAAGTATTTAATCTATCTGATGTAGGCCTACCTCTTTTAGCTGGAAGAGGTCAAAAGAACAGCTTGATGACCAAAAAGAGAAACCAGGCCTGAGGAAAGCCTTCGTCTCTTCTGGCTTCTGTACCCTCTCTATCTGCCTGTGCACAGAAAGAATGACACGGCTAAGGGAGCAGACAACAGCTGATTCACATTTATTTACAGTCTGTATGTTCGAATCCTCTGATGATGAGTCTGCACTTCCTACTTTGTGTCAACAAGCACCGTCTTAACACGATCTAAAGGAGGAAAGACATCAAGCACAGGAGGATGAAAACTCCCAGACTCTCATTGCTCATGTGCTATTTTAGGAGCTGTCACTGATCTCCCTTTTTACATCTTCCCCAGCCTTGTCGTTATAGAGAGTTTTCCTTTTACATCATTACGTTACGCCATCAAATATAAAGAAAGGAGATTGTGTTTATGTTCATTCTTTCAATGATGATCCTTTCACATCTATTATGGCAACAACAATTTCCTAGGAATATGTCACTCCCTAAATTCAATGAAATGGGCGTGATTTTCCGTAACATGATAATGCCATCTTTTCTCTCTTTTTGCTCGTCCTTTTATTTGTCATTAATGTAAGAAACACCTCCTATTATTCTCTCAGCTACGGATGGGTATACAGTTTCTGTGAATACTGAAAGCCAGACCTTTTAATAGAACATGCAATTCAATCTGAGACCACAATAGAGTGACCCAGATCCCCATGAAACGCCTGGCGTCAAACAATCATCTTTGGTTAAAAGACAAAATCCAGACAGTTGTTCTGGTGCTGAGGGTAAAAGAGAAAGGACAAAAGCTGCAAAAGTAACGTACGCATGATGCTGCCCTGTGTAACATCCCATGATTCCTGTTTTGGCCTCTTTGTTATCTTTGTGATATAATAGGGCTATTTAGCATTTTGTGGAGAAAACACATTATAAGGTGGCCATGTGGCCATGTGTAGTACATGTTGTTTGCTCACAGTGTACCAGACTGAATGTAATAAACATGCCTCATTAGGGGTATCTTGGCAGTGAGGGTGTAATGAGATCAACCAATCAGCCAGCAGTGACGTCTGTCAAATTATCAATAACTTGCTGGCAGGTAGCCTAATTTGAAAAGCATGGGAGCTGATTTCAGGGATTTAACTCACCATAGAGACCTGTGAGACTAGCGCTAATTGATTTGTAGTATTGCGTCACATTTGTACCACTCATAACAAACTGTCATGCCTGCATCGTTTACATTAATGATAAAGCTTGGTATGCAGGCATGACAGGCTTTGGAACAGCTTGTGTAACAGAAACAGTTCAGCAAGAGAGCATGAAAGAGGCTTAAACGGAGACAGCTGAGAAAGCACTTCTGTCCACTTTTACAACCTGAGAATACGGTCACGGTCAAGTACAGGTGATTTGTGCTACTAGTAAGCATTTGTGATTTTTGTGTATTACCCGCATGCACAGTGCTTGTTCTATATTACATTAACCATGCTCCTGTCAGCGGGCCCCTGAAACACACCGCAGGGCAGAAAGCAGGTAGTACTCAGAGTCAGCAGACGCTTCATTCACAAGTGCAATGCAGGGATTGTTACATAACACGAGGAGAGAGGACAGAGAGACTCAAACAAAAGTACCAACATGTATAAACGAGGTCGCTGAAGAGAGTTCACTTTTGAACATTTGTTTGTATAATGTTGTCTTCCCATCCATCATCATCCTCTTTGAGGGAACACAGACACACACACACACACACACACACACACACACACACACACACACACACACACACACACACACACACACACACAGTGAGGACATGAAGCAAAATATGGACTCACGTCAGTTTACATGTTGTATTACCCTTAACTAACATAGTAAATGATGACATTTCTATGATGAGTGTGTGATCAGTGTGTGCTGCTCTTTTAATTCTATGCAGACAATCTGGTAATGCACGGTCAATTACCTCGCACTCATCGCCCATTCACCGCGTCTCACATCACCAACGACTCATGAAGGGTGTTCGGTGGCTTCAGGAGTGCCAGTTATGTCACAGTGCTGGAAAATTTGAGTGAGCCAACATATTTATTTTTGGGTGATTAGATGAAGACTCTGGCCTTCTACAGCCAAATATGGAAATGTTAGAGAGTTCGTTGCTCACCATGTTGTTTTACATTGAAGATTGTTTTCATAACTGCTGCTGTTAATATGTTAATTGTAGCCTTGCATTTGCTAACTAAAAGCAGAGTTGAAATAAAAACAAAGAAAACTCAGAGGATCGAGGATATCTGTACTATCCCCAAGGGACTATTTGCTTCGTTAAAAAAAGGCAATGGAAATTAATAAATCGTAAATTAATATCACATTAAACTATTTAAAAGCCTAATAGCAGTTGGGGGGAAAAAAAAGCTCCGTCTGTTTGCCCTGCGTGTTGAACGGTGTATCTACGGCCCGCTGGGAGCAGCAAGGACTTCTTACACAGCAGGTGGTCTGGTTCATCCCTGACCTGGCCTTTTTAAGAGTCCTGAGTTTAAACACACAACATAAAGTCACTCAGAGTAACAGTCAAGTCAAGTAGTGCCTGAGATTCTGCAGCACGTTTTTTTTATTATCAAGTGATCCATAAAAGCCAAAAAAAAGAGAAGGTAAGAACATTCTGTCTCTGTGTTACTAAGTTTTTATCAGCACTCTGGTTGGATAAGTCTGGACTCGAGAGCAGAACCTGCCTAACCTGTCTGTTTTTTTCTCTCTACCTTTATCTGACTTAAAAAATATCTCATTTAATCCACTTAACTACTTTAGGCTGTAGTTTAATCCTGTCTTGATGGAGTATGCACCGGCTAAATGCCATAAAGACATAATCTTAAAAAGAAAAGTTGTCAGACATGGACTCTTGTTCATTACTGAGCAACATAATACAAAATCAAGTTGTTGAAAAAGTAACCGTTCTTCAAAGATGATTTTGAGACTAGCCAGTCCTCTCCACAAACTGCTGTTTCAGCTCCACTTCATGTTTGCAAAAACATTCAAGCCACTGTCACTTAACTTCAATGGCTCTGGACTAATTTGATGGCGAGACAAGAGATGCACTTGAGGTGTTGGATGTCGATCGTATCTAACAGGATCGCTCAGTTTTTATTTGCAGCTGCTGACTCTCAGGTCAGATAACGTAACCTTTGGACTCTTTCCGTCCACTGACTCGAAAGGTCAGCTGGATTTAAAGAGAGCCTTGTGGCGTGGTAGCCAGGACGTCTTGAGCCATAGACATAGACATCATAGATCAATACAGCATGTAGAGACGACCAGGTGTACTGGTTGAAGTTGACAGCATGTTAAAGCAGAGAAGGCCTGGATGATGAATTCAAGCGTAGTGCAAAGAGAATAGAAGAAGACAAACTTTCTTTGGCTTTGCTTGTTGTGGTTCATTTGATAACTTTCCTTGTTTCTCAGCCACATTACAGTGGACACAACATGTTCTGCTCTATGAAATGTGATTCTGCTAAGTGAAAGGCAACACTGTCCGGGGTGGCCTTGCCAACATGGCTGAGCAAGGAGCATAAATGCTGGATGGTGTGTGGCCAAGAGGAGGGGATATTTCATGTCTGCAAACGACACTGTCATCTTGTTCTCACTATGCTGTCTGGTTGGCAAAAAAACTGGATCTTCCTTTTGTGGCTGGTGCTTTTTGGTCTTCCTTTATTCATGTGTATTTGTATTGGTGTGGGTTTATGTGTGTCAAAGTGTGTGTGTAAATCAGCGCAGCTCCATGTGTCAGGGTCACTGATACAGTATTTATGCTTTCATGTGCCGGAAAGTTGACACTGCAGCCTGCAGGTTGCAGTATATATAGAGATCAACAACCCCCTACAGCCGCCTGAAATAGTCGTCACGATCTGTTAGATGATTTGTTTTGTCGGAAGCATGCTCCTCTCCAAGAGGAAGAATTCTATCTGAGTCAGATTTGAAGCTAATGTACAATTAAATCCCCAATGTTCGTTTGTAAGAAAACCCTTTTGAGAATCAAAGCTGTGTTGTGTTGAAAATAATACCTCCCTAAGTACACCCTCTCTTCGCCCCTCTATAGCTATATGATATATACTACCTCTGTGACCTCGTTTGTGTTTTGTTGTTGTTCTCTGTCTGTTTTTATTTATTTATATATTTTTTCTCTGTCTTGTTTTTTTTAATTTTATTTAATTTTATTTTTTGTTGGATGTTGCAAATGTCTTAACAAAAAGAAAAAATGTTAATGCATACTGTAAGCTGTCTTTAAAGTTGAACTTAAATAAAAAACTTTAAATGTCTTTATTTGTTTGTTTGTTATCAACAGTGCAGGTCAAGATTGCATGTCAGCACCATCACCACCACACCTATTTGTACTCCAGTGTTCTGAAAGACATTGAGTGTGTGTGCGTGCGTGCGGCGTGTGTGTGTGTGTGTGTGTGTGTGTGTGTGTGCGCGCGTGCGCGTGTGTTTCTGTGTGTGGGACTGTGTGCATACTCTGTGTATGCAGAGAGGCAGATTACGAGCAGAGCCTTGATTAAATATTTCAGAGTCGCCAGCTATGTGTGGCAAGGAGTAAAGTCAGCATCAGTCTCTCTAACTGACCCCCCCGTGCTTTGCTCAGTCGAGCAGGCTGAGACCAGTTCCTGCTTGTGACCCACCGATAGTGCTGGGACCGCTTAATACATGTGGGAACGTTGCCCTCCTGACATCCTCTATTAGCTACTTTTCAAACAGGCTCCTCAGTCACTGTTGTTTCCTTGTATAACTTTAGTTTGCACCCGTCCTGTTGGATTCAGTTGAAGTTAATCAGAATTTATCGCCTTGTTATTCAAGTGATTTGATTTAGTTTGGCTGGAAAGCAGGAGCCCTCTCTAGCCTCAGCATTGAGGACGAACTCTGGTAACTCCACTATCTTCACTATCAATAAGTGAAAATGTGGCGTATCTTGCAGCCTGCTATTACTCACAGCAGTCCTAACAGATGACAGACAGCTAAGCGAAAGAGGATGGAAGTGAGGAGAAAGTTACTGCAGTGAAGCGATACAGAGGGAAATTCTCAACGGTGACCTCAGGGAAGAGACATGTGACCTTTACAGACTACAGGAAGTGAGTCACCAGGGAGAGAAAGTCATTGTGTCACACTGTTTCCTCTGTGTGTGTTCAGCCAGACACGACTAGTTTGATCCAGCAGTTCTTCTTCTGCAGCAACAACAGCAGCAGCGTGAGTCAGAGCAGCCGGCCTGATCAGGTTCTGACTGCATGAGAACAATATCACTTATTGTTGTGTGTGTGCCTGATGAAATGTCAACCTTGAGGCAGACAGGCCCGGACCTGAGGGTGGACAAGCTGACTGTCCAACAATGGAGTTACTGTGATGAAGATGTGAGGATATTTTCTGAACATATACCTGCTGTGTTCACAAATCAGCTCACATCACTTTATGAGATTTCACTAGGGGATATTTCCTTTTGTTAGTACCTTGAACTTGTTTACCAGGAAATGCTCATTCAGAGTTAATAATGTGATCTTCTTTTTATTCCGCTCGCCTCATAGGTCATATTGTTTACAGTCTCCCACCTGTTGTTACACAGGAAGGCGCAGGGGGTAACACAGGGAACCACATGCTGTGTGTGCTATTATTACCATTACAGATAGCTGTGTAGGTGTTTCATCCGACCGCAATAAGAAACTGCAAATGTGCTTTTGTCAACACTGAAAGCACCAAGAAAACAAACACTTTATGAATGGCACAGCAACACATAAAGAGAGATTAAGTTTTGTTCATCAATATTATATGTTTTTTTACTTAAATCAGTCATTCGCTCTCCTGAATTAGATTGAGTTTTGACTTGGAATCTTTTACACTAGTTCAGCATAACATAAAGTTTGCAGTACAGATGACAATTCAAGACTTTTGCTGGCTTTTCCTGCACTGAACCTGTGCAAGAAAACCTTAACATTGGCCCTGAAGATTCCTTCAGACTAATTACTGCCTGAACAGGCTCAAATCGATACTGATGCATTTATTTGACTCACTAAAGCAGAAAAAAAATGGAGGATAAATGGAAATAAATTAAGTGATAAGGAGGTAGGATGAGATTTTTCATTAGAGGATACCACATGTGCCCAGGACAAGATCGACAAAGAGATAATAGGCGTCATAGTTGCTTTGAAAGTCTTAAATCAAACTGATTTTCTGAATGTCAGTAAGGGATAATGTACAGTGAGATAATAACAATAATAACAACCTGCTCACTATACATTATTTATTTATTCTGTTAAAAAAATAGTCTGTTGGAATCTACAGTTGGAGCTGCATCCATAGTGGTGGCTAACTCAGTGACCTTTCTAAAATGGGCTAAGCTGTTTTTACTCACATTAAGAACATTTACACTGATGTTGAAGCCAGTACACTCAGTGAGTATTTTCCATTGAAAATACTTTAAAACTGAAAAAAAAAAGAAAAAAAAAAGACTATTTTAATGTGTTGATGTTGTGTTTGGACCACATTTCACCGGGAAACCTGCTTCTTTTACAAGATTCGGTGTGCATTTGTTTGTGTGAAATTCTGAACCTGTCAGGTATCAAGTAATTATGTCAGCACCCAGGGGTCTGTCAGTCGAGGTAGTCAGAGTTGTGCAGATCAAGTATCTGCGAAAGCACAGTCTTCTTCTTTTTTCTTTTCTCCTTGTAAAGTCTCTGAACCTTCTTTTTAACATCACAAGGCCCCTGAGGCACCAAGTTAATGCTTTTTGTATGAAAAATAAAATGAGCTGAAATGAAGTCTGTGCGTTGACAGGAGTCCGTCCGACACTGCAAAGTGAAATTTAACAAACGTCATCATTTCTTTCTCCATTTTAATAATACAATTAACAAGTTATCAAAATTAGAAACAAAATTGTGTTTCTGACACATTGATGTTAAAATCGTATTTTTAGCAGTTGAAAATTGTTGTCTTTGATTAGATCTGATTTCAACCAAATCTTTACATCTAAATCCTGGCTAGAGCTCACTGCGAGGGTGAATCAATCTGAATTAGTCAGCACAGCACTTGATAGACTTTTTCTGTCTGATCACTGACGGAGTCTGTTGATGTTTTCTTTTTCATTCATCAGTCTTTAAATCACCACAGTATCCCATGGCATGTTCCATTATTTGTCCTTCATGTGCCATCTTTAGTTTGGTGGATTTCTCAACAAAAGTAGTGTACAGTTTCTGCATATTTTCTCTGCTTTCCTCCGCTGTTATCCTCTCTTTGCTCCTTTTCTCACAGTAAACATACCGACATCAAATCAACTGGACTTCTTTCAGCGGATTGATATGAGTACAGTTAGTCCTCCACAGTCTGTGATTAGAGCCGTGTCCCTGGCAACCATCTGCTCTATGGTTGGTTTGTTCTTCTTAACAGCGGTCTGCTCTCAAGGGATGGCAGACTGTTACTCTGTGTTATTAGCCAATCAGAATCAAATATTTGAAACTGCCGTTTAATAAAATATCATGCCAAGAGCTTGTTTTGTGCTCAGAAAGTTTGAACACATCACATCAACACATTACTTTGACATTACCATTCATATCTCCCACTGTCTTCATCCACTTCGCTGTGAGAAAGCCAAGCACATGTTGAGCAGACAGAGAGTCAGAAGACGATTGCTCTGATATGTGTCACACATTCCTTTCTGTCTGCTCAGCTCACAGTGACGATCAGCGGCGCTCTGTGCAGCACTCACTGCTGCAGCTCGGCTTATTTGGAGGGAAAAGAGACCCGCTGCCAAAACTTGACTCAGTTAGTGAAATAAGAGAAGCCTTCTAGTTTTTCTTTCTTTTAGTTTTCAATGGACAGTCAGAGAACTGGCGCAGACCAGACCTGACTGCTCTTGTCCTAAAATGACTCTTGAGTGTGTGAATTCTTGGAAAATAGGAGGGTTCAGAGAAGCCTTTAAAGCCTGGAAGAGAAATGTTATAGCCTGGTATGACTTCAAACTAAAGAAAAGATAAAGAACAAAGAAAGTGAAAAGTTGCTGAAAAAAATGCAGTTTAAAAAACTAAAGGAAAGAAGGCACTGCAAAGATTTTAAACAGCTTCTTTGAACGTAAAGAGGGGCCTCGCTCTTGCTGATTTGGACCACGTGGAGGTTGAAAGTGTGTGTGCGTATGTGTGTGTGTGTGCAGTCAGATGTTTGAGGAGGGTGGTACTATCAAAGGTGTGGTCCATCCCCCTCTTTCTATTGGCTGATCCCTGTCAGCTGAAACTCTCAGGCCACGCCCATTACAGGACCCTCATGACTCAGTGGTGATTCATCGCTCAGAAAGGAGAGGAGAGGAGAGGAGAGGAGAAACTGAAAGACGGCATCTACGACTAAGAGAATGAGTGGAAAAAGAAACAAAAAACGAGGACAGAAAAATCCCCTATAACTCCACCGGATCGTCTGTGAAAAAGAAAAAAGTAAACATGACATTGTATGATTTAAGTTTTGATCAGTCTTCAAAAGCCTCTGCTGACGCCTTCTTTCACATCACTCTGTCTCTTCTTAGTTTTTGTACAAACGAAAACAAAATGAACAGGCTTTAAAGAAGACTCAAGCTCCTCACATCATCATCTCTAATTAAAAAGAGAATGAAGAAAAACTTTTACACAAGTTTTGGTTTCATGCAATCAATCTGACACAGATAAACAGGTTTTTGTAGAGAAAATATATTTTGGTAATACATCTCAAGCAGTACAGAAGAGATATGTGTTAGTGAGAGTGTTTCACTTGTTGATCATTGTAACACTGTTGCCGCAGCGTTCTCTCACAACAACATTTCAGCAGCTCCCACTTTTTCATGATTAATGTCTTTTGTGGCTTTCATTAAATTTTCATTGAGACACAAGATAGAGTGTTGCAAGGGGACAATTTGGATGCATAACTTGGCTGTAGAATGACAGTGTGTGTTTTTGTGTGTGTCCCCTGTGGGTGTTAATGTGATCTCGCTTCTCATATAGCCACCTGGTCATTCCTGTCCATTCTGCTGTATTCAACTTTACAGAGAGCAGCTGGGCTGAGCGACCATGTTGTTTACATGTAGGTCTTACCCAAGGAGCAAATACAGAACTCTGGGAAAGGCCCGCAGGTCCAGATCAGACCGGACAGGCAGACAGACAGACGGATGGAAACTTATGGAACATGAGCTGAAGTCCCAGGATGTCTGGGAACCAGTTTAGGAGGATAAATCTAAGTGGTGTCAGCAGTGTGCCATGCTACACCTGAGATGTTGCTAAAATGTTGGATTGGCCGAGTGGTTTTTAATATTATGCTCCATTAATAGCTTTCAAACTGTCTAACATAACACCTTGCAAAAGATGCCTCTTGAAGGTCGGCAGACTTCCACGCAAACTCTTGAGATGCTGATAAATAACAGATGAGTCAACAAACTGAGAAGCCTTAGGGAAGATTTTACATACAAAAAACAATCTGGATATTTTTTGTTTTCCTGTTTTACACCTTTTATAAAAACTGAAAAAGAAGAACAACTGATTGAGGAGAGGAAAGCATAGTCACTCATCTTAATTGTTTACAGAAACACTGCTGCTGCTGCTGCAGGGTCAAACTTAATGTCAGATCATATATAGATGAATCAACAGCAAGTGTCCCCGTCCTATTTTCAGCAAGGCCAAAGAGAAGTTTTAACGAGTTCTCCTCACCGTGAAAAAGGTTTATGTCTTAATGGTGCAACAGCAGTGCTAAAGGCTATAAGGATATAAACCCAAAATAGACAGAGTACCTCGAGCCATCAACACACATCCTTGGAAACAGTGACTGGGTTACTTTAGTCTGAAAAAAATCAAAAGGAATAGTTAATTTGTATGAGGGACTTTACAATAGGAAGTGTATTAACCACAGGAGATGCTGGTCAGCTAATATTAAAAAAAAAAGAACTGTAAACAGGTACACCCCCCTCTTAAGCTATACAACTCGTCCAGTATAACCGTGTGGATAAGGCCCCCATGCTATTCTGGGAGTCAGTGTGCTATCACCTACAGGGTGTTCAACATAGGGATCTAGGTTAGAAGAAGTGATCATGTGATGTTTGGAGCCTCAAGTGTGAACAACACGAGTGGTGGCCTAGAAACTATATAGGCTGAATGCAAAGGGCGAAAGTTAGACCAATACAACAGACAGAAAGTTGCCAGTCAGGGATGATGTGCCGCAAAGAAAACATTTCTATTACGAGACAAAGGCTGCAGGTTCGGAATACGTTGCAAAAAACGCAAGTTACTGACAATAAACATGGTTTAGTGCTTTAAGAATAAAAGCCAAAAACATATAAACAAATGCAACATAAAGGACTGTATATCCAGTATATTGAGTCTGCTCCAGTCTGTAGGGGGAGCTAAAAGGATCTGGATTTAGGTAAAACACATTTTCCATTGTCGGCTCCCATACAGGCAGCTAAAGCATGATCATCAGAAACATCTTGATTAGGGGTCAGAAATGTTCAAGTACATTCAGAGGGTAAAATAAAATAACATTTCTCTAGTAAGCAAACTCAAAATAAGGAGTGAGGTGTGAGGGAAACTGGGAAGTAGTTTTGCAAAGAATGATCGAGTTGTTGAGACAGATGTATAAATTGTGGGGAAAATAAAGGAAAAAACTGTATTTTTGAAACAGAACTCATACTCTGGTAGGCTCAATGCTGTGTAGGCAAGATTGAAGAGGACTATATATAATTTACCTGAGACAAAAAAGTGCAACCAGTAGGGAAGAGGGTGCCATGAACTGGAGATTACGAGAGCAGGAAAGAGGTGATGGAAATCCAGAGATAGAGAGTGGAGGGCCGGGTGAATGAGGGGTGATAGGGTTTACAGAGATAGGGTGAAGGATGGGAACGAGGGTGACAGATTGGACGTTGGGGAGGCAGAGGGGTGAAATAACAGTGAGAAGTGACTGAAAGGCCTGGACTTACTGCCAACCAGACAGCCCGCCCTCTGCAGGCCCCGCTGCACCTGTTGTTTTTCAGGAGCGAGATGCATGAGCAGGGTGGGGGTGCAGAATTGGAAGGGAAGGGGGGGTTTCTTTAGCTCTCTGTGACTCAGGAGAATCTGAGCAAGTGCAGAGAGAGAGTTAAAGCTGAGCAGGGACTTTGAGGGGAGGAGGGGAGGAGAGGGAAGGGGGTTAGCTTTGCTATGAGTCAGCCATGGCTAAAAAAGGAAACTGAGCAACTTCCACAGGGGACCGACAGGGTAAAATAAAACAAGTGGTGAAACAGCACTCCTCAGCCTGGCCTCTTCTCCCCTTGCAGCCGAACATAAGGTGACTGACCGGAGAGAGAGTTGTATAAAAAACACACTCAGTCTGACCTTGCATAATCATGCTGCCTCCCATTTAGATATCATGTTCTATATGCTCCAAATAGAAAATGTAGCACTTACATCAAACTAGGAAAGGGACTTTAAAGTAACAGGGATCTATCTCACTTTCAAAGAGGCAGATTATATTTAAACACAGCAATAAATGCCTAGCATTCATAGATTCACCATGTAACAAGGCATTAACTGCAACTGTTTATTGCGTCTTTTCGAGGGCTACAACAGACTTTCTCCCACTCCTCTATGTTCTGCAGCCAAATCCGTGTGTGACATAACAGGAGAGGGTGTCATTGGTGAATATCTCTCGCATTCCTCCCCTCCAGCTCTGAGAATAGTGCAGCAGCTCCCTGCACTCTCACCACAGTTAGGAAATGCAGTCATTTGAGTTGCATGTCATACCACAGCTTTATGTTGTGGGTTAAATCTTGAGCATGTTGGTAGTGTCAGGCTGACGTTGTGTTTTCTCCTTGTGCCTGTGTCGTGCAGATTAACTAATGCATCATTTCCTTCTGACAGGATGATGATAACATAGACTTGCGTCATGTAGCGTTGCAACAGGCATTAGAGCAGATTTGCCTTCAAATATGGAAACTTTAGGGATGAAAGAAACAATATGGATGCATAAAGAGCTGCAGATAATGAATGCTGGAAAAAAAGTCTCTTATACTCTCTTACTTCCAGACTCTTTAGGGCAGGATTTACTCACAACTCAACTTAGGTTTCACAAGCATTAAAAGATTAAGAAGTCCCAGTTGAGTACTTAAAAGTATATTCCTCTGGACAATTTAAATGACACCTTTAATTATCTCTTTTTCCTTGAACCTGACCCTTTTCTTGAACTTCATCTATTTTTATCTTTTGCTAAAAGAGGTGCAACTGTGCAGGACTTCTCCCAACTGTAAACAGCAAGGTCCTGAACTTGTGCTGCTACGTAAGGGTGTGTGTATTTGTGTGTGTGTGTGTGTGTGTGTGTGTGTGTGTGTGTGGTGGAATGCTGATCATGCTGAGACTCTGGTATGGCAGGGATGGGAGTCCTGGCATGGGAACATAGCACAGTGTCACTCCAGCTATCAGGTTCCTATGCTCACTAAACATGGAGCGCTGCAGCAGCAGATACAGCTCCACTGAGGGCGTTTAAATGGATTTTGAATTAGCACCATCATCATAAATTACATGCAGTCTGACTTTAAAGGCTGTTGTGCTCATGCTACTGCTAAACACAGAGACCTTTCCTTTGTTCTTTAAAAAAACAAAGTTTTATACATTTTAAAGTAAGCCTCACAGCAGCAAGGTGAGGTCAGACCCAGAGCAGGAATCTGACATCATGTCTTTTGTAGAGGGGCCTCAGTCAAGCCCTCCGGAAATATATAAGCGATGGATGCACTTTGTCATCATTCATTTAAAATGTTTATGCAGTGAAATGCAATGTGCACACATGTGTAGACAAAGACAGGCAGGGACAAAAGGTCAAGAGGAGGGTCATCTGAATGCTTTGCCTTTGGTTACATAATATGAACACCACAGAAAATAGGTAAGTTGGCGCCTTATCTGTATGTTATGGTAAGTTATTCTGTCTTTAAGCCGTCCAACGCGGTGTGTTCAGTGACAGTAAACAACTTGTTCCCTGCAAGGTCGAAAAACAGTCAGGCTTTTCAGTGGCAAAAAACAGCAGCCTCTGCTGACAGCCCCCTCACGCACAAGTGCTCCAAACTGGAATGAACCAGCTGCCGAGAAAGATCACGAAGAAAAGCCCTTGAAAGAAGAAAGAAAAAAAAAAACATGGCTCCCCCCTCCGCCTCCATTCAGTCTATCTGTAGCTCTATCTCTTTTTTGTTCCGATGAGAAACACAGAGCAAGTCTGTGCTCAAGCAGATGGAGAGCTTGCTGCTGTGTGTGAGCATGTGAGGGGATGTTGGTAAAGGATGATGGGAAAGTTTATGTCTATAGTATCTGGTGTTTACTGTTCTGGATGGATATTTTTTGAAAACCTTTACCACTCCAACTCAAAAGTTGTTTTTATATTATTACTTGAGTTGAATGTTTGACTTTCACTGTGAAGAATGATGTGAGAAAATACTTTTCTTTCATTACAGCTACACATTTAATAACATCCTATATCCGATTTAAAATGCATCATACATATTTTTGATGAATACTTAATGCAAACACAAATATGAATATTTATAAGTGGTTAAACCACTAGACTCACTTTAAGTAATAAGCATAACTCCCAAAACTGATAATTAGTTTGTAAAAAATGTAATAAGTGATTAAAATTAGGTAATATAACAAAGATAGCCCATAGAGTGCTATATATCTGGCAGGGAGTCTGTGACCTGGTCCCAGTAAGGCTTTTCTTTTCTTTTCCCCCCACAAGTCAAACTTAGAAATAAGGTTGAATCAAGTGTGTTGAAATTTCCTAGCTAGAACAATTAATGATTAACACAAAGCAGTATCACATAGATAGACGCATTTGTTAATGATAACTAAACAGCAGCTCAATTCTGTCAATTATTCAAGTTATTAGTTACAGAGGAGAGACTACATCTTTAATGGGTCAACTACTTGACCAGGAAGTGTACTGCGTTGCTTTAAAAAAAAAAAAAAAATTGTCTATTCCATATGTTTTAAGGACTTTATTTCAGTGTAATTATGCCAGGAAAGCTGTCAGTTATCTTTGTTCCTGTAAAGTGATGGGCACATTTGGATATTCTACTTTCAGAACTGTAGTAATGTTGGATGTTTCATTGTTTGGGAGAAAGCTTGTGCTCACTGGATGCAGCCTCAGCACAGAGATGTGTGTGTGTGTTTCTATTATGTCACAGTGATGATGTGGCATTGGCAAACAGGGGTATGAGAGGGGGGCCTCTGTCCAGCCCCCTTCCACCCGGAACGTGCTTGGTCACAGCATGGCTGCCGAGAACCTCTGGATAACAGGGGGCTTCTGGGTAGCGGGATTAGCTGGTGAGAGGAAACAGCTGAGGCCTGTGTAGTGTCAGCACTCCCTAATCAACACACACATGCATGCTCGCACGCTGCCCCAATCTATGCTCTCCCTCAATAATCCCCTTCCCCCTATTTTTTTTCAATCCACAGGGGTCAGACACCCACAAAGGACCGGGCCCACCAAAGTCAAAAGGGTCCGAGGGGCGATGGGGATTTGGGGAGAAGGGGAGGAGACAAAGGCATAGTGAAGCGCATGGTCAAAGCTGACAGAGCTGCTGAGTCATCGCTGATGCTGGCTCAAACTGATAATGTGCAAAAACTCACTATAAAGCCGTTGACCTATCACTTTGTGTTTAAATAACCAGTTTTGAGTAAAAATGCCAGCACACTAGAGTTCCTGCATCACAGAGGATGCTCAAGAAGTGCTAGGTTCAGTTATGTAACAGCAATGACTTCTGTGCTTTTTTTGTGCATTTATGGCAGCTTGACCTTTCAGACACACTGAACCGTAAAGTGCTTTCATTCACATCACGGCCCGATCGAATTTACTGAGTTCATGCTCCTATTTTCAAAGAAAATCAATTAGTATAAAACCGGACTGACGTAATATGCAAGTCCATATACGAGTCAAATTGATTGACTGCTAACAAGCAGATTGTCGACTATTATAAATAGGTCATGTGTTGACAAACTGGTACTGGAAGAGAGTAAGCCCATTTAAAGATAGAAAGCTGCATACTTTGCAAGTTCAATGTTTAAAGTTGTATTTAAGTAAATATTGACTTAAGCCTGAAACAAATCAAGCTAGATGGATCTATGGATTGGAAATATTTATGAAAATGCTGAGCAAATGTTAGCACATTTGTGAAAATAAGACTTGAGTGAAAAAAACAAAGAGCTGAAAGTTAAAAGTAAGTGTTCAATACTTGAGCCCTGTGTATTAGAAAGTACAAAAACACTTCAGATAATTATTAATAGATGTCTCCTTTATCCGTGCTCTGCAGCAGGCCACCATGTCCTATCGTGTGCATGCATCTTTAAACAGGAATCAATAAATCATGTTGAGTTTTTTTCACTATATGGCGACCTGTGACTACGGTTCATTTGGCCTGTGGCCATCAACTCGTAAAACGTGTCTCAGAGACTTTCCTCGAGAGGTGTGCTCTCAGTTGCACATGCTCCTTTTTTAACAGTCAAATTATGTTTTGGCTTTTTTTAATGACAATCTGGATAATAAGTAGCGTCTTGTTTTTCAAAAATGTTAAGTGAGATTCAAATTACTATTCCTGCTATAACTCATACACTTTCAAAACTTTTAGGAACAAGAGCTTTTGAGACCTTATCCATATATAAAACCAAATGAGAAGATAACATCAAGTAGGACATTTATTAAGGTATGTATAATATTTTAGTCTGACTCACAAAGGCCTGAAGCAGTAGCATAACTCAGGTCAAAGGCACTTGAGCAAAGATGAAAACAGCTTTTCTCTCTAGCCTTTCCTCTTCTTACTTGAGGAATCCCCGTGTTAATCCTCTGACACACATACAAGCAGGATGAATACATAAAACCAGGGCCTTGTGGGCAATGTTTGGCTACATTTTTGGGACAATAAGAGGTATTCCTGTTCTGAAGGGGGGGGGGGGGGGGTACCATGTCTGACACCCTGAAAACAAACTGGAAATATTAGTAAGGTGTAAATTATAAACAAATTCTTTAAACTTGCCCATTAAGGTGAAATAGAAGTAGACTTTGAAGTAAAAAGTTTTGAAACTGTACTGGCTTGCAACCTCTGCCATCCAAGACAAGCGCAGTTCTTGAACCACCTCCAGGGGCAGTATTGCACTTTTAGAGAATAATCTGTGGTCGACAGGGTGGCAACCTGTGTGTATCTGAACTTTACAGTCTATGATGTGAACTGAAGCTGTCATGACCCAAATAGTTTGGTTTTCTAGCAGGGTACACAGGTTCTCATAAATCATTTACAGCTTACAGCATTTAAAGTCTTCTCGGGGTGTGTTGTTCAAATTCTGTCGTATTAACAAAACAACAGTAAATGTATTTGGTGCACTGTGTAATTATGTGTAATCATGCACAAAGTAAAGCATCATAGCCCATTGGTCTTTTGAACAAAATGTTTATTCAAATCAAAAGGAAGAACTAGAGAAAAGGTTAAATCATTCAGAACATATTCATAGAATATCTATACATCGTCATGACTGACAGACAAAGAGATAAAAACAAACATATCAATGGAGAATAAAGAAAATTCAGTGAATGATATTGCACCTTGTTTCTAAAATGTTTCAGATCCTGAGGCCCAGGTTCTTTTATCTGTGAACATTTCAGTTCCTGCCTTTTTGAGAGTCAGGAGTTTAGCTTAGTTTTGACACTGGACTACTATCAGGGCCAAGCACATGGACTATGGAATCAACCAACCTGAAGAAAAAAAAGTAAGCTTATTCAATGCCGTGTAGCTTGATTCAGTTTCCCTAAGATACGATCCAAAAAAAAAAAAACCCTAGCACAAAAAAAAAGAAGAAGAGGATAGAAAGAAGAAGCGGTTTGTCTACTACCACATATCGTCTACGTGTCTCAGGGAGGAGCGATGCTGATCAACAGCTGCCACCCCCCAGGTCTGAGGGCGACTAACTCAGGAACAGTTACTTGTTAAACTAGGAAGCAAAATATATCAATGCCCAGAAATACAAAGTAAACGCAATAATAGTTCAAACAGCTCAGCAGAGAGAGGCCTGTCTTGGGTGTCATTTTTCAACACTTGCTTCTAAAGGACTTTTTTTTTTTTTTCCTCTTCCCTTTTTGTCCTTTTGAATAAAACATGGAAAGGTCTAAAAACATACACACGAGTCAACATAGACACTGAAAAATGAAGACTCATGATCAGGTCTTTTCTGTGTCAAGGCCACTAAGATAAGATCACTTTACTAGTCTGCAGTATTTCAGAAGCTGTTTGTTTAGTTTCAGCTGGATCTCGATAGGAGCGTGCATACACACATAACACACACATAACACACACACACACACACACTGGTGTCAGCTATATTTAAAATGTAAACTTAAAAAAGTCACTAACTTAAAAAAAAATTAAATAACGGATTAGCGTCCTACACAAGAAGAATCCTCTAGTATAAATGTTTTTATATCCAGACCTTCACCATTGAATGTTTTTTTTTTGTTTCATTTTCTTATCAAAAAAAGTGCTGCTTTTCTTTTTTTATGCTGACTATGCAAGTCCTCTGTTGCAGCTGGTCGTATGTGTTGAATGAGTTAGAAAACCAATGTATTACTCATGTCAACCTACTACTACTTGTTCTGACCAGTCTCAACAGAGGTTTAACAAAGTCCCCAGCTTTTCGTTAGAGCTGGGTTTGCTCCTTTTACAAGACACAGGAGCAGAGTTGTTTCTCCTTTTTTCATTTCATTCCTTTTTCAAAGCATTCTGGCTTCACTGGTCTGGTGAATTCTAACTGTTGGTTGGATGAACAGGGCGAGTGCAGCAGGACAAAAAGGGAATGTGATCAATCTCAGAAAGCTGCCTTGCTTTTCCGCTGGTCTTTTCTCACGATTTGTTAGTTTAAAAAAAAAAAACTCATTTTCTCCAACAGTGCAATTTTAAAGGAAACATACAATATTTTTTTCCTTTTTTTTTTCTCAAACCGTTTGGCAAGTAAGAAGACCACCTGAGACAGTGCTTTTTGGGCAGTTATGCAAGCCTGGCTTGCCCTGAGATTAGGAGTAGAGGGGCTGCAGGTAAATAGGCAAGTCCCTCTCTAACGTACCACCCTCACTGTTACAAACACACTCACACACACACGCACACTCACTCGTATCTCCTCAGTTACAATTTTAAGTGGCAAATGCACGTCTGCAACCCTCCTAGTCCAAATCCAGAGCAACCTCAACACAAAAAAGATTCAAAGCTATTCTATGATTGAAGCTAAGTACAAAAACAAAACAACAGAACTCAACTAAAAGAGGAGGGAAGCCACACCTGTATCCAAGCCGAGGAGGCAACAACTAAAAAGAGCTTCCAGATGGAGATCATGTGCTGCAGTTGTAAAAGTCCAGTCTAGTTATAAGTCACTGAGGAAATGTCATAAGGAGAAATTAAATTCTTAAACAGCTTAAAGAAAATTCAGTGCATTGTTCTTGTCCTTTTCATTGTTTTTTTTTTTTTTTTTTCAAAAATCTGATCCTGTTCTCAGCGTAACTCAAATATGAAAGTCTCTAAAGTTAAGCTTGCAGTCTTCTTAGTCTGGCGCATTACAAGGCTGAAACCAAACGTTTAGTGATTTTTTTTTTCTTCTGCATATTAAAACAGAGCCACACAACTCAAGTAAAGAATAAAATGTGCAAAACAGAATCCCAAACGAGGCAGGAGGACTGAGTCTTGGCTCTGTTGTTGACTGATGCAGCAGACTGCTTTCATTCATATAGGCGACATGTTTTTTCTCTCTTCATCTCATTTTCTTCAGAAGCTTCAGCTGAAGTCTGGACATGACCAGTCCCGCCCTTTGTGTGAGGAGCCATGTCATTATGTGCCACGAAAATAGAAGAATCAGGGGTTAAAGAAGAGCTTGGCGTGGTTGGGCCTGGCTGATTCTTCCTTGTCAGTGTCAATACTGTCACCAGAGCTCACACTGCACATGGGTTATTTCATACAGACTGAATATGTGTTCGTCTGCATGTATCCGCCCCTCAGTCAGCAAACACAGGAAAGAAGTGATGCACCAAACTAGTGACTCCTGTTTCTCTCACTGAGGGAAGGCAGGAACATGTTTGTCCAACCCAACTGAACTGTGAGTGTTTGTCCGAGTCTTTTGTTGGTTGGTTGGATACTTTTCTCTTGATGTCAACAGCGCTGCGTGAGCGTTGTTGCTGGAGAAAAGTAAACAAAGCCGAGCCGTGCACACAGGTTTTCTTTGAGTTCCCCGAGTCAGTCAGGGGAATTTCAGGAATACCATTCAGCGGGATGGACAGGCGTCAATCCTGCGTTCCTCTGTGCGGCTGGCATGATCAGGGTTAGGATCGATCTGGGAAGACAACAGAGAAGTTGGGTTTACTTACTGAATCACAGAGAATTTGTTATTTTGTCTGTATTACACTTTGTTTTTTTTTTTTTGTTTACCTCCGAGTACAGAGGAGGCGGCTGGAAGCGGAACTCATGAATGTAAGCGAATAGAGGTCCATCCAGCTCCTCACGGGCTGCTGGAACATCCAGGCTGGTCTGCCTCTGCTCCTCGGTCACAATCTCTGCATAGCTTGGAGGAGCTGCAGAGGAAGCCACATGTGAGTATTCAAGGGAATTGTACTTATTTATAAAAAGGTGAATCATGACCATTAGAAACAACCTACCTTCAGGCCTCTCAGGCAGACCCATGCCCAGCCAGCTGATGCTGCACTGGCTGCTGACACTGGAGGTACGGGAGCCGAAGGGATGGAGAGGGATGGTTCCAATAACCAGCGGCAGGTTCAAGGACAGGTTAATCGCCCCAGGTATGTCCACATATACCTATGCAAAGACATGAGGACACCACAGCAGGTTAGAATATGCAAGTCATAATGGGGGCTTTAGAGTTTACCAATTAACATGAAATGAAACAGCTAACAGTTATAAGTTCAATCCATACTAGTCAGGGCTATATAGGTTGTGTAGTCATTCAGCATTATGTGGGTCAATGTGTTGAGGTCGACCGCTTATGCAAGGTACAGTCCTCGCTTGGAGCCCGTCTGCTCGCAAGGTAAAGAGGTTATAAGCACCCTCAAGACAGGTGTTACCTAAGATATTCTGAGCTAATGCTCTTAGCAGCATGTGGAGATAACACCTGGTGCAATCCAAGGCCCAGATTTGGCAATGCGAGCTGAGTCAGTTGGGTCCTTCAGCAGGAGAGATACTGGCTTACAAGTAAATATTGATTCTGTACTGATAATAAGGACTAGATTAGACTGTGCTGAAGATATAAACTCCTTTTTAAAGGATCTCCTGACACTGCTACAAACAGAGAGTCTGTACTAACCATGAGGGAGTACTCCACTCTGATGATGCTGCAGTCCAGGATGGAGGGGGAGACTGGTGGTATCTTCAGCATCTTGCCGCTCCATGTCTCTGTTTTGCCCGAGGACAGAGACTCGCCCCGCAGGTTGGCCACCAGCTGCTTGACCTCCTTCATCTTCCCTTTGGCATAGAAGGTCTGGGTTTGGTAGATGGCCGCCTTTGGCACCACCATGCGGGATGAGCAGTTCTCAATCTCAGCAAAGATCTGGATTGACTCTCCTATGGAGATGGAAGGGAAAGAGGAGACGTTAATTACCAATCAATACAGTCATCTGCAGAGTAAATTACTAAAAGATGATCAACAAGGTAAACAGTACTAATCACAAACGTATTCTCACCTGGGGTGTATCCCTTCCTTTCAATTTTGGCACTTAGGGAAATAGGACCTGAGGTGCAGAACCAACAGCAAAGTGTCTTGTCTTTTGTGCCGGCCTGTGGTGACTGCAGAGAAAAAGAAAAGGGGTTAATAAAATGGTTAACAATAATGTCATGGCTACTTTGTTTCTACTAGACGCCGGTTTGACTTTCATTTATCCATTTTCACAACACCTCGGCCAATTTCAAGAAAATTAAAGCATCGTCAAAAAAGCCCGTACCAGCAATAATGGAGTGTTGATGTCAATGTGCTCAAAGACTGTAAATTCTTTTTTGGTCTTCATGGGCAGGAGCCATGGTCTGTGGAGTTCTGCCTTCACCCAATAGCGCACACTGCCATGCTTTCCTTCGAAAGAGGTAGCCAGAGGTCTACAGAAAAGAAAAAGAAAGACAGAAAAGGGTTTAATGAAGAGCTCATGTAGACAATGTTACTGATATGTAATATTTTGACTGTGGCGTAGCATTAGGACACTCACGTCTGTGGAAGCTCGAGGCTGAATGCATACTCATGTCTTCCTGAATGGATAGTGGTGAGACCTTCTTCTGAGTTGTCGTCGTCTGAAAAACAAGGAGGACAATATTCCAAACACATGTATACCATACCTGAGAAAAATGCTCTACGAAGGCATCTGAAAGTCATACCAAAAACACAGGGTGGGGGAGACAAAAGAGAATAAAGGGATTTTACTATCATATCTGTCTAAAATATTAATGTATTGAGAGATGAGAAACAGACCAATGTTTAGGGCACACCAAATAAGGTGATAGTTTAAAGGTGCAAGAAACTAAGACTAAGGGTGCAAGATTGTGCTTTTTTAGAACAAATAAGTAGCTCTTATTATTATGAATAACATGGAAATATAAGCTAAAGGCCTTATGGTGACAACATGGCTCTATGGGGTAACAATAAAATCCTAATCTCTAGATTAACTCTGTCTGACCAACAAGGACAAGTGTGGTTGCATTTATTTCTTACATAAAATAGACCATGTGTTTTCTTCAGAGTAAAGAGATAATAGGCATCGTCGAGTATTCGTCAAAAAAAAATGTTTTTTATTCTTAACATCGAAACTGTAGTCGACAAGCCGGGTATGCTTCTGCCAGCTCAGCACTCCCTCCCCCTTACAGCAGCAGCCGTGTGGTAAACAAGTGCGGAGCTGTCAGTCAAACGGCAGACTACAGCAGGAGGAGACCGGCCTAAACCGGTGTGAACAGCTTCCCACAGCCGCTCTGCTCTGCTCTCATTACGCATTCACTGTGCGACGCCTCAGTCAACTACTACTACAAGCCTGCAGACTTCCCTCTATTGCAACTCACGACTGCTTTACACCAATTAAGCATGTCCACACACATTTTGATTGCGAAATCAATTATTTTAAGTACACGACGTGGCATAAAGATTTAACTCAAACCCCAATCCAGTCTTAAATGCACAGTTATAGCCTAGGTACAGTTCATCCTTAAACACGATGAAATGTCTGACAGTCGAGCAAACAAGCCCAGCTGCCACACACGTTTGAGCTGCTATATGCCAAAAGTATTTCTCCATCCAGTCATTGGCGAATGTGTTACAAGTGGAAAAACAAGTTGAACCCACAGCATTGGAAATACTTGCATGCATTTACACCCCAACAAAAATCGAAACAATCAACCAATGTGAATAAAACGAAGCCATGTATAGGCCACTATGTTTGCAACTGCGTTTTTTTTGTTTCCACAAAACATACGTGTGCAAATAAACATATTTAATTATATAAGTACAGAACAAAGAAACAGCATTGCAGCCCTGGTGCAGCTTTACATATTCCGACTTTTGCATTCAAAGAAGAAGTAGGCTATTCATGTATTTTGCGTGTGCTCGCTTAATTAAAAAGTTGCAGAATATTCTGTCACTCACTGCAGGAGAATGATGTCATTGCCCACACATGAGCACCTCAGCCAATGGCACACGGGCTAGGGCGGGGGATTTGTGCTCTTCTCCGCCCACACCAGGTCTAGTTTTCTGAACAGGATTGAACCGCTTTGAACAATGGGTGGAAACTTAAGAAAAGCTACAAAGAAACAGCCTTTATAATGCGTTTTTGCGACGAGCATCTCCATCAAAGCCGGCCATACGCCACCACAAGTCATTACTCTATCGACCTATCAACAAAAAAATGTATATCATGGTCGTCTTACACTTGAAATACTGTGAAAAACACAATTGCCTGAGCTGCTGTCATTCATTCTGACACCTCGACACAAACGAGTAACTATAAACCTCTATCCAGCCAATGTCACCATATGCAATATACCAACATTATCACGAAAGAAGCTTATGTACCACGTCTCTCTGTGTATATTATAAAGTTATTATGAGCATTTCTGACACCAGCATCCTCCAGTGTATCTGATCCTGAGCCAGCACAAAGAGCATCCTACAGTCAATGTCCTTAAAACTTATGCGACATAAAAATCTAAATCTATAAAAGCACACATGCTTACCTCTCTCATGTCCAATTAAAATATCTTTGTGATTTAGATATTCCACTTCTTCTGTGTAGTTTTGCGTGTAGGCAGTGTTGGATCCAGCGTTTCTCGACTCAGTCCAACGAACTTTTGCAAATCCTTTTGCGTGGATTTTGAGAGATTTCACGCGGATTTCTCCCGTCACTTCGATGACCACCCTCCCTGAGACGCAGTCCCCGCTGGAGAAGACGGGAACATTGCTGTCATTGAGACAGTCGTAGCTCACTGTGAAGCTCTTTACCTTTCCCAGCACCATAGTGGAAAGAGAGGCTACAGAGACCTTGAAATAAAAAAAAGGAGTCTATGAAAAAATAATCTCATGTGAAAAAGAGATGCAGTTTTTAGACACTGATCAGTATCTCTGCCCTGCAAAAAGCAGTAGGCACGATCAGTGGCTTCTTTGCGAGCAGTTCATTGAGATGTGTGATGGCTGAATAACAGCAAAGGATGCTGTTATCATCCGCCTGCCTCTCTGCGAGTTGGTCTCCAGTCAAAGACAAGGAAACCCCCGTAGCTCAGCTCACTTTAAGCGACAGGCTGTGTGAAAAACAACCTTGGGCGCATGCGCAATGCTCAGCTGCCCCCTCCTTCCGCCTTTTGGAACAAGGCAGAGAAGTGTGGCACCGAGCCAGATGACAAGTTTGGTCAAACAGCTGAAAGACTGCACAAAGAAATGTTCACCTCAGTGGTATTGTAAGCGACTTTTTACGGGTTATCTGCTGTTTTAGTGTTACAATACAATAATAGAACTGCACAAAATCGCCTAAATAACTAGTTTTCTCAACCTCCAGGGAATGGTTTAAGGCGTGTGTTTGCCCATGTATCCAAAAACAAATGCAAATATATCCTACGATAAGTATAATTTTCATTCATTATATGTAAATATAGTTCAATTAATGAATAGCACATCACCACACCCTGCCTTTTTTATTCGGGCTACATCTTGTCTGAGCATATGGCTTCAATGTCTGCACATGTTATATCATTGATACACATACCCCCTCCCCCCTCTCCCCCTATAGCCAAACTTACGACAATCTTTAGATCCGCGTTCAGTCACCAAAAAATAACAGCTGACTCTTGCATGAAGTCTGCAGCATGGAGCATTTGAAATTACTGTGCACTATTTATAATGTAGGGATGTAGACTGTGGCCCTGCTATTCAAGGCGTAAGACGGATAGCAGCCTGAAATAAACGCGTCCAATTTGTTCATTTATTTCATAAATTTGGTTGTTTTTGTCTCAAAATGATCAGTGCATGTATGGGGGGTTGGGACGTCTCATTGTGCTGTGTTACAGAAAAACAACTCTAAGGCTCAAAACGCCACCTGGTGGCCATCAGTGTTTCCACATTAACTGCAGCATTACCTGTTGAACATACTGATGTAGGGCCCACCTTGTTTTCAACAAACAAGTCATGACTGCAAAACAATAATGCGTTGTGACAATTGACCAAGTGCAGCTTCACTCAGGTAATACAGTGGAGAGACAATTCACATTTAAGCTACAAAAGTTGGTTATGAATGATATTTCAGTGCTTCAATTGCTGTTGCATGCATAGATTTAATAGCTTTGTCATAAGAAGTCTTGTCATAAGACGTCTTACTACATTTGGATTACATAAATATATTAGGATAGTACTTTATTGATCCCCAGAGGGGAAATTCGGGCGTTACAGCAGCACAGACAAGAAACTTAAAAAATACACATTAAACAGAATAGATAAGATAAATAAAAACAAAAACAAAAACAAAAACAGGGGGTATATACAGTACAAAATGAATGAAGTTAATTGAGAATTGAGACAGTATTTGCAGAGAATATTGTAAACAGTGTTATAGCCACCTGAAAATACAATACAATGTGTATATTATGCATGATAGTAGGCTACATATTGTACATGTGTAGTAAGTAGCCCACGTTGACGTGATCATGTCACTGCCTGTTCCATGACTAGTTGTCTTTTCTTGTTTTGTGAGAAGATTAATGCTGCCCTCTAGGGTTTACATTTTGTCATTACAACTTTGAAAAGCGGGGTTATTAATATTTAATACCACTGTAATGTTCTCAATATTTTTCTTTATTCGAATCATTGTTGGTGTTAATGATGAGTGTTTACCTAATATTGTAAGATGAGGGTAAAAACAGTGATTCCCCTCAGACTGCATGGCTGCTTATTTCGAAACGAAACAAGAAAACTCTTATTTTGAAAAGCGTAACCGGGACGTGAATGTGCAGTCGCACGACAGTGTCGAAAGTAAACCTATGAAGTTAACAGGAACAGAAATGTCTCTCCTCATTTCTTTTGGTCAGGCTGGACGAATCGCTTCTTTGAGGAATGGAAAACTCTTAATTTAAATGCGGTGAAACGCTGTCATGAATTTAGTTCTTTTGGCCTTTGTTGTCCTGTTTAGATTTTATGGTCACATTTCTTGCCAAAATGGATCAAGACCCAACATAGTGATGGTGATGAGTGACGCATTTGTAAGTTTGAAGTAGGGCGCTGTCAATTGATTTTCATCTATATTTAAAGTACCACAAACGATTACAAGTGATTTATTTATTTGTATTTATTTTGCAAGGCATTATTTGAGAAGTCAGGGCTGTAGCAAAAGATATCAGACTTTATTTTTCACATCGGTCCTTGGTTTTGAATTTGAGTTTTCCTCCTATCCTCTTCTGTAGGATGGCAGATTGACCTTTGATCCTGGCAGCAAAGTAGTACATCTGCCATACGTAAACTACCTCAGGGAGCTTGGTACCACTTTCCTCAATGCATACACCAACTCTCCAATCTGCTGCCCCTCAAGAGCAGGTCAGTTATCTGCTAAACGCAGTGCAATGATTTAACTATACACATTATGTTCTAACTAAGGTGTTAAAACAGTGGATTGCATATGAATCAAGAATCTTTTCGGACTGTTTCTCAGCAATGTGGAGCGGTCAGTTTGTTCACCTCACTCAGTCATGGAACAACTATAAGTGCCTCAATGCTAATGCAACGACATGGATGGACTTGCTTGAGGCGAATGGATATTTGACCAAGATGATGGGCAAGCTTGACTTCACCTCAGGGAGTCACTCTGTCAGGTAGGCAGAAACTGTGGGACAAATGGACAGGAGTGTCTATAAGATGGAGCCTGTATCTCAGATTAAAAAAACACACATTTTCTTATCAGTTCATCAAGATCCTGATCAGTTATACAAAAACACAAACAAAATAATTATTAGAGCTCTACCGATGAATTTAAAGAAAATACATTTTGTGTATGCTGGCAGCTATTCTCAGAAGAGTGTGAATGGTGCTTGTCTTTCCACTTCCCATTTTTTGATGCCTGCGTAATAGTATCTATGTGTATGCTTGCGCGACTTCCGCAGTAACCGAGTGGAGGCCTGGACACGAGATGTTCCGTTTCTCCTGCGGCAAGAGGGCCGGCCTGTCGCGCAACTTGTTGGGAACAAGTCAACGGTCAGGATCATGAGGAAAGACTGGGAAAACACAGACAAGGCCACCCAGTGGATCCACCAGAGAGGTGCAGCCTCTCACCAGCCCTTTGCTCTTTATCTCGGGCTCAATTTACCTCACCCCTATAGAACTGAGTCACTTGGGCCCACCGCAGGAGGATCAACTTTCCTTACGTCACCATACTGGCTGGAGAAGGCATGGCTTTTACTTCCCTGATTTCTGATTGTATATTTTTTTATGCAAGTGTAAATTAAATCTTAAGTCTTTTTTTTACACATGCAGGTGTCTTCAGAGCTCATCAATGTTCCTAAATGGCTGCCTGTATCGTCCATGCACCCCATTGACTACTACTCCACCTTCACCAAAAACTGCAGTGGTGATTTTACTGAGCAGGAAGTCAAAAGTATCAGGGCTTTCTATTATGCCATGTGTGCCGAAGCAGATTCCATGCTGGGTTAGTAGACTACAGTAATTTAGCAGCAGGGAGCTCTAAAGATGCTGAACATTGAAAATATCAAAGTTACATAGTTGCAACCTTTTCTGTCTTGTTCATTGTGCAGATCCTGTTTGAATAATGTATTTCAGCTGAATTAAAATTAAAGAATCCCAGCAGCCCCGTGCTTACCCACTTTCTCCCCAGGCCAAGTGATTTCAGCTCTGAGAGAGACCGGCCTGCTTAACAACACAATTATGATCTTTACGGCTGACCACGGAGAGTTAGCCATGGAGCACCAGCAGTTCTACAAGATGTCCATGTTTGAAGGCAGTTCCCATGTTCCGCTTTTGATCATAGGGCCTGGTCTGAAATCAGGCCTTCAGGTCGACCAACTTGTGTCTTTGGTTGATCTCTATCCAACTGTGCTCGGTAAGTAAGCTATTAAAGATTATTATATCATTCATTGTTTTTTTAAAAGGTGAAATCATAGTAGCGTACGTGGATGATTTTGATTTCCTGCATACTCCGAGGAAAGTCAAAGCATTACAAGGTTTCAGTCTGTCTTCATAAAAGCTCTTGTTTATTTTTCAGACTTTGCTGGTGTTCCAGCACCAGGGTTCATC
The DNA here is from genome assembly GCF_963584025.1 of Labrus mixtus. NCBI lineage: Eukaryota > Metazoa > Chordata > Actinopteri > Labriformes > Labridae > Labrus > Labrus mixtus. The sequence continues at coordinate 14,310,153 of NC_083616.1, read as the reverse complement.
AGTGGTTACTCGCTTCTTCCTCTGCTGTCCAAGGCCGGTTCTTTCTCCAAGAATCAGCATCCAGACTGGGTTCTGAGTGAATATCATGGTTGTAATGTAAATACCTCTACGTACATGCTAAGAAGTGGTCGGTGGAAATATATAGCCTACGCAGATGGCCTGAGTGTCCCCCCACAGCTTTTTGGTAAGTTCCTTTCTTCAAAAACTCAACTTCAGCCATGAAATCCTCACATGCATTCATGTTCTATATTCTTTGTGTTTTACAGACCTAACACTGGACAAGGAAGAACTTCATAATGTTGCCTTCAAATACCCAGATGTGCAGGCGCATCTGGACAAGCTATTGCGTAGCATTGTAGACTATCCTGAAGTCTCAGCAACTGTCCACCTATACAGTAAAAAAGCTTTTGGTGCTTGGCGTAATAGTTTAGGGGGAAACTACAGCCAGGTGATTGCTAGTCTGAGGTGGCATGTGGATTGGCAAAAAGATATGTTAGCCTATGAGAGAGCCATTGACAAATGGCTCTTTGGCTCTTTGTAATATCTTTTTTAATAGGTGATTTTTAATCATTTAATTTTGCCATTGCAAAATGGCATCATTCTCCCCTAAAAGAGACATGACTGAATACAAAGTGTCAGTTAAGGGATTAATGAGTAAAGCATAGACAGCTTAACTCTATCTCATGGATATCTCTATATCTATCTGTCTATCTCTACTATGGAGCAGAAGCTGTATGAGGAATGGTCAAGTACGAACAAGTTTAATGTCCTTCTATTATGCAAAAATAATTCAATATCCTACCGCCACATGCGGTGGCAATGAAAACAAAAAAACGTTGTGAAAAATGAAAAAAAATGTTGATGATAAGCCTATAATAAAAAAATATATGTAATCTGTTATGTTGTCTGCATTCATCTGTCACATCAGGCATATAGGTATATCTGATATCTTGCTCTTAAGATTACATTTGATGTTATATAATTGAGGTAACAGTCTAGTCTGATGATAGTGTTGGGGGTATTAACCTGTATTGGGTGGTAGTCTTTGTTGAAATACAGTCACAGCAGCACAATATTAGTAGTAACAAATGGCATTACAAGTTGTAGTGGTCATAGTGATAGGCTTGGAAGTCATCTGTCTTAGCTACAAGAAACACGTTTAGACAAGGCAATGTGTGGTATTGTAGGTCATTTACATTAAAGTAGAATTGTAAATACATTAATAGTTTATCAAAATACATAAATGTTTATTGAGGAAAATGCTACTTGGATATCTAAACCATTCCAAAATAAAGAATACCTAAATAAGCACTGTGCTGTGCCCACCCGTCCCTTCACTTATTGCATAGACAACAGAGTGCTGTAGATGTGTGCCTCTTTGTGGAAATAATCATGTAATAATTGATAATGAATAATATCAGATCATCCTTTTTAGCTGCCTGGACTAATGTCACGCCTCTTAAATGTTTTCACCTCAAAATAACTTTATAAAATACAACAACAAAATGAATTGAAGCGTGTTAAAATCAGGTTAAAATTCAAACGAATTCATTCTTTTTCCTTTTTTGAAGGCAGTAAGATAAAAGATAAAGATAAACTTTATTGATCTCCCGTGGGGGAAATTTGTGCATTACATTATTGTGTGTACATACCGTAGATCTTTATATTGAATATGGTACTGGGCCCATAGACTGTAAATATTAAGACTGGACCAAACTAAAAGTAGAAGCTAAAATTTGAAGGGCGTGAAGCCGGGTTGCCTTTCACTTCCGGGTCACACCACAGGAGCGGCGTCAATGTAAACATTGGGTTTCCTCAAGTAACAAAACCTGTACGAGCAAGTACAAAACAAACGCAATATTATCCGGTTTTAATAAAAGTGTTTCAGCAGTTATTATCTATAACTACACGGTTAAGATGCGCTGTTAAGCTCACAGCTAATGCCATCTAGCCCATTGACTGTACAGCTAGATAGCATACACTGCTAATGATATTTATATGGCTTACAACTTGTATGACTGACTCGCTGTGTATTTTTTAACTAAAATGTTTAAGTTAATATGTTTTTAAGTTACAGAAGATGTCGAGTAAAGAAGTGAAAACAGCGCTGAAGAGTGCCAGAGAGGCCATCAAAAACAAAGAGTTCAAAGAGGCTCTGAAACACTGCAAGGTAAAGTATCACTCAGATACTCAAATTGAGTATATTTAAAATGTAAATATTTACTAAGTATGGCTACTAAAAGAGGATATGAATCGTATCTGTCATCCTAAGATAATGACATTTCTCTCTTTATCATGGTTTAAGGCTGTTTTGAAACTTGAGAAGAACAATTATAATGCATGGGTGTTCATCGGCTTGGCTGCCAGTGAACTGGAGCAGCCGGATCAGTCACAGACTGCTTATAAAAAGGCTGTGGAGCTGGAGCCTGAGCAGCTACTTGCATGGCAGGTAAGGCGGATAATTGTAGTGGTTAGTGTTTCCAGATGATTCCAGGTGTATTAATATCTCCTCTTAGCCTTTGCATATCTTTACCAGCTGATGTGATCTGAATGTTCCTTTCAAATTGGCACAATCCTTTAAAAATGTGAGAATTCATACCATGTTGCGTATTTTAGCCCAATTCTAATAGGAATAGTGTCATTGAGATGCTGTTGTGTTTTAGGGCTTGGCTAATCTTTATGAGAAGACAGATCAGTGGGATTTCAAAGTAGAGCTTCCAGACATCTATCAGAAGCTCGTGGATCTGTATGCAAGGTAATGTAAAAAAAAATGTTCTTGTTCCAACTAGTGTAACATTTTTTTAATGTTGTAATGTTTTGATTTAATCTCATAATGTTCTCCATTTACAGCTCTGACAAAACCAAATGTTATGAGATGATTAAAAAGCTATCTGATGTCTATCAGTCTGACAAAGAGTATTTGAAGGTATGTTTTGAAAAGGAGATTATGTATACATTGTTTTGTGTTCTTTTTGCACATGAAGACATTCGTATGTTTGCTTGTAGTTGGCAAAGGTTTGGCGCCAGCTCCTTCAGCTGAAGGAGGAGGAGTCTGCGGACAAGAAGGAGTTACTGCAGCTTTGGCAACAGATGACCCAACTTCTCTCAGACTGCCTCAAGGAGGGAGGGCATGACCCAACAAAAGAAACTCAACAGCATGTAAGACTTCTCCAACTTTTGACAGTTTATTTTTTTCAGGAGCTCAAATTTCTTCCTCTGGCTGAAAAAAATATATATATATTTGGTGGTGTTTTAGTGCACATGTCTTAATACAATCTTACATTTGGTTATTGTGATCATCAGTTAATCACAGCATTTGAGAAGGCCATGGTTCTCATGGATCCTGTACCAGGAGAGGAACACAAGAAGGTCTCGGCTGACTATGTCAAATGTCTTTCTAATGTAAGTGCAATCCTATGTTTAGAATATGCGTGTGTGTGTTTAAAAAAAGATGGATAACCTACCTTATACTTATCCCTGTACAATCATCAGCTGAATCACATTTCTCTCCTTATTGTAGCTTCCACAAGAAGAAGTCAAAATAAAAGAGGCATGTGAGTCTATGCTGACCCTTTACCCCGACCAAAGTTATCCTCTTGAAGTCCTTTGTTCTCACTACCTCAGAAAAGGTACGGTGCAGTATTGTCACTTCATTTATTAAATCTGAAGCGACAGAATTCAAAGATATTTTCACAGATGTTCAACAGCTTTGTACAAAATAAGTTTCAAGGCTTCAGGATAAATCAATCCATGTTTTTATTTATTTAAAGGTGTTCTTAATGAGGATGCATTGAGCTGTTTCTCACGACTCCTGGCTCTGGACCCTAACAGTGGATTAGGTCTCTTGGGTCTGGGCACCAAAGCCCTGCAAGAAGGAAGGTATAAGGACGCCATAAAGGACCTAGCCCAAGGTGAGGTTGTGCATCAACTCTGAAAGGCACCTGCCACTGGATACCTAAGATTTAAACTCTGTGACAATCTCTGAAACCCAGAATCTTGGTGATAAAAACCCATGGAATTTTCCCTTTTGTTTTTCAGGGCTGAAGAAAAAGAGCTCCAGTACAGGATGGTACAGTCTGGCTGAGGCTCAGTTAAAAATGCACAGATACTCAGACTGTGCTCTGTCATGCTCCCAAGGTGGGTGTTATCTGCTTTATATCACTTTAGTTATCAATATGACCTCTGAGCAGCAAGAATAATTGATCCAGTTAGTCCATCTTAATGTATCCAATCAGCCAACATTAGTTCATTGGAAATACACTGCTCCAAAAAATTATGGGAACACTTTATTCACAGATCAAATTTTGGTGAAGGAATTAGTGAAGGATCCAAAATCGTACTGAAAGTAAAAGATTGAAATCAAAGACTGATCCAACGTTTATGAATTTAATAATGGCGATTCATTATGGGTGTCAGTAGTGTGTATGGCCCCCTGTGTGTCTGTATGCACATTGACAACGTCTGGGCATGCTCCTGATGAGTCGGCGGATGATGTCCCAGGGTATATCCTCCTAGACCTGGACCAGGGCATCAGTCAGCACCTGGACAGTCTGTGGCTGATCTTGGTGGCATCAGATGCACTGATTCATAACGTCCCATAGGTGCTCAATTGGATTTAGGTCAGGGCAATAAGAGGGCCAATCAATGCCTCCGTCATCCAGGGACAGCCCACACACTCTGGCCACATCACAAGAGTCCGGAAGAATGAGGAGGGAGAAAATGTCTGTGACCACCACATGTAAAAAACATTCCTGTTTTGGGGGTGGTCTTGCTTTTGCATCACCATTGAACATGTGGCCACTTCCAATTGCAACAAAGCAGGTGAAATTGCTTCACAGTCACTTGTGCTTCCTTAATGGACAGCTTGATATCCCTGAACTCGAACTGACTTGGTGTTGTACTGTGACAATTAAGTGATCCTATAATTTGTTTTAGCAGGGCGTAAAAAAGGGATTTATGAACTAAAAAATGTGGACAATTACTTTCAAAAGGAAGCTGCTTTTTGTTGCTGAAGCAAATCATGAACGTATTGTTGTTTTTGTTTCTCTTAGGTCTTACAGTGTGTGACTCTGGAGACATGGAAGTTAGAGGCAAACTGCTCAGGCTGAAACTAGAGGCGTTAGTCAGGAGTGGAGGACAGACGGCTGCTGAACAGGCTTTGGACACATTTTCCCAGGTAATAAATGTAACATCTACCCCTTTATTCTTCAGGTTGTTGTTGTTTGTACTTTTTTTCGTAGTTTTTGTTGTTTTACGTGATTTAGCGGGAATTAATTCAGCAGATTATTTGAAGGTTTGATTTATTCTCGGTGAAGTGTAAGGTTTTGCAGTTATAACTCTCGACATGTGTGTGTTGTCTCATGTTATAACTATGTTCTTTTTTTTAATAGATCCCAGATGCTGGAAAATACCCAGTTTTAATGGCCCTGAAAGGATGTGCCTACCTAAACAAGGGACACGTTGAACAAGCTCTTAAGGTTGAAAACCTTTACCCTACTGAAATATGTCTTTTAAGATGTCAGATATGACATATGACACTCTAGTGTTGCAGTAAAATGATTCACTTAATGTGTAACTTAAAGTAAGCACATTTTAAACTATGAAGGCATAAAAAAATCACAGCTTCAAATAGACTTCTGTCCTCTCTTTCTACACTGGGTAAAAAAATAATTGATCCTTTTTATTGGACACAAGATGAGGTTATGCAAAGTAAACTATTTGATGTACTGTAGGAGTCGTCAGAGCTGCTGGCCTCCGATCCTAAGCTGGCCCAGGGGTTTGTTCTAAGAGGACTGGCACAGTTGGCTCAGGAACAGCAGGAGCTGGCAGAGGAAAGGTAAAAACTGCACGTCCTCTTTTGTGTGCATGTCTGTTTATAATCTGTGGCACTGTAGTCTCTTTCGCTCTCCTTGTAAACTTTTCTCTTTTGCTCTTTTGTTTTTCAGTTTTCTAATGGCGACCAGCCTGAGTCCGGACAGTGGAGAGTATTTTTTCTTGCTTGGTAAACTCTACTGGGATATGGGAGAAGAGACTCGTAAAGACAGGACTAAAGCTCAGACACATTTTCTGAAGGTAAGCATCATTTTTAAATGCAATTGGTGGCAGGTTAGGAGGGATTGTATTTTACAACAAATTAATTAAAAAAAACCTGTTCAGTCTCTGAATCAATGGTCCAGTTTAATTGAAATCAGTGTTTAGCAGTCGTTTGTATTGCTTGATGTCAGAAGTGTAGAGCTGAATGAACTCTTGCTTTTAAAGCTTATTATATATATTTACTTTATTTCAGGCTGCAAAGTTGGACCCACATCTCGGTTGTGTGTTCCGCTACCTTGGACATTATTACCGAGAGGTGGCGAGTGATCCCGGCCGGGCTCGAGGCTGCTATAAGAAGGCCTTTGAGCTGGATGATGATGATGCTGAGTCTGGAGCTGCCTCGGTGGATCTCAGTATGGAGCAGGGCCATATGGTAGTAAAAAAAAAAAAAGTCTGGACTACTTGTGTGATGTTGGTTCTTTGTTATAGTGTTTCCTTACTTGTCCCCCTTTACTGTCTGTACCCTCCCGTGATCCTATTTTAATCTATTTCCCATTTTTCGATTCTTCTCTTCCTTCCACTTAAATGCCTCAGGCCGCTGCCTTAGCATCACTTCAGTCTGTGATTGAGAAAGCCACTCCGGGCTCAGCTAAATGGGCTTGGATGAGACGAGGGCTTTACCACCTGAAGGTCGGAGAACATCAACAAGCTACAGCTGAGTAAGACATCTTAATCTCAGGCATTACAATATATAACCTCTCTTTTATATTCAAAATGATCTAAAGTATTTTTTGTGTTTGCCTGGTTGACCATTCATTTCATGTTTATAGTCTGCAGGCAGCTCTGAGAGCAGACCCCGAGGACTGGGTGTGTTGGGAGTGTTTAGGTGAGGCTTACTTAAACCGCCATAGCTTCACAGCAGCTCTGAAGGCCTTCAGTAAGGCCCATCAGCTTCAACCCTCCTCCATCTACAGTGTGTACCAGGCTGCTGCTATCAAACAAACTCTAGGCAAATTCAAGGAGGCAGTTGCAGAGTACCTGCAGATCACAGCACAACAGGACTACGTTCCTGCTCTTAAAGGTAGATGTTATTTAAGACTCATGTATACATCCATAAGTCATATACATGTTGATTAGACCGTGTTTGGTATGTTCTGTTGTTCAGGTCTTGGGGAATGCCAGCTAGCTCTAGCGAAAAGTTTAATGGAGGACTGCAGAGATGGGGGAGCCATTGACCTCATTCAACAAGCCATACAGAACCTTTACAGGTAAATTCTAGACATTTCATTCATTTGTCAAATGTATTTATACATTTGGAAATAAAATAAGTCTCTCTCTGTAATTCATTGAATCGCAGTGTCACATACACTGTTCCAGTTTCCCCAATCAATCCTTTCACATTTCTGTGCTCCTCAGAGCTGTGACGCTGCGTCCTGACCTGTCCTGTTTGTGGAAACTGCTCGGAGATGCTTGCACTGCAGTAAGCACTGTGTCGCCTAACAGAGCCCAGGTTGTAGTCCCTGCCGAGCTGGCTGGTTTGAACCCCAACACCCAGAACCCCACACTGAATAAGGCCCAGGCACTGAAAGTCGGTGAGAGGTATGAACACAAACAAGCTGAGCTGTCAATCAATCTGACAATCTGAGCTGTCAATGTCAAACCATACATTAATTACATTCGTAAGCTATATAAAAAAGAAATTGAAGAAGTTATCGGCATGATACTACTTTATTTTACACTCAGACTGTGAGAATTGACTTCATCTTTTTGTCTGCAGGTGTTATGCCCGAGCTTTGAAGCTGATGTCTGAGGTCCCCAGTCTTTGGTACGACCTAGGACTCAACCTCTACCACCAGTCCAGACTTCCCAGTATCACTGAGGAAGACCAGAATTCTCCATCCCTGCTCCTAGAGAAGGCCCAGCTGGTAATTCGCCGAATATTACATAACCAGAGCTTTTTGCATTCTTTGCCTTAAAGAGGAGTCTTTGAAAATGTGTTCTCCCTTTGTTAGTGTTTGAAAAAGGCGATCATGAAGGACAGTGGGAACTACTGCTACTGGAATGCATTGGGGGTGATTTCCATGAGCAAAGGTAACACACTGTATGTCTCTTGTGAATAGTAGTAGCATAAGCAATAGTCAGTAGCTACTTCCTTCGAGAAAAGCGTCTGTGCTGAAGTTTTTAGAGCAAATGTATGAATCTGTTAAATACACTTACTTGGGTTTGATCTGTGTCACAGGAAGTGATTTAGTTTAATGTATTCACTTTTCATTTGCTACTTCAGGTGTTGAGAACTTTGCTCTGGCTCAACATTGCTTCATCAAGTCCACACAAGTTGAATCAAATGTAAGTACTGCACCTTTCAAATGTCTAGTTTCGTATTCTCACCAAACCTTTGTGTGGTATTAAACTTTTTTTTTAATATTCCATCACAGAATGTCACTGCTTGGACTAACCTTGGTACCCTGTATTTGAAGAAGGACAATATAGAGGTTTGTGTGATCATTGTTCTAATCATGTAGGTGTACATTTATGTGTTGTAACCCATTCTCTTTTTCTTAGCTTGCACATGAGGCCTTCAAGATTGCCCAGTCACTGGAGCCGCTTTACGTCAACTGCTGGATTGGACAGGTACGAATACATTATTTGGAAAAGGGCGCTTTTTGACCTTTTTGGATAAATTTACACTTTTCACATACGGTAATGCACAGTTCTTATAATTCCCATACTTTATATGCATACATGTTTGACGTACAGTCCGGCAAAATCTTGCAGCAACCTATCAAGAGAAAAGGACAATTGGGTAACATGTTATAGGTTGCCTTGTTGCTATAGTACTGGGGTTGTAAGATGTTAAGGAAAATGAAATTTAAGTTTGCTGGGCCTTTTTTTACAAAGTGAAACAAAGTTTTGTTTTTGCCTTTTGATTACACTAAACAAAAAGACATATCAGTGTCCAAGTATCTGTAGAACGTGATCTTTGTATTCCCTTTGTTTTATCGGTCTAATTGATAGTTGTGTCCCTTTGTCCTCCTCCCAGGCGCTGATAGCAGAGAGAGTGGGAAGCTATGACACCATGGATCTTTTCAGGCACACCACTGAACTCAGCACTCATGTGGGTGACCACGGTTGCTATTGTAATACCCATTAATTAGCTAGATAATAACAGTTGAGTCTCTGCTTTAGCTTTCCCTGACACTTTGATACAATTTTAGCTGTTACCCTTTGCTCCTAATAGAAAGTCACTAGGGGCTATACCACAGCAAATCAGAAGAGTTTTAATTATCTACCCTGTCAGAGTCTGTGTACGTCTTACCTTTCTCTGCTTTTTTCATCTGCATCTCTCTAACAATGGCCTTTCCACGTGCAGATTGAGGGAGTGAAAGGTTATGCCTTTTGGGTTTGTTCCACCCTGTTGGATAAGAACAACAGAGACTCTGAACTGTACCGCTACAACATCGTCCAGATGAACGCCATCTCTGCCGCTCAGGTTGCTCTCAGCAAGTACACAGGTGCAGCATCTGTTTGTGTGTTGATGTTCTTGTTCTTACATCCACAGTGGTATTTGAATCATGTGTCCCAGATGATTTATAACATGACCTTTATTTCTCAGAGAGGATCCAGTCTGACCCTGATGCCTTCATTATGCTTGGCTTCCTGAATGAGCATCTGCAGCTGAAGAGGCAGGCCTTACATGCTTATCAACGGTGGGTGTCTTGGTTGAAAAGAACTAGAGACAAACAATGTTGTAGCTGTATCTTCAAAGGAAAATGTGAAAAACTCATATTTATTATCACTTCAGCATCCTAATTCTGTACTCTCCGTCCTCAGAGCTGTTGAGCTGCTTCAGTCCATGACCTCAACAGAAGAGCTGGCTTTTGCTCTGGGCAGCTATGGCCGTGCTTTGTGGTAAGCAGCTGTTGCATTGCTTTAAACTGTGACGGTCTTTGAAAGCAGTTTTTCAAACACTCCTAACTCAACTCCATTCTTCATATGTCCCGCTGTCTGGATTTCAGCACGTCAGGCCAGTGGGAGGAGGCGGTGCGTGTTTATAATTCCACTCCCCTGCAGGAGCTCAGTGATCTGGTTGGCCTGGCGCTGGCCTACTGCAGGGCAGGACTCATCTCAGAGAGCATCAACGGTGGGGACTTGGAGACAAATGAAAATCAGAGATTTAGTGTGTTTTCATGCTGTGAATAAATGTTTTTTGTTTTTTTTGTATATTGTAGCCTATGAACGTGCCTTGGCTGTGGCATCCAGTGAGAAGGAGAAGGCTTACATATTGACGGCTCTGGCCCTCCTTCAGCACCGGCAGGGTAACCTGGATCCAGCCAAGACTCTGCTGTTCAAATGGTGAGTCCACAGTATTTTTTTGTACTGTACCAGTGGGTTTTGTTTGTTTGCCCTGTTCCACCAACTTGAATGCTGTTCATAGGTTGTCTTTTGTTTGTGTGTTTTCCTAACCAGTCTTCATTCACATGTTATCCCTGAAAAAATAAACATTTTCTAGAGATCTATCATATCAATGTACATAAAAGGGATGTGTAAATATTGTCAAATTCTTAATTGACGAGTATTAATTGCCAGAGCTTCCTGTTAGGTTATGCCAAGGAAAATCAGTCACAACAGAAAATGTTGCAAATGCATTAAATTATGGTAATTCTTCATAATACTGTTACTATATTAACATTAAAATCAAAAGAGTTGATCTTCCTGCTTTCTTCCCCCCCCCAGCTCAATGTTAAAAGAGCCAATCTCAGAGTCTCTGCTGTGTTTATGTGCACTGGGATTGGTCCACAATGATGCTACATTAGCTGCTGCTGCCCTGTCTGAGCTGCTGAAGCGAGGTCCAGGCTCAGGGAATGTTGTCGAGCAGAGATGTCTACTTACCTGCACTCTACTGGCCCTGCAGGGCAACTACAGTGCCGTGCAAAGAGAGGCTTCCAGAGCTGTGCACAGGTAAACTTTAGTGCAGTGGTAACTGGTCTATCCTTCCAGACCCACCACCACAACCTTAATGACAAATTGCAACCCAAATTTCTGAAAATGTTCCATGCATCAGTTTTATTTACTGATAAAGGGTGCCGTTTGGACTTCAGACAGTAAAAAACATTTGGCAGGGCTAAGAGAAGGAACACAAGCATGTTTAAAAAGCGCTTCATAGACTTTTTGACAGTTTTCTTTCAGACACACACTTGGCGATCGACTAAAAGCATCTCTGTGACCCATTTTTGGGTCCCGACCCACCAGTTGAGAACCTCTAATTTAGTGTGCACTACTGATATGCTTTAATAGGATACCTTAATTGGAATTTTAAAAGATAATTTGTAAATCACTGTGATTACTTATTACATGTTTAGTTCTACTTTTACACCTTGTTTGAGTGCATATTAGGATCACTAACAAAATGAAGAGTGAAATTATGCTGAGCATGTTTGAGTGCATTTTTACTAGAATTACTATTTTGAGTTTAAGGTCAGTTTTAAAGTAAATTTCTGCACCTCAAGTACCTGTACATATATGTGCCTTCTTCAGGACTATTGAGAAAGGTCTGTTGACAAACGTACCATGTCTTCTATCACAGTATAAATGACTGACATTATAGGAAAGGCTTGTAAGTTAAGGCACCAATTCTACAGCGTTTTTTTTTTTTTTGTCCAACGTATTTACAGCAACCCTGGAAACCCCTCTCTGTGGGCCCTGCTGTCCAGACTGGTACCACAATACCATCCCAGGAAAGCAAATGTAAGTCCTCGAACATGCACAAAAATGTCACTAAGAATAAACCCAGGAAATCCATTGTACTCATTAACTTAGGGGCCTTGTCCACTTTTGCTGAAATGCTACTGGACAGCTGTAGTAGAGGTATTCTGATGTTTTTTATCTGCTGTGTGTTTCAGGGTGGAGCGATGGCTGGTCAGGTGGCATGTCTCTCTAGTATGACCCAAGGAAAGGTAAAAGAGTCATTGTTATAAGTTGAAATGTCTGTGTGTAACTTTATCTGTGGTTACCTGTTATTCTTCTTAACCTCTATAGCGTTGAATCTATATTACACTTTAGATATGTTGTCATACGAAGAAGCAAATACATTTACTGTAAAATACCTTCAATATGGACTCTGGTGTCTTTGCCTCAGTATTTATGAAACTAAGTTGTTCTAACATGTGTTCATGCAGAGGGCGCTGTTGCACAGTGGGTTGAACCAGTTGGCAAATGGGAGACACTCTGGAGAGGACAGTCACAGGAATGCACTGAAGACTATGCAGAGAGCTGTGCTGCTCTGTCCTGGTATCTATGCACACACACACACACACACACACACACACACACACTAAGAGATTCATCTTTTTCATAAAAGGTTACATTTCTTATTTTTTTAAAAAGATACATTTAACCTCGAAAACAAGATAAAGACGTTGAGAGATACATCACGTCAACCCTGTTAGATTGATTCAATTCATTTTTTCCATTTGTCACACACAAAGTCTTTTTAAAAATTCCTATTTCATGAATGTAAAGTGATCCTACGTCTACCATTAAACGACTGTGTCCGCTCTTCACTTACATTTCAGATGATCCGGCGACATGGGCGGGGTTAATGGCTGCCTGTCACGCAGAAAACACTTCCTGTTATCTCTCTGGTTCCGCTCCTCGCATACAAGGACTGGAACAAACCCTCATGTCAATGGTTTCTGAGAAAGGTGTGTGCTTCAGTGTATCCTCCTGGTGTTTACTATTTTCCGGGTCTTCAAGTGTTTTAACTGATGATTCTCTGTATCCCAGTGCAAAGTGTGGAGGAGATAGAGCGCCCTCTTGTCCAGACTCTAGAAGGCTGGGTACTACAACAGGCAGTGACTGGTCTCATGTTAGGCGGGCAGCTGGAGCAGGCAGAAGCCCTCTGCTCTCAGGTGTGATGTGAACACAAAAATACACACACAAATGTCTCCCGTCAGAGACATACTTATCTAATTGTTCATTTAAACTCTTCTTTCCATTTTCTAAAACGGGAGTTGTGCTGTTTGGGAGATTTAATAAATCATACTGCTAAATAAGATTGTCTAAGGAACAGACACTGTCATAAGCGAAACTAGAGGGAGGCCTAGTTGTCACCGGGGTCTGGACCTTGGTTGATGTAAAAAGCAAATCTGTAGGCTAAAATCAAGACACTGTCATTTATTTGACATTTCATTTCTCTCTCTCTCTCGCTCTCTCTCTCTCTCTCTCTCTCTGCCTCTCTATTTTTTCCTTTGTCATTATTACATGTTTATTTACAACTAAATTAAACCATTTGTGTCATACAAAACAACCTATGAACTCGAACAAAAGAACTCTTTAAGTCCACGTTTGTCAAAGCTGTGTGAAAATCTGCCAAATGAACACTAACAGAGATTTCCCAAAATCACCCAGTCTTTCCCAGAAGACTAGATGATATATAAACATTCTCTACGTTTTTCTACTTGTGTGCTTCTGTGGTGTGCATTTGAGTATGTGTGGTTCAACTTTTTAGTCCTTTACCAACCACATCCCTGACAATTCCAAGCTGCTGTTAGCAAGCCAACTACTAGTAAGCTAGTTAACATTACTGATAGCTTGCTTACTGTTACCTTGGATTGCAAGCCTTTCTTGATGTAGTGTTTAATAACTTTAGTTAGTAAGTGGTTAAGTAATTGAGTTACCTATTCTACAAAAGTATGTAAGAATACAAATCTTATTGTATCTATTTTTTGTATGTCTTTCTAATATATGAATCAGGAAGTGCTAAAATGACAGCAGTTAATCAGATTTATTATGTTGATAGGTCTGCCTTTTAGTTAGCTGTTTACATTCCTCCACGAGCATGACATCACAGGAAAAATGTCTACCGTGTGACTATGATTTATTGCTAAACTATTCTTGTTTGCCTGTTTTGTTCCAGGTGCTGAATGTTTCCCCAGAACACCCAGCAGTGATGCTGTCACTGACCCAGGTGCAGTGTCATCACCTCCTTGTTGCCAACACCGGTGCTGTCCTCCCAGACTCTGTATTGGACCAGCTGAACAAAACTGTGATGATGAACCCCACCAATGTTGGTGCATGGCACGTACGTGGACGCTCACTCATTTCATTACCAGAACTCTGATTTGCAGAGAATTAATGATGAGTTATTTGTCTTTTAATTCAAGCACCAGTTGTTTTATTGTATGAAACCTAAAACCATGCAGACTAATATTTGGAGAAAACAACCAACGCGAACACACACACACTTTTTAGTAAGGCTTGAAATAATGATGCTCCGTCTTTGGTGGTCACTTGTTTTAATGATATTTTATTTCCCACTCAAACCAAAGAGCCTAGTTGTCTTGCTTCCAGAGAGACACCAGCCTAATTAACTCATTTTCTGTGCTTTGCTTGAGACCTCAGATTGTTGCTATTATTTTTGAACGGCTGAAACCAACAGGAAGATGTAGCAAAAGAGCCAGGCACCCTTGTTAAGCAACATTTGGCAGATTGTAGGGATGTTTAAAGACCACAAATGTGACAGTACACATTTGTGTTGCGTAATATGTGTTGCTGTTTCACGAGGCAATGGATTATTTATCATTCAAAATCCTTGTGAAAACTCTTAAGTTTATTATGAGAAGAATATTCTTTTCTTTCTTTCCTCTGTACTTTTAACCTTCCTGCCGACAATCTCCACTCTGCCAATCCTTCACCTGTCATATCTCCTCTCCCACTTGTCCCTCCGTTAATCTCGCTAACTCACCTTTACTCCCACTCATCTGTGATCTTTTAATCACCCTCCTCTTCTCTCGCTCTCTCAGTGGCTGGCCGAGGTGTACCGCAGCCAGGGCCTGCTGGTCCAGGCAGTCATGGCTTACAAGCAGAGTCTGCAGATCGCCTCACAGCTCGGCCTGCACAGCAGCCAGGTGGCCAGCCTGCTCCGGCTAGCCCTGCTAGCCCTAGGACCCTGTATGGTGAGTTCATGCATCTCATGTAACATAAATCTAGAAGCAAAATGTTCCTGATTTTCTCCATTTCAGATACAGCTTATACAGAAAAAAAACTATTTGATCTGATTCCTGCAATACTTTGACCAGCAACTTGTTGATGTATTACTTATAGTGCTTATAGATTAATAAAACGTAGTCTTTGTAGGTTTGTTTTTTATACTTAACTTTGTGTTTCCTGACCTCTCAGGCGGGCATCCCAGGAAATGACTGGACAGATCTCATACTTGAAGCCACCACTGAGGTCTTGAAGCTGGGTTCTTCACCTATGGCCCTCCTTTTCCAGGCCCTGCTCCAATATGTGACTAAGACGGCTGCTAGGTCAGTGCTTAACTCTGTGCTCTGTTTACTATGCAGCAGGAAGAATGCAAATGCACATTCATGTTCCAGATGTGTTGGTTGTGATGTGTTTATATGCAAAGGATTTTATCCCATTTGTCTGTAAGTATAATACACTGTATCCAGAGGGATTAAATCAATAATAAGATTTCAGAAACTTCTGATTTATTCCTCCATCTGTCTTCTCCACATGTTGATACTTGTGGCACTGAGAGGCAATACAACGTTTTCCTGTCCTGAAATAATAGCCTTCTGTCTCCACCTCACAGGGCTGCCAGGTTTCTTAATTAGAAATCTACATTCGCCAAAGAGCTGAGGAGAGCAAATATACCGATCATAAACTGGCTAAACTGCAGGAACTTTTCTGTGCTAACCCATGATCACAATATCACAGGCCATTTCATGCGAAGACTTCATCTTAGCACATAAATAAGAAAAGTAATAGGGTTTCAACACACTGCCACAGAAGAAGAATGTTTTTGCCAGCTAAAAGCTAGACTGCAAGTCTGATCCAATTCAGTTTGTTTTTAAGATCTAATGAGTAAAGTTTTAATTCAGCACCATTAGGACAATTAGGAATACACATTATATGCTTCCTGCTAACTTATTTCACAAATTCTACTCCGTCAAAAATAGTAAATATTAACAAGGCTCGTATATGAAATGCTTGATCATTTATGTCTTCACTGCAGGGAAACCAGGCGTTTGTTGGAGAGGCTGGTGTACGCCCCCTCTCAAGACATCCCAGTGACAGTGGTGCAGGTGGCCGGCTGGTACCTCCTCAGACACCTGCATGCCAAAAACGACCAAGAGCTCATCAATGTGAGCACACAGCTGTCTCATGTACACTACTCTGTGTTTTTCTGGTTTAATATTCATAATATAAAGTGTATGTTTCTAACTTTGACTTGAGTGGAAGCAGCAATAGCACATAAAAGGAGAATCTGAAACTACAAATACTTCCCTTTTACATCACTGTTTTTTGAGTTCATCACAGACTTGGTGAGCTTTTTTTCATTCCTCTTTTTTTTTTTGCAGGTTCTTTTGCAACACGCCAAAAAGAACGGACATCAAAGACTGCTGGAGTTTCACGCAACGCTTGCCTAAACTTCATCCTGAAAATCTTCAATTCAGCAACACGATACAATTTAATCATGCGACAAAGTGAGTTTATCCTTGTCACCAATTCAGCTTTTCTTTTCACTTAAAATAAAATCATAACAAAGAGGACACCATGGATTATAAGAATGACATTTTATTTGCTTTATGCTATTCTTTGGTTTGATTTTATTCAGGAAATCCAAGTCATGAGCTTTGGCACATATTCAGAATGTACTTCAAATAACACATCCAATATCCATGTTCAGGAGTAAATAAAAGCAATTTGCTCAATATGTGAGATTGTCTTCTTGATTGTAAAACTCCTTATGCATACTGATAGGTTAAAATAAGATATCATATAGTGAATGCGTTATATCATTGACAGTACTTTGAATATAGAAAACATCTAAAGATCCTCAACACGTGTTCAGTAAAAACTATTATTCAATAACAGTCGAACACGGTATAGTTGTAAAGGGAAGAAACCAAAGAAACCCTCAAACAAAATGTTGACACTTGTTTCCAGCGCATTACATAAAATGGCTTTAATTTCCTCATCACAAAATAAAAATGCTCATGTTCCATGTTTCTAAGTTGCACAGTGCATAAGACCCTCAGTTACCGGCTGAACAAACATGCTTGGTCATGAGGGTGCAGATGTTTTGCCCGCAGCCCCAGCATTGCTGCTTGATGTGTGGAGAGTGTGTCTGTGTCTTCCTCTTACACAGTGAGCACACATCCACAGCACCACCAACATGTGATGCTGCACTCCCATCTCCCCTGGCAGTGTTTCTGTTGGCTACAAGCTGTTGGAGCTCCGTCAGTACTGTGCTCGGGGCCTTTGCAACTCCTACGACCTCCACTCTTTTGGGGTCAAACACACAATCCTCCTCCAGACCGCTGGGAACAGCCTTCATGCCACACTTGGGGGGCACCCAAGCGGTGTCATAGCCCTGACTGTTCCAGGTGTACTGCATGGGATGATTGTCCTGGTCAATACGCTTGACACGACCCACGCGCACACCTAACTCGAGGACCACGCGGTCATCAGGGTTATTTTTTAATGGGTAACGCTCTGCCTTCCTTTTATCACGGCTGACATACACACCCTTTCCCAGCATGCCACCTGATGACTGTCGAAAGCCACTGGCAATGATGATTCGTGCGTTGGCAATGCTGGTGCCATGGTACATGGTGTAGACACCGCTGTCTCTGGGCGCCTGAGAGGCCCCCAGCTCCACACGAGGGGAGTCATCATCATAGGTCACGTCCCAGCCAAAGAACTGCAGTGACATCCTGAGGAAGCTGTTGAGGAAGAAAGAATTTAGTGAACACAAAAATGTCCTCATGTTATAATAGATTCAAAAAAAATGGTTGTCTCGCTTTCTTGACCTGTTTTTTTTAAAAATGAATTGCTGAAAACTGTGAGTCGATAATGCAGGTCTGTCTTAGAAAACCATAGCCTAACGTTGTTGTTCTGAAGTTATTTCCTATACAGATTCCTTTACCTATATGCCACCGCGATTACACAAGTAGTACAGCGTCATGTGGCGTTTGAATAAAACTCACTTTTACCTTTTTGTAGCTTTCTTTTTTAATTCCAAGAAATAAACCGAACGGGTGTTCGTGTTACTTAGGCTACCTTTAAAAAGTTAAGGTTAAGTAAGCTTGGTTAAACATTTGCAATGTCTGTCAGTGTTTGAAAGAGAGCAGCCTTCAGATAGATGTCATAACGTTAACCTTACAGGTTCATTTATGACCTGTCAGGTTCACGTGGTTGATTATTTTAGTTAAATAGTGAGGTTAAAAACTTACCGTCAGTTCGGTCTCGTACTTCAGGAAACTTTCACTTTCTGTTATGAAGTAACATGACGTACTTCCTATTTGCATCAGAGTACGAATTGGATGAATCAATTACCATGTACTGACGTGGGGCCATGTAGGCCGGTTAGCTCAGTTGGTTAGAGCGTGGTGCTAATAACGCCAAGGTCGCGGGTTCGATCCCCGTACGGGCCACATAGTTTTCCTACCATCATGTATCAATAGCCTTGTTTGTTTAAAGGTGTCTAATAACTTGATAATTGATCCTATACAATGTCGTCTTTTGGAAATGGCCAGCTGTTGATCATGCCATGTAGTTCCTCTGCACCTTTAAGAAAAAGCAAAAGACCCAGCTCTTTCATGAATACCTATATAACTTAATGATGATGGTCTCCATGTTATTGATGATGATGATGATGATGATGATGATGGTTGTGATGATGGTTTTTGTTTAATAACGATGACTTATAAGATGGTTTCTATACTGATTAGAGCTCTCAAGAACTGCCGTCAATGTTGTGCTTTGCCTCTGTGCGATTCCTGTCAGCACCTGTGTGTCCAATCGGACTCAAAGCTGATCGTTTGCTCTTACTGACATTGTTCCCTTTTTTCTAGATCCTTGCTTGTGTTGTACTTACTCTCTGATGTACGTCGCTTTGGATAAAAGCGTCTGCTAAGTGAATTGTAGAATTGTAGAATGTATGTTGATGATCTGACCACTCTCACTTTGTTTAGCTGTACTACTGCTGAAGTCAGAACCTGAGTTACCTTTACTGGCCAGACAATATAGGCTATCCTAGGAATGTGCTCTCTAAAATCATTAAATATTAATCAATACACTTGTATTGTACATCGGAGTAGGCAGTGGTTAAGATTGCATAGAATGCTGAAATACCCACAATAATAAATTATGTGGTTACATAAACGTTTATTGTCATGATTTGGTATTATTTAGTTTTGTATTTTCAGTGTTTAGTGTTTCTCTATGTTCTAGTCGGTTTTGTTCATTCTCGAGTTCTGTGTGTCTTCAGTGTTTCAGGTATTTTATTTTGTAGTTGTCCTCAGTGTTTCTTGTGTCCATTCCTTCCTCTAGTTTGTTTCCCTCCAGTGTGATTGTCCTCATTGTCTTCACCTGTGTTATTAGTCTCACCTGTGTTTGATTACCCCTGTGTCTATTTAGTCTCTGTGTTTCTTCCCTTCTGTGTCAGTTCATTGTATGTGTTTGTCGGTGTCATTTGTTGCATGTCAGTTTACCCGTGGCTCTTTCTCTTGTTGGATTTTTTGGAAGTAAGTTTTTGTTTGCCTTTTGGTTAAAGAATAAATAGTTTTAGTGAATCCTGCATCTGGGTCCTCCTCTTTGTTTTCGTGATCCGTGGCATTTATTAATTTACTAGAAAGTATATAGATCTATGTCAGATGAAGAGGATAATAATATTCACATGATTAACTGTGTGCATATTAAAGATCATTCTCATCTTATTTGCATTCACAGATGGTGAAGTGCCTTTCCATGAGTCAAACTTGTGTATTTTGATTTCAGAGCAGAGCAATATAAGCAACATTGTAATGTAATTTTATACTATTTAAATTATAAAGCGGTTAATGTATAATTATTCTTGCACCCAAAAAAAAAAGCTTATGGTTGCAGACTCCCTTCATCCCCCTATCTCTGTGCAATTTACGCAAAATCTTTCTACTGGAATAGTACCTGCTTTTAGACTGTCTGGCAATTTGATCAAAACAAACGTATTAAGGAATATGCAAAACATTAACATGACACCTTCTGAAATAATTAAGCTCAAATTCAAATAAAGGCTACTTCTTAAGACACAGCACATGTTACAAAAAGCATTGGCAATCACAGTGAGGGAAAACTTTGCATCAGCCTTTACTGGCAATACTGGTCCGTCTCACTTCAGTCCTCAGGCCTATCTCTGTATGCCTACTTGGTTTACAACATAACCTTGACTGTGAACATATCCTCTCACCTTTTTTGTCAGTCATCCTCATTATCCTGACTTTTGTGATGTCTTCTGTTTTATCATGAAATGTTTTTTTTTTTTTTTCTGAGGAATGAATGCATCCAAACTCTCTTCCTTAAACACTCAGGACAAATTGAAAATCATAGGTTTGATAACACAACAATAACATTTATTAGTATTCTGATACATGATTTAGGGTACAGCACATTTAGGATTTACTCCATAGAAAATAACTTGTGTCTCCTGGAATTTTTTTTTTGCTATATATAATGTATAACATTCTTAAACTACTGCAGTTGAATAGGAACATAACATTGACACTTTCTCAACATGATACTGCACAAATAACAAAAAAAAATGTAAGTGACTTGATTCAACTTATTTTTAACTGTAAGCAGAGTTAAACTTTTGAAAAGAAAATTCTGTAGGTCCCTAAAGCCTCCCTTGCATAACTATTTGAACACATTCCATAAATTATATTTTGTATGGAGAAAAAAAGATTGTCTATTTAAGTCATGTTTACAAAGTGAGATTACACATTGAGTTTTAAGTTGTGGGTCTTATCCATATCAGTGGAGTTTTCTCTCCAGTCAGGGTCAAGCTCAAAGGCCATATGGATATAGCATCATAACTCCCTCTTGTTTTCAAGCTAACCCCTTTCCCCTAGGCTGGACAGAAGTGCTTGGCCATGAGGATGCAGATGTTTTTTCCACACTTCCAGCACTGCTGTGTGATGTGTGGAGAGCCCTGCTGGGTCTTCCTCTTACACAGTGGGCACAAATCTGCACCCTTTCCTCCGTTTGCGGGGCCTTTGGATGACTTTGCAATAAGCTGCTTCAGCTCGCGCTCTGTGTTGCTGTCAGGGGCTTTTGCGATTCCTACCACCTCGACTCTTTTGGGGTCGAACACGCAATCCTCCTCTAAGCCGCTGCGCACAGCACTGAGACCACACTTGGGGGGCACCCAGGCGGTGTCATAGCCATGACTGTTCCAGTTGAACTGCATGGGATGGTTGTCCTGGTCGATACGTTTGACGCGGCCAACACGCACACGCAGTTTAAAGACCATCCTGTCTGAAGTCAAGCTGTTCAATGGATAATTAGATGCCTTTTTTATATCACGACTGACATACACTCCCCTTCCCAGCATGCCCTTTGTTGACTGTTGAAACCCATTGGAAATGATGTGACGTGCGCTGGCAATACTGGTGCCATGGTACATAGTGTAGACTCCACGGTTTTGGGGTTTCTGGGAATGTTCCAACTCCACACCGGAAAAAGAGGCACCATCATCCACCACCTCCCAGCCACAGAACTGCACAGACATCCTGATGAAGCAGTGTGGCGACGTTTATCTAGTCTGTCTGAAGCTCTGTGAGAAATGAAATTAGAAGACGTGGCATCCTGTTAGAACTCTTTCAGGAGCAGAGAGGGTGTGAACTTCATTTAACAAAAACATCTCGGTGAGTGCAGCCCGGTGTTTCTCTAACTATTTATTTAGGCTAAATGCCAAAAAGAACATTTTCACCCACCCCCCATTAACTTACTTATTTTAGCTGTATTAATAAATGTTTCTACTTAAATCTCTGCGACCCGTATTAGTTTCAGTGCACTAGTTTTCATTTTTTTCATGTGTAGGCCTCGAAGTTTGTGAACCAAAATCTTGGCCATCGAAAAAAGGTCACCGCGGTTATAGACCACAGACCTGTGTCAGTGATGTTATTGTTCACTAAATTTGATCATGTGTCAGGTAAACACTCTCATTCTATCATTTAAAAAAAGTTATTTGACGTGCAAAGTGACGAACTCACCGTCTATGAACAGCCGCTTTCCCTGTCAGCTTTGTTGTTTCACTTTCATTTCTGTAAGTTTTCATTTACAATTCCGATGACGTCACTTCTAAGCGTGCGCATTGGTTGGGCAGCATGGCCGGTTAGCTCAGTTGGTTAGAGCGTGGTGCTAATAACGCCAAGGTCGCGGGTTCGATCCCCGTACGGGCCAGAAATATTTTTCAATAAAATGTTAAAGGTCATATCGGTTCCGCAATAAGAGATCTAAATGAAAACATGTGCATTACCACTAATATAACCTACATATCTGAAAACACTTAGAACTGACCTAAAGTTCAGTTCTTCAGTTCCTTACACTCCGTCTCTGTTTGCTGAGAGAGGCTACCTGCAATAATTGTTTTTTTTTTGTTCTAGGCAGGGGCCAACAGGGACCAGTGCCCATGTAACACTGAGCTTGGTCCCCTCCCGTGGCCACCCCTCCAAAAGGAAGTGCCCCCCTAATAACACATAAACAGTATTTGACTCAACGACCGGACGCACAATCTACTGTGATATTAAATAATGTACTGAAACAAATATAAATCATGGTATTTTATGTTGTGGTATTTAATGATGTGTGCTATTATTTGGCATAATATATAAACCACTCAAAAAAAAGTTTGGAAACATTATTTTGGTCAATTATTTCGCCCCTTTAATAATACTAATCATGTTGTATTTTATATCATTGGAAAGCCTGATTAGTCACCTTTACAACCAGGTATAACTTGTAAGGATCGTGCATTCGTGGAATGTGCAACACAGCTAAACGTGTGGGTAGCGCCCCAAGAAAATGTGCCAAAATCCCCTGCAGTGTTCTTCTGTTGGTATTTGAAATAAGTGGCCGAAATAACGTTTCCAAACTTTTTTTGAGGAGTTTATATATATATATATTTTTTTTTTAAAGCGATCATCTTTGTCTATTTTTCACCTGGGTTTAATGTTCCCCTCTGACAAAACAACTGGCCCCAGTTTGGCCCCCCCTCAGTAAAAGTGGTCTAGAACCGCCACTGCAGTGAGATCGAAGCTTTATGACACGCAAACATCAAGATAGAGGAACATTATCAATGATCATTATCAGTGAGTCTGCTATATAGGTTATTCCCTCTATTTTAGCCCTGTTTTTGATCTCTATAAACTTCTGAGGAAAATATTTTGGTAAATTTTGCAAGTTCTGTTTATCAGTGTTGTGAGCTTATCATCACATCACCAGACGAGGTGCTCTGGCTCTCGTTCAAGACCTACAGCTAAGGAGAGGAACGTGTTTGTGTGATAATCTTTTAAGTCGGTCACGTCGAGCCTCGACCTCCACGTGGCAAATTGTTTGTATGCTATACAAGGTGATTTTATGCTTTGTCACGTAAAAAAAACGTAATTGTATTCACGTCAAGAGACAATATTCCAATCTAGGTACTGTGTTTATAAAACGGCAAGCATCACGATAGTCAAGTGGGTTATGAATGACCGGCAACATTAGGGTTTATTTATTTTAGTAGTTGCGCAATGACTCCATATTTTCACGCAAGCCGAAATAGCTCAGTTGGGAGAGCGTTAGACTGAAGATCTAAAGGTCCCTGGTTCGATCCCGGGTTTCGGCAGTGGTTTTGTCCCGCTAAAAATCCGCTTTAATAGAGGTTACTCATAAAAGAGCTCATGGAAGTGTAAATCTAATCTGCCTATAGTCATCATACATCGTCCCGTGCGAGGATACCACACATAAAGCACTTAATACAGCAAGCAGTCCGTGAAACTGGTTTAGTGAAACAAGCAATTACAGGTGATCAGCTGTTATATTGTAGAGAAGAATTTGTAACATTTTCACATATGCTGCATTTCAGTCACGTTACAGAACTTTCCCATTTAAAACATTTGTATCTATCTAAAACATTGACATTCTTGTTGTGTAAACTAATTAGTGTTCTCTCATCAAATTTCAATTTATGACACATTGTTTATATCTTAAAGTAAAAAAGAGAGAGATAAACTGTAGGCAACTTTCAAATTTGCTTGATAATCTATCTGATTTCTGTATGATCTAATTTAACCATATCTGCAACTCCTAGAATAAAACATTTAGTACTCCTCTGAAAGTCGAGCCCTCATCAGTCGCTCCTCATTAGTTGACTGTCAAAGGTCATCAAGCTCTGCCTGCACTTTGCTGTGGTTGTGCCTTAAAGCCTTCTGAAGCTTCTCCTTGTTAAGGCGGGACTTGATGTCACCTATCTGCATCAGGGACTCGATGGCATCATGCATGGACAGGAAGCCTGGGGAAAAGAGAGGTAGAGTGTGCAAAGGATCAGCAGACAGAATCATGATGATAGCTGCTGATTGATTGATTGATTGGTTGATTGATGTGATATATTGGTACTGAGTTTAGCATGTACACATCTACGATGTATGGACCCTTTACATAGCAGCCTCTGCCATCAGTGTGAGAATAGTGTGCATGGGTAAGTGTAACCAGTGGTGTAAAAGTACTTTGAGTGGTACTACACAATCATCATCAACCTTTATTTAAGTTCTCGGAGAGATCATTGAGGGCGACCCTCATTTACAACGATGCGGAGAAAACATACATAAATGATAAACAACGAGAAATGAGATGAAGCTACTACAGAAAATAAAATCAATAAAAGAGAAATAAGAACAAAATAAAATATATACACTAAACTAATTTAAAAGCTTGAAATTACTACAGTGATAAGTCAGCAATTAAAATCAAATAAAACAGTTACAGTCAGGTATTGGGCGGTTAAAAATAACATTTCTAAAGTGTCCATAAGGGATAAAAGTGCTCAAATTCAGGTCCTGTTGTAAAATATTCTAGGAGTTTGCAGCGCTAACACTAAAAGCAGTTTTCCCCAGGTCAGTCCTGGCATGAGGAACCTGGAGAAGCAGCCTCTCTCTCTTAAGAATGGACCAGGGTTCAGATGTAACAAGGAGGTGATATATGATGGAAGCTTTCCAGTAAGGGCTTTATAGATAAAACGATGCCAGTGGTTATTGCAAGCTCAAGTCCATCCATCCAAAGCACTTTGTAAACACATGATTTTAAAATTAAAATAAATAAATAAAATTAATAAATTATTAAATAAATTAATTAAACTACTATAATTTAGGATGCTCTTTTGGGTTTATTTATATAAATAAGTATGTGTTTTTCTCTCTCTTAAAACCCTTGCTGTCTCTTTTCTTGTATCTACTTAAAGCTCTCTCTGCTCCTCATCATCAGTTATCATGACTTCCTCGGGTAGTTCTGAACAGCAGCCTAAAATAGAAAGATTTTTCAGTATTGCATTGACTAAGAAGTCATATTCTGAGGCTGTGAACTGTGGTGTAAAGATGAACTTTCCTCTGATGGGATATTAAATCTCTCCCTCTCTGTCAGTCGGATGACCTGCCTCTTGAAAAGCATATTTACGACACTCATCAATTATGTACTGCTGTCGCCCCTTTATCACCCTCTCGTTCTATCTTTTCATCCCATTCTTAAAATAGAGCGATGGCTCTCTCTCACTGAGATCGGCAGCTGAGTGGTGATTCATAGTAGTTCACCGCTGACTTTATTTACTAAAGGAGGCCTTGGCTCATCTCTTTTTATCTATGATTGAACAAAAGCTGGAAATTGAGAGAAGTTGAGCGAAGAGCCCAGGGCTCCTGGGAAAAGAGTGTCCAGTTGGCACAGCAGTGATATGGGGATGATTGCCAACAGCAGCTTGGTGCAAAGGCAGAGCTGAGCTGCAGCACTAGTCTTTGTGTGGTTTATTCTGTGTGGCAGGTCCATAAAGAAGCTTTAAATCACACACCCATATAATTGAACATGGCTATAAATAAAAAAATGTTGTATTAAAGAGCTTGTGTTAGTTAGCATGTGACTGGTAGATTCATGACTGTGAACCTGGCCCGTGTAGCCAAAGGCCTTGTTCTGACCAGGTTCCACAAGGTTCATGGTTCTCTTCATTATCCCTGTTAGAAGACAATTTGTTTGGCAGTCAGCAGTAAAACATACATTCATCCAGCTAACAATACAACAACATGAAAAGATACCAAAATAAGTAAAAGTCCAATGGACAACAAATGCACCCCCGCCCCCACACACACACACACATTTCTTATTTAAAAATCCAATGGCAACCAAGACCATAGACTGTTGTATACAGTCTGGACAATGGGTCTGGACAATGGGTCTCTTTGTCCTGCAGGCTGGCAGACTTAATCTGAATCCAGATGGAAGCAACATCAACTCTGTAAACAAAGGCTGACTGTGATCTGCTACAATTGACTGGACCTTCTTTAAAGTCTCTGCTTTGTACAGGCGTCACGGTTTGACTTTGTTTCTTGATTCCATTACTCTTGTGTTCAGTTTTGTTAGTTTCTGCAGTTTTCAAACTCTTCTGTCATTTCAGACTGCTCCACTCCCACATGCCTGCCTCTCTCTCTGCCCATAGATTCTCCCCCTCTCATTCCCCTCACACACCTGTTCCCTTATTGCTTGATTAGCTCTCATATTAGTTCACTTTCACTAACCCTCTGCCCGATTGCCTCAGTGCGTAGCCTTAGCTTTCTAGAGTTTCTTTTGACCTAGCCTGGATTTTGGATGTTTTGTCTCCTTGTATTATTTTTCAGTAAGGACTGCTGCTACCGAACGGAGTCTTGCATTTGGGCTTATTTTGTCTTTGAATTGTGACACAGGGCCAGTTTTCACAAACGTTCTGAGAATTTTAGCTAGGAGTGATCTAGGAACAACTTTGAGACAGGAAGGGACATAAACTGTTATCCCAGTGAGGAGGCATGGAGAACCCATTGCCATTTTCATTGCCCAAAAGAATGGAGAAAAAAGTGCTCTCTAGAAAATGTCATGATTCTAAGAATCTTCTTTGAATTTTTCACTCGGAGCAACTCTTAGTATTTAGGAGGCTTTGTGAATACTATGGGTACTTCTCATGTCTCTACACCCCGGGTGTGTGAGGTCACTAAGGGTAAACAGAGTCAAACATTTTCAAGTGTTTCCAACATAAAATTCTGAAGCGTTCAAAAAAAAGTGCACATTCTTTTTTACACCTTATCCACATTGTTATTAGCGTAAGTATTAAACAGAAAAACCCATGACTGGTGAGTTAAAAAGAATCTGAATTTGGCAAATCAACTCCCTTTTTTATGTGTGCTCTGCAGCCCTTTCTAATATCATAATTTAATTCTTCTCATGTTTAATTAAAGATGTCATCATCACGTCATTGACCACTGTCATGTAAAAGGATATTAAGCATCTCGCTTGTGAGCAAAAAATAATTATCATATTAATCAAGCAGTCGGGTCACTTCAGTGTATGACTTATATATCCGTCTATCTTTTTCTGGCTCTTATGTGAACATTTTCAGCATGTGCATTTTTCCTTGACGTATATGGTCAATGTTAGCGAACACATGTTTTTTTGTTTTCTCTCTGATGACAGCCAGTCACAATGATCCCCCACCTTTGTGATATTCCTGTTTGAGCAGCTGCAGCTCCTGATGAAGGCCGCTCTCCACTGAGGTCATTCTTTTACTGAGGACGTTTTCACAGCGTTTCATCTGCTCTGCCTGTCTTTGGTGGATCTGGTCCTTCTGGGTCTCACACAGATCTACACGGGCCTCAAGAGCACGCAGCCGGTCACATAATCTAGACGCAGATTCTCTCTTCACACATAAAACACACACAGAAAGATCATACATTACAATCACTTATTTATCCTTTACACTGTGTTACCTACCTTGAATCAGCATTTAAACCCTGATTTAAATCAGCCCTTTAAAATGTAACCATTCAACTTTTAATATATAACTGTAACAGAGAAGTCTTACAGCATCTGCAAAGCATTTCTGAGTCTTTCTGTGGCCTGAAACAGAAAAAGGGGGGCTGTAAAGAAAGAAAAAAGAGCCAAAAAGATTTGAGCAATGATAAAGGATAGAAGGAAAAAAATCAATATTTGTACAAATGCGTTTTGAAATTCCCATTAAATGAAAGAGAGAAGTACAGTACAAACAAAGAAGGAGAAAAAAGCAACTTCTTCAAAAGCAAGTTATACAGTATATGCTACCATGTGTATTTACTACGACTGTACATTTATATTCATCAAGTATTAGTTTGATTTATTGTTTGTAATTGTTCACACATTTTATAGTCTTTATTATGGTTGCTTTTTTATTAGTATTGCTAATAGTTCCTAATTGTATTCCCTTTCATATACTAATGTTCTGTAATGTTAAGCAACACTTTTTTTTTTCCTGCTGAGTCACAGCTCAGTGTGACTCAAACCTGCACAGTTCAACACAGTACACAAACAAGCAATCTCTCGCACAATCTGAATCTGAAAGAAGGTGACATAAACATAAAAACCCTATTGTGAACAAAAAGTTCTTGTATAAACTGTGGTTCTTGTAGTACCATTTTGTCCTGCTGTTGAGTGCAGTGCTGGGCAGATGTGTCGAGCTGCTGTTCTGTCCACTTCCTTAGTGAATCTGTTTGCTCTTTTGCCTCCTTTAAGCCGTTGGAGATCCTGCAAAGCCATCGGGGGAAAAAGAGTAATTTTGAAATATGTAGCAACAGATGAAATAGAATTAGAAATTTGGGGATGGTTCTACTTAAAAAGAAAGTGTACTTTTCCCTTGCAAATACTTTGTCATCTCCTACCCTCTCTACTTATATATCTGTATTAGTATTATTATTATTATGTTAATTATAAATCAATATTTATAGATGGCATTGTGTCCTTGTTAACTATGGGCAGATTCGTCAGCAATATGGTTACATTTTTGTGGTCAACGTGATATCAGCCTCAGCAAGCAGGAAGCTGTTGCTGTTGGAGGTTGCTACTTTATGTGAGACTCACATTCAGACAACCAGATAGCAGAAAGTACATGTCACCCACAAAGATGTGCTTCGGTAAGCATATATTTGTAAGAGTGTGTGTCTTTTTGAATTTGTTCAGAATGATTAAGATCTTTTTAAATTGTACAGAAAACTTTGACTGAAAAAAAAAAGCATTCACTTAGGATTCAAAGAAAAAAACATGTTAGAATCATGCTGCATATACTGTATCTATACTGACAGTGAGAATCACTTGATTCTGACCTCATGAGTTTGCCATCTGTATAGCTGTTAGTGTCTCACATTACTCACAAAGCCCACTGGGTAAACAATATAAAAATGTCTGTGATAAAAAGTGCAAACCAGGCCATGCTTAGATGAATATTGTGTGGGCTGTATCGTAGTATACAACCCACACTGTATCAGGCTGTAGTACAGTGTGGGTGCTGTCTTGTGCTGTTCTATGAATTTCTCTCCAGGGTGAGATTTTCCGCTGTATACAAAAACATATTGGCACTTCAACTCAATTGACCTTCTTTCCCTTCATTCTTTAAATCTAAGAAATTATCCTTAAAGGAGAAAATCATTGAGGCACATGGCAGGACTGTATGTGTGTGACATCTCATCCATGTGACTAATGGTAACAGTTGTCAGGCTGTGTGTATACGAGACAACAGGACGGCTGGTTTGGGAGTGTTGGAGGAGTTTTCAGAGTCTGCCTGCCTGCCTCCATGAAGGTCAAACATCTTCCTATTGTCAGAGTGTCCATTGTGTTTCTCTTCTTTTTCTTCTTGAGTCTGAAACTTGATCTCCAGAAGGATTTTGTTCTTTTGTTAGGAGTCAAATTGCTGCCAAGGCAGGAGTTCTTGTCAATTACTGAGACACAAACTGGCAACTGATAGATTTTAGAAAAAAAGATTTTAAAGGTGCGATCTTGACTTTTAAACTACCAATGACTTTGCACCTTTTTATTGTCTGATGTGACAGGATAGGAATACATTTAAAAATACAATAGGTTTTAAATATGGGGACTTAAACTCTTTAAGACTTCAGATATTGGAATTCATTTGATCAAAACATCTTGAGGTTTTTGGGCCCTTAATACTGCTCTGAAGTTGGTACCTAGAAAAGTTGCCACTGTGTATCTTATAGCATGACAAAATTGGTTTCAGAACTGAAAAGGATTTGACCCTAGATGATAAATAGGAACGATGAGGATGCAACATCTCATGAGCGTCCCCTGTGGACCTAATAAAAAACAGCAATGAGTTTGGAACTATGAAAGGATTGTTGTATTTATGGTCGTTTCTGGAATGGTGGATGAAATAAATAATCTTGGAGAGTGTTTTTTCCTCCACTTTTTTACCTGTTTCAGAAACACAGCTTTACTTTCCATCAATTTTTATACATGTTCTTGTTTCTGTGCTACTTTGCCCCGTGGTAAAACTACATAATTCATTTTGTGTATGCTGCTGATAAGTTTGTAAATCAACTCAACTAACAGCTTTACTGTGCCTCTGGCATCAATATTTTGAGACAGCTGTGGTTCAGAAATGCACAGCTTGAAACTGCAGAGAGTTAGGAGTGGTGAAATAATTTGAAAAACCAATTAGTTGCACATAGATTTCTCTTTATTATGTGGGTCTGGGCAGAGAGACGAAGGGAACTTAAAAAGTAAATTGCTTGAGGAGCCGTGCAGAAAGCAAAGTCAGACTAAGTGATGGTATATAAACGTCTCAGACACAAGCAGCATACGTCATATAGAATGCAGCCCACACATTCCCAATCACTAATGTACCTGACCTGAGCTGCACATGGACTGTGAGCACACTCACATTTTCTAATGGACAATCTCCTAACATTATTTAACATTATTTATGTATTCATGTCCTGAAATGTGATTTTGAATGCGGCTTATGTTGTTTTTATATTTGTCTTTTGAGTGTGATTTGATTGTGATGAGAGGATCTCGGAGCTTGTAATGCAAGACACATTTCTGTGCAAACGGACAATAAAGTCTTATCTTATCTTATCTTACCTTGGAATGATCTAGAAGAAACTACAGTTTAGATGCAATGACATGTTACGTCCACTTACAGGGCAAACTTAACTTTAAGCCAATTATTCTAGAAAAACAGTTTCATACAAATATTATATTAAAGCTATTAGTATTTGAATGTTTCCCTGAAAACATAGTTCTCATAATTATAATTCATTATTTAATCATTTATAATATTCGGATAGATTTGGAGGATGTGCTGTTGCAGTGTGCATGCGTTCTGTTTACTCTTCATTTAATAAACGTACCTGTCTTCTAGTTGTTTGAGTTGTGCCTGCAGATCAGACATGTCGCTCTTTTGACCATGATAATGCTCTGACACTGAGGCCTCCAGTCTCCCCAGGTCATGATAGAACTGGAGGAAAAAAGAAATCCAACACACACATGCTGTAATTTGACGCCGGAGGATCATGTGTTGCCGCCTCCATGAGATGATCTTTAACCTTTGAGGTTTCTGCTGAGACGAGCAGACTGAGCCTCTGCACCAGTCAGGGGACTCGGAGTATCAGCAGTGACCCACTTTCTCTACTATTTCAATTATCTTTATGGTACCTGCTTGACCAGTGCTCCACATCTAATGTGCTGCCATCACCATGATTTACCCCTTCCTGTGTGTTACCAGCAGAACAGAGCGTACGCTGAATCAAGGAGAGTGTTTGTCGACGGCGGTTTGGGTCAGCTTAAGATGGAGTAAAGTGACGGAGAGCATTATGTGACGTGTGTGTCCTAATCCAGGGTTTTAGTGTTTTTATGTATTTTTGCTGTATAAAAGGAATGGGACTGAAAGGGGTGTAAATATTGGGCGGTTTTTACTTGATGTTCCTGTTTGAAACCATTTCACATCTCATTTCCTTCTTTCAGAATCTGTGGTTATTGTTGCACCGCTGAGTTTCCTGTATAAGGCCTGTCTCACTCTGCAGAAGTAAACTCAATCACATGAAAAAAACAGACTGACAAGTCTATTCAGTCAATTACATGTCTGGTTTCTATTGTCAGATTATTATTTCCTTTATGCAAGTAGCAATTCAAAATAGAGTCATCCCTCTTTCCTTTATATCTAACAATTCCCAAAATAGAGCCCATTACCTATGATTTAAGACTGCAGCGGCTCTACACTGTTTATGTTTTTTTTGGGCCAAAGGCCAGGCTTGTTGTACATTTAGCTTGTTTGTGAAATATAGTATACTTTCATGTATTTAACAACAAGATTAAAAGTTAACAGCCATGCTCGTAGGGCTTTAAATCAGTAATTAGGCAAAGCTGGCCTTAAAACCAGAATGCTGTGTTTTTGTAGTAAGTATCCTCTTGTTTAAAATACAAAAGCAGTAGGTAACTTGTTAATTGTTTTCTGAATTGTTTAATTGTTTTGGTTTGGTTGTATCCTTATATCTAGATTTGCATGTTAAACATTCTTGATTGTAGTTTATCTGTTAGATTTGAATGATGGTTCAGAATCATATCTAGACACAATCTTTTGTTCCTCTTTTCATTTGTTGCCAGACAAACCAGTGAAAACTATTACAACAATAGACTACAAAACATTGACGTTGTCTCACTGTTGTCACCCATTGGTCTCTGCGGACTATTGAAGCCTATTGATGGCTGTCACCATATTGGAAATGCTGTCTCAAACTTACTTTCAGTAAACCAAGCTTCAAACTAAGATGCGGAGCTGAAGCAGGCCTTTAACCGTTTTTAGAACCAGGCTGTAAACATGTTTATTTCTGCAATGAAAATGGGAATTTTAACATGATGCGGATTCCCTGGCTTTTGAAGCCAGCCTCAAGTGAACACATGAGGGACTGCATTTTTTTGCACTTCTGCATTTGCTTGAGTCTTTAACACTCAAGGGTTGCCGCTTGGCTAAAACATTGAAACATTCTTGCCTTCTTGCTCGGTCCAAACTGACAACCCACTAAACTGATACCAATCCGAAGAACTATGGTCTATTCAAAGTTAAAACAATATTTATTGACCCGAATATTCGTCAATCTTCATCATCAATTGTCTTTTTGCCACTGGTGTCAAGCTGCTTTGTCGATATTTTGGACTTAAGCTAAACTGCTGCTTTACATTTCATCTGCCGCATGTTCTTTTCTTTTCCAGGCACTTAATCAACGCCTCTTACCTTGGCCTTCAGCTCTTTGAGTCGTCCGTCCACAGCTGACTTGACCCCTGCCACCTCATGCTGTAGTCTATTCAGCTGCCACTCCCCCGAGTTCCCGTCAGCGCTCAGCTTGGCGATGCTGGCATCACACCTGAGATAATAGGTGAGGAAGCAGAGGGGGAACCAATGAATGAGAAGAGTGGGATGAGATGGAGTTAAGAAAGGTGTGAAGACGGTGAGATAGGGGAAAGTCTGTAGAAACAGTGGAAGTGCACTAAAAATCATGCACATTTCACATAGTCAACAGACAGGCAGATAGAAAAGAAAGAAGCTACCATCATCAATGGGAGCCAAAAGAAGGTATTCTTAATGCTCAGCAGTGTATCCCATAATACTGAAAATCCAGTGGATACGTGTTTATATCCGTTGATAAATTACTTAAAGTCCCCGTAGAAGTTACTGTAAAGTCCACAAGTAGGTCAAATGTGGCAGCCTATTAAATAAGTAGTTTATCACCAAGGATACTCAGCAGATTCTGGAGAAATACTTAACAGCGTTTCACATTCAACATCTTGTTTCCCCGTCCTTTCAGTTCAGTTTATGTAATAGGTATGACCTTGCTCTTTATCAGCATTGCAAGACAGCTCTCTTCCTTCCTTAACTGGATTTAAGAAACACTCACTACTAAGCATTTCCAACCCCATCAGGTTCACTGTGCCTGTATGTCAATATAATAATTGTGAAAAAAAGTGTATGAGATTACAATAAATTTCAGCTGCTAATTGTTAAGATGTCCAGTGTGAAATCTGGGTTATTTCCCCATAGACCACTTCATCCTGTCCATAAAGAGCTTCACAAACCAGCACAGCTCATCAAAAACCACTGGCACTTAACTATTTATGAGCGACATTTGAGAGGTCATTAGACAGAGTAGGTTCATTTATTCTACGGCCTCTATTAGACTTTAAATCTGTTTGTTTAGTATTAGACTATACCTCATGCAAGTGGAGCTATTAAAGGAATTCAGCAACACAGAAAAAAACCCAATTCTTATTCAGGCCCTTTGAGGCAGAGCAACAGAAAAAAACGTCATCCTCTCTTCAGCAATCCAATCTGTTGTAATAAGCACAACCTGCAAAGACACAAAATAATAAGCAAGTGTTGATAAGAATCCGGAGTTTGTTCAAACCTTGAACCTTTACACTGGTGAGGAGGAAATAATGTGTGCATGTGTGACGGTCGAAGGTTTCGGATAGGAAGTTGTGAGGCCGACAAAAGAGATAAACAAGCATGATATCAGCAAATAAAATAAATAGACAGACAGAGACTGCAATCCTTTGCATTCACTCCTATTGACCTTCACATGGGGCGGCAGTCCAGTACTGATGTGTGAAATATCCCATGTGTGTTTTTGTTTCCCCCCTTCATTGAACCGCTTTGACTTCAATTTGAAGAAATAAACCTTGTCAACCATAACAGAAGTTTCCTGGCTGGATTCATGCATCCTGACCTGATGCCCATGGTGATAGTGGCTCAATACATTTGAACCTTTCCTAACACTCTTTATTGGCTAAAAATGTATCGAGTACCTGGCTACTCTTCCTCTCAGGTCCCCAATGCCTGCTGTGTTCTTCTGATCCAGTTCTTGAATAGCCTTTGTTGTTCCAGAGGTGATCAAGTCCCGCTCTGTGATCCGTCCCTCCAGGGCCTGTTCAGAACAATGAGAAAAATGTTTTGCAACTTTATGTTAGGGCAGAAGTTCCAAAACGTTTGTGATCAGAAAGCACCACAATCCAATTCCCAAGAAACAAAGAGTCACATATACCTTTATTGATGATAGTTAAAATACATGATAGGTGAGACTACTAGGTGAATAAGCTGCATTATCAGGACCAGAGTGATCACTTTCCACTGGTACTGTTTCTTTGGGCCATGTAGCTATTCCACATATTCTACTTCAAATCATGTCTGATGAGTCTGAATCTCACTGTGTTAATGTTAATGTAACTCATTCTAGCTTCTTTTTTTTGGACGTAGCTTCATGTTGGGCTTATGTGGCTGAGCAGAGGTGAATTTAATTTGATAAACGATTGGTTAATCGTCACCTCACCACCGGTGCATGTATGATCAATATATAGGCTGTATGCTAAGTAGGCCTATCTGTGATAACCCAACATCAAAGACAGAACCCTCTGGCTTATCATCTGTGTGAAAATTGACAGTGGATGATTATTTGATCTGATTGAGCAGCATATCCACTTCACATCCTTAACTTATCACTTCTTCATGTACAGAATTGCTCTTAGAAATGTATGTCACATTTCAGATAATGACAGCATCTAATCACATTAATGGCCCATTTTGTTGCGCTCAAGTATTATTTCTTTCTTACTCACTGTTTGTAAACGGCAGTGAAGTTGTTGCTGGAATCTAATTTCACAGTAACACTTCACAGCATTTCTTCTAACTGCTGTTTTTAGGTTAGCGGGTGCTTGACTTGCAGTATGTATTCAACCACATACTGTGTACATCCCACGTCTTCTGCTTATACAGACAAAATCTCTAAAGGCTACAGTTGAGGAGGACTCGGGCCGGCTCTGCTGCACCATTCTATCAGGTGTAATCAAATCAGCTGTGAGTTTGTGGTCGTGAGCGCGGGTGTGTGCTGCACATCAAAAGAGACTAGAAGAAAGGGAGGCAGATAAAAGGGTGACCGGGGAAAGAAAACCAGAGAAGGAGAGAGAAAAGAGAAACTACACAGATGGGAAAAGATTTTATCCATGTAATGAGACTTTTTCCACGAATCTTACTTTCTTCCCACTTGTATACCTGTATGTCTTTGCTAAGATGCTTCACAATGCGAGTCACAGTCAGTATGTGATTCTCCAGGAGTCTGCAGGACATTGCCTCCATCTGCAGGGAGCCTCTGGTGGACTGGAGCCCTGCTGCCACCTCGTCTTTGATCCTGAAAGCCTGCTCCAGCAACACCGCCAGTGTCATCTCCTGACCGCTAAAACCACCTGCCAATACATCAGACCTGAAACAGGAAGAAAGCAGGAACAGAAAAAGCAAGCTCTGAGTCTGTAAAGCTAGGAAGCTCATTAATATTGATTTTGGTAATAGAGGGATTTGTGCTGTAAATAAGGTCAAGTTAATTTCTTTCACACTGGAGGCACAGGGTGATAGATTAAGGTGATAAAATACACTATCACAGGTTGACCCAGAAGAATAACACAGAGGCGATTCAATTAGCTTTTATGCCCTGAGGTCACTGGAGGTCATCAGATCTTTCATTTCATCTTTGTTCCTGACCCGTTAAGCCTGTGTCACACTGCCTGATGCTGCTGTGAAATAAGGATTAATCTGATCAATGTGATTCACAACTATGTCGCTGACGGTCCATGGCCGTAATTTGATCCAATCAGGTGGCAGGACAAGAACTTATCTTTGTCTTAGAATAGAATATGTGACCCAAATGAACTATGAGGAATGTGAAAAATATGAAACTACTGAAACACATTTTCAATAGTTAAGTGAACGCAAATATCAAATACAGGTTTTGCCTGAAGTTAATAAATATAATGTGGTGCCTTAAAAGTATTGAAAATTTACATCTGCTGGTTAAACATGGTTATGGAGGATGAAGATCAAAAGAGTTGAGAAGTCTTGAGTCGTGCTTAGGGATATTCCCTTCACTTGATATTTTATAAATCAATCAATACATCATTAATTCAATCAATCTTTATTTGTATAGTGCCATCTGTAAGATTAAGATTTACTTTATTGATCCCCGCAACGGGAAATTCGGTTTTTACACTCGGTTAATCATGCAACACACACATGCACAAACATTATCCTATGGACATGCACTAATGGAGAGATGTCAGAGTGACGTGTCAGGCACTCCTGAGCTGGTGGTGGAGAGGGGTTGCCTTGCTCAAGGGCACCACGGCATTGCTCAGGAAATGATCTGGCATCTCTCCAGCTACCAGACCAACTTCCATATTTGGTCTGCACTGGGACTTCAACTGGCGCCCCTCTGATTCCCAACCCCAGTCCCTACAGACTGAGCTACTGCCACCCCTAGCAAATGTTATCTCAAGACACTTTACAAAAGAGCAGGTAAAATACCTAACTCTTTGTTATATTATCTGACCCAACATTAATCCATCACGATAAATAAAAGCACATATTTGAGAAGTTACCTGCTGTGATTCTTATAAGACTGTAACTTTGGCTTGTGGGACATTCTTTGTCTCTGAAAAGAAAAAGCACAACATAAGCTTTAGTGTAATGTACAATAGATTTTACTCCATTGTGTTTCCCCCCTGCCCCCAACATTGAAACAAAATATATTCCCTTTTCTATATACATTATCTAACACAGTAATTCAGTTTTGTTTTACATTTCAGAGTACTCACAAGTCCGATCTTCTCTCCAGCTAGAAATCTTGACGTATTTGTGTTGACACTTGGTAACTGTGGTTTCAGTGAGCTGGGTGTGCCTAACTGCCACTGTGCATTTTTTTCAACACAGTAATGTGGGATTAATGTGTTTTATACTCTGCTTAACTTCATCAGCTTAACTCAGCAAACCAGAGCATAGAGTGCGAAGAGCACTTTCACCTAAACTCTAAATGTATCTGACTAACTCGCCTGCCCACAAAATAAGAAGTTCTCACGGCAGCAGTAAAGTAAAAAGAGAAATCGTGAAGCTGCCTTAAAGGTAGTGCCTGTCCGACCTCGATGGTTGATTTCTTCATACAGAAATCTTAAAACTGTTTAGTTATGTAATGTTGTTGTTGTTGTTTTTTTTACTTTTTCCCTTCATTATAAGCTGTAAAATTACTTTTTTGTTTCAACATTTGGGCTACATTTGGGGTCTTGTACTTGGCACCCACTTGCATTGGCTTTAGTTGAGATTAGATGTTTATTGCCATTTGCACAGGTACAGGACAGTACAGGTACATTGGAATTTTTTATTTAATTTAAGTATTAAATAAATTATCTTATCATAACTTGTTCAAAGTGTTCATTAATTAAGGGACTTTTGCTTTTGTTTGTGAACTAGAACAATGAAGCTCTTCTTGGGCGGTCCTTAAAGCAGCTTAATGTGCCTGACCACAGACTACAAACATTACCTATTACTCTAATTGCACATTATCATATAAGGTATTAAGAATCAATATAACAATCTAAAACGTTTGCTCACACAACAGCTGAGTTGGTCCTGCTCTGCTGTAGCTGCACTTATACATCAAATCTCTGACTCATTAATCACATTTCAAACATGGAGTGTTCAGAGTAAACGAAGGTCCCTTAAAAGCTTGTATTTGAGTCGTTCATTCAGCTTTAAAGTGAAGCAGGTCATTGGTCAGTAAGGGGAACATTTCTGACTGAATCATGCTGATGCTGGAAAACAGCAAATGTATGATTCCATGAACTGGGTAAGGGTATTAAGGGAATATAAGCTACATCGAAATCATAAAAGGCTCTGTAAGCCATCCCTCTGCTTTTCATTGCACTCAGTTACACTAGCTACTCATTCAACATTCAGCGTTGCTCTGACTTAATGAACCATGAGATATGATTCAGCACCTGGAGTGAAAATGACCTTGTCATATTTCATTTAAGCGAGACCTATCCTACACTATCACACCGCATGAGTCAAGATGTTCTGCCACTGAAGACCCTGAAATTGCCTTCAGCTGAAAAACAGAAATTTGACTCTTTTGATGTATTTTTTTTTGTTGCAGATTTGTGTGCGCTGTCCCACACAAACATTGTGGATTAATCTCTTATCAGCAGGAGTAGTATCATTAAGAGGAAAGGCCGGCTCACTGCAGGCTCATCGGTTATCCACCCTGGCCAACAAGAAAAGCTGATGGTCGCTGAAAGGAAGTGTCTGGCTCACACGCTCACATCTCCATCTACTTAAATGAGAGAGGGGTTGAGGGGTTGAGGGCAGTGTGCTGTGTTGCAGGCCAGTGCCCTCCTGCTTGTAATTCAAGTGTTTTATTTTGTAGGATGGCAGAGAAATCATGCACCTAACTTAAGATACAGAGACCTGGAAATGACTTTTCAATTCAATGTTTTGGTATTATCAATGTTAGACACATCTACTGTGTATATGAATAAAATAATGTTACAAAAGGCAACATAGAAGTAAAGCATACACTAAAGGATCATTTTATGATTATTAGATGGTCAAGGCTGAAACCTTGCAACAGAAGGCTGTGTCCGAGCCACTTGTAACTTTAATCATCACTCCTACAGGTGAAACCAAGGTCATATGGTGTTTCATAAGAATGCAAGCAGCATACACGCCTCTGACTCTCGCTTTCTTGTATGAAAAAGTGAATTCATGCATTACATTACAACCACCTCTATGTGTACTGCAATTTACTCATCGTCTCTGTTTTCAGGTCAAAGATCATTCAGTGAGCTGTCTGTAGAGTTAGATTACGAAAAGCATTCATTCTTGTAATTATTGTCCGTGTGTTGTGTTTTTGAGAAAGCGGGCACAGTGTGCAGGGATGTGGAGCAGGCCAGCACTGGAGCAAGGGCTAGAGGATAAGACATAATGAGCTATAATACACACACAGAACACAAACACTACCACGGCACAGCAGCAGTACAGCATCCTCAAATAGAGAGGAGGCTGTTGAGCGCTGCCTCCTCGCTGCTGCATGTGGGTGATAGCATTCACTGACGCCTGGCCTATTTGACGGGTCGAAGATATCAAGACTACAGTGGTTTAGGTGAAAAAATAAATCCACGACACAAGTTCTTGGGCGGATGCAGTCAGTTCTGGATTCACCAAGGTAACCGCTGTGAGAAAGCTAATACAGAGGCTTTAAATAACCCAACACACACCAGCACATATCAAACCACACACAGATAAACTCAGATGCTTGTGACAAGGGAAGGCACAACTGAATCATAAACATCTCCACGAGGCATTGTGGGGTTGCATTATGCAATCACCAGCACAGAGATTATCCAGTCAAGTGAGATGGTTGGCCAGAGGGAGGCGCGGTGCAGCCTGGGTTCTGCATTTGAATATATAACAATTAATGAGGAAGTTTGACTGAACCCTTGTAGAGCTCATTGGACAGAACAGGGACGCAAAGACGGTTTGCAACTAAACGGAGCATCTATTGACAATTATCTTGCAGAAGTCACTGCATGTGTCAACTTCGCCGCTGAGAGGAGAGAGCCTGTCTTCAAAACAAGAGGATATTGCATGCCGTCAGTGTGCAGCACAGTGTCATAAACACATACACTGCTTTCAACGAGGCATTCAACAAGGTTCGTTGTGAGGCTTACTCCCCTTTCATCATCACTCTGTGCGTCTCCTTCTTGGCGCTCTTTAAACTGATCATCAGTGGAAGTGCTCCCGAGCTGCAGGAGCCCAGCTGTCACATCCCTCCACCACTCAGAGTGTGCTCAGGCTGGCTGGCTGCTGCACAGGCACCATGGAGCAGAAAGCACCCAAGGATGACAGCCCCGCAAAGGGACAAGAGTCTCTGTCATATCAGCGGAGGATGTGGAAGAATTTCCAGGAGAAAACCAAGCCCTGGCTCAGTCCTAAACTGGGATCGGAGCGTCGCGGTACCGGGGGCGCTGAGGGCAGCAAAAAGGAGTCTGGATTATGGATGTTTAAGAGGAAAAAGAAACAGTTGGACCGGGTTTTTTCGTCGTCTCAGCCGAATCTGGTATGTTCCACGCCAGCGCCTTTTGAAGGAGATAGCCAGACTCTTGGTAGCGATGCGGTCCCGGGCACCAGCAGCGACGGGCAGCCTCTGCTACATCATCTTGGCGCAGCTTCTGGAGCCACGGGGAGCAAACCCGAGCTGACGGCGCACGGGAGCCCTAAACTCCCCGTCTCTCAGCTGATCATGTACCAGCAGAAGAGCTCCTCTCTCGGGTCGGCATGCTTCGAGAAGCTGGTGGTTGACCCGGCTGCGGTGCTGGGAGAGGATGAGCAGCTGCGTAAAAACGCAAGTGATTCTGTGAGTATAGGCTGCATCATGTGGTAAAAGAACGCACGTAGTTGATTATGTGTTATACTACCAAGTTGAACTAAAGAGTCTTATATTCAATAAGGAAGTGGGTTGGGCTACACTGCAAAGGAAATTGAAAAGGAGATAAGTTTTATGATGATGCTGCTGCTGAGATGTGCTCTCTCCTATCATGTGATGTGCTCATCGATTTGCCAGTTCGCTGCTTTCTTTACTCTGTCCTGGAGCCTGGGTGACTACAAACACGGCCAATGTTATATGTCTATATTACAAGATTACATAACAATATTCTGGGTTTTTTTTTCAGGTTACTATTACCCAATGCTATATATCCTGGCTGTGCATAGTAAAGGACTCCCTGAAGGGATATTTCTACACAGTCTACTCATTTACAGTCTCCTTTTGCCAGCATGCATCGTTTTCTTCCATTGATAGGGACTGTCCCCTAGCTTCACGTTCCATCTGTCACAGTGTCCTTGCCTCTGCTGCAGTAGTCCCATGCATGCTCAAGGGTCCAACATGCCTTTCCTTTTCATGAAAATGGGCCAGCTGGCAAATGGTTATCAGGCACCAGCAGTGTGGAGATTCATGGCGAGTAAATTCCCACACAACTCAGCATGCTGAGTCAGGGTTCCCCTAGGAGAGACAGTAGCTAAAGGATCAGTCAGCTAGAGTAGTTGTGAGGTTTGCATTCACAAAAATGACACACAGGTCTAAATGTTTGAGCATAAGAATGACTTTTCAGTAAAGTCACGTGAAAAATATGGTAAGAGTTTAGATTTGTGTCTGGAAGCCTTGTCACCTGATTACCACATCCATGAGTAGGTCATGCCATTTCAGAAAAAAATGACCTTGTATTTAATAGCACTGTTAATAAACATAATATGGAAGACACAGAATGTGTTAAAGCCAACAAGTGCATTCCATTTCGGTGGAAGCAGTTATTGCAAAGCTTTTTATCGAAGCCCACTCAAAGCATTCCAGACTCGCTTCTGAGCACCATCCAGATCGCTGTCGAAAAGTGATTTAGCATTCAAGCACACTTACCCATTAAGTCTCCGAGACAAGTGGAGCGGGCTCTGCTGAAGAGGTAAAAGAAAGCAAATATTCATGACTTCATTGAAATTGATCTTGAAGTTAAATCAAAGCACTTCACCACATCAGTTACATAATACACAGAGAGATTGCACTTTGCTAAATAGAGTTTTAGCATTCAGCTTGAGCCACTATTTACCTCCTGTTGTTACTATTCTTATCCAAACTTCTGTTGTTCTTTAGTCAGATTCTCCTTACAGTATGCAAAAGGTGGGCAGCAGCAGTAAACAAAGTGACTATATCACCATCTTCTCAGTGGAGTGATTTGTTGTGCATTTACAGCCACAGATGTATGATATACAGTCTGTTCTTTGTATATTATGTAATAAGGTTAGAGGAAGAAGACAGAGCAGTAGTGACAGGAGATGATGGGGTGAGAGGGAGTAAAGGTGCTGAGGACATACAGGGTAAGGCCAAGTGAAAGGTGATGAGGGAATATGTGATAGGAGAAGATTTAGAATAAAGGAGAGGTGAAGACGGGAGATAAGCACAGATGAAATGAGATTGGAGATGTTTTATATTGCATTATATTTATCAGCAAAATGAACACTCAACATCCAAAAACAGGCAGATACATTTACTATCCTGTTGCAGTTTTTCATGTGTCTATTTGTGCATCCAAAAGAAGACTAAAGGTGCACAATGCACTTTTATCGTACCTAAACACTTTACCTACCAAACAAGGATTATAGCACGGAGTCACACTTTTCATCCTGAAATCCAGCATCATGTGAGTGTACAACTTGTCATTACTGAAATGAGAGCCTATACGGTTCCAAGTTACAAATTGGCAAATTAAAGAAGAAAATATGAAACATAATAAACCAAATGTCTCTGCACATTTTGATTTGGAAAGTAAATGATGGAAGAGATGAATGCCAAGAGCTGGAAGTCATTTAATTATAAACCTAATAGAGCGTAACAAAAAGCACATTTCCTTTTTGCTGCTCGCCATTTAGGCCATGCATTTTAAAGCAATAGTCTAAATTCACTTTCACTTTGAGAGCAATAGTTTGAAAATGGTCATCATCATGTTGTCTCTTATATAAGTTTAACATTTTCTTGAAATGATCCCTATTCTGTACAGAAGAGCATTTTAGTGGATCAGATATAATTTGAGCTGAACCCTCTCCTCTTAAACTGGTGTGCATTTCTCAGCAATTGTAAGCTTCTCAAACTCTGAGAAGCCCAGTGTCGAGTACAACATTGTTTAAAAATAAAATTGAGTGGGGGTAGGTTTATGTGTGATACTAAAGATAACCTACTAAACTCTGAGCTGTTCTTGCAATGAAGAAATGAATTCAAACGAGTTAATAAATATGCAGTAATTTCTTTTAGAACCTGTTAACTGATTAGGGAGGTAATGCAAACACTGTTGATATTTCTAAAGAAAAGGGCTTTGCCACAGCTCCAACACCTCGTGTATCTTGGGTTTCAGAGTCAACTGGAGCTCCAATAACCCTACCATGTTTCTTCTTCTCATTGGGATTCCTTCGGCTTGGTTTTCTGATCGAGCCAGAGCAATTTATATATGATTGGCTGTATTAACTAAACACATAACTTCTTTAGCGCGTTAATCTATAGCCAGTTTCAGTATAACCAAATCAATCGATGTAGCCTACTACTGGCTGTCCAATTGAGTACTTTGCATCTTAACCTGTTTTTGGGGTAAAACATTGGAATATTAAAACTTTAGTTCCCACATTTAAGATTGCCTCATCCAGACAAATTCATTTATTTCCTTCCAATAATTGAATCACCTTCGTCATTCATTACTTTAAATAAATATTTCTAAGATGTTTTAAATGCTTCCATTAAAAATAAAAATATCTGTAGGCCTATTATACATTTGTACAGGGGAGTTTATTTTTTTAACCAAATTTCAGTCACTTTATTAAAAATAGTATCTAAATCTACAAACTGTTCCTTTGTCCAGAGTAAAAAATCCATAATTCATTAATATTCAATGTCTTTATGTAAAAATTGAATTACACACTGGCAATCAAAACACACATCCAATTTAGTGTTGTTTTACAAATCAAAATCTTCATTTATAAGTCCTCTGAGGATATTGTGCCATTCAAACAGTCATTTATTTACATTTCATTAATTAACCTCAAACGATAAATCACAGGGGCTTGGTGAAACTAACCGGAAACGGATACACACCTGACTTTAAAAGCTTAACTAGCG
Source organism: Labrus mixtus (assembly GCF_963584025.1). Classification (NCBI taxonomy): domain Eukaryota; kingdom Metazoa; phylum Chordata; class Actinopteri; order Labriformes; family Labridae; genus Labrus; species Labrus mixtus. Next base: position 14,265,739 of record NC_083616.1, on the reverse strand, counting down.
AAGTCGGTTGACATAAGAAAATTATTTCCCGCGGGAATTCGTGAGCACAACCAGTATGGAGGCTAATGTTGAGACACTGCCGCAACTTGAGAAAGTAGAGATAAATGTGACGAAGAGGCGGAGGTCAGCAGCTGACTTTGGCACACCAAGCCGCTTTCTCCCTTGGTCTCCAAACTTTTGACACTGTGCTCACCACGTTCTTGGAGAGGGGCATTAGAAGTCCAGTAATGGTACGATTAAAAAAAGTTCAACTCAGGAATGACGTAAGGGTGAGTAAAACCTTCAAATCCTCTATCATGTTGTTGAGCTGGACAACCAATTGTGTATTGCAGACAGTGGATCCATTCAGCCTGTTTTCCTGCATTGAGTCACTGGAACTGTCGCTGTCCATGGTATTGAATCCTGACCAGACTCTAGTAGCCCACCTCATAGATATCATGGTAACAACCTGAGCTTTGACCATCCTAATTTGTAATCTCCAGTCAGTTTAGTTGTATCTTTGTATCCATGTTTGAACATTAAAAAAAAAACAATCTACTTAGTTTCTTAAGTATTTGTTCCAGTCCTCAGAATAGGCTACAATATGTTGCATTATCTTTGCATCCATTTAAATGAAGGAAGCGATTAATGAAAACGAAACAGGCTCTCTAAGAAAGCATCTGTCTTTATTTGATGCTGTTTTCCTGAGACTCACGAGTACTCTGCCTTCATTTCTCAGTCACGCTTCCCTCCTCCTTCCTGCGTTGTTCCTTCTGCTCAGCTCATATGAAGTACTTTAAAATATTGAACACTTATGAAACAGGGAAGTAGGTTTTTGTGTCACGGAGACTATACTATCACTCACACACTCGCAGCCTAATGCTAAATATATCAGATGTAAAACATGGGCCGTGTTTTTCCATTCAACCATCCAGTCTCTAGGACATGGTGTATAGTGATGTTTGTAGGTGATGTACACGCTCTACACAGGTGCTGCTTCCCCCAGAGTAGGTTTATAACCTACAGTAAATATCAAAATATGGCAGTTTACAAGTTTTTATCTTTTGTGTTTTATTCAAAAAAAGATTGCACATACAGGTTAAGAATTGTGTTACGTAATATTTAAAACAAAAACACTCCAGTCCAGCTATGATAGCTGCATTGGTTTTTGTGTGATTTGTTTGCAGACTTAATCAAAATAAAATCAGTAGTTTCTGGCTGGAAAAGCCAATCATTTGGTCCTCTTGCTTGCTTTTCCTAAATGGATTTCAGATCCATGAAATGCGGTGTACAATCCTCAGTACAGTACATGTTGCGGTACAGATAATGTTTCTTTGAGATTATTGAAGTTTTTGTCCTCTTTTGATATGACAGTGCCTGTGAAATGAGCCGTATTTAGATGTCCTGAAGGAATGAGTGTGTTTTTCTTGTAGCTGATGTCTGGGTTGTTTTGTGAGAACAGCATCTCTGTCACTTGGAAACAGCCCCTGGCCTGGTTCTGGAAATGTCCTGATAGCAGCTTGAATTAGGATTCATAACAACTCCAGGGGCCAACGGCTGTGACACACACAGACGAGCACATGATTGATGTTGACCTCAAAGCTGTCTTCATGAAGGCCAGAAAAAAAAAAAAAAAAATCTCAACCATGCGAAAGTATAACTGACACCTTTTGGGGTTGTTGATGGATTTTTAGCTCTCACTTTGTGATTGAGTGTCTTGTAGTGGCTCCTGTCTGCCTCCTACACGACCCAGTGCGCCTATTTCTTTGACACAGAAATTTGTGAACAGCCTGTGATAGAGGATGTAAGTGCTTTTATGTGTAGAAAAGTGCGTTTGTGAGCAGCAAATGCTGGTTTGATTTCATTTTATGGAGGGGGTGAGATGGCACAGTAGGTTTCCTATCGTTTCCTAAAAGCCTGAGAGCTGATCTGTTGGCTGTTGGAATTTGAAGATGTGCTTGTGAGATTCAACACTTTTGAGTGTCCATGTGTTAATATAAGAACCTGCAAGCTGAGCTATGAACTAGTGACCGCTTACCTATGAAAAATAGAGGAACAATAAATAACGCTTTCTTTTCAGTTTAATTCATTAAATAATGATTGTTGCCTAATTATATTGTACAATCAAATTATTTTCATCTCTTCTATTTCTTTCATCTTTAATTGAATGATCCTCGATTTAGATGTTCTGTGTCAATGTTTTTTTGAAGCCAAATAACAAGATGGGCAATCATATTCATGGATATTAATAAAGATCGGCTTGAGTGAAGCTAAGGGTTGAAATACGATTATAGACAAGGGGACGGGGGGTTTGGGGTAGGGGCGGAAATACAGTGAATGCAGGTAGTTTGGAAAATGACAAGCAAATTTAGATATGTTAGAGAATCTCAATTTAGAGGCTGGGGGGCTTCTGCCTCAGTATCTGAAGTATTATGAAATAATCATCTTATACATTTCTGGTAAAGTATCTATTTTAATATACTAAAGGTAATCTTTTATTTAGTCTGAATAGTATAAAAACAGCAAAAGCCATTCAGTTTATCATGAGAAAGATAACCTTCAGCCCTGCATTCAACAGCCACAACAAGTATCACTAGATCAAAAGCAACCTTTTACACGGCTCACGTCAAAGTATTCCAGCAGAAACTCTGCGTTTCGTTTGTCAGTGGCTTCAAAAACTAATTGTTTCCATTTTCTTCCTTTCCATCACTCTATAGTTTGTCCTTAAGAGATAACCTTACCTGCCCTCTCTCTTTGTCCTTCATCTATCTTAACCCTCCCCCCCTCCTCTTCCCCCCGATCCCAGTCTAAGACTCTCTGATAACAACAGTCTTCCCTTAAAAGAGCTTTCTGAGGACAAATCCAAACTATATTCTGGCCTGTCAGAAGAACAGTCTGCAAACTGCGAGACGGGAACTCTGCACTGTGACATTGTGATACCCTCCGGCGTTGTCCGCTCCAGTCTCAGGCAGACCCATTACACAGCCTCATTACAAACTCAGTCAGGCACGCGCACACTCAACAAAGGTATGCACAGGCACGCGTACACGTAGTCTGAGCATGTGAGTGTGATAGTAAATAAGTAGAAGCATGACAGCGCAGACTGCTTAATGAGTCATCGCCCTCTTTTTCTTTTCTCTCATAACAGAGAGGCAATAATCAAAGATGGTAAGAGAATATTAAGTTAAAGGTGGTAGGCATGATTATCAGTCATGAGCGTGGGAAGAGATGGGTCAGCTTGGATTTAGCTTTTCAGCTCTTAATGATGTCTTCCCACGTAGATTAATTATCACTGATTCGAGTCAGCGTAGGAAGGAAACATGTGCAGTATAGAGGGTGGTCAAACAACAGATGACATTCAATAATAGCCTGCTGTGTGATATTTGTTTATCACTAAACATTGTTTGTGTTATTGCAGTGCGAGGACAAATTCATTGTAATTTTCATCCTTAGTATCCAAAACAAAGCCTCACTGTGTCTCCCTTATTATATAATTATCTCTCCCTGCTCTTAAAATTCAACGACTGAGCTGTGACGGCTTTAATAAGTAGGTCGGATGCTCAAGATGAAAGCGAGGACGAACACAAGCAGGCAACAATAAGTTAGTGGCCATGTTCCCCCCCCCAGACAAAACAACACATGGTGACCAAAGGCTGTGGGCTGGTTTTCCTACTCCTCATGCTAATATATCATTTGCAACTCAATATAGAGCTCACTTCCTCAGTGGTGAGTGGATATTGAATATTTGCAAATGAGCTCCTCTGCAGCGTAGATGAAAATGTCACCAATTGTCTCTCAGTTGTAAATGTTTCTGCAGCCCATTTAGATCAATACGGGAGCATGGCTGTTTGGGGTGTTGGGTTCTCTGTGCAATATGCTGCACCTTTATTTGATATGCATGTGACTCACTGACTTCCTAATGATCCGTTCAACGTAACACATCATTTAGATTTCAAGTTTTTTTTACTTTTCAGTGCACATCTACTTAACGAGAACATTTAATAGTAGCATGACATTGGTCTGCATCCCTGTATGACATGAATGTTTTTGTAAGGAAAGGCTGTCCTCTCTGGAAGTCAGGTTTCCTATTTGAAGAAATAGCATCAAACTGAATGAAATAAAGGGCTTGGATTCGTATGTTACCTCCATTCTACTTCTTCTACTCGAACCCTAGAAATTAGAAGAAAGAACAAAATCCTATTTACTCTAACTAAAGCTTTAGACATTGCCATACTGAACAAAGCCTTAGTAGAATAAGACGTGAGAGGACAATATTATTTAACCTTCATTTAGCCAGGTTAATCCCTTTGAGATCAGAGATCTCTTTTTCAAGAGAGACCTGACCAAGAAAAGCAGCAACACACAGTTTCAACAACAAAAACACTCAAACTTTTACAGTACACATTTCATAATAAGAGAAATAATAGTCAAGTGCATACGTGTTTATTTATATAGCACATTGCAGCAACAAGGCAATTCAAAGTGATGGTAAAGTCATCAGTTCAAACAGATGAATCGGTCATTGAATTATAGGGGATTTATACTGATTCTGATAATTGATTCAAAAGTGCCATAACAAATCAGAACAAAGCATCATTGGGCTTTTAGGAGCAAATCACAATCATACATTTTATGTTAAGAGTGTGTCTGTGCTTTCTGAGCTTGAGGGAACATCTTTATGTGTCCATAGACTTTTCAGGGGAGTCACTGTAATCTGCTGTAAAGCCACTGTATTGATCCAGAGAAAGGGAAACAAGAGACACAAAGGCTCTGGGGTGTACTGCAGTGAGAGATGTGGAAACATTTGCAAGAGGAGGCCATCTGCCTCCCTTTTTTTCCACTTCTTTTCAGTACAGCACAGCACACATTGAATTTGTTACAGAGGAAAAGAGCTTTAAGACTGATTTAGAGTAGACCATGTCTGCCAATTTCTACTGCAGTTACATTTGGTGTGAAAAACTGGCCACTTTAAAATGTTCCAAATCTAAATGGGCGTGTTAAAATTTAGCTCTGCTCTTTTCCAATTGGCTACAAGCTGTCTTTCAACATGAACACACTTTGAGGTCACAATTGACTGTATGTCACATTCACCCATTCACACATCACATTCTGCTATGTAAAGTGTCCATCAGTATTATTAACTAATCCCATCATACACACATTCATGCTACGCTGGCGCAGCAATAGGAGCAATTTGGGGTTTGTGCTCTTGCCCAAGGACACTTTTAAAAGCGACTGCATCCGACCTTCAGTTAGCCACCCTATAGTATCTCAATAGATCAGTCTGATGTTTTTGCCTGTTGTCTGTGAGAGCAGAAGAACAGAATTGTTTTTTTTTTTTTATTCTCTGTCTATCTCTGAATATACGGTGTGGTTATCTATGAGTCTTCAATAAAATCAAGAATAGTTTTGTCATGTGAGGATGGGGACCTCAGAGATTCCACGGAGAAGATACTTTGATTTGAAGAGAGGGGTGGTTACAGAGGTGCATGCATTTGGTTCTGAAAATGAACAAGAAAAGTATAATTGACCCAAATTACTAAATATCTTGAGCTTGTCTGAATAGCTCTCCATTCTAAGAAACTATACATTTGATATTAAGGGAACTGAAGTTACCTTAACTGAGCATAAAAAATGAAAATCCATAAAGTTAGCATGTTAACACAAGACAAACTTGCTCCACTTTTAAAGAAGCATAAGCGTAGACTGTATACTGAGTGAGGTCAGCCATCTGTTACGGCAGGGGGCTCCGGAGCCTCATCGCCAGCCGCCGCCATGCTGGAAATCCTCTCTGTCTAACTTTAAGTCAACCTAACGACAGGCTTAGAGCCGAAGCTGAGGCGGGTTTTAAGTCTCTTGACGAAAACGTACATCGCGCCCAACTGTCAATCATGTCATCTACGCACCTAACTATGGATAACACGTATTGTTTTCAAAATCAAAACAGGGCCGTTTAAAAAAAAATAAAAATGACCCTCTATACAGTGTGTGCCAGTGATGACAATAACTAATAAGACCTATTTCGTTGTTGTACCAGGCTGTTTATTTATGCTGTAAAAACTGATTTTTTGCCCGTCATGTGTATGTGACTTCAGGTGTTCCTGGAGCCAGCGGACACTCCACGAACTGCAGGATTTTGCACTTCCGCATTGACGCTTGAGCATAAGCTGCTGTGTGTAGACAAATCACAATGAGGAAGAGGAGTTCAAAGAGGTTAAAAACCTGCATTTTATCCCATCTCTCCCCCTATCCCCTTCCAAGCCCGGCGCAGTCTAGGCCTGTGAAGGCTGTTTCATCATGAGCCGGGGATCCAGCCGAAGATTTCTGCCTTTTAGTTTTTACAGGTTTTTCTTACCACTGTAACTTTTGCTGCTTTGCTAAAGTGCTCATGATGGATAGGCCAGATCTTTGTAACATAGCAATAAGTAAGGTCTTTTCACCTGCTCTTTTGTAATGTTAACAGACAAAGACTACTAACTACTAACACTTGTTATGAGTTGACGCTATACAAAAAAAAATTGATTGATTGATTGATTGATTGATTGATTGAATTGTCGGAGCTGAGCTTAACTGCACTCTTTGACATTGTTCTGAAGTGAGTGCAGGGGATGTGTGTGTCTGTGTGCTCCTGCACGTCTGGCTCTATTCAGTGTGTCCACTCATATCTTTTGCTTAGGAAGTTGCAGCCTGCTATTGATATGTGTCTGTATCGCTGGGTGTTTTATTTAGTGTTCTTGAGATGATAGCCACATTAATAGGGCTTATGTTAAAGCCGGTCTAACCCACTGTGAGGTTCATTTTACTCAAGGCAAACATTAAGGGGATTTTCTCACTCCTCAGGTAAAGGGGGGCTGTATAGCAGAGGGACTTGGTTTACTGATTTTATTGACTACACTTTTAAAAGCACACAAAGAGTCTCTGGTATGCCCAATCATGCTTTTGGTGAATTTAGCTATTAAACACTTAGTTGTTTCCGACAGCTGGGAAGGTTGCCACGGTTACTCCAATATTCAAACCAGGAAATAAAAGAAAAATGAGTGGCCAAACAACTGACTGGTCATCTAACAAAAGCCACAACTCATACGATCCTATGCAATTTGGATTCCACGCCCACTATCTAACTGAAGCTGCTGTTGCTATGTTCCTTGAAAAAATGAAACGCTTTCTGGATAAGAACGGTTGTGATGGTGCTGTGTTTTTAAACCGGTTCTTTTGACACCGGTGACCCCCACATTGACCACCACGTTGAGTCATTGACCACCACGTTGAGTGCAAAAGCCACGGTCAGACTAATTGCCCAAAACAAAAGAGTGCAACGCCAATTCGAGACAACTAAGGGAGAACGGTTTTCTTTTGTTTATTTGTGCAACTAACATGTGCAAAGAAAATCTGTTTCACATCCTGTAAAGTAGCAGTAATAGAGTTGGCAGACATGACTGCTGCTGCTGCTCTGATACATTGATGTGGAAGGATGTATCTCATCATGCCACAGCAGAGCCTGATATGGAGAATGTTACAACCTGAAGGCCGGGTTTGTCTATTTAAAACAGCCTGCATGTCAAGATGCTGAAAGACTGCTGGTTAAGTTGTATGTTTAAAGAAAATCAAAGGATTAAACTGGATAGACTTAAAAACACAAGGTCAGCTGATAAGTCACATGTATTAGGACATTTAAGAAAATCTGTAATTAATGAAGTTTGGATTATAGATTTATTTTGAGCTCCTACATAGAGGTTGGTGCTTTAGTGAAACAAGACTGATGTGTGTTTTAAGAAGTACTACGGTATGTATAGGGCTGGAATATTTGTCTTTTACTTAAAAGCATCACTTTGAGTTTGCAATGAACAAGACAAAAAGCTCAGTTTGATTTTACTGATTACATTTTTAAAAAAAGATTTGACTCCAGATGTTCTTGTATGGATAGAAAACGACTTTGAATACTGCAGCTTATGTTTGCTGATATTTCTTCTTCTATTTAACAGCAAACACAGTTAGGTTTGTCTTTCATTCTGGTATTTTTTCACCTGTTTAAAATCATTTTTAAATCTTAACTAAGTGTAGGCACACATTTGTTCTTGTCTAGTACAACCACTCAGCCAGCAGCAGCGTAACAAACTGCAATGTAATCATCATGTCATCATGTGTGACTGTAAAATACATCCATGAAAAGGGCTTGTTTTTGCCACTGACAGGTTAAAGCGGATTATTTGTGTCTTTAAACATTGTGGAAAGGATCCCGTTCCCTACAGATATCCCTAAAAACAGTGGAAGAAATGTGTATTTATAGTAGGCTTACATTGATCAGGAACAGTTGCCCCCGGGGATTTGGTTGCAACCAATGATGGCTGAGATAATCTGGAGCATTTCTAGAAACTTATTGCACCTTAAATCCATTCAGACCAAAATATGTAAAGGTTGAAAGGGAGTTTGAAATTACTAGAATTTCTCTTGAAGGGCATTGGATAAATTACTGCTGACTATTTTAGTTCAGGTATTTAAAGTCTGAGAAGTCCATCAGTGTTGTGTCAGGACGTGACACTGTATGGCTGTCCCTTTTCTTCAGGGAAACTGTTTTATTCTTCAGGGAAACTGTTAGGGCTCTAACTGGTAGAGAGGAACATACTTCTGACACATCATCATCATATTAGTGTTGCAGACAGCAGACTCAATAGGCAGAATACTCACTCTGGTCTTCTGTGATATGATTCTCTCTGCAGAGCAGGGGTCAGCTGACGGTCAGCTCAGCCTGAAACTGACAGCATGAAATAAAAAAACAAACATACAAGTGATGGTTTGTATCGCCATGATGTCTCTTTATTGACACTTGAATTTTCTGCTGAGTGTGGCTAGAGAGGGAAGGGACTTGGTGCCACCTACTGGTGCAAAGCTGATGTGGTGTGGATCTCTGAGAGATCTCCACAAGAGAGAGGAAACTGGCAGAATATGACAAGAGAGGCTTTTTGGCTGGCTGGCTGGATCATGTGATTCTTATTCTCACAGTAATGCCACTTTCTGCCCACTCTGTTCAGCTTTCTGCACACTCTGTTTTTACTCTCCCATTAAGATCAATAGCTTTCATCTCATTGGATGTTTTCTTTGCTTTTATAATATAGTCTCTTGACTTGGAATAAGTAAATTCAAAGACTGAGTAACTGTATTTTTTCAACCTCTGAAATAGGCCCACACGACCTGAGAACAAGACTGATTATGATTAATTTACAAGAAAAGAGTTCCTATTGGATATGACCCCCAGTTTCTATGCCTATCTGCTGTTCTTAATTTCTTACACAATACCCATGCTTGTCACATCTGAATCTAAAAAAAGCATTTTTTTCTTAATTGGCACCAATTAACCTAAGGGCATGATAGCCAGCTTAAACTTCTATTGATCAAATCAAAAAGGTGAGCAAGTCATTACTGTATACCCAGCTCTCTCTCCACCCAATAGGCAAATTCTACGCATTCTGGGTGAGAAAGCTTTGATTGTTTGAATACATTTGTTTACTTGTCTATTGAGATAAATTCAGACTTTTGCAAACTTTTTTTTTTATCAGGAATGCTCATTCTGCAATAATGATGCCTATCTGGAAGAAGGGGTTATAACCTTAAATCAGTATTTTCTTGCATGTGCTAAAATAGGCTGCGGTAAAATGTGTACTCATTTTGAATCTATTCATTGCAATGACTCCAGGTTTGTTAGTTTTAGTTACTTTCAGTGGGTACTGATTTATCCCAAATATACTGAAAGTGAAATGTAACTGTTAAAGTAATCTGGATCATACATTTCAAGATAGAACATATTGTACCTTAGTATTTGCTCAAACACTGAATTCCTTTTTTGTTACTCTAAGACTGAATAGGATGCCCAGATGAATTTCACATTAATGTGCATTAATATTCCTTTACTGCTGTGAGGTAAATGTTGATGTCTGTAGACAAACCATCTTTGCCAGCAGAACCGTCTTTCTTTGTTAATTCTTATCCCTAAAGAGTTGATTTTGAAGAAAATAGGAACTTGGTGTAACCAGTAGAAGGAGAATACTAGTTTATTTGAGAAAAGGCACCTGTACAGTGAACCTGACCAGCTCATCAATCCCACTGACACACTGCAGCAACGTCACATTGTAGACAGGGAGTGATAGTAGTTTTGTTAATCTATTAAAACGGAAGACTTTTTTTAAAATACACAATGTTTTATTTTCTCAATCAAGCACTTATTGAGCCTGAGCCCTTCAGTCCTCATCTTCAAATCTCTCTAAACGATGAATCAGAGGGTTAGCAAGATTCATCTTACTTTTCACAACGTTGTCTTCTCCTTTTGACCTGTTTCTCCTCTTGTTGATCTGATACGGGATGAGGCTTTTTGTAATGTTGTCCTCTAACTTCTTGTTTGATCCATTCCTTCCATTGCATCTCTCCCCTCACCTCATCCTCCAGCTGCCCGACTTGTACTCTACTATTCACATTAGACTTCATGGTACTTGAAGATGGGGTTTACACTAAAGTAATCCCTCGTGCTTTCCTTCTTCAGCTGGCGGTGTTAGCACAGTGGTACCATCAGATGAAGCCTGCTGCTTTTCATCTTGCTCCCTTTCAGCTGGTTGCAAACTTGTGTCCGGACTGTCCGCATCATTGGAGGCGTCTCTGGTGTCCTCACCACTGGAATCATTCAGCAAACTTTTGGAGCTTTCCTCTGGTTCATATTTTGAGGGGATGCTGTCGGTTTCAGATTATGTTTCCGAACAGTTCAAGCTTAACCTGTCCATGTCTTCATGTTTGTCCTCCATGTTCTTCGCCAGGATGTGTATGCGTTCTTCAATCCATTCTAAAATCTCCGACTGCTCTATTTGTTTATCTGTCAGATTAGCAATGATCGCTGTTATATTGTTGTGCTCCTTGAAGAACTCTATATCCAGATCCAAGAATTGCTTCTCCACCTGTTTATTCACCATCCTGCAGATCCTCCTGTCATTTGCTGCCTGGTTTCTCTTCCTGTCCAATCATCAAGATAAAGGTTGTTCAACAGAAAAACATTAAACAGATTGAACGGAGCACCTTCCAGTAATGACACAGACAACAGCAACACATTACAAAAATAAGTGTAGTCTATTTCTTCATAAACAACTGTAAGAAATGAACCTGAGGGTGGAGACACTGAGACGCTCCTTTCTGCCACTTTCTGCCATCAGGATATCCACTTCTTAGAAGTTCTCTCTGGAAAACAACTGAAGCAGAGGAAAATTTCATTTGAAACATATATTCTTTTATTTGACTTTGAAGCCCCACCTCTTATTTAGAATTACTTTCTTCAGCCTTTTCTATTCTCAATGAATACACAGGGACAGGGTAAAAACAGCTGTAGTGATCATCTTAAAAGCTCGACAAGATCATTTTTGAAACAAAGTGGATTTTTTGTTTTGGTTATTTAATTAAAAACAATATTTTGTTTCAAATTCTTCTCCTCTGATTTTGACATTTTCAATTTCTTGCACAAATGTAATGTATAACTGTTGCCTAGCAACACAAGCTCAACACAAGCTCAGCCCAGCTCTACAGTTAGCTACTTTAACCAACAGTTCACTTTAAATTTATTGTTGGTATAAATAGCAGAAGCACTGATATTTCTAATGTATTCACATTCATATGTGGTTGGTAAATGTATGTTGTAAAAATAGAAAAGAAAACATCAGTGTGTCTACATTCAGTGACTGTCAGGAATAAGTTAAAAAACAACCTGACACAAACCTGTAGCACCAGTTAGCTCAAAGAAAATCAACGTAACACTAACACCCAAAAAGGACTTACCTCAGTAACAAGCAATTAAAATATCTTCTGTCCTCTCCTTTTGTACTGCACCCAACTAGACTGGTGATTTCTCTGTTGTTTACAGTAGAGTTTCATGTATTATTTAAAACATGTGATCCAGAAGTTGTTTGTCATGTTATTTCAGATTACATAAAATGCATGTCGTCCTCTGGTGGGTCATCTTTTTCTAAAGATAAATGTAATGAGGAATACTTTGGTGACAAATATTTGTATATCTGGCATTTTTCCAATTTCCACCAGAGTCCTGCCAGCTGAGTATGATACTGAAGTTGTCTCATTCAACAGGTGGCTTCTATTTCTAAGTCATGATGTTGACCACAGGCCATGTTCATAAAATTAAATAATTCAGCTCACAGCATTGTTTATAATTTGACCACTCTCACTCTATTTAATCTGTGTATCTGCATCTTTTTTTTTAATTTTTGTGACATTTCTCAAGGATACATAGCATAGATGTGAAGGACTGAGGAGTATTCCTGACCTGTAGAATTCTATACTCAGAAGTGTTTCTTTGTGTCCTAGCTGGCTGTCAGTGGGATGCCCTTTCATCCACAAATGTGTTAATTTGTTGGTCAGACATCTAAGCATTTCACAGTTATGGTGACGTCTGAACACGGGGGCTTGACTAGGGGGGTCCTGCCCCTGTCCTTGTGTACATCTGCAGCTGACACACACATATAAATATATATAGCCCCTTAACTTTTTTTCCTATCAGTCCTCTGACTGACTATATCATGTTGCTGTCAAAGTGTTGCAGTGTTGCCGTGAGGGACGCTGGACTGTTCGTACCCTGTCTCTCAGCCATGAGCTCCACACAATCAGGGGTGAGTTTCATAATAAATTCCTGTCAAGGTTGTTTATTTTAGACCTAGTTAACAGCACTTTCAATATTTACAAAGTACTAGAAAGTATTTACTTGCTAACTTCTACTAAACGACATGATAAATCAGTTGAGTAGTTTAATGTAAAACAAAACAAAAAGTTCTGTATGAAAGGAACACCTCAAGCTTTGTTGTTTTGTTGATAAAAGCTTGAAATGCAGTTCAACACATTTTTTGGGCAATGGTTGCCATTCACACACCTAAAAAAAATAGTATTTAACATTTCTGAGTATGAGGCATGTGCTATTACTTGGCTTTACCTGGACTATTAGTGCAGCAACAACTCTTCACCAACACAGCCCTCTGCTCTTTTTATATCCTTGTGTTGGACATCTCAGGAACACACACACACATTTTGGATAAATACAACCTCAAGATGTCGATACAAATAGAAATGTTCCTCAATGTTGATGTAAGAGGATACTACGTAAACTTTGTATTGCCCAACTGAAGAGGACAACGGCCAGATCTGACCATTCTCATCAAGATTGTACAAAATGACAATTCAACCATGTAGACAGATCAAAACAATGCAGATCAGGACCAGAGTAAGTACAGAGTCTTACCAATCAGACATCTGTCACTGAAATCTACCTGGAGAGCAAAAGAGAAACTACTCATAGCTTTTCGAAGTGATTGCTTAACAGTGATCCTGAACTGTCAGTTATCTTAAAACAGCTTTAAAAAGAGGCACAGTCCTGCCTTATGATGGCAATGCAGATGAAATATAACTTGTTTGTTGGATGAAATGAGAATGAAAGTCCTTATCATCACTCTTAATAAACTTTAAGGGCAAGTACAGTTATACTTGCATAGATTTATATTTTTAAGACTTAGCTTTTACGGACCAATGTCGCGCTCTATTGGTGCTGTTAGAGCCATGTGGAGTTATTAGTGTGCGTGTGGGTGTTCTAATGAAAGAGGATGAATCACCCGGTGAAACCTGTAAAGATTGCTACTACAATCCCTCAGGTCTGGAGTGTAGGCTGTTGTGATGACACACTGTGTGGGGGAAGAATCCTTGAGTGTTCAAGGAAAAGCTTAGCCGATCTTAAAATATTTTTAGCACGTATCGGGGTATATCCGGCATTTTTCTGCCTATATTTGTGTGGAAGTGTTTATTTCTGTTTGGGTGAATAATGTGGATACAGGTTTTTATTATCTGTTGCAAATATAAATAATGTGATGGCATGCTGTTTTTTTGTGCATTATTTATCAATCCTCGTATGAGGGAACTGTGGATACTAGGAGTCAGAGATACTGAGTACTACAATAATATTAGGCCAATAGACAATAATCGTACCTTCACCTACAGCAAAGTCGGTTCAACACTGTTATCATCATTGCAACTTTGTTTCTAAGAAATTATTTTCCTAAATGACATTGGTGTGTGTGTGAGATTACTGTCTTTGAATGGCATATGTTAATAAGTAGATTAAGCACAGTTAGTACATCATAGATGTAAGCATAAAATGCCCTGGCCTGTATACTTTAATTTAATTAAAAGTTTATATTTCTGGATGGGACACAACAGGGCTTTTTTCACAGACATATGGAGTAATCAGTTGGTGGGACTAAGTAGCCATCTATGGGGGTCTTGGGGTCCCCAGTGCTTGTGGAAAGCCCTGACACAGTCATATAAGTTTTAGGCAAAGTAAACAAAATTCACATGCGTAAGATATGTATTGATGAGCCTTACAGTTGTTTCAGATCAATTCTTTATTAATAAGAAGTAAAAAAAACATCAGACACGGAGAAGATGTGATCTATCATCCAGTTTCTTCTAGAATGATTTACTTGGGCCATTTTCATTACAACAGGGCAGATAAGATTAGACAGCTTGTTTAAAAAACAAGACTAGAGATGTTTTACCTATTCTTCATTGCTCTCCTAAGCTACTTTTGTGGAGAGCTTTACAGACAGGTCTCTGTAAAGTACTTTTTTCTCTTATGTCACTACACAGTGTTTCCACTACCATTATATTAGGTAGGCCCGCCCCCCCCAACGCTCCCCCCCCGCCCCCCTTGAAGGTCAAGTTAAAAAAAATAAAATGTTAAGATTTTTTTGGGGCTTTTTGGGCCTTTATTGTAGAGATAGGTTAGTGGATAGAGTCGGAAATCAGGGAAAGAAGTCATTTAATGATACCTTTCTGATAGAAAAGGACAGCTGTCATTAAAAGTAACGCATGGACATCAAGATTCCTTCAAGTGTTTGTGTCGGCATGTCAGCTTGTCCCCACCCCCCCCCCAATGCTTTAAACCTAGGGGAAACACTGCTACAGTCAGTTGTTATCTTGAGGCTTTATCATTATTATAGGACCTGCAGTAGTTGTATTAAAAATGAAACAAAGATAGAGAAGTGGTATTTACTCCAACATAAAATGATCATGGATTAACTACCACAATCAATTGAGACTAAATCAAATCTGTCATGAATAATTTTACTAACT
Source organism: Labrus mixtus (assembly GCF_963584025.1). Taxonomy (NCBI): domain Eukaryota; kingdom Metazoa; phylum Chordata; class Actinopteri; order Labriformes; family Labridae; genus Labrus; species Labrus mixtus. The sequence continues at coordinate 14,250,604 of NC_083616.1, read as the reverse complement.
TGTATGAATGAGGAGACTTCTAAGTCTGTCACATTTACAATCACAAGACAGCTGCGTATGTGTTTTTGTAGTCAGAAGTAGCTTTTATTTAATGAGGTCATGAAGTTGAACTTTGTAGCCATAAAGCTCAAATTACACTGACCTTCAAAACACTCGAACAGAAAAGAGAGATAGCTTTAACTTGAGTTTATAACAGTTCAAACGAGGGCCGACTGATACGGGATTTTTGGGGCCGATAACGATATCAGGAAGTTTATCCCTCAAATGCCGTGTGGAAAGGACAAACAGTATAAGAAAGAGAAGATGGTAACTCAATTGGAAAGCTTTTGTAATCCTTATAGCACTTGACAAAATAAATATCAGACATACAACTGTGATACATGCATGTTTTACACTTTGGAAGATGTATATAACAACAGACTGAGGTAGAGAAAGTACATTACACAAAATTACAGATATTATGTAATTTGTAATCACAGTGGAAATAATTTAAATATACATTTTAATTAAATCAAAACATATCTTCCAACATTGTTTCCACATGTACAATTGAATTAGCTGTGTGTAAGTCCAGTAACAGCTTGATATATATCTGAGGCGTTTAAGAGTGAAACCGGTTCAGTTCCAACAATTATGTAAAGGTCAGGGTTTGCTGTCGATCATGTCTCCTAATTAGTGTGACCAATTACTTTGACTTTGTCTCCACGTTTGTCTTTGAGATGATGAATGCAAATTGACAATCTTGCTGAAACAGAACCTTTCAAAGGATACTGACGTTTAGAGTAGAGAGGAGACAAAGGGGAGACGGAGAGTTAGCAACCTGCAGCAGAACAAGTAGCAACTGATGAAGCAAGCAAAGTCAAGGAGGGAGAGAGAGAGAGACAGACAAAGACATGGCAGACACAAAAGTCAACAGAGTAGTGAGATGAATCCATCTATAGATCCAAGGGAAGCACTAATTCTCCCAGGAGGGGTTGTGCCTCCTCTGTTGGCAGCTACTTGGGCCACTCAGCTTCAACCCAGACTGTGCCCTTTGTACATCGATGCTTTCCCTTTTCCTTCCTCAGCCCCTTTGTTTACCTCTCATCTCTCTTTGTAGCCGCCAACACCTTTTTCATTTGCTCTGTGACACCTTTTTTTTTAAATATTTCTATGATTCAGCTACAATTTATTTATTAGTGCAGTAGCACTTGTTATCTTACATAAGACGATTTCCCTAATGTGAAGTAAAACAGATCTTTTCTATATTTTCTTAAAGTTTATTTGTGTGCTTTTTATGCCTTTATTTAGAGATAGGACAGTGGATAGAATCAAATTTGGTTAGTGGGGAATGACTCGGACCCGAACCCGGGCTGCTCGCCTGGAGGGTCACAGCCTCCGCACATGGGGTGCGTGGACTCACCTCTAGGCTGTGGCCAGTAAAATGGGTCTTTGATTTGTTAAGAAAAGAGCAATATGTGATGTATCCATTTTTTTTTGTTAGTGATGAAAACAAGCATTTAGTTGGAATAGTAAAATCAAGCAGAAAAGAAAATGTATATTGTCTGCTGTATTGGCTGTTTAAAAAACAAAACATATAATGTAATATCTGCACTTGTAATCATTAAGATTTAATTTATCAACAGATTTGAGAGAAGTCTGCATGATACACAACGTGCGGCGGGGTGAACATGCCGACTCTCTTGGAGACACACTAGTGCAAAAAGCTAATGAAGAAAGTTTATGACGCTCCTGGGATTTTTGCTGCCAGCATACAAAAACAGAAATGAGAGTGAAATGAGATATTTTTTTCCCGTTTTACAAAGATAAAATAACTAAATAACCAAAAGACAGAGAGAATATGAGAAAATGAAGGGCAGAGATTGGGTTGAGCTTCATGTGTGCTGCAGTGGTACAAAGCGGCTAGTGGTGAGCTGCCTGCTGTGATAGAGAGTGGGGATCCACTTAGTTGTTTGCACAGCCCGCTCCCAGTGGCTGCCTTACATGTTTTTTAATTGATTGTTTATTTGAAGTCTAGAGTAAATGTTACAAGCTTGCTTTCTACTTGGTATGGGGTATCGAGATAAAAAAAACAAAACACTGTCTGTGTCTGTGTGCTTGTTTGACTGCATATCTCTCCCACTTCACTCCCAGTCCATCTGTCACATTGCTTCTTCTAGCACTGATAACACCTCTTTACCTCTTCCTGTTTCTTCAGCCAACTGATAACACAGCAATAGTCAAAGAAGATAGGAGAGGAGAAGGTTTGAAGAGCTACTGCCAGCTCCTCTGTCAGTCTTGTCAGTCATTCTATGTGAACATGTATGTAGTGTGGTTTTCCCTGCTGTGGTGCTGTGCATGTTTATGTGTGGACTATATGTTTGCTCTGTGATGTGTGTGTGGTGAGTAATGAGCAGACAGATGGTGCACACTGCAGGGTTCGCTGGTGCAGACATGCCAACTCAGGAGATTCAGGCAAGGATGGTGGCAGTGCATGGGTGTGTTTGTTTATCCCAGTCACAGCATGCGAGTGTCGAAAAAGAACAGAATCTCACAGCGTTTATAAGGGGCATATAGACTGTGTAAACATTTGTGTTTGTAAAGGCAGGTGTTTGTATGTTTCCTCTGTAGCAGTGCTGGGAGCTGCTGGTGTTCAGAAGACCATTAAGCAGTACGGACTTTAGCCTTTAGGTCTCTAAACCTCATGGTCACAATTATGTTTTTTCTTAACCTGTCAGAAACTTTGGCTTCAGGGAAATGTGTTTTATAGAGAGCACACTCAGGCGTCAGACATTATTATGTCAGTGTTGCTTCTTTTCCAGAGAGAATTTGTATTTCCTCTGTAGCGCTTTAGGCTGTGAGGATGAGGTGTGTTGTGCTGGATTGAACTCAGCAACTGTAGTCATATAAGACCTGCTGACAGACAATGCCGAACAAGCCTCATGAAAAAGCACACATGAAAGGGACAGCTGCCGTGTCCCCGTGTCTGACTCTATTGTAATACAAGACACACACACACACACACATACTCACACACACACACACGCACACACACACACACACACACACACACACACACACACACACACACACACACACACACACAAACACATTGCTCCCTCTCTTTGGTGCGCCTCCACAGGGTTTTGTCGTGACTCTGCAGAGCAGTGTGTGCCAGGAAGCAGGGTGGCACCTTCCCCCTCCTGTCGGGACCCCTGTCTGAGCTGGCAGTCACCCAGCTTTGCTTCCTAAATGCAAATACATCAAAAAGGTGGAGAAAACGAGGAATGTTCATACATCAGCTGTGTTTTTGTGAACCTTACATCAAGTACATTCTCTGCACTACCAGGCGTTTTCTTCTTAAAATGTTCCCGTGTTTCTTTTTTCATTAATCCACTCCTGCTTTAAAACAAAAAAAAAAGTTTTCTATATCTACTTTTCTGTCTCTTTCTTCCACTTTCCCCTCCGGTTTACCTTTGAGTCATCTACTCTGCTGTGCATTCTCTGACTTTAAAAGAAACTCTTTTATGCAACAATTATTTTTTCTTTGTGAATTGACCTTTCCACAGTTTCTCCCATGTTAAGAATAGTTTTTCTCCCAGGCGGATCCCTCTCCACAGAGACTTTTACAATTTTTAAAGCCTACACATGTATCATAAGGGAGAATAATTTATACCGTTGACTGCAAACCATGCTGGGATATTTTCAAAGGGGAGTATGCATACATACGAACATGTACACACACATTCATCTTGTATAATGTACACATGTATTTATGTGTGCATCCATTATTACATGTTTTTTTTTCTGTTTGCAATAAAGATAAGAAGTGCATACATAAAGAGGCTCATTAAGGCAAATTACTTCAGGCTGTTTTCTCCACACATTGTGTAGCTAATTGATTAACCACCTAAGTGAAAAACCTGAACTGTGTACTGCGGTTTGTCTTCCTAAAGGGGGGGGGGGGGGGGGGAAGTACTGTCTCAGCAGGAAAGTTGTTGCTCCAGAGTGGGGATAATTGGTTTCAGAGGGGAGGTATTAGTCCGTCTATTGTTCAACAGTGAGGAGACGTTTCTTCCAATTTGCCACAAGTTTTATTCTGCTGGGGCGTACAAAGGAATTGCACATCACCAGCAAGCCAAACTGTTTTTTCAACAATTTCCCTCTGACAGAAAGCTGAGGAAGGGAGAGAACATTAGGTTTGTCAACAGTGATATGAAGGGAAACTGTAGCAGAAGGGTTTATTGTAATAGAAAAATAAGAAAAGGTGACAGGATTTGGTGCAATATCCACAGTTTTTTTTTTTTTAGCACTCCTTAACAACTTTATAATCTTGCCCTGCACACCCGCACAGATTCCTACTCTGCTGATTTAGTCACAGTCAGGTTTTAGTTGTGTGGAGTTCTGCTGTTACATGTTCGATGCCACATTCACTTCAGGTTGCTTGGTCTGTAATTATCAGCAGCTTGAACAGACATCCACATCAGCCTGTTGGTTTTAATTCTGATTCTGAAATTGAGAATTGTATGGCAGCTCCAATTTCTCCAACTGGATAAAAAGAACCACAAAATGTTTGATCACTGCAGTTGTAGCCACAATTCCTCCCATTCTTGCCATTACGTTTTGAAAGCTGTGTTGAAACTGTGAAAGTTGTTCCAGCCTGATGGCTGATAGCTTATTCAAAGACAGGACAGGAGACTAAAGGAAATATTTGCAAAGCCACGCTTCTAAATCCCCAAACTGTTACGAACGGTTGGAAAAACAAGGGAGGTGGACCCAAGTGCAGAAACCAAAAATATTTAATTAAAAAAAAAGGCCAAAGGCAACAAAACTTAATTTCAAAAGTTCAACAAAAAACACAGGGATCAAAAACCAGGAGCCACAGAGGAGCACGAGCAAAACTGCCATTCCTACAACATAAACCACTGGCAACTTACAACAATGAACTGACATGGAAGGGAAGAAACACAGAGACTAAATAGACACAGGGGTAATCAGACACAGGTGAGACTAACGAGACACAGGTGAGGACAATCAGGACAATCACACAGAGGCAGGAATACAAGAAACACTGAGGACAAACTAAATCATGAAACACTAAAGACACACAGAACTCAAGACTCTAACAAAACACACTAGAACACAGAGATACACGAGGATAATAAATGACAAAATTAAACAGAAAACACTGAAGACAAAACTAGGAAACACACCCTAGCAACACTAGGGAACATTAACACACAAGGGAAACAAGCAACACTGGGATAAAACAGGGAAACTCAAATACAAAACTAAATCATGACACAAACAATACTTAGACAAGGTCAAATGAGGTGAACTAGTGACCACACTTGTCTGAGTGGCCTGTGTGTGTGAAGGGTTTTATGAAGACTGCAATGCTCAAGTCTTGTCAATTATTATGAACTGAAGTAAAAAAAAGAAAAAGACAAAAGAAGAGGATAATAGAATATGTTTGTGGGCAGCTTTGTGTGGTAGACTAGCTTTGTTTTAGTGCCACGATTTCCTAGATGGCAGCAGCATTAGCAAAGTCTGTTTGGAATGAGGGGCATTAAGCAAAGCACCTTGGTACAAAAGAGCCATATACTGTATGCGCAGTACATTGACTATCTGTAGACTATTTCTCAGTGCTTCAGCTGCTTATCTCATCTTATCCTTTGCACATATATATTTTTTTGTCTCTGGAATTTATCTCCACATTTCATCTCATATTCTTGCTGCCTCTATCAGTTCTTAACCTCTCTGTTCCTCTGTGACATTGTTTGATTAAGTGGATCAAATGTCCAACTTTGACAATATGCACAGCTCTCTTATTGGCTACACACCAGCAAACATTTAAGACTTTTTCCCATGCTACTCCATGCTTGCGGATTGGTCAGTCTATAGTGAACATCTCCGCCGTGTGTGTGTGAGTGACAGCTAGGAAGAGCAAGAGAGAGAGAGAGAGAGAGAGAGAGAAAGAAAGAGAGGGGATAGTGAGGGAGCGCGAGCCACCTGCAGATGTGTGAGTAGTGAATGCAGAACCTCACAGCTGGTTGCCCTCTGCTGTGCGTGCGTGCATGTGTGTGTGTGTGTGTGTGTGTGTGTGTGTGTGTGTGTGTGTATGTGTGAATGAGCTAGGTACAGAGCGAGCTGGTGCCTGTCTGTGTGTGGCTCTCTCACATAGGAGAGTAAGCCAGCAGCAGCAACAGTAGTAGTACAGTCAGTGGAGCGTGTTCGGTGTCTGGATGTTTGCTCAGCCTCTCTCAGCTGCGGGACGAAGCCTTTCTGTAGGTATATACACACTCACACACACACATGACAGCGCACATGGCATGTGTCTGCATCTGCTCCGACTGTCTGTTTTTTTCCTTGGAGATACTGATGATTCTTCCTTGTTGTTTGTTTGTGAGTGTCAAGGTAAAGAGGGGTATAGTATGGGAGCGGTGTTTTCCCTCCGGATTAGAGAGAGACTTTCGTGAGGTGAAGGGATTGAAATGTGCCGTTCATCACTCAAATGCTTCCATCACTTCTGCACGTTCACACATTTGCATGCATAATAGATTTTCCTACAGTATTTCCATACATTGAAATGCCTCCTTTGTTTATGTGGTGGTTTTCTCTCATCGTTGCCTGTAGAAGATACTGGACATATTTATAAAATGTGCAGGTGTTTTAATGTGTGAAGGTTTAAGGTGTGAGTGAGTGTGTGTGTGTGTGTGTGTGTGTGTGTGTGTGTGACCTGGGTTGGCGAGGTAGAGGTGCAGTGGGTGTGTCGTGTCCAGTTTCTAATAGAGTGGAACCTGAGCTGTCTGCTAGAATGACATGACATGGGACTGTGAGTCACTCCAGCAGGATGAACCAAAAACAAGAGATGGGTCGATGCTGTTTGACAGAAACATTTTGTTTTCTTCTTCGGTGCTTTCAGAAGGGTAAATTGCCATTTCTGTTGGAGGGCTTTCCCATTGGTGAAGGGAAAAAGCTTCCATGCCCCCCCCATCTCACCCTCTGTTTATTTCCCCTGTCCGCAAACCCTCTGCCTTTACTCTCAAGCTGCAGCCTTGTTCAGTTAATTCCTGTTTCAAGGGCTGGGTGCTGAACGTGCTCAGAATCAGAGCAAAATACTTGGGGAAAGGGGAGAAAGAGGAAGAAAAGACTGAAAGAGAAAATGATAACAACTGAGAGGAGGAGAGATACATTAAGGTGAGATGACTAAGAGGAAGTGGGGATGGAGGCGGTTAGATAAATTACTACATCATGTAATGGGAAAAGCCTGAAGATGGTGAAGAGCAATGGTCTGATGAGGAGATCTGAGGGACTCTCCCTCCCTCTCACTGTCTCTTTCTCTCTCCTGATGCTACTCCCAGCAGGACATATTTCAGGTTTCTTCAGTAGTCGTTGGGTTGCCCGAGTACAATTTACATGCTTAGTTCATGGCAAGAAATATTTAGGGTCATTTTCTTGCCGTAAAATGTTTTTCACCTGTGTTTCACCTTTTTAAAAAAAATCAAATCGTTTCACTCCCTTTACCAAGAAAAGAGTGCAGAAGAATAAATGACAGCCTGTGCCCAGGTCCTTGATGTCATTTCTTGTCCCTGCTTGCATACACAGTGCAGCACATGCATAATGCACACTGTGGAGTTCTCCTGGGAGAGGCTACTGTGGTTAAGTGCAGCATTTCTAACAGAGTTTTATGTAGAATGTTATGTTTCTGAGATGTGACTGAATCATTCATCTTGCCATGTGAAGTATATGTACTGTATTATATAGCATGCTTACTTTCTCTTCAATACATTGGATGCATGTAATGGATTTAATCCGCCCCCCCCCTCTTTTTTGGTAAATTAAATAAACACATTACATACGGACTGGGAAAAGCTCATTTTCAGGCACCTCTTTGTATATGCATAGAGGTTTTTGTATCAGCATCATACTCAGTGTCTTCGATGTTCTGCAGTCTTTCCATCATTTAATGATAAAGAAAGACTCCGTCTGGGAAACAAACTATGTTTATACCCAACCACTTCTGGGTGCAAGATTACAACATTCATCAGCTAGTTATGCTATATTGGCTCCCAAATTGAATTTCAAAATAGTTGAAGAACTTCCAAACTGTGACTGATTACCTGTCATCACGCCTTGCAGAGCTCAGAAAAGACCAACATTTGCAGCAGTTTTCGTCGGTGTAAATATTCCAGCTCAGGAGGTCTGGGACAGAGGAGGCTTTACTCTTGCTAGAGTGATAGATTAGATTAGTTACAGCTGCACACTTTGATATGTCGGATTGGGGATTTTGTAGAAGATTAATGTGATAAATTGCCTGAAAGCTCTTTTTTTTTTTAAATGAACACATGTAAGACAGAAAGTGCTCATAGTTTATGGAAGAAGAGGCTCCCGGCCTGGATTTGCTCTCTCTGATTGTATTGAATAAAGTGGAAATCAGTATTATCATTAATCAGTATCTTCCTTTGCATACAAATAGCGTTTCACATAGGAAGTCAGATTTGTATGTACGTATGCTCATGAGCTTTCTGGCACCTGGATAATATACTGTATACATGTATAAGTAGCACAAAAACACTCTGATTAACTCTGATTACTCAGACAAAGCCTGCTCATTAAAAGAAACTGCACTGTTCGCTTGCCAGTTGTCTCATCACTTCACATCTCATCACCTGCTCGTTTCATCTTCTACTCCTACATTTTCTCAGTAACCTCTCAGTATAGCTTTTCTTTTGCAAAAGTAATGTTGTCGAAGGTACGGACTGTTTGTCATGCTGCCAGATTGTTTGTTTGTCAGCGTGGAAGGTAACAGCTGGCACAGAGACTACTTTAAGTATAGCAAACGTCAAGAATTGTTGGATTGGATCTCTAATTTGTAGGCATACTGTAAATATGATTATTGTTAAACTAAGAAACAGATTTAATGTTTAGGTTTATCAGTTCACAAATAATTATTTGCTGTAAATCTTTGGTTTAAAAGACGCCCGCAGTGACGCCAGCCCATCTGGGGGTCCAATCAGTGCAGTATCTCATACAAAAGGTATTGCTTTAAGCGTCCTAAATACTGCAGCAGCCTCTGATTCTTCTGTATTGTATCAGCTTGCTATTATTCCACAGTCATTTCTTTTTGATAATATACAGTATGTGATGCTTTCATAGCTTCTTAGGCTTACCAGTTTGCAATGAACAACACAAGTCTGAAAAAGAGTCATGCTCTTTATAATTACTTAATAATTAGTTTAAATGCACTGCGTGGAGTCTTTTCTGCTGATCGGACCAGATCCATACTCTAACATCACGACTCAGGCGGAGGGGGAAAGGGTGCTGCTTTAGGAGTCGATTCTGATGAGAGGCCAGGCTTCATCATGCATAATCAATCTCATAAGACATGGAGGCCTTCACCATCAGTCACACACAGAGAACTCAACGTTGGGAGGTAAAAGGGGGAGAATTCTTAAACTGTAGAAAATGAGACGGTGATGGACAGCTCTCCTGTCTTATTAGTGTGTTCGGGAGGAAATGCAGCACAGGACAAGACAGAAAGTGTTGACACATCACTGACTCTGTAAGTGCTTTTTCAGTAGTTAGAACTGAAATGGTTCTCAGGGGAACATCAACACACAGGAGTATTTTCATGATTTCAAAACATTTTGAAATGTTCAACATATTCTGGAGTTAAATGAAGCAGTGTTAGTAATTGTGAGTTGCAAGTAGCAAGGGTGCATCTTCAAATGTCATCAATTGTACAGTTTGTATCATACTAACAGCTCTACAATTTTTCTTGATTATTTTTTAAGATATATTACGTCGTTCAATTTGCAATATATGGCACATAAAGAGCTGATATGATCAAACTACAAACAACAGGTGGAATCACAGGAGTGTCCTTAAAATCAAATAAGCTAGAGTTGAGCAAGATGAAGAAATTAAAATGATAAATAAGGCTTTTTGTACCACCACTTATACCTTGCCCAAAAAAATGCTTTGATATTTTCATCAATATTTACATTAGTGAGTCAATCTGATATATACAGCACAGGTTAATTTACATAAAAGCTGCACTGGAGTAGATTGGATTGGAGTTGTTCCAGTCAAATACATTTTGATGACTCTTAGAGGATGTCAGTCTGTGATTAATGTCCTCCTGTTGCACGCTCACTCAGTGCTACATTTTGGCTCTGGCGTTAGCCTTTATGACACCTAAATGTACCGTGATCAAGAAAATATCTGAAACTCTTGTAACACGAGTGTCTTAAAGTGGCCAATGTTGGTTTACATGTACACAAAAGTGCGACTGTTGCAGCAGTCAAAGGGAGATCATAATACCAAAAAATGGCAGTATAGTGGTATAAGTGTTTTTGAATACAGATGACATGCTTCACTCATATTACTCATCTTATCACACTGATAGTTTTAACTTCATTCAGCAAGCAGACAGCAAGCGTGAAATGTATTCTGTTCCACAAATCAAACCCGTACTGATTGGCTTGATTTATAACACACCATTTGGCATTGTTGGCATAATTAAATATATTTATGCTGAGCAATTAATAACAGATAGCTTTCAACATTTTATGATTAGAAAATAATTCTCATATTTTAGGTTTCTGATATGGTAGTAAATACTTTTCAAAGGAATGAAACAAATAATGCCTCTTTATGTTGATAGCTGGACACCCATATATATAAATATACATATAACAAAACTGTTGTATTGGAGATAGTGATTGATGTACGTTAGTGTCTTTTTTGGGCTTGGTCTCTTTTGCGGTGGAGTCGCTGAGCCAGCAGACGGAGTCCTGGATCAACATGTTCCTGACGGACACGCTCCGCTCTGTTCGGAGCTGCACACTGTTTGCTTGTGAGGTGTGTCAGCGTGATATCAGGCTGGCGTTGACTGGCTTTGAGTCGGCTGACGGGTTGGGTTGGCAGCAGGGCGACAAGCTTTTCTGTCTGTGATGTCAGCAACACTTGATGCTCAAAATTCAGTGGTGACAAACGCATAGGGGGGGGGGAAACCTGCTAATGTTCTGCCGTCTGCCAAATGTGATTGTTGTTTGAGAGATGTTTCCTGTATTTCAAACACAACACCTGCACTCACAGGCAAAGTGAGTTTGTCTGTGAGTGCAGGTGTATCACAAAGGCTTCTTATTACCCGTCACCCTCCTCGACAGTTTCTGATTTTTTTCCCGTTTCTACTTTCTAGCTGTCATAACCTCTCTCTAGTTCTAAACAAACATTCTCGCTCTACTTTTTTGTGATTTACCTTCATCAGTGTACACACATCTTATTTCTCTTTCAAGCTGCCTCTGTTTCTCTCGTACACTCTACTTTGCTATCTTACTCTCTTCAACTGCTCTTCTTTTACCTCCTCCCTCCTTCTCCTCCACCTCTGTCGTTCGCTCTCAGTGGAAGATCTTTCCGATTCATTATTTATGGCACTGCCTGCGTCGTGTAGCTGTCAGATGCAGCAGACAAGCGTGCTGCTTCTTATGTTTCATACTTGATGTACTGTGAGCGCTCATGTCCTTGTCATCGTCATCAACTCTTTATCATGTGTTACTTCACAGCAGCATTTTTGTCAAAAGGGAAGCTCAAAATTGCTGCATCAGGATGTGGTATTTACACATCAAGCACTTTTTAATCCACAGCCGTTGCAATTCATGTAGAGGTGCTCAAAATGTCTTCTTTTTGTAGGTTTTTACTGGTAAGTACAGTGACTCATGTCTTCAGTACTGTACTGTAGTGAGCTGGCTATGACTGGTGAAGCGACCGTTTTAGGGGGGTATGCTCTAATTGTGGTGTCAGTGACATGAAGCTGTAAAACAGTAATGTGAAAATGGTAGCTGGATGTCTGTAACCAGGAATAAATGGTCCCGTGCTTTCTTGTCTTGATTAAAAAGGACTTCATGTTGAGAAAAGACTGAACAGCTCTGCTTTTCAAGAAGTACAAAGAGCAATCATCACATGCACATCATTCCTGAGAAGGCCTCTTTATTCTAGGATTGAGATGTAATTGATATGTCTATTAGTAACATTTTATATTTTAAATGTTATGATCCCTCGGAACATTTGCATAGTTTGAGATCGTCGGGCACTAGTCGTCTGTCCTTTCAAAACTCCAGGTTGCAAACCAAAAGGGACAGCGCTTTTGCTAATCGGATCCCCGGGCTCTGGAGCCTGCCAAAAGAAACAAGGCTGTCTGAGTCAGTGTCTCCCTTTTGATGTGTTTTAAAAACAGAGTTTTATTAGCAAGCGTCTCCTTTCAATTTCAATTGTGCTTCACCTATTTTATTATTCATTTTCATAATTTTTCTCGCCCTTTTTTTGCTTCAGTCTAATACGCTCTTTATACATAGAATTATTTATCAGTTTATTTAATATTCAAAATTCTGACTGATTCAGCACTAATTGTTATGGTTTTATAGAACCTTTAATTAAGGCCAGGTTACGTCTTTTAACAGATTGAAGACCCCTCTGTTACACTGCTTTTCTTACCACACAGTAAAACCATGTCAATATACTCGGAAAAAAAAGCGACATGTTTTGCTTTGATCTTGATGCATTGAAATACGTTGCCTTGAGCACTTAGCAGCGGCTGACCACAAACTTAATGTTGTCACGGTCGAGCTGCCACAGCTTTTTCCTCAGTTTGCAGTCAAATTCAAAAAGAGGTTACAAACAGCATGGTCCTCACTAACTTTCAAGTGCAGCTACTATCCAAAGACTAAATGATATATAGATCATATATATAAATGGGACAGAATGTGAGATTAACGAGGAATTTTTTGTGCACATTTAAAACACAAGAACAATCCTTTATTAAAGGTAGAGTCAGTAGCATTATTCGTTGCAGTTTGTTAATAAAACATTCAAACTGGGCCGTTCCTCCTAGGCTCATCGCCCCCAGAAGCACACACTCACTGGAGGACGTAGTGTGTATGTAACTGTTTCTACACTGCAAGCTACTGTATGCTAGCACAAGCTAACCACGGGTGTTTGGCACATGCCTGTCCAAAAGAAAACAAGCCAACACAAGGTTCACCCTCATTTTGGAAAGAGCTTTATCCGCTTGGTGTTTCGCCTCAATTTGATTATATTTTGTCTTCTTTGCAGACATGGCCACGTCCGTCATATTCACCGGTTTGAATCGCGTCCAATCACTGAATTGTATCCACTCCTAAACTCACCTGTGTGCTGTCATTGGCTGGGGGAAACACACCAGCTCCTCACTCAGAAACGAGTCAACCAATGCAAAACATGAAAATCCAGACAGAGGGCAGCGTCTCTGCAGACACAATCACCACCACACATGCATGGAGGCCAAGAAGTCATGATTGAGCGGCATTACTTCTAAGTCTATATTAATTGTTTTCGGAAAAGCTACTGACTCTATCTTTAAAGTAAATAGATTAAAATACTTTACGTCAATGAACCATCCTACAAACCAATATCTTACAGTACATACTTGCCAGCTCTAGTATAATGAAACCAAAGCTCATTGAGGATAGCGTGAGGTAGAGGTATAACACAGAGGCTACACTTAATACATAAACACTGACAAAACCCCCAGACTACAACTTAATCTTTCGTATCATGGGATTTACTATGAATCTGGCTCTCCCCTCAGTGATCTGTGACCAAGAGTTTATCCGTTGACCACCCCTCTCCCCACAAAGCGCTGCACAGCTCAGCCCTGACATCTGGTGTGACTGGGAGGGAGGGTCATGACACAGCTGGCTGTAAAGAAGGAAACTGGGTTAGTATCCAGAATATGCAGGTCAAAGCTATGGATTAGAGTCGTACAGAGGGTAGCTGGGGTGACTTTAATGGAGGGATCATGAGGAGTAGGACGATGTCCCGGCTCTTAGAGCAGAAAATCTAACCACTATGGGGCGATGCTCCTTTGTTGTGAGTCTGGGGACTTTTTGTGGTCTAACTTTTGAGGACTGCGTTGTACGTTTCATGTCTCAATTCTTCCTATTCACCCGTCAACCTCAGTCTGTTAATCTGTACTTCTCTCTCAGCCTCCGCGCAGGCTTTTCTTAATGTAAGACTTAAATCTGTGTTGGACATGAACCAGGCTTTCAAGTGTAACCACAGCGCTCTCTCCTTCCCCATGGTAACGCTGCAGTGTACAGAAGAGAGAGGACATTACATAATGATATACACACACACAGAACACTGCAAGACTGTCAACACACTCAAGCCTAAGGGTCACTGGTTGGATGATTTAAATGAATTCAGACAAGTTGTCAAGTATGAGACATGGAGGTTGTGTTAGTGCCTAGACAGCCTTTTTCTTCACATGGTTTTCCTCTCTCCTTGTTTAAGCTCTCACTTCAATGACCTGTGCATTCAACAATTACTTACAGATGTATTCACAATGTATTTAATATACTGTATGTATTAACAACACTTAATCAAGTATTCTCCTTTTTATTATTAATACTTAATGTAATATTTGATTGTCTAAGTGAAAACAGATCTGATTAAAATTCAGGCGTTCAGAATTGCAGTGTTTTCTGCTGCAGTAGTGAGCTTGATGTCACCCTTGGGGCTTGAAAGCTGTGGGCTATCCTGATCTGCTTTGACGTGAGTGTACGCTGCTCTGTCCGAAATGTCAAAGGAGACATGTCGAGAGCATAAGTCAGCTCCAGGATTTCTGTCTTCAGCTTACCCTGTTTCCCTTTTTTTCATCCCCTCATACAGCCATGCATTTACAGGCTGAATATATAACCCACATTCAGCAAATAAAAAACTTTTCTCTCTTTTAATTTACTCATGCTATCTACAAAAGTAATTTTCTCATTATTCACTGAGCTATGCATACATCTCTGCTGCCTCGCTTTTGTAAAAAAAAAAGAGAAGAGATAATTTTTGGAAGTTTAATGATAGTACAGAAGAGTCATTAATGAATTGAGAGCCCCTTGGGTGTTCTTTCATCCCCTATAGAGTAGTGCTTATATAAATCACTGTTGTATAAAGACGTATTGATTGTTGTCATGTAGGGGTGCATTTTGAAGACTCCAAGAACAATAACCTAGAAAGTCAAATCACCTGATAATTTTTGAACTGGGGGATGAAATGGGAGGGCGGGGCGTGAAAACTCAGTAAGTGAGTTTTAAACATTGTTCTAAACTCTATGTATAAAAAATCTAAGCATTTCAGGAGACAACCAACCTGGAGTATTTTATACAAAACATCAAAGCTATAATTGCAACGGTGGAATCACCTCAGGATGATGTGAGGTGTAAACACAATGAAGCAGTGAAACACTGACCTATTTTAACATGAGAGTTGATTAGCTGAGGTTAGTTTGTGTCGTGTGACATATTTCACTCAATTCATTTGCAAATGTGTGAAAAACAAACACACATTCACTTAATAATCTTTTTTTGAGCTAATTAGTTTATTCATTTCCACTCTGGCTAACATGTTGATAGCTGATAACATAGCTGATCTAGTAATGACTATTTATTCAGTTAATCTATGCTTGATTACAACATTAGTGAGTGTTATATGATAAGTAATACTATGCCGTTCTTAGTACAGAAGCTGGTTATTGTTTTTGAAATCCAAATCTACAGTATACTTGTTCCAGCTTTGGAGAGATTTATTCTAATTTGTATTTGTGTTACTGTGCAGAAGCAGCTCTTTGAGTGCCTCGTCTAAGTCAAATCTAAAATTGCCACACATTTGGAAGACTTAAGAGAATTGCAGCATGGCTCGATATTTGCATAAATCGTTTTTTTCCCCACCTCTACTTTTTAGGCTGGGTAGAATCAGTTATATCTGAACCTGTTGGCTTGCCTGCTTCCATCGCTGCAACACCGGTTGGTTTGCCGTGATAACTGGTCTCAAACGTGGCAAACTAAGGGGCATCCAAAACGGCCGTGTGGGGGTGCCTCTGGTCAAAACAAAAACAGACTATTCTGGACCAGAATCTAAAGTTAGAAGAAGGACTTATCGCTGCTGTGTTGTTGTAAGAGAAGCCAGCACTTCAACATAGAATGTTTCCTTAATGTCTGCTGACATAGTAAGGTCATCTTGTGATTGAATTCAGTAGATATCTTACATATTGCTCCTGTAATGAACAAATTTTAATTTTAATGGAAGCAAACATTTTCTTAATCATCCGTCACGATGCACAATAAGAACGTGGTTCAATTCCCTTAATGCAAATTATACAAACAGTTGCTAGAGGAAGTCAGTGGTGATGCAGCTGTAGATGGAGAATAGGATCTGTTCACGTTTTTCTGAGAATGTGAAGCTTAAAGTCACAGCTAGTGTCATGTTTTTGTCTGGCATACGACTATTAAGACTGCAATACCTACTTTGAGTGAACTTCTAGGTTCTTCTTTTTGCTATGGATAGGAGTGTCTTATTTTCTCTGTCATCTGACTTTTTATTCACATAATTGCTTTCCACCTCTGTGACTGTGACTCTCACTTGCTTGGTTTCTCTTTTGTTGTCATGTAAAATGTATATATAATAGTCTGTGAAACATCACACCATCTGGGCTTTCAAACTGTCTTTTAACATCAGGGTAATGGGATTTGAGATTGAGAATAAGTTCTTAAATCATCGTCTGTGTACCAGGGAAAGCAGTGACATTGAAAGCTTAATGTGAATGTAGTAGCAAACAAGGATGTCTGCACTGACAGCACGAGTAGATTATGTTTTTCCCTGAATATTTATTTACTATTTTTTAACGTGTTGTCTGGCAGATAGCAGGTAGTGCTGCAAGGTGTTGATATATTTTGTCTCTGTTGACCCATCAGCTGTCACCTATTTGAGCACACTGGAAAGCATTTCATTTCTTCTCAGCAGGACACGATGCCTACTGCTTTAAGAGACCCCAGTCTGACAGAAGCTTTATCTGATGCTTAAGAGAAAGGAAAATAAGCTCTTGTTTTTTTTCACAGTGCACGACTGCTAGACTGTTTTTATGAAGACCACACAAAAGAGACCTCATTAAATAGCCGAGTAGCTGCTTTAGCTCTGCAGTAGCTCTGTGTTCTTATGTCACATTACACAACACCTAGCTGCACATAGTAAGGAGAGGCAACGCTCTGTAATTAACAGTGGCATGTACTCTTGCATATTTAGTCGGTGCGTAGGGACAGAGTAGGGAGGGTTATCTCCTCACAAAGCAAGAAAAAAAAAATGCAGCCAACTACTGAATATTGTCAATCAATCAATTTTGTGAATCAGAGGTGATTTAGAAGTGGCTTTACCCTATGGAGAGTGAAAATTAAGGGGTAATACTCTGTATACCTGCGTATGCCCTGCACTACACCACTTGTTGGGAGCATCTAAGTGGGTTTCAATGTTTTTATTAATGTAATACTTACTTTCAATAGAACAGCATGCATTTAGCACATTTTGTTTTTAGTTTCTGAATAATGTAATTATTTGTGTGTTTATTCCAAAGTTGACTGCACACACATGCAGTGCTCCGTACAGTTTCTGTAAGGGTCTGTCTATTCTGGTGTGGCTGGTTGTGAGTTATTTTGAAAATTCCCAAGAAAGAAAGTTTACAAAGAACTGTACAACTCTTATGGTATAGATTTCACTCTGTAGGATCAATTCTCAGTGTCAGTAGTGTCCAAAGGGAGAGAGATACTGTAGCGTACTGTAACATACAGTACAGCTGGAATAAACCTCAGCCTGCTATCCGCTATCCTCCTCCTCCATATGTCCTATAATTAGATCTAGTACATGGCATGATTCTTGCGGTTCAATACGACTCACTGAGAACCCTCCAGAGCCTCAATTTCCTTCAGTGTCTGTCTTCTAAGTGTCTGTATGTATGTTTTAGTCAGCAGGTATTTCAGAGGCCGGAGGTAGAAATTGCAAAGCACCACAGGGACTAAGTGTTTTGTTTTCTATCAGTATGGTGACATTAAAACTAATGGTTCCTGCTGTCTTTGTAAGCCAGTTTTGTGTCTATGTGTGTATAAAAATGTGTGTTTGTGTATCTGTGTGTAGGTGTTTAATGTATGTATGGTGCTGTGTTTTTGTCTTGGAAGCCAGGAAATATCTGTTTGATGGATGACTGCATCGTGTGCAGACAGCTTGTTAAGGGGCTCTGTGGATGAAAATGAATCTGTACAGAGGAATAATGCAAGCTCCGTATGAGGCTGTGAAATATCTCTACTATGACATGGAGTTACCTTTAATTTACGCTCACTCAATTTACGGGGGGGGGGGGGGGGGGGGGGGTTGGCGGGGCGGGCCAACCCCCTAATATAATGGTAGGGGAAACACTGAATTGACAGCTTATGTTTAGGCTGTTTATGAAGACTATATTGATAGATTTTGTGTAACTTCTTCTTAAGCCATTACAGTTTATGTATTTGATCGGGTTTTAAAGAGCCCATATTCTGCCCTTTTTGGGGTTCATATATTTAATCTATGTAACTACTTTTGTACGTTCACAATAGCTAAAGTTTGGAAAAAGAGTCTGTTTTCATGTACTGCTCCTCCTTGCTCCCTCTACGCTCTGCGTCCGTCAGCTGCACTCTGTTGAGCCCACACTGTTAGACCCCACGTGGGCCAAGTCTGCTCTGATTGGTCTGCCAATCCGCTCTGTCGTTATTGGTCAGTTGCTCAGCACGCTTCTCGTAAATTTCAACATGAGCTGCAGGGCTTGCCACAACGAGCCAATGGACTTAGATCAGTGATCTCACACTGACAATGACGCCACACTGACAAATTTTTATCGAGGGGGGCTTGAACCGAGCATTACATGCAGCTAATGCTACAGCTAACAGGAGGACGTAGGAGAAGCCGCGTTTCCGCAGACTTTGAATTTTTGCACATAGATGTGCCTAAACATGCACAGGACACATGGAAAACACACTAAAGAGCATATAAAACTAGAAAAAGCATAATATGGGAAACCAAATTCAGATCTTTTCTCTAAACAAACTAAGTTTGTGACGTACAGGGAACTATTTTTTTGTCCAACAAGAACTCAAATAATGGTGAAAAACATGCTCCTGATTTATTTTTGCCCATCTCGAGTAACCTAAATAAAAAAGTATCTTTGACATCTATCAATGACATTAATCAGGTTTATTCAAGTAGAGAACAGTTATTTATAGGAATCATAGAGATGACATGACTCGGACTAAAAACGGAGAAGATTCAATGTGATAAACAGAGAAATCACTTAGTTTCATGTGTGATTGTAGGGAGATGGCATCCTTACTAACAGAAGGAGAACGGTTGTGACTTTCCTGCTAATGAGTAAAGCAGGATCAGTTTTATAGTTATTCCAAATGGAGGTGCAGAGCCTGGAAATGAGCTGCCATCGCTGTGAGGAATGAGGTACTGGCTCCAAACGATGCCCAGGGCTACAAACAGGCCCCTCCATTAGGACACGACAGTCAAAATCCTGAGAAATATTCGTGTCTGGTTCGCCCCCCAAACAGAAAGTGTTCTTATTCTGTTCTGTTTTGTTCTTCCAATGTGAAAAGCAAAATTCCAGTATGCCTTTTTCACACATGTAAGACAAAGGACAAGCTCTCAGACTACATTGCTGCTTAAATACATGCCGAGTACAGCCATGTAGCACAACTTTAAAAAATAAAGTCACAGTCAGCCAACGTGAAGTAACTCTGGGGGTTAAAGATGTTTGAAACTGAAGAACATGAATTAAATACAAAAGTCTTTTTTGTGCCACTGTTGAATTATTAACACCTGGGAACTGGAAGAGGGAAGTTCTGTTCCTGCAATGGTGCTGAATATTTATCAAAGAGCTAGCTTGGAAATGTAGGCCTATTGTCTTGAATGATAGAGGCCTGAATGGAACTTTCCAATTTTTTCTCATCTGATGCTCAAATACAGAACAAGTGGAACACATAAGTCAGACTGAACAGCAAAGTCCTACCAAGTCCACCAACATAACTCTCTGACTCACAGTGTAGTTACCTGGTAACTGATACCTTGTACTGTGTGTCGGGTATCTCACACCTAATGTTCAGGTACTGTTGTACTTTGGTGTCAAGAAGTAAGCAGAAGTCATCATAAACACCCAGATAGTTTACACATTCTCCCTTTAACAAGTTATTTCTAATTGATTGGATCCCCAAGCTTCTGGTTTTTAAAACACCAATTTCACCCAGAGCCTGTCACTTTTTGTCAGGTAGTAGAATGGTTTGTGAGAGTATTATTCTTGGTGAAGAGTCACGGATGACTTGTGCTGCCAGGCTGTCACTCTCAGTTTGCTAGGTTTTATGAGTTTGAAACTGGCTTAGAGTCAGAGGCAAGACGATGGTGTAAAATGCCAACATGTTCCTAATTAGCTCAGAAAGTGGGTGTAAAAAGGTCAAGGATTGAGTTTTAGTTTGCTGCATATGTGTCGGTAGAAAAGACCTGAAGTTTTTTCACAATTTCACCAGAAAACCTGCTGCTAGATTTCTCTGTTCATCTTACTTAATTTCCGAGCCGTAGAAGTGTTCCACAGACGTCGCCTGGGAATTATGTCTGTATGTATGTATGTGTGTGTTCTTTGTAAGTTATGTGGTACAGTGTTAGTTTAATTAAGATTAAGGAACGTAAATATAAGCCAGTCTGTTTCACTAAGTGGCTTTTATGGCTTCTTATCATGTCTCCAAGCTGATGCCTCTGCAGTCCATCCTGATAATGTACTCGTAACCCTCCTGTGCCCTCTCGGTTAGGCTGTCGGCAGCAGATAATATACACTGTGTCCCACTGGAGTCTGCTGGTGTGGAAAATCCTATTGAATATTTACCCTCATTGTTTCAAAAGCATGATACATCATCTGTTTTACTTATTGATGAGGGGTCCAGCCGTCCTCTGATTCATTGTTGAAGATTCCACACATTCACACACCCACCCATGCACATACACACACACACACTCTTTTGTATACAATCACACATGGATGCAAACTGCTCCCTTGAGATGATGCAAGGTTGCCGTCAATACTTGCAATGGAATGTTTGGACCTTGTTTCCCCATCAAAGTAGGATTTAGTTAATGGAAAAGGAAATTGGTATTGATTGATATCTGAACAGATTCTGCTGGAATTTGGTGAACAGTTTTTTTTTTCTTTCTGCAAAACACCCAGGGCTTGTATCCAAGTACCCACCACAGCACTTTCCAATGTAGTTCTCCAGGGATTATTTAATGTAAATTTAAAGTGCTTGGGTAGTTGACTCTCACTGGCTCTGTGCCACATCCAGTAATGGAACACATTTCTTTCTGTATTTAAATTGTGCTACTAGGTGTGATTTATTCACAAGGACCTTGCTTATGTTTTTAAATGTTATCTTTAGTATATACATCATAGAGGAAACAGTCCAGGAAATTGTGTAGCCAAACATTAACACACACACTCCCAGTTAAATCATCTGTATGCTTCCTTTCATGTGATTTCCCTCTGTGACTGTAGAGATAGACTGAGCACTGAGATGTTGATTACTATTTATTTGTCTTAATGGAACCTTGGAACACAGAGCAGGTGGATTAGGATGGACCGCGGCTGCCTTTTTTTCCCCTCTCTTTCTCTCTCCCTAGCCCTCATCTTATTTCTGTCACTATGTATGTCTGTGTGTAGTAGTCGTGTGTGTTTAAAATGTGTGCCTCTCTCTGCTGAGGTCTCAGTTTGCAGAGGTAATGGCTGAGGTCTACTGGACTCAGGGGACGGACTAGAAATGAATCATCCTGGCTGATTCTGTCCAAAAGGATGAGCAGGAATGATGGTCATTATACCAAAGTGACTGGTCTTAAACCCTGAGTCTGGGGGTGTGTATGTCTGAGTCAGTATTGAACTTTAAGCTGATTTGTACTTAGCTTCTACTAAACTTTTTGTTAACTCATTTAGTTTTCATGTGGGAGAGAGTTGTGACGGAGAGTTTAGACATTTTATCCAAGGCAAGGTTAGCTATATATTCAATATATATATGTATATTTTACATATCTACATGTATATTTTTTCAGAATTATATTTTACAGCTTTACTGTTAATTTACTTGAGTTTCGCTATTCTATGACACATTTTGTGTCACTGTCACACACATCCACATATCTGTAAAAGCTAAAACAAACAACATCTATTTAGGACGTACAGCATGGCTCATATAAGCTGCAGCAGCAGCGGCAAACCTGAGCTTGGACATGCAATACAAAGAAAACCACAATCTTGAACACTTGTTTCATTTTTCCACTATTGCTGTTTTGCAGTTTATTTTTCTGTTTCTGGTTGATTTTCTTTTTTCAGCAAAGACTTCATTGATCCCATAATGTGCATGGTCACTAACCCCAAGAGCTTTCACTAATCTGCAAATCAAGTTTAAATCCTGCGCTCGTTATTATCAGTCTGTGCTTTGTGTGTGTATGTTGTTGTCACTTGAGTGTCTGCGTTAGCTGTACTTTACAACAAAGGCACCAAAAACGCAGACGGCAGACAAATGAAAAAAACTAAAAAAAGCAATACAAGTATAACAGAAAAGAAAGCAACACATGTACTGGCATTTTCTGAGGGCACAAAATGTCCATCCGTTAATCGCTGTGTGTTATGATGTGACCTGACTTGACACTGTGTTGTGTGTGTCTGCTTCACTGTTTATCAGTGGCATTTATGGACTCTACAACTATTGTCCAATTCCTTAGTGGTTCCCTGAATTGAATTATAGTCTCTTACATGCATATAGTTGACCCGTATTTTAAGTGTAGTACCATTGGACCCAAGCACGAGTTGTTGTTACTGCAGCAATAACTAGTGAGGATTCCGCAAATAAATACATAAATCTCTGGTACATACAAGTACAAATTTGTAGATTGTTTATCATGTGGAAAATATATTTATTAATGTTCATTTCTGTTGTATATAAAATTGATAGCTTAACATTTTATCCAGTGTTATTGCACTCACACTAATTAACCTGTAGCCTCAACGATCCTCAACAATGGAAGAACGATGCTGCACCGTCATAGTGCAGCATCGACACTCCATCATGTTTCATCTGATTAAAAGGGTGTTAAATTGATATTCTGTACAAATTGCGTATTTATAACCGTCATAACCGCTAGGCTATCTGACGCCCCAGAAAGATTTTAGGGTCTCTCCGTAACATTTTTGTAGAAGGAGTTGTCCACTCCGTTTATGTGTACTTGCAGTTAGACATTATTCTTCATGGAAGCTGATTATTAATTACATAAAATGTATGACAACCTGATTTGGAAGTCTGCATTTTGATCTTGTTAATTGGGACTCTCCTGGTGGTTCTTCCATCCTCCTTATTCCCATTTGCATACTCACCCAGTGTGTAGCTGCTCAGAGGTCTCTCTGCTCCTATTCTCCTGCTCATGCTTCAGCTGGCAGTCTGTTGGTTGCTTCCCAGTGGCCCACTCGCATTTTTCTGCTCTTTTTATAGTTATTGTTAGGCTCATCTCAGAGAACGAAAGCTGGGCAGACATGACAGGAGCGCCCACGCACGGGTTGTCTAATGGGAAGAGAGAGAATAAGATAAACGGGAGATAGCGAAAGACCGTAAGCTGTGGTGGATCTTAGCCTGCTTCATCATGCGGCTTGCTGATGGGCCTCTGGGTCCCAAGTAAATCCCAAAAGGAGCCAGTGGGGTCCCCCTGTCAAAGTGGTGTACAACACTGACCTCAGGGCTACAGCGTGACATGAAAGCCACAACAATGACCCCTTCCAACGGCCTCATACTTAGAGGCTTCCCAAAGAGGCTTGCTTTGATTATTTATGAGACTGCAAAAGCAACATGAGCAAGTGTGTTTTTTTTTCTTTGACTACACTTGTTTATTGACTGATGTACTTTTTTCTTCATCTCTCCTTTCCTCGTGCAGATGCATCTAGTTTGTTTTCGTCTTTTGTTATCCCTCAAGAAATCATAATGCAGGAGTGATTTGAACTGTATTGTTACGCCTTTGTAACCTTTATGTAACTTTTTCTTTCTACAGGGCATCAACATAGTGGGGCCCAGTAATGCAGAAACCACTGCACGACCTCCCAGTCCAGCCATGTACCAGCTGGACATTATCCTAAAAAAAGGGAACAACCTGGCTATCCGAGACAGGACGGGTAGGAGCTCTGTTTATTTCTTCTGTTAGCTCAACAGTATAGAGGTTTATGTAGAGAGACAGCTTCATCCAGCTTTGTTTCAGCCCACTAAATGAAAGCCAGCCAAACCTGCCTCTCTCGATTGGTTCGTCTCTGACAGGCAGTGCTGCACCCAGGAGGCTTCATTATTGTATCTTTTGTTCATCTGCTGTATATAGGGCTCCACCCCCAATTTTATTTATTCTTATCTTTTGTCAATGAAAATGTTTCTTCCCCTCCCCCCACTTTCACATCTATTCTTTGTTTTCTCACATTTTCATTCCTTCTCCCTCCTGACTCTCTGTGTGTAGGGTTTTATTAAATCACACTTCTGGTCCTTCCAGCTCTCTCCCTTTCTTATGTGTGAAGTGAAATGGTATTACTGGGAATGGTTCAGCCCATTCCTTGTGCATCTCAGCATGAAAATGATTTAATCCTTGGCCTGAGCTGGAACTCAATTTTTAGCCTGCTTCGATTTTATATAGACTACTAAACTACTAAAAGATCTAAATCCAGTTTTGCCTCGACTCCACATCTTTAAGGCTTTTAGTCCTCTTAAGATTATAACGTGTTGTTTTTAACTGTATGAGAGCTTTACTCTCACATAGGTTTCTGTATATGTTTTATTAATAATGAATAAAAAACTCTTTTAGAAGACCAAAGTAAGGGATCCATGAGAGAGTGGCACATCATGTCGGTAGAAAAGGGTCAGTGGAGCAGGAGCAGTATAGAGTTATTTTGAGTTGATAAATTCACTGCATACACTGGCTTCTATAGCGGAAAGATATTGAGCCTAATATTGTACAGGACAGATAGCCTTCTGCCCTCTGTGAAAGCACTCTGAATATTGGCCTATGACTGTATTTGAGACTATAATGTCTCTCATAGTGTAACAGAAACAAGCAGGACCTGAGATTTTCTTACAACCTCTTACAGACAATGTTTTGGGTATGCTGATCTCATTAGGGGGTTTAGCCGTCACCATGACGCCACATTTGAATAAGCGTGCCCTGCTCTCTTTCCTGACCACCTGTCCGTCCACATAATGAGCAGCGAGGCTCAGAGCTCACCTGTCCTGAGCACACCCACAGAGCTCATTATAGAGAGGGAGAGAGAGAGAGAGAGAGAGAGAGAGAGAGAGAGGGAGACACACACAGGTGAATAACATTTATACAGCAGACTTCATTTAAAGCAACAAAGATGTTTTAGTGATTGTGTTGTTTTTCCATGTGATGCTCATAGAGGCATCCTTTTAATATGAATATGTACAGCTGAAGCCAAGTCTTCCCTGACACTACATGTTGCTTCTGTGCTGCAGCAGGCACAGAAAAAAGCCCAGACTGACAGACAGACATGGATTTGTGGGATTTTCCATGAACAGATCAGTCTTGTCAGGTATGTAGACTTCAGCACAGCTGGGTTGTCAAATTGAAGTAGTTTTTCTGCGAAAGGCAATTTAATTCTATTTCCTATTGATTCACTAAAATCCCATGACAGGAATCATACAGTAGATAAAACAAATTGTTTCCAATTTTATCTGCTAAACATTTGAGGTAACATCCATCATTTTTTTCATAAATGACTCAGAAATGGATTTTCAGATTTTCCTATCCAGTGAACGTATTCTTAAAAAATATCTGAGGTGCTTATCAATTATCAACCCTAATTTTTAACTATCGTCGTATTAAAACCAAGATACTTAACCCATCAGACTTACTTTTCTAATATCAAACTTATATAATTAATTACCTGTCCTTTGGTTTTGATCAAAGACCAGAAACTTGATCATTATGTTCTGGGAAATATTGTTAAGACAGATATCTCATCGTCATTTAAGCTGCAACGTGTCTGAAACATTATAGATATCAGGGATTTTGAACACCAGGCCACATATATCAACCAGATATTCTGAAAACGCTGCTCTGATCTAGTCATCAAAGTGCTGCATGCAACCAGAGTCCGGGCTGACTAGCCAGACACAAAGAGGGGGAGAGGCTACTCAGTTTTCCCATTAGCACATTTTCATCTGTCTATCTATATTTGATGAAGTTCCAATGATTAAAAGAAACCTGCCAGAGCCGTCACAGAAGATCAAAGGATGTACTGCTATCACACAATTTACTCACAGTTTAGCAGACATGTCATTTTAGACTCCTCTTAAAGTCTTCACAAGGTTTTAAAAAAAAAAAAAAACGATACTGAAGGATAGAGAATAGCAGCAAAACAGGATGACCATTCCTTCTGCTGTTGGATCTTTCAGTCATAAATAAATCTTTTGTAATTAAATTTAAAATAATTAGAGTAATTAGAGTTTACCAATCCTGATTTTCAATCCTCTCAACGGCTCGGGCCCACATTAGCAGGTCGGCTGTGGCTCAGCTGGTAGAGTCATCACCTCTTAACCGGAAGGTCGAGGGTTCGCTGTCCGATGTGTCCTTGGGCAAGACACTTAACCCTGAATTGCTCCCACTGCTTCAGTGGCGGTGTATGAATGGGATTAGTTACTTCTGATGGATGATACCACATAGCAATCACTACCATAAGGGTGTGAAAGGGTGTGAATAGGTGGGTGTGACATGTGGTGTAAAAGTGCTTTGAGTAGTCGGAAGAAAAGGAAAGTGCTATATAAGCTCAAGTCCATTTACCCATTTATCATCCTGTTGAAACTACCCAGAATGCATTCTGAGTAACTTTAATTAACACTGCTCCGTCTTTTCTCCATCCCATCCCACCGCGTCTGTATAGATCATGCGGGTATCAGCTGGTGGCTGCATATAACACCAGTAACGTTGCTGACTGGTGTAGCCTGTAGCCGTAAACTTTGCCAAACACAATCTGTTACATAATGCTGTGGTCACTCCATAAACTGAAGATATAATGTAGTCCCTAAATGCACACACTGACTTTTGTGTTTGTTCTGACTTAGAGCATGTGCTGCAGCTGCACCCTGTTCACAGACACACACACGTACTAAATGAATAGTGCGTGCATGTAAGATGTTCAACATTTAAAATGCACATACAAGAAAAAAGTTGTTTTTTCTAGATCACAGGAAACGTGTTATTCACAGAAAGATTTCTGATTTTTTTGTAAAGTGTCTCTGATGGGGAATAACAAATACTGTCAGCTGTACTTTGGTGAGGAGTGGAAAAAAAATTATTATCTTGTTTTTTTCTGCTACAAAGATCTGTGATCCGATCCGAACCATGAGATTTGTTGTATGTTGCACCTCTAGTTGTTGGGGAAGCATGGGCGCCATGAGCTCCTGGGAGGATTGCTGATTAAAGCAACTAAATTGTGGCTGGTTAACTCCAGCAGTTTCCAAATACGTTTCCAATATGCATCCATTCATGTATAAATTACCTACACCACTTATCCTCTTCAGAGTAGCATGTTTCTGGAGCAACATGGAGCTGAGGTAACAACAAGAGTGTCCTGGCAGGCAGCAGCACAAATCAAAATTCTGACAAACAATGACCAGCCATTCACAAATATAAATCAAAAAAACTTGATTGTAATAGAGAGAGATTGACCACAATCATAAGTATATCACGCAGAACATCTACCAGACGTGCTTGCCAAGTTATTCCAAATCACCTAAATGGCATCCAGTGAGATCAGCTGATTAAATTTCAAGACAAATACGTGCATACAGCAAACAATGCTGAGTGAGGGTTTTAAAATGAGTGTTGAACCTCGGTGCTCTATGATACACAGAGTCCTGAACATGTAAGCTTTGAGAAGAGGCTTGCATGTGTAACACATCACCAGTTAAATATAGGCACTAAAGTGGCAGCAACCAGTCTCTTTCTAAAGTAAATACCTAATTTCAGTTTTAGTCTTTTTACCAACTGCTGAATAAGAGGTGTTAAAGAGAGAGATTCAGCAATCAAAATACGATAATAAGATATCTAAAAAGACAAGATCTGTGTACTATGGATGCAATAAACTCATTATAATATTATATATATATAACCGTTCGGTAAGGCATCCCACAAGTACAGGACACAAAGAAGACCCAAGTTCAAATCTTGTGCGAGCTATGTTTTAGTGCTGTCCTAACATCCAAACCGCGAGAATGTGCGATTTAATCTACAGTCATAATTGATCTCTAGATATCCATTGATAATTAAAGACTGGTCATCTCCATATGGCGCTCATTGGTTATCTAGCTGAGTCATCAAAGTACAGAGAGGGTTGATTTCCCTCAGAGGTCGGTGCAAGGCTGCTTAACACGAGCCATCCCTCTCTCATTTGTCTTCCATCAGTCTCTGTTCAGCCTGCACAGCGTAAAATGATTCACAGTTTGTAGCCAGGAAAGACAGCCAACACTGTGACATGGTTCAATATTATGACAAGATAACAAATATCATCATTGGATATGGATGACTGAAGTAGACATGAGGTACACAGACATGTTTCACAGTTGTGTTAACAACATACAGCCTGTACTGAAGAGGTGTCGACTCTGATGATGTGCTTTCTTTCCTCTGCTCATTCACACTTTACTTGAATGAGATTGTATTGAAGTAAATCAGAAGAGTAGAGACAGTGAAGTAAATCAGTGGATAAGAAGGAGCAGTTACATCACACATAGCCTTGCTTTGAATTTCACCTGATCCTCTCAGGGAAAGACCCTGTAGTGTTCTAAGTGCCCCAACCACTTTCTTATATATGACGAGCTACCTGTGGGACTTTTTAGGTTTGTTGCCCTCTGCTTCAACCTGCAATTCCCTGTGGGTGAAGTCATTCAAAAGCGTATCAAGGTGTAGGATGCAAACATACACAGCTATTTACACATCAGCCAGAAACTTGAGTTTAGAGTTTAACATGAAAAGTCTTGTCAAGTCAACACACACGCCATGCCGTGGTTTATAGGGATACGTATCCTCATTTACAAACTCTGAAGATGTTATATAAAACTGATGATATTTAAACTGAATGATAAAGATTTATAGAAATCACCATTTGACAGATTGAACACAAATATCCAGAAATGTGCTCAAATGTTTGGACGGACTTTAAAGTAATTATTATCTGATGCGTATTATTGTATGAACATGCCTTTAAAGCTGATGCTTAAATTATCTTTTTTGGTTCCCTGTGTCTGTACTGACATCCAGCTCGTCCATAGACTCCCAAACTGGGCTCCTGATGCACATGTCTGTCTGCTGCTCTGCACCCTTGTTTGAATCTAATGCAGGATTGTCATGCAAAGCCACAAACAAGAAACATGGAAAAAATAGCAGCTGCATGAGCTGCAATATTTTTGTCTGCTTTGCTGTTGTTGATTTTATCTGTTTTATGTTTTAGACATCTTTCTACAATTCTACAATTCACTTGACAGACACTTTTATCCAAAGCATTTCTTTATAGCCATTAATGCCATCCACTAATGAGGATTTCTAATGCAATTGAGTAAGCCAGATCATTCAAATGTACTGTGTTTTGAGGATATACATTATCAGTAGTTCTTCATTCTGTATCTTTAACATTAACCTAATCTTCTTTTACCTGCCGGCTTTTTATATCTGCTCGTGTAGCAGTTGTTTTTTTCTTCAGCAACATCAAATGACTCATTTTGAAAATTTCTGTAATCTCAGTATAGGGTTCTTAGGTGAGGATATTGGCTTCTGGGTTGTCACAAGTGCAAATGTATACATTAAAACAGATGAGACTAATAATAAATGCACATGTTTCCTTAAATGTCTGCTTAGTTTTGGTCATTGAAACTTGAAGTCATAATAAACCATCAATTGATGTGAAGAAACTTCACAAAATGCAAGGAAACATTCATTTAACGATGAACTAACTGTATATGAATATGTATATATATATATATATACTGTATATGAAGTATAATTGTAAAGCTTCCTCTTTTTGTTTGAGGTAACTCATCATTCTTTGTGTCTTTATACAATATTAAGGAAGTCCTAAAGAGACAGATGGACTCTAATAAAACAGGTAAATATGAAGAATAATGACACAAAGAAAACTTTACTTTAAAAAGTTCAAATTAACTAAAAATAAGCCTTTTGTCTATAAACTTGTGCAACCAATCCCTACCAGATGTTACTAAAAATGAATTAGTCTAAGAGACTCAGTGTTTTCTAGTTAGACTCTTTATTTTCTTTCGCCGACACATTATGTGTTCATTACACACTGTTCATGTTCTGTGAGCGTCCTCTGCTAGTGCCTGTGCATATTTGAAGGACTAACATTAGTGCAGAGCTTTCTTGAAGTACGGCTTAGGATAACAAGAGCGATAACACAGCTAGACTTATTATCTTGCTTGCAGCTTTTAGTCCCTTTCTCTGCATTCATCTCCCATGTTGTTCTCCCACATGCTGCTTAATTTCATTTTAGCTCTTGCTTCCCAGCTGACTGCACCACAGATCTCACCATTTTTGTGTTTCTCACTTTGTATCTAACACAGTATGATGTTGCACATTGAAGAAGCTGCATTGTGAGTAAATGTCACTGCAGACCAGGAAACAAGGCAGGGACATGCATGTATGTGATTGTGTGTTGTTGTGTTGAGGCAGACTTTGAACCCATTTTTCCACATCCCATGATGGAGTTCTTCGTCTTTTCACCCTTACCTAATACATCCTCATGAGCAGATTGCATTCTGGGTAATGGGAAACCCCAGTGCTGCAACCATCCGTCAGTCTTGACAGAACAAATGGACAAGAGAGACACACACACACACACACACACACACACACACACACACACACACACACACACACACACACACACACCTTGATGCACTTGAATGCTGTAGGTTTGCAGCTTGAGCAAAGCTGAAGTTTTTATGGGCGGCTTTGCACACTATATCCCTCTCCTGTTCTCACATCCTCCTGCATGCTATGCTTCTTAATAACTGCCTTTTTGACAGGCAATGTGCTGGCCGCCCCTGAATGGGACCTCCTGAACTGTATGTCATGATGATTGTGGGTGCGAGGAAATTTAACGTTGAGGGCGAACACCTGTTTTGAAGTTAACAGTCAGGTTAATATGGTGCCATTTTCAGTAAAGTGAGATTCACTCTCAGCCTTTTCATATGAATGTGTGTCATAAAAAGGTTCCAAATAACCTATCTCTGCAAAGTGAACTTCAAATATGTTAGATCAGGGAGCATCATTTTATAACAGAAACTTTTACTACAGGAAAAGCACTGATGCAACCAATGTCATAGTGATAGCATCATTCATAGCATTAAACATTAACAATCATAAAACCCTGCAAGTTAATCAATTAGTAGTTAGGAACAACATGTGTGATGAATGAAATTGCTAACAGTGTGTGTGTGTGTGTGTGTGTGTGTGTGTGTGTGTGTGTGTGTGTGTGTGTGTGTGTGTGTGTGTGTGTGTGTGTGTGTGTGTGTATGTGCGGTGTGTGTGTTTTCTCTTGAAAACTGAATCAATGGGTTTTTAGAGGACTGTAGTGCACTGATTTCATGCTGACATTGTATATAATTGAATCCAAGAGCTACAACTATTACTATCAGCCTTACATCTATTATCATTATTCCAACTATTAAAGTGAATCTATAGCTGCTCAACTTCAACTTCTATAGTTAACATGCTTAGTTGTTACTGCTTATACTACACATACTTTCACCAGTCACACTGACATTGTAGCTTTAAATCTGTCTTATTCGTTGTGTTGTTGCTGCTCTATTTGTGCTTGAGGTTTCTGCCTCTTAAAAAGAAGTTTTTCTTTGCCACAGTAACTTTGCTAAATGTTGTTAAGTGCTCATGGTAGATTAATGTTGGGTCTTTGTAGATAATAAAGAGTAAGGTCTTTTACCTGCCCTTTTGTAAAGTATCTTGAGATAACATTTGTTATGAATTGGCACTTTACGAATAAAGATTAATCTATTGATTTATTGACATTTTTTTTACCAGATATTCTGTCAGTAAGTAGTCTTCTGATGGCTCCAAAAGTTAAAATCCACATTTTCTATCAAATACCTTGTTGTATTCAGTTTGCACCATGTTTTCTGATATTTTCACGCCTTGAGATAAGTGCTTTTAGAAAGACTGAAAAAATCTGTCTTTGTAATATGATTTATTCATAAACGGTAATATTAAAGTCAGAGACATAGGGCACATTTTACTGCTGTAGTCCACTGTAACATCCAGAAGAGTCACTTAATCATTTTGCTCATGAAGAACGAAACTTATTTTTAGAATGTGAGATAGCACTGTCTTCTTAAGGAATGTAATTACGTACTCATAAATAATCCATTAATAATTCAGGGCCGTTTGTCTGCCCTGACACAGAAACCTATTGATCAAGTATGTGTAATGAGTATCTACAGATTGATGACGGAAACTGGAGCAGTATAATTAACTAATGAATTGATACACACATCAGTGTGAAGCATTTTCTTATAGAAATATGCAGCTAAAAACATCCCTGCATCACCATTCCCTGTCAATAACAAGCTCCTTGTAATAAGCTTATTAAACATTCTTTACCAAAGATAGGGTGCCGATCAGTCTAGACTGTTTTTACATGTTTGACTCTTACCTTTCCACATAGAATGACATTTTAACTTTCGAAAAGGCCTCTGGTCACTAGCATGCATATCCAAGTAGTGTCTGCTCTCTCAGACAGACAGGAGTCATGCTTTGTATTATTATTATTATTATTATTATTATTATTATTATTATTATTACAGAAATGTTCATACAAGGTTTGAGACCTCATTACTGACATCACTGTTTGTTTTATTGTTGCTGCTTCATCCTCGCAGAGTGATTCACCTTTGTTTGTGCTTGTTGGACTTAAAGTATGAGTCACTGAGTTCTGCATTTCTTTACCCTAACATGCCTTTGTAAGAGTGTTGGCATTCAAATTCAGTTTGAAATGAAGATTAAAAGAAGTGTAGTCGTGACTTTTTATAATGAGTAACTTTGCTTTGTGTGAGTGCATCTGCGTCATTTTACACAAACACAGGTACACACTTTTATTTTCTATGCATGACTTCTTCTTTAAATATGTGAAATGAATAAATCCTCAAGTGTTTTAGTTTCAGTATTTTTGGTGGTGTTCCTTCAAGCCTTTAGGCAGATGCTTTCTCCCAGAGCAGCACAGGTATTTAAATCAAAGCATCAGCTCATATGTATATAATGACTGTTGCATCATATAGCTTCAGCTGCTGATAGTTTTCAAGTCGACTCCCTCCTTAATGGACTTACACTTCACTTGATTTTGTGTTATTTAAAAAGCCTGATCCAGTAACAGTCAGGAGTGTTTGAAGAATTCTGAGTTTGTGTGAAATTGGAAAGTGTAAAAAAAAACATTACAGCATTTCAGTACAGCTATTCTACATCATTTGATATACTTTTTGTAAAAAGTACCCTGTGGAATGTGTTGAAATACTTCAAACAGCCCCCTTACTGTGGTTGAAGAGCTGAATTCACATCCATATTACCTGGTCTGTCAGTTACATTTTGTCTTCATTTTGCTCCATCCTTTTTTTTTGCTCATCTTATTTTCACTTCACCCGAGGCAAATCGTTCTTCCTGAAGAGAGAGCAGGCTGCTGGGTGATGTGGTGAGAATATGTCAGTGCCACAACTTCCACTAAGTACCTACGGCGGTATTAAGTGGAAGTTAGCGAGATGAGGCTTAATAATGTAATTTAATTTAGAGAGCTGGAGGAGAGAGACTGAACATGCTGAGAAACAATGAAAATAAAGATTGAAGTCGTGAGCAGCAGAAAGATTCTCATTTGAAAGTGCACAAAAAGGGACAGAGAGACTAAACCAAATCAGTGTTTTTAAAGATTACGCCAAATTAGGCAAACACATGACATGATTCAATCAAATGGATATTGTATCGATAAAATGAAAAAGCTACTGAAGCTTGAAAATGAACAATGTTAGACAATCATTTCAAATGTAGTGAAGGAATGTGTTGTGTGTGTGTTTGACAGATGTGGTTACAAACCGCCTTTAATTGGTAATGGGAAGTATGACATGAAAGGGAAATGGCTGCTCTTTGTTAGCTCCAGTCTAGGATCTTCCATCATCAGTCCTCCTTGCAGGTTAACGTCCACATTCCCGCGCTCAATGTGGTTATACGCCCAAAGCTCAAAACATATTTATTTCTCAAAGTACTGCCAGACTGATGCTTCTAGGAAATGCTGTTTACTGTGCTTGTTTACATCAAGGCAGCAGAGCCAATGGAGAAGGACCATTAACCTGATGTGAAAATGACAGTGACAGTAACAGAGAAAGCTAGAGCTAAAATTTAAATTTGAGTTTTATTATTTTTCCTTTTCACAGACAAAATGGAACAAACAAGCAAACAGAACATATACATACATAGTTCATGTCAGTGCGGTACATAGTCCTTGGTGCTTTAAAAAAAAATCTCATTCATTTTAATCGCCATTCATTCGGCTCCTTTGGGAGATCTGGTTTTATGTCTTTTTCAAAAATATCTCTAACCTGGAGATACCTGAACAAATCAAAGTCAAATTCTCTCTTTAGGTTTTTGACGCTTAAGATTTTACTGTTGTCTATTGTTTGACTTAATGTTGACTTTGTTGGCCCATTGTCCTTATCTAGTATCAAAGACCCCTGGTTTAAATTTGGAGTCATAAGCTATCCAACTCAGGATCTTAATCTCCTTCTCCAAGTCGTTGAAATGATGAGTTTTATCAGTAGGTACCCACTCTGAATATAATGCAATGTTCCTAATTTCTCAATCTGTTAATATTGCACTCCAGACTGCAGGTGAGATTTAGGAGAGCGATTGGCAATTTGTGTTCTTAAAGGAGGATGATAAGATGCACATCATGTAGGAGCAACGTAATCAAAAACAGCAGCATGGAATACAAGACACGCTTGATCACTTATTTCATGCCTCAAGCACTTTAGAAATCCCAACATTTTGATGGTATGATCGTCTCCTTGCCTTGTGTGTTTCTTAATCACAGTTTAAAGTCTTCGATTGATTGAACACAAACAGGGCTTGTGTTGGTGTGTATGAAGTTACCATTCAAAAGGTGTTACACGTTTTTGTTAGTGTGAATCTTTGTTTCATTTGGGACCAAGAGTTTAGCTTGAAGGCTTTCTCAGGTGTCTGAGCCGTCTAGTTTACAGCAAACAGACACAGTGAGAAGTATTTTTATGGCTGCTGTCCATTAGGTGTTCAATAGAGATAAGTGTGTGGTGGATTATATTTTCAATTGGCTCTCAGGAAGACGGAGTGCAGCTATCAAAATCCAGTCTATTATGGGCTTTTAGATCTGCCGCCGGGCCACACCTAAGGAAAGAATGTACCTGCCGAGTGCACCTCAGGGTCCCCTAACAGACACATTTATTTCTCCTCCCAGCTACTGTTACAGTGTTTAGTGGAGGCCTTTAATGGAATCAGAGCAGATGATTCTATTAGCACCTTGATATAAACCACTCAATGTCTCTTTGTGTCCTTAGCACTGTCTTGTCATTCACTCGACCACCCACAAGTCTGTGCACCCTGGGGAGGTAATTGCAGACGCCCGGGATTTTTCGGTTAAACGAAACAAAAACAGGCTCTCAGAGTGAACTATTCTTCTGTCTACTCTAACAGATATACATTTTCATATGTTCCTCGTGCAATTAATGCTCTTAATCTTCTTTAAATCCTTGACTGCACTTTCAAGCAGTGCTATTGCACTTCATATTTATTAAATGTATTTATTTATTTATGCCATTTGAGTGAAACTTCTTAAAGAACAGTGAGTTGTTGGGGGGGAGAGATGTGAACTATGGGAACCCAAGGGGAGTGACGGAGTAAGTTAAAGGCAGGGCTGGTAATTTTGTCCAGATACAGATTTGTTGAAATTGTCTAGGTCCTGACACAAATTAATAATTCATGTGCTCTTCAAAAAGGATTGAAGAAAATACGTCATCTGTAGCCGTTGTAAGCCTGGAGAAACATCCACCAATGTCTGCCACGAGGTACCAATCTGATGAACCAATCATGCCTCCCTGTCTCCCTGCTTGTACTGAATGAGACATGAGACAACAAAGTATCTACTACGGCTTTCAGTGTTTCCCCTAGGTTTACAGCGTTGGGGGGGGGGGGGGGGGGGGGGGGGGGGGACACACGCCGACACAAACACTTGAAGGAATCTTGGTGTTCATGCGTTACTTTTAATGGCAGCTGTCCTTTTCTATCAGAAAGGTATCCTTAAATGACTTCTTTCCCTGATTTCCGACTCTATCCACTATCCTGTCTCTACAATAAAGGCACAATAATAATAATAATAATAATAATATAATGGTAGGGGAAACACTGGCTTTGAAGGAGCACAGAGGGTGGAGGTAGACTGAGCACTTCGGGAATGCTGCTTTCAAAATCATGATGGTTTTCAAAAATGACCAATACTGCCTTTACAGAGAAAATCTGGATTTTCCACACACCTGATATATTAATAAAATTAATATATCTCCCAGCCCTAGCCAATAGCCAAGTTGGTAGTGCTAAAGCAACTGTTTTAGTCGGCAGCAATTAAGTTTTGTGTGTATGTAAATAAAAAGTAAAATGAATAGAATCTATAGTCCCCTACACTTTTTTGCACTGAACTTGCTACACATTATTTACAGACTGCTTCTCAAACAGTTTAACTGTCAACAGTGTTATCTGATATTGCAAAATAAATCAAGTTCTAACCTTCTTGAAAAAAAGTAAAGCATAAGCTTGATGGAATGTGAATTTTCAGAAAAAAACTTGCAGCTTTTTAAATGAAAAAACAAAAACACATCTTTTATCACAAGTTTGTAACTCAAGGAACGGTCAGTCTTTGGCACATCACAAAGCTGCCTCATGAAGTAGAAAATATTGTTACACTAGTTCAAAGTCTGCCTTTATGTGCATGGACATCTATATCCATCCTGGTTAATACCTTATTCTTAGTATGACATCACCTCTAAATTTCCCCTTTCTCTATGAAGCTCAACTTCATCCCATTGTGAAGTTTGGTGTCACATTGTCATTTCACAAACTGGCAGATGCAGAATGAAGATCATTTACCTGCTCAGGTGTATACAGTAGCTGCTGTTGGTTGTTGGAGTGAAAAACAACAACAACAAAAAGTTTGAGAGTTTTTGTAAACTTTTAGATGAGTTGTTTGGTCTTCTAAACCTGACACCTTTGACCTTTTAAATCACGCATTGCGTCAGATTTTACAGCAGCTCATACAGTCAGCCCACACGCCTCAACAGTAATGCCACCCAACAGAAAAATCACTTTTTTTTTTCTTTCCACTACTGCACTTTAGTTCCTACGGCTCCTACTTCCCTTTACCAGTTTATCAGTGAGTGACACATTGACTCCTTACAACCAATCTCTCCTTACAGAGCACTTCCATTTCACAGCCTTCTGCCCACGAGGTGGACAAACACCTGGGGTGCCTCATCCATCAAACCCACTGTCCTTAACCCAACTGCTTTTAGACATTTTTGTCCACCATTACTCATTCTTCTAAAGCTTATTGATCCTATAATACCTAGTGCTTATTGACCTATTCACCCACCAGCTCTTATATAGGACATTTACTCACTCTTTCCCTTATGGAATCTCCCAAACTGTTGGTAATGTGTATATACTGTATATAAAGAATCGCATGGAAATGTCATATATGGTATTTCCTAGAAAAGCACCTCTGCGATCAGTCCTCCGTGCTGTACCCCCACACTAACTCATATTCAGCCATCACCCACCTACAGCGCACCACCAACCTTTTCCATTTCATACTTTCCTGCATTTGTGTGTTTATGGCATCATAAAGCTGGCACTGTGGGAAGCAGAGGCTCGGAGTCACTGATGTGTGTCTGGGGAATATCGACCCGGTGGGACGCACAAAGACAGAAGAGAGAGAGAGAGAGAGCAAGATAGAGAATGAGAGCTGCTGGAGTTGTAGAGATAAGTGGCTTTTTGCCCCCATATTGCAGCATTAGACTAATTATCTTTCGTCTCGCGTGTAGATAAAAGTACCACAAAAGAAATCTCACTTTGATTTATTTGATGCT
This sequence comes from Labrus mixtus, assembly GCF_963584025.1. Lineage (NCBI taxonomy): Eukaryota > Metazoa > Chordata > Actinopteri > Labriformes > Labridae > Labrus > Labrus mixtus. The sequence goes on along the minus strand of NC_083616.1, from coordinate 14,212,487 downwards.
TCTATTTCCAGAATCCTGAAATATCTGACAGGACTGCAAATATTTTATCTTTCATCTCACTGCATCTCTTTTCTCCTGCCTTCTTATTCTGTCTTTCTACACTGATATGTCAGGGCAGCAGTGTGTTAAAGGGTATCAAAGGATGTTCATATATAAAAAAGTGGCCATCTTTCCCCAGCAGGAGACGGATGCTCGGTATCTTGCTGCTCTCACATAAAAGCTTGAACACAGCTGAGAATCATGTCAGCAGTTTTTTTTCTTCTGTTTTTCCAAGGAAACATAAATTTGATGCTTTGAAATCAGAAATACTTTAAATAATCCCTGAGGGGTTTTAGCTAATGATCTAAGTGTTTAAAGTTGTTCAAGGCACATTAATTCCAGATACATATCATCATTAAGCCTGGCTCACACTACAGGAGTTTAAAAATCCTTCCTGATTTTGAAATGGGATATCATAACACACACAAGAAGAATTTTAACAGATATTCTGCGCCATAATCTCAAGCATGCACACCCTACAGGATATGAAAATCATGACACATCATAAACTACAGGATTTTATTTTATTAAGAACATACCACCTCATGTGACCTCACATCAACAATGGAGCTGGTGCTTAAATGTGCGATTATAATGCTTTACGTAGAGAGGAACAAACATAAAAAGAAAAACCAAACAAGTTTTGGGTGAATAAATGTTTTGGGAAGATGTGGACAACATGGATTGTGTGTTCTTCAGTGAGAGCTGGAGGTATGTTTGTAACTGTCAGATGCTTTACAGTTGTCCAGCACAGCTGTGCGGGTTGCTTCTTGATGCTGACCGCCAGAACTGTCCACTTATTACTGTCCCTCCCTTGTCTCTCCTCGTTATTGTAGTTAGACATGACTTCCACCAGAACTTTTCATGACATAATCGTCAAGATTTCAAATCCTAATGTCTTACATGTTTGAAATGAATTGGGTTGTCCCAGACGATCAGACGAGCAGATCGGGGACGTTTGGACAACTCGCACTACAAGATAATCTGGTAAGATAATCGGTTCCAAGCAGCCTTGAGTCAGGAACGACCCTGCCATTGTCGGGAAGGAGGAATCGGGCTTCAAATTGGTCAGATTATCCTGAAGTCTGAGCCAGGCATAAGTCCTTAACTGTGTTCGTATGTATCCAGTTTTAACATTTATTGTATTACGCCTTAGTGTCTGATTTTTAGTCGTGTGCCTCTTTTATCAGACAGTTGCTGGCACACAGGAGAACCACAGGCCCAGAGTGGGAATAACATGATAATAGGATTCACTCCTCTCCCTTGTGACACCCTGGTAATCACTTTGGTCACAGCAGATGATAATATGACACTGATTTGAAACACACACAACACAAACAAATGGCTCAGTCCAGGGGAAACAAATCCTGTTTTAAGAAGTCGCTGCTTGTCAACAAGGATGTCTAAAAGGAAGATAGAAGTAAAGAGAGAGTCATCAATCTTATTTGCTTTCTTTATTTGGTGTTATATGCGGTGATAAACAGTATACTGATTGGACTGCGGAGGATTTATTCCACTATAATTTTTTCCATGTTTTATCAAATTGTATCTGACAGTGTTTTGAATTCTTAATGCTACAGTTATTTATGAGGAAGTTTTTGGTACCATTGTAGAATCATGAGGATCAAATTCTGACACCCTGAAAAGTTTTCCAACTCTCGATTATATGTTTTCCTAACGAGTCCGTGTCTTCACTACTGAGATCAGTTACAGTGTCTATAGCACTATTATTAAAACATAGCATATCTTGACACTAAACTCTCAATAGAATCACATAACATAATTGTATATTAAAGGACAATAAGCTCTCCTGTCTGTTTTGTATGCACTGTATTCTGTGTAGAACTGTGTGTATGTGAATAACCTATGAATGTATGGAAAATGGAAGTGATCACTCCTCCTATTGAGGTCCGTGTGGACCACTTTAATATCCAACGGACGTGAACAGATTGACAAGCTAGTAAACCCGATTATCTCCTGCACAAACACAGCTCTGACTGCATCATGACCTCGCTGTCTCCCCTAACCTGTTTTCTTTCTTGTCAGTTTATTTAGATGAAGTTAAATATTTGAACTTGTGTCTGATGGAAGAAGCTCCACTTCTGATACACACTGTTATGAGATTTTTTCCTTATCTTTAATTGTCTTGTTTTCCCTCAGAGCCTCTATGATTTGTATAAACCTGGGCCTTTGTTTTCATTTGTTTCTGTCTTGTTTCTTCTTAATTTTTCATTAATTGTGGAACCAATTGACTTCACTCTAAAGTCTTGCATTGCATCACTCTGCCTCTCTCTTGTTCTTTATTAGCAAAAATGAAAAGGCTTATTATTATATTTATATTTCCAGGTTATAACTTGTTAGGTGGTGCACTTTTACATGGTTGTAAAAAACATTAGCCCATCAAACATTAGTACATTCTGTGTACTATAGAAGGGAAAATATAGATTCTTGATTAATTTATCCCGACAAAAACATTAGTCACTCACACGGAATAACTCAAAAATATATCAATGGCACCACCCACTGGTCAAATAGAAGCACTGCATGGGACCTGTGCACAGCTTCAACTGTTATATTCTGTCGGTCACATGATGCACATAATAAGTCACATGACATGCCTTGTAGTCTCCTCCTTAGGCTTTCAAAGCAGCATTTTGAACTATCCCTGTGTTTAAAGGTGTCTGGAAATAATTGACAAAATATTTGTGTCTGATGGTACCAGAGATGTTATAATAAAGAAATACATATTCTGAAGAGAAATCCTAAATTGTTCAGGTGTATGCATTCTATAATAGTTAATACAATCATAAAGCATTCACTCTATGTAAATGCAGTGTTTTAAAAATGTGTTTTTGTATGAGCTCTTGATAACCAATAGCCAAGGTTTGTCATCTTCTTCCTCATCATTTTTCCCTGTTTGCTTTCTGACATTGTAGGGACCAGTGACCCATATGTGAAGTTCAAGATTGCGGGGAAGGAAGTGTTCAGGAGTAAGACCATCCATAAGAACCTCAACCCGGTGTGGGAGGAGAGAGTTAGCCTTCTGGTGGATACCCTGAGGGACCCGCTGTATGTAAAGGTACAAGAGAGAAGTCCTGGACTTTAAATGTCATCCTGCTGCAATATAAATTGTATTTGGACTGTTGAGTCTCGATGAATCTGAATTCTCAGTGGCAGCTCCCTCTCTTTGCTAGGTTTGAAAATAATAAGGAAATTGTAGATTATCAAGAATGACATTCTCCGTGTGATTTTTGATATCCTCTGTTGACAGATGCTGTGTATTTTCTATTCTTTAGGTTTTTGACTATGACTTTGGACTTCAGGATGATTTCATGGGCTCAGCGTACCTCCACCTGGAGTCACTGGAACATCAAAGGTCTCTTGGTCTTCCCTCATATTAACTAAACTGCCTGCTGAACTTTCTGTCTCCACTGGTTGTATTGGAAGTGGTACTGCTGTACTGTAGCTGTATTCCTTCAGTAAAAGACATGTTCAGAGGAATTCACATTTTCAAGGGATGCTTTGGTTAAACATCCTCCATTGTGTGGAAAGATTTTAGTCTCACACAGCCCTCTAAAATATCTTCTTTGCTTCTGGTATCATCTTGTTGCTCAAATACAGTTTATTGCCTCCCTCTGGTGGCCGTCTTTGGTATCTCACCTTAAAAACTCACTAAACATACCAGGGCTGTACCAGGTGGGATTGTATCAAGAAGTGTGTGAAAAGGAAGGGATTTACCATGGTTTATTATCTGTCAAGTAGAAATAGAAAATAGATGTAAATAGACCTTTTTTCACATTAGATATTTGAATCCAGCAACAGTAGAAAAAGCATCCATCCATAAAAAAGACAAACAACATCTATTCTAGAGTCCCAGTGCGCCATGATTGTGACAATAAACCAGCATGCACACAATGATGAGTCCTGAATAAGAGAAAGTCAGCCATCTTTACTTTTAATGTTTACACCTGTGTATCTGCAGTGTCGTAAATGTTTTCTGCTTGAAATTGATGTTATGTGATGTCTGAAGAAGTGTTTGTAGTTACAAAAATCCTGTGTGATTGTAACATGGCATCTGCAAGAACACTGAATGTGATAGCTTTATTGATTTTTATTCTGTCACAGTAACAGATTAAACAATGTTTTTTTCAATTCTTTACCGTACGATTGACTGTGTATTTCCAGTGAGCTGTCTTTCCTACAGACTGTGGCTGCTAATTAGAACTTGATAAGTCTTAGATTTATTTGGGGAGTGGGGGTTATGCCTTTATTGTAGAGAGGAACAGTGGAAAGAAGCAGCAACGAGGGACAGAGCCAGTGGGGAATAACATGTGGGAAAGGAGCCACAGGCCGGAATTGAACCTAGGCCGCCCGCCCCGAGGACTACAGCCTCTGTACATGTGGCACACAAATGTGCACCACTAAGCTACTGGCGCCCCAGAACTTGATCATTAATAAACCTTCATAACCTTTGCTGCTGTTGTTACTCCCAGTTCTATAAGACATGTACAATAACTTAGGTGCTAGTTTGGACCAACCGGTTACAATCTTGCATTTTGTAAAAATGATGTTAAGAAATTAATATTGAATTAAAATAGTAACAAGCAGGTTGACACTGAGACAAATACTTCAGTGTGCTTAACAGTTAGTTGCCATGTTAGCCCTATGCTTTTTATCTCCTAATGCCAATTTCAGCATAGAATGCAAAGTCCGGTGTTGGTTGTTTCTGTTTCTCCGTGAAGAAATGGAAGCCAGAAGAGAGTCGAGGAAAGCAGAAAATAGTGGTCAGCTAAGTGGGCCTGTTTTTTCCACTGCTACGCTTGAGTCAAACTTGAACTGATTGAATATGTCGAGTCTTTACAAAAGTGGGTGGGTTGTGCAAATAATTCATGCATGTATGTGTGTACACATGTGGAATTCATGCACTATAAGAATGGAAATGTACAGAACAATGTAAGCAATAAGGGTTTAGGTTTTCATGTATACGGAAATGTTCACTGTTTTTCCTTGTAGGACACTGGATGTGACGCTGGACCTGAAGGACCCACAGTACCCTGAAAATAACCTGGGCAGTCTGGAACTGGCTGTCACGCTGTCGCCAAAGGAGGACATGAGGGATGCTGTAAGAAAACTTCATAATTATATAATCATTTCTCTCTTCCTGCACACACAAAATGTTTTCTCCTCTTTTCTCGAGAGATACGCCTTTAAATCAAACTTACCTCTCTTTACATCATCTTTCAAATGTTGGGAAAAATAGGCCTGATATTGTGTGAGTGAGTAGGAAAGACTAAGGACCTGTGTTGAGCATAACTGCTAATCAGTAAAAAATTTGTTCTTTACTTTTCATCATCAAAGTTCAGCAGCAGTGTTCCTCTGTGTACTTTTGCACATCAGAAGCCCCGGCATGCTGTGTTGAACTAGAATATGTTGGCTTCAGCCAGCCTCAGCTGTTGGAAACTCTTCAACTGAGCAAATACGTATGCAAAAAAAAAAAAAACACAAGTGTAATTAATATGTTGTGTGGAAAAGTTCCATGTTCAAAGAGCACAAGATTCTCTTCACTAATTATGTTGGCTCTTGCCTCTGCGGACGTGCTCAATGTTTCAGTGTTGCATTTATTTCTGTTCAATTATTTGTTTGCTTAATTGGACCCCTGCATGCTCGATCCAGAACAAGGCAGAGTCATGAGGGAAATATTTTATTCCTTTTGATCTGATGTCTTAATTCTGCTGCTTATTAAGTGCCGTAGTTCAGAGAGTCCACATTTGACAGAACAAATAAACTCTATTTAGGTTAAGCATCATTTTGGATTTCTCCAACTGCAGAAAATGGGTACAAGGTTATACTAGTGCATTCTGGATGACTCTCTCTGTTGCCACCTACTGGTATGGAAGGGAGAAGAGAAATCTTCAGTCTACTTTTACATCAAACACTGCCAATAATCTGGTCAGTTTAGTGTACAGAAGGCATTCATGATATTTCTGAATAAAATGACCTGCATTATATACTCTGTGGTTTACAGTTCACTAGTGCTACAATAGCTGTCAAGATTCTCTGATGTATTATTTTCAACTTATTCATGGGTTCGTTTAACTTTTCCATAAAAATGGATTGAAGTTAAAGATACAACAAAATCTTGTGCATTTTTGTGGATGTGTTCATAATCCTAATTTTTACGTCTTACCTGCTCAATAAATAATTGTTCTAGAGTCAACTACACGTAGTTTAATGGTTTTTAAAAGTTGAGTCCATATAATTGGACCCAAAAGAAAGCAAAAACGACTTTTGTTAACTTTCTTTATGTATAGGAATGGAAGTGCCCTGTTAGAAGTTATCAAACAGTTATACAAAGAAAACTGCATCTACTTTATATATACTTGTATACGTGTGTGTGTGCGCGCGCATGTGTGTGTGTTTGTGTGTGTGTTTGTGTGTGTGTGTGTGTGTGTGTGTGTGTGTGTGTGTGTGTGTGTGTGTGTGTGTGTGTGTGTGTTCTGGCATGTCAATTACTTATGCAAATACCTCATCACAACGTGGTACAACAAAAAGCGCTACTAACACACTCCTTGCTTAACTTGCATGAATACCAGCTGCTCTTCTCTCTTCATCAACAACTCCCTGCCCCCCCCCCACCCCCCCACACCAGGCCAGGGCTAACGTATGAATATCATCCATCACAATGCCCTTTAACCTCTGAAACTGCAGCTCCGATGGGGGGACAGTGGGGGGCGCTCTGTAACAGCTTTGTCTCATTTACAGACCATGCTTTTGAGAAGGAACTGGAAGCGATCTAGTAAGGTAAACTAAACCAGCATGTAACCCCCTCTTACCTATAACCTTCTGACTGTACTGCACCTCCCCTCTCCTGCACTCTTCACTTGTGTCCTGGTACATGGATGGAGTCTCCCTGGCCCTCACCCCTTCTTTTTCTCCTCCCACAGTGGTATTTGCAGTTCTTTTATTTTCTTCATCAGTTCCCATTGCCATCGGCTTATTTTTCACAAGCTGCAATATACATCCTGCTATTTACATCACAATAAGGGATGTAAAGGCGTTTTATTTCCCAGATGAAAATGTGATTATGTTTGTATGTGAAGGCAAGTCTTAAGTTATATACAGTCAAATATACACCAGGATTGGAAGTTTTTCATTGTAATTGGACTTTGGGTTTTGGAAGTATTAAGTGTTTACGTTTGAAGTCACTTACCCATAAACCATTTCCACTGATTTCAATCAATGACAAAAGAATCCAGAGTGTACTGAAGATTTACTGTATATTCTGCCTGACAATTAAAACAATCTATTTTGACTTTCCTTTTTCTATTTAAACTCTTAAATCATGCAATGTCTGAGCCTAACTTGAGCTTACATATGATAATGTGCTTCTTCCACCTTTGACCTGCATGATGTATGGCAGCTTCTGTGTGAGAAAAAAAACAGCTGTTGATTTGTTTTTAGGGGTTTTAAAGGAGTCCTGTTCAGTAAATCAACCGTGAAATAAGAAGGTTTGATTACGGGACACTCTTAGACCCCTTTACATCAAATACTTATCTTTGATGTTCACCTTATTTGAGTTTCCATCATGCCGTACGTACTGTAAGAGACTGCTACCTTTAGGTTTCTTTTTTTCATTCTCGCTGACTGTCGGGGTTGAACAGAAAGCATGCTGGTCCAGGTTCTGCTTCCTGTTATTGGTGCATGCATTAAGCACTCATCTTTTATCATCAGCAAAATACAGCAAGCGTTGTATTAGAGACAACTTTGCAAACCTAGCTGAGATTATTCACAGATTTGTTTTAAGACACTTAATGTCTTCTTGTTACAGTAAAATGTTTTCATGTAGAGGGAAACAAGCTGAACCTGTAATCTTTATTTTGCTCTAAGTTGATCTCCTAAACAGCATCTGGAGGCAACGAGTGTTTCATTAGCTGAGAAAAAGTTCAATATTCACCTACATACGCAGATCTGCATTTCAAGTGAGCTTGGTCGGAGGTGCGCAGATGTCCTGCTGTAGCTGCTTCCCTCAATCGAGTCTTTGAAGCCTCTGAACTGGGCCATCCCGCCTGTGACTGGGGAATTAACTTAAACACTGACTAACTAACTACTGTGCTGCTACCCGTCCAAAAATGCGCTGCTCCTTAGTGCTTCCCTGCCTCTGTGCTCGACTGCATACAGTACAAAGTTATTTTTAAACAACCACTTTTTTTAATGAAGATTCTACGAGTGATGAACCCACAGCTCAAGATGCAAAGTACTCCAGAAGTAGTTTGAGATGATAATTATGAGTCAGAGGCATATTAATGCAGGTCTCTTTAACTTTACCACCAGGCAAAATTCTTATTTTGGCACTTCAAACATTTTTCTTCTTCACAAGAACTGACGAAAGTTGAACCATGTGCAAGGGTGTATTAATTCTTAAACTAAGTGTTAGTATCTCTTAAGAGATTTTTAGCCTCCAAACATCTCTCTGCACCATGTGTCTCCTGCTGTGCTCTGGCAGAGAAGATGTGAATTCCCCATCCAAATCGCCCATGGTTTTCTGTTACAAAGAATATGCAGCAACAAAACAAGGAAACAATTAGGATTGTACTTGAGTAGGACATGAGAGCGACCTCTCATCATTACCATAAAGTGTGTACGCTGCAAACGAACAGGAGAATTGAAAGATGTGGGAGTTGGGAGTTGCTGTATGTGAGGTTGGCTGTATTGCAGGGAGCCATTCGCATTGTTTAATGTCTGGAGAATGGAAATTAAGAGGCTCCGTCTCCAGATCAAAGGGCCTGCGCTCACGAGGCAGGGTTTGTTCAGAGTTTAATGAAATTCACCCGCAAAACAAAAGCTATGCTAATAAATTCTCCCTAACGAGGAAGGAGGAGAGGGAGAGGCAGAAGAAAAAGAAGGAGAAGAGAGAGAGGGCTGTGTTTGTTTGACAAATAAATACCCTGCTCTTTGTTTTAGTGAGGGATACTGACATGATTCAAAGAGAGGTTAAATAGGCCTGTAAGTGCTAGGAAAACTGTTTGGGGAAAAAACAACCTTAAAATATGGAAAATCATCAATCTGAATTTGCAGCGCTGTCAGCTTACTGTACTGCTGCATGGAATAAGAAATGTGAGTTGCACTGTGGCAGCATTTCAGCGGTCTGCCCATTATTCTGAAGACATTCTACAAACCCTTTACAAATGATTTGTTATTTTTATTGTATTAATTTGTATGAAAAAGACCAGATATACTCATTCTTGAGCAGACGTAGCTGGTTTGTCTGCAGTAGATTCTGACTAAACACTCGCATTAGTTACTAAACCAGTGATGGTGTCTCAGCGATCCCAAGTTATGGTTCATGATTCCATTGTTCCTCTGACTGCAATCGTTGTATACTTGTATGCTTATAACGGTGTGCTGGTATGTCAGGGTAGCTCATTCTTCAGGGGTAAATTGTGTTGAATTTTATCATTTTGTGTTCAAGTGTTATCTTGTGTGTTTTGCCTGCTCCTCTCTGTTCCCTTCATGTGTTTGCCCTCCCCCCCCCTGTTGACCAAGATTACACAGGCCATTACTCTATCTGGAGGTTCATGTATGCTAATATGTCTGTATTTGTGTGTGTATTCTGTGCATGCTTGTGCAAACTTCTGTGTATGTGTAAATGTTCGTGCGTGTGTGTGTGTGTTTGCCTGCTGCAGTATCAGAGTATGCGTCTGTCAGATGTGCACAGAAAAGCCCAGCTGTGGCGAGGGATAGTCAGCATCAGTCTGATTGAGGGTCGCAGCCTCCAGCCCATGGACGCCAACGGCCTCAGCGACCCGTACGTCAAATTCAGGATGGGCCACCAAAAGTACAAGAGCAAGGTGAACGCGCTTCTGCTTGGGAGGACTTCTTTATGAATCTTAATTAAGACTGTTACTTTTGTATAAAAGTGGATGTATCCATATCAAAGAAAGTAAGGAACCTTTGAAAGGAGAGATTGAACTTTTTCCACATTTTTTGCTGAAAATGTAACCATAGAGACAGAATGCATACAGCAGCTTTAATATAGAAGAAAAGCAGAACCCTTCTGCATTACATCCTTACAACAGATATTTCTCATCACTTTTCTTAGTCAAATCAGTCGTTCATTTCCCCCTGACCTTACTCTTTAAAGCAGCAGTAAAGTGTTATGTAAAGTATCACATTTCTTTGTGCATGTATAAATAACTTGTAAAGCTGCAAGGTGATTAATCATTACTCACAAAGTCTGTTTACTATAGCGGTCTTTATTTTCTGTATCAGCATATATGTAAAGTATGTACAGTTTCTACTTCGTGCACGTCTCAAATGAGGACTCACAGATCATTTTATTTCCTTCTGTTGTTTACTCAGACCATTCCCAAAACGTTGAACCCTCAGTGGAGAGAGCAGTTTGATTTCCACCTGTATGAAGAGCAGGGAGGCTACGTGGACATCACAGTCTGGGACAAAGACGCTGGCAAGAAGGATGACTTCATGGGAAGGTTCATAAGTCTTCATCAGTCATTCGTTATATGAAGCTACTTAAGACTTCTTTGAGACTGTATAGAAAGCAGGTGTAGCTTACCAAATTAGTTTGGTTTGACAACTAGTATCCTAATATTTCTACTCATTTCAGATCAAAACTTTTATGTCTTTGTGCAAAAGAAATACTCCCATTTTCCTCCCATTCAACGTCCGTTCCTGTGTGAATGTACACCTTTGATAAATGCTGCACTTTTTCTTGTGGAAAAAAAAAGAGAGTTTTTCATCAGAATGGAGGCACTCGAGGAAGCCTCGTCTTTGAACTCTTTGACCCTAGTTCAATAATTACTATTGGCTTGCCTTGATAATAACTGGAGATTTATTAAGGGAGTGCCAGAAAATCAATTCAGCCAAGAGAAGATGCTCTCCAGTGCCTACTGTAAGGTTTTAATTGTGTTATCTTCGGCAATGTTGTCTGCAGTTGCTGCTATCGCACACACATGAATCTTACCGTGGGTTTACTAATATCATGTTGTTGTTATTGATATGTTCTAGTGCAGTGTAAAATGTATGCAGTCTCTTTGATAAGCTAATAACTCACATATGTAATAAACTCTGCAGAAAAACTAGGTGGTGTAAAATCTAGCACTCGATATGCTCAGCAGACTAATTGTGTAATTCTATTTCAGCTTCTGTGTTTCTTTGTTCACTTTAGGTGTACCATCGACCTGTCACTCCTCAGTAAAGAACACACACACAAGTTGGATCTGCGACTGGAGGAAGGCGAAGGTGTGCTGGTGCTGCTGGTTACACTCACTGCTTCCGCTGCTGTTTCCATTTCCGACCTGTCCGTCAACATGCTGGACGACCCGAACGAGAGACATCAGATCATGCAGAGATATGTGAGTTCGTTTTTATAGAACCATGGCTTTGTGTTGTTTGTGTACGTTTGGGGAAAAAAGGATGCTTTGAAAGAAGATCACACAATTTGACCTACAAAAAACAAAGCTGTGTATTTCCAAATGACCACATACCTGAAACTGTGTTGTCTTATTTGGATCAATGGCTGTGTGACGTGTTGAAGACACTACACAACAAAGAAGAAATATTGTTTCATTTGTGTCATGACGTGTCAAACAACAACTCCCTCTTACATTCATCATCATACTTCTAGTTGTTCTAAAGTCACAAAGTATTCACATTTTATGAAGTTTCTCACTTTTTCACACACTAATGTGCTAAGATTCAAAACAAAAAAATCCAACAAGCTACAGCTGGGGAATGAAGTTGGAAGAGAGCGGTGAAGTGGGTGAAGGTGACGTTTAAAAGAGTAAGGAAGGAAGCAACATGAGGCTTGAGAGGTCAAGGAAGAGATCACTGGTCTCTCTGAGGGACTGCCGGGACAAACTGTTTGGAAAAGATGGAGGCTCATATTGCTTGTTTGTTTCTGCTGCTGTGATTTACTCCACCCGTATTGTGCAGTATTTGCATCGACATCCTGCAGTGAGCAGTGTGTGAGTTGTGCATTTTTGATTAATGTATGTGGGCTCATTTATTTGTGTGTAAAATGTCTTCGCTCGTCAGCCAGTTGTCATTGATTTGAGCTTAGCATTAAACAGAGAGGGTGAGGAAGAAAGAGAGACAGAGAGGGAGCCCTAAGGCCCCATCTGCTCCAGAGGCCCTCCAATCAACACAATAGTTTCTGCCTATGTCTTTGTCTTAGCCCAGTTAACCCTTCACACCCTGTCCTCACTCCCTACCACAAAAGAGACACTCACACACAACTCACACACATGCTGCTCACACACTTTGAATGCATTTCATTCACCGACAGCCTTGATATTCTCTGCCCATCAGTCCAACATTGTGTGGCTTTCTCATTCAATACTGCAGCCATATTTGCGTTCAGTCATCATGAATTGTGCAAAAAGTACAGGATATTTGTTCATTTAATGTTTTTAGTTTCATTTAGCCATTCAAATAAGATAATGGCTAAATAAAAAAAAAAAACATAAACAAAAGCTTTATTTGATCTTTATCTGGAGCTATTACATTTAATTGTCTTGGAGATTTGTAGGAGAATATTTCCCACGAGTACCCCAGAGTTTTGTGTTCTTTTATATGTGTGAAAACTGTGTGTGTGTGTGTGTGTGTGTGTGTGTGTGTGTGTGTGTGTGTGTGTGTGTTCACAAACAGTACTGTTCACGACATAGCCGTCTGTGTTTGTAAGATTAGAGGATGTGTTCTGATTTCAGTTAACACAACGTCCCCCAGCTGGTGTGTGTTTGCGTCTTTCTCTGTGTGTGTATAAGCACCAGCGGCGAGACTCCACAGGCCGAACATGGGTGCACCGACCTACATAACCGTGGTGCAGCCTGTTTTGGCTAGCCACGGGAGGTCGACTACTCCACTCCGCGCTGCAGCAACCACCAAATATCAGAGGGGGGAGCTCTAGGACTGAGACACACACACACGCTGCTCCTCTGCTCACAGCCACAAAATGAGGACGGGGCGTGTGAGTGTATGCCTGTGTGTGTGTTTGTGTGAGTGTGTATAATAGGGGGCGAGAGGTAAAGGATGAGGGTTGCACCGGGAAGGGAAGGCGTGTAAAATGAAAAGAAAAAGCTATTTCACCTCTCTCACAACTCGCGAAGACCCCGTTTTTCTGCTCGGCTGAAGGCGAGACATTTTCCTTCCCTTCGCCCACCTTTTTCTGCTTTGCCTCCTTCTCTCTTACGCACTCCCCGTCTCCGTCCCGCTCGCCCGGCAGCCTTGGCTCTTTGTCTGTTGCCACTGTGGCCCTGCCATTAGATGAAGGGATGGAGAGATAGAGGGTAGAGAGGAAGGTGGGGGGTACAGATGGAGGGGCACAGTGAGGTCGGTTGGAAGTCTTGAATGGTCTCTACCTATTAACATATTCCTTTTCCCCAGACTGGCCGTCTTTCAGTTGGAGAATTTAATAAAGATGTACCTTATCAAAGAGCTCTGATAAGACCAAGTACCACCACTAATGCATTACAGTGCTGCTCAAAGCCCACTAATCTGCCCTGTATGTGTGTGTGTGTGTGTGTGTGTGTGTGTGTGTGTGTGTGTGTGTGTGTGTGTGTGTGTGTGTGTGTGTGTGTGTGTGTGTGTGTGTGTGTGTGTGTGTGTGTGCGCGCGCATGTGTAGATATATGTTATTATGCTTTGGCACATTTTAACTGACTGGTTTTATCGTCTTGAAATCAGCTGTCCTGCACAACTGCTAATCACAAACATGCACGCATACACATACAGACGCATGGGGAAAAAAACAACATTTCTTTCCTGCGTCAGCTGTCAAATAAAAAAGAAGATGGGGGTTGGTGGAGAAATACATGTAGCATGCCGTCATTATCACAGCTTTAAAGAGCAGATACCTTCACAAATGAGAATGAGGAAGGGAAGACAATTGAAATGTTTTGCCTGCCCTGGCCTTCAGGAGCGTGGCCCAGCCAGCACATCATAAAAACACACAGAATATTAATATTAAAAGGTGTCAGTGGAATGCATAGTGTGGATACAATTTAAAAAACACAATACATGCATTCAATCATGTAAAAAACAACCTGAAGGTCTAATAAGACACGCTTTATTTAAATCCTTGAAATTTCCTTTTTTAAACTTATGGTTGGATAGTACACACACCTTTACAGTCCTCACACCATATGTGGTCACAATGATTTCATTATGCTGTATTTGGCAGGTGTTCTTTCCTCATCCCAATTTGTAGCCTTTGACAGAATTTGATAATAGACACCTGAGTACTTGGATCTGATGCTCGAGAACACCTTATTAACGTCTCTCTCTCATTCTAGCTGTTCTGCATTGTTTGCATGTCTTCCAGGTTTGTGAGAGCCTCCCTACACTCGCAGGTACTGCATGTACGTTCTTAAAAGAGTACACATGATTTTTCTACTGGAAACTACTTTGAATGCAGCTGATGGAGGACCTCTATGCAACACAGTGCAATACACTTAGTGACAACTGCTTTAGATGTACTATTGCTACCCGTAACCTTTCCTTCATCCCTAATTACTGTTTCCCAGAAGTAGAGAGGGACACAGAGAGAGAGGGAGAAGAAGAGGAAGAGATTTATGCATTATGACGGCAAAGTAGCACACACACTAATGGCTCTTAATGGGCCTAAGGTGGCTGCAGGATGGGTGGATGAGAGGAGGAGGACATGGTGACCTCCGCTGAAGTGGTGGCACTTCACCACCCACCCTCATGCAGGCACACACACATACATACACACACCTGCAGTACCTCTCCCACCCTCTCCGGTGCACTGCTCTAAGGTGAGGAGGAAGGACACAACCCAGACTGGAAGTGAGATAAGGGGCAAATAAATGACAGGCAGAGAGCAAACTTTGCGACTTTCCAGACAGACAGTGATCCTGAGTTGATGCAAAGGAATACGAACTGGAGGAGGAAGTTGTTAGTATTTTGTTTGTGTTTTTTGCATTTCATACTCATCTGATTAAATGTTCCTAAAACTGCATGGCTGCTGGGCAGAAGCTTTGTGTGCATCTGAGTGTGAAACGTTATATGGAGCGCTGATGAAAGGTGACACGATGCAAAGATGACAGCGAGTCATAAGCCTATGCAGGGGCTGATTCATTTGTGTGTCTGTTGAGTGTGACAGAGACAGGAAGAAGATGTCACAGTGACAACGTGTCAATCAAACACAGGACAGGGGTTTGTTTTATGAAAGACAACTACGTCCTATTTTCTCGTTTCTGTTCATCCCTCCTTTTCATCTCTCTCCGTCATTCCACCTGCGCTGATGGGGGTGTGGGGAGTCATCAATGAGAGAGAGTGGGGGTCGCTCTTGGCCTCCATTCATCTCTCTCTCTACCTGCCTGTCTGTGTATGAGTCTTTTTTTGCATGTCTGTCTCTGATGAGGATTTGAATCCATGTGGAGGATGGGTTCGTTGTCTTCTCCAGTCATGGATTGAGGCTGGAGCCTAAACGTCCCCTCAGGGAGACTGCAGAGTGGGAGGAAGGGATGCAGTGTGGATGATGGGTTGGGGGGTGAAAAATATTTCTGCATCCTAAGTAAGTTTCTGCCATCTTCATTCAGCCTCTATCCATATGAACACTTATTCTGTGAAGATATGTAATTTTAGGGACTGCATACACTTTCCAGATGTTTCAGTTTGCCCATGATTGTCCGTGTGTCATGCTGGGTGTCCTGACCTCTACTGAAAACCAGTAAAACATCATCCCTGTTTGTTTTTTTTAAAGAGTACCAGGAAACAAAAAATCAGCATCAATGGTGCTGAAATGTGCACTCTATTGGTGTGCCAAGTCTTGGAAGTAATTGTCCCATCCTGATGAAAATACCTTGCTTGAAAAAGTGATTACAGTTAATCTTAGTAAACCTAGGGTGCCAGTTTAAGATTTGAAAATAGCTCAAACTTAATAATAATAATAATAATAATAATAATATAAAATTATATTTCTAAAATTTTCAATTTAATAAAAAAGCTAAACCTCTCAAATGTTAGATGTCTTTAAAAAAGCAGCCTTATAAGAAGTTTGCAAAAGCAGTCAAGGTGGCACAATTTTCAATTCAAATCAAGATCTGATTAAGAAAGCATAGAATAGAACAATAATAAACAATAAAACACGGTCTAAAGTTCTGATGAAATAAGTTGCTAACAAGATCATGAGTATGATCAGACATTCAGCGTCAGCCTTTTGTAGAGTTTTTGATACCAGTTGCTACGGCCGCATTTCAGTCGGCAACAAAAAAAAAAAGCGAAGATGCTCGATTCCCAGCTTGGTTATCAGCATCGTGGGGAGTTCTACAGTTTAAAACAAATACATTTTGTAGTCAGCCTTCAGTTTGCCCTTTTCTCTTCCTCTGTTTCCTCTCCCCTCCTCACATGCCCTCACCCCTTTTTCTTGGCTGCTCCCCGATAATCACAACAAGCAGCTGTATCTTCAGAGAAATCATGCCCTAAAATTGAGAGTTGTCCCCTCTCTCCTCCTCTCTTTCTCTCTTCTCTCTTTCCCCCTCTTTTTTTCTCGGCACACTCTCCCCTCTCATCTCCTTTAGAGAGCTTTTGGACAATGATATCGCTGGAAACAGGCAGAGTCTGACAGAGTTGGTAATAATGAATTAAGTCTGTAGCCTGGCCTTGACTCTGAAATTTAAATTATAATTACTCCTGTGGGGATGGAAGGGGTTATTGCCAGGGAGAGAGAAATAAATTGAAGTGAAGTGCATTTTTACTCTGCTTTTAAGACACGCCGACATGCTACTCAATTTGGCCTCAGTGTAGCTTTTCAATGCATGTGTTTATACTGGAGTACTTGGGTGTGAACAAAAGCACAAGTTTGTGATTGTGTTTCTCTGTGTGTGCTTGTGCTTCACCTCCTTGCTGATGATTTCTACAAGTCTTTAATTTTTCAGGTTTACTAACAAATATCTACACCGTCATCGTTCACTCTTGGGGTTATTAAAACACTGTGCATGCAGTATTTCTCGTCTCATTGCAGCCAGTCAGAAGGCCTCATGGCTCCTCCTGAATGTGTAAATATATCTTCATGATGTGCGCACATGCAAGAGTCTACTCAACACAACATCTCTGTTGTTCTATTATTGGACAAAGACTCTCCCTCGACCTTTCCCTTCTTTACTCTATAAAGCAAAATGACACAAGTGTCTACTGTATATGTTCAGCTCTGTAAATCAGGCTGTTATGTCTTACACATTTTCTTCTAATTATTTTCATTATATATAATATTTTTTTCATGCATATAAAGGTTTGGTTGATGTAGGAAATGTCTCAGTTCATACTGAAAATGTTCCTTTTTCCTTTTTTCCTGCTGAGCAAGTGCTACTTTTCAAACACCCTCTTGACACCTCTATTTCATTACAAATCACATTGTGATGGAGTCAAATCATGGAGTGACTCAAAAAAGTAAATACCAGCCAGCATTTTTTAAATAAATGATCCACTCAACAGTGTGCACTAGGGAGATCAGCCCTTTAAAAAAACTGGCAATTCATCCAATAATGTTTTGAGAAAGAACTGAGTTCACGCTTTTTGTATTTTGTTCACAAAAAGAGACTAGTCAAAACATTTTCTATTTAAAAAAGACAATAAAAAAAGAAACCAGCTTGTACTCAGATGTAGGTGGAAAGTCTTTCCTCTGACAGTGACAACCTTCAAACATACATTTATAAAACTGCTGTATTATATTATAACAAGTACTACACTTTCTCTATATGTTCAAAACAGATAACTAAAATATGATTTGAGATATAGTGATACTAAAATCTTTTCTATTTAGCTACTTTCTATGATGCTGTTGTACTTCCCCTGTTATGCTGACTTGTATAGATGTTCTCTTCTGCCTGTATTCTCTTATTATTTGCTGTTACATGGCTTTTTCCTGAATCAGTGAAGTTCAATTTTTATCCAAAAAGTACAAAGTTTCAAACAGCCGAGCACAGCTATTAAGTTAAATTAAATTTGACCATTTGTCCTCCATCGTACCCGACTATAAATGCCAACTCTACATTCTCAAATGAGGACTGTTAAAGGACATATTCTACCCCTTCCCTCTTAATGAAATGTCAGGCTATTGACCTGACTTTCTGTTTAATGCTAATCTGCTGTCCTCTTTGACCTTTCAACCCCTGTCTCTGTGATGTTTCAGAACGCGTGGAGATCATTCCACAACCTGAAAGATGTCGGCGTGGTGCAGGTGAAAGTCATCAGGGCTGAGGGACTGATGGCAGCTGATGTCACAGGTAAGACAATGAGCTGATGTCCAAAGAAACAGAAACAAACCCTTCGTTTTCCACTTGTGTGTTTACACCCTTACTTTGATGCACTTAAAACTTGTTTTATACAACTTTTGCTCCTGTTTGCATCTAGATTTTGAAGATTTTATGTGACACCTTCTTTCTCCATCTAACCAAAGATAAAGTCAGGGTGTAACTTTGGTTTCAGGGATGATGCTTTGCGAGAATCCTCTGAGAGATAAAGTCTACTTTGTGCAGGACGCTAAATTTGTCCCTGCATTTTTAGCAAAGATGCAGGGTGCTCATTTGAATAATAGAGAAAAAGTACATATTTGAACCAACAAATCTCTCTCCCTCCTCTTCTCCTCCTCCTCCTCTTTCTGTGTTTGCTCTCTCTGAATCTCCCATTCTCCATTAATTCTTACTTTTAATTAGGTCTACAGTGGACAGGCCTAGTTTTTCACTCTGTATTATCTAGTTGAGAGAGGAGGAAATGTGTGTGTGTGTGTCTCTGTCTGTCTGTCTGTCTGTGTGTGTGTGAGAGAGAGAGAGAGAGAGATAGGGAGAGAGTGTCTAGAGTTTTTCTCCATTTGAAACAGTCCCATTAGCAAATACAGAGTGGAGCCGGTTGATTTGGGTTATTGCGTGGGGCAACCGGAGCAGCCGGAGTGCAGGGCTAATGGCTCTCTAGCTCTTGTATTTCACTCAGTGCAGAAATTTGCTCTGTGACCTCGATGTAGAGCTCATCATTCAGTCTGAGCTTCATGGAGCTTAAAAAAACAACAACAACAACAAAATTAAAGAGTAAAACAGTGGAAGTTACTAGTATAAAGTCTACTGGCTGTTTGTTTTCTTGGATTAAAAAAAAAAATTCTGCATTATATGTTGTGACATCCCGGCACAGGATGGTTTATGTGAGGATTAAAACAATATTCGTTTTTTATTTGATATGATTTTGCTTTATTTTAAAGTGAAATCATTTAAATTCATATGAAATTGTATTCAACATTTCCATTAAGAACTCTCCCTAAAATGTCTGTTTTATATGGATAACTTGCATTTCGCATACTAGATCACAAACTATGGGGTAAGATGTCTTTACATGAGACTTTTTGATAATAAAAAAAACTGGGGAAAAAACTTGGCTCTACATGTAAGAATGTATGCTATAATTTTCCCTTACGGGAAAAAAAGAAAATCAGGCAAAGAAAATATGATTTCCAGAACATCAAAAACTTTCAGTTGATCTGAAGGGAGAAAGAGATATAGGTAGCAGACAGGCATTTGTTTCTAGATGGCTTATTCCTATGAGTATTAGGCTGTGTGTGTGTGTGTGTGTGTGTGTGTGTGTGTGTGTGTGTGTGTGTGTGTGTGTGTGTGTCACTGGCAGAAACAATAGCTCTGCGAGAGCCACATAAGAGCCCTCACCACATGAACACCCTATTTTAACAGCCCGGACCAAGAGAGGGTCAGGAGCAAGGTGAGAGAGAAAACAGACGGACAGACAAACAGACAGCAAGAGAGGGAGAAAGGGAGAGGAGAGGTCAGTGAGACAGAAAGAGTTCACCATTTCTGTTCCATTCAAGCTGCCTGTCTGCTCTTCTGTCTCCCCTCCTCCTCCCCTCTCTCTCTCTCTCTCTCTCTCTCTCCTCTCTGGCCTTCTCTCTCTCTCTCTCTAATTGAAGTGTTTTTGTGGAGTAGCTCCTCTCCAGCCGAGTAGGATAACTGAAAATAGTCTCTAAAACCAACAATCCCTTTTGTCTGCCAGCTCTTGTCCCTCTGAGTGGATGCTATACTGTAAGAACATTTCAATAGTGCCACGCACGGACACACACATGCATACACACACAACTCCAGTAGCAACAGCTCAGAGTGTGTGGAAGTCTTTCTTTCCCCCTCAATATCAAAACAAAACCTGTCAGTTGAATGTAGATTTTCCCTCTCCTGCCACATGAAGGTCTACTGTAGGTAATCTTGTATAGCCTTATTAAAAGTGATGTATAAGTGGAAAATTATTGCAACAGAAATGTGATTGATTTACATTTTAGAGTCTAACTCGTAATTAATTGTGATCATACAGGACCATGAGTGTATGCGTTCCCTCTCTAACCTTCAACTCCTCGCTTACTCTAAAATTCCTGCGAGGCAATTACAGCACGCTTCCTCGTTTCTGTGCCGTATTCATCCTCCACACTTATCTTAGGGCGCCCTGAAATGAGTTTGAGCCCGCTCCCCGCTGCAAACGTCTTCCGTCGCCTCAGAGATTGGACCCAGAGGGGGGAGGAGCTTTGCTCGGACATTACCTGGACGATCTCTGAGTGGCGCTCAAACCTGAGCGTGTAATTGGTTGAGACAGCTGCCTCTGGTGCTTGCGGCCAATAAGGTGAAAGTTCATCACCAATAACAACTGGCTCTCTGCGGCAACACAGCGTGCCGTGTCATTAAAAGCAGAATATTAGAGAGAAAAATGGGGGAGGGTGGGGGTTCTGCAGAAATTATTTCCATCTCTTAATTTGGCCGATTGCATTTAAATTTCATCAGACCTGGATTGTGGGGACAACATCATAATCGTTTATGCTATGGAAGCTTGGGAATGATTTCAAATGTTCACAAGTGTGAAAATGAATTTAAAATGCTGGGGGAAAAAAAGATTAGTATTTGTTGACTTTTTTTACATGATATTTTCTGAGTGCATTTCCAGCGGCTCCTCAGAAGGTTTGTGCTGTCCGAGCAATACAGAGGGCAAAACAAGTTACGGAAATACATTGAAAAATAGCCTCTTGAGCTCATTGTCTTTTTTTTTTTGTTTCCCTATTTGAACATATCTTGCTTTCTATTGTAGGAGTCAAAGCTGTCAATATCCACTTCAAACACGGCACATCAATAGGGCGCCACAAACAGATATGAAAGGCAACACCTACGGCTCTGCATTGATCACAGTGACATTTACTTTGCACACCCACTAAATGTCCTGCCCTTGTCACAACATTTGAAGAAAATCACACCAATCAATGGCAATCACACACACACACACACACACACACACACACACACACACACACGCTTCTTATGACACACACAGAGTTGGAAGCACACAGACATACACATACTGTAGTGGCGGTGTGGGGTTTTGAACTCAATGCCAACTTTATTGAGTCTTATTATACAACATTGCAGCCTTACCACTACTTCAATATTGTCAGTATTTTTTTGTGTGATATTTATGTGGGACATATTATTTTTTTAACAACCTGACCCAGCCTTTTCAAGTGATAAGTTGAACAAACAGCGCAGCGGCTCCAAACAGTTTTGAATAAAAAAAATAAAGATCAAAGCCGGCGTTAAGAGTTTTGTTGTTTTTAGTTCATTTCGAGGCAGACGCAGGGAGGTGGGCTGGCAGGCATGGGGAGCTGGTCTCACTCTTCTTTTTTGTACAAAGAAAATCCAAATGTGAGATGTTAGTAAACAAATAGATGATATATAGGACACTACTGGGTTTGATTATTATAGTACAGTATGATATTCTCAGGAGGAGGGAATAAGTCTGTAATTATGTTTATTTCTCCCTGCAGTCTCTCTCTGCCCTGTTACGTAACTGTAGTAAATTCTGAATCAAAAGTTTTGTCGGAATGAATTAACAAGAATGAATATGATTTATAGTGAAGCCATAAATCATTTTCATGTTCAATGACATCAGGCCGTGTTTAAAGTTCTTACAAAGTGTATTCAAGTTTTCTCTCTTGGCAGCAATAGGCCACTCAAACATTTTCATACGTGATGCTTGAGTTTGTAAAATGATTTATTCAGCAGGATACTACAGTTTGATCAATGTTACTTTTTTAATATTACTATGAATGTCACCGGGATAATATACATAATATATAATATATTATATACATTCACACTGTTTTCATTCGATCAAAGCAGAAAGAACGACAAGGAAGAAGTGTTTACTCCGTCATTTCTCACTTTATTCTCATATTTTTCTGCTCCACTAGTTTTTTCTTCACATCATTGCTGCTACGGTACGGCTTACCCAGAATCGCTAATCACAGAGCAGTTATGTTTCAGACACCACTCTGAACATCTTTGGCCTTCCAAACCACATTGTCCTCTGTGTTTTCTTTCTCTTCTCCCCCCTCCTCCTTGTCACTGCCCAGGGTCCAGTTTTCCTGAAGCTTATCTTCATATGTTCCCGGGTGTTGATGGAAACGGCTTGCAGCTGTTCCACTGATATATACAGTATATATATATATATATATATATATATAAATAAGTAATTATTATATATAATGTATTATGAAATGTCTGATAAATTCAAGGCATTGAAGCTGTAATGTGCTATAAGGGGAGAAATCTATACACCTTTTGACTGAAAAAGACAAAGACGAAAAGCTGTTGGACACTTAAAATTCTTGAATTTCTCGAGCCAGACTTTAACCAAACAAAAGTTTTGCTCCTCCTGTATTTATGTCCTTTCTTTTATTATGACGGCTTGTTTTTTATTTTTATTTTGTCCTGTGCTTGACAGGAAAGAGTGACCCTTTCTGTGTAGTGGAGCTGAGCAACGATCGGCTGCAGACGCACACCGTGTACAAAAACCTCAACCCAGAGTGGAACAAGGTCTTCACTTTGTAAGTGGCTCATATGATACACACCGCTTTATTTGATTTTATTTGATAGAATAAAGAACATACACATGGAAGGTTTTTTTTTTTTAGAATTATAGAGTTTGAAAAATAAATAATTACACTGGGTATAACTTTAAGTACTCTTTTCTTTTTACATTTCTAAGAATTCATTGAATACCACTCTGAGCATTGTAAAAAACAAGAACTGATTCTGCTTTAGTGTGAAATGCTGTTTTCATTCATTAAATTTAAATTTAAAAAACAAATGCTTCTCCTAAAGTACTTAAAGTTGTAGCCTCTAAAACAATATCTCCATCAATACATCATCATGAAATATAAAGCTCATCTTGTTTCTCCTTGTTTACAGGGTACATTTGTTTAAGTTCATTTGAAGCTAAAGTTAAATGTTAATGTAGTCCCTCCTCTACATATATATTGTGCGATTTCATTCCACTGGTGAATTCCCAGCGATGGGACGGGTTAATTTAGTCATTCTTTGAGTGCACGTCTCTCTCACATCCTCCTTTCTATACATAACACCAGCAATCTTCTTTCTAGCCTAGTTTTCAAAAGATGACACATATGAGCTCCACACTTTAGTTCTACTTAGCTCGGGCTGTAAGTCGTTCATTATCACAATAAGCATTCGGATGGTTATTCTAAAACATGTATGTAAATGAGAGTATTCATATTAAGCTTTGTTATGCCTTACGTAGCATTTCAGATTTGAATCTGTTTCCTGTGTGTCTTTAATATTCATGGGAGCAAGATGTGATAGCTTCCACACTGTTTCGGTATGAAGCCCATAGTATGCTCTCCGTTGTTTTGTCTTTGTGTGTGGTCCAGTAACGTCAAGGACATCCACTCCGTACTTGAGGTCACCGTTTACGACGAGGACCGAGACAGAAGTGCAGACTTCCTGGGAAAAGTGGCTATCCCTTTACTAAATGTGAGTCAAAGGCAGATTTCTGTGTGTGTGTTTTTTTCTTTCCTTTGGGGATAATAGAATGAACATAGAGGAACGGAAAGAATGAAAACACACACAGTGGAAGATATAAAAAGCAGAGGTTATTTTTGCAAACTACACAGATGAGGCCGTTATTATTTCACAAAGAAAAAGCAATGACAGGAGGGAGAAGAGATGGAAGAGAGGCTGAGTAGAAATAGGAGATTGATAGGTGAGAAGAAAGAGAGTGAGGGAATGAGAGATGATATGAAAATGACACTGATCGGAAGAATAAACGCTGCGATTCAGAGGGAAAAAAAAGAGCGACAGATTTATATATGTTTGAAAAAAAATATAGGTAGCGTGTGAAAGAGCTGTGTGTAATCTATCTATGCTCTGCTGTACAGTATGATTCCCCAGGATAGTTAATTTCTGTTTGACAGAGCCGTGGTGCACTGGGTAATGAACAGGTACTTGTCATAGTTGCCACAGTTGTTTTGGGTTCCCTGTCAGCGCCAGCAGCTGGGGTTCAAAGGTGGCCCGGGGAGCCGATTCAGCCGGGTATTGCCAGACAGACGCCTGTCATGTCCCTCTCCCACAGATCCAAAATGGAGAACGCAAAGCCTACGCCTTGAAAAGCAAGGAGCTGACAGGGCCAACAAAAGGGGTCATCTTTCTCGAAATAGACGTGATTTTTAATGCTGTAAGTCTTCCTTTTGCTTTTTTGATCCCCCCTCCCAGAATATTTTTTTATATGGCCCCCCCACCCCCATTATCCTCTTTCTACATCCCTCTCTTGTTTGCTCCAGCATCTCCCCCCCCCCCACCCACCCTTCACTCTACGCTGCTGTTGTCTTTATTCTGTTTGTGTGTCCCCCCTCCTTTCGCTTCCATCTCATCCCTCGTCCCTTGTCCCTCGTCCTCGTTTTGGCTTTAATTATCGAAGACTCCCTCTCAACAGCCTTTGTTCGCCCACTCACCATCGCTGTGTGTGTCCTATAGCGGCCATCTTACAGCTCTCTCCCGCGCTCTTTCTAGCCTCTGACATGGGGCACGCTCTATGCATGTGCTTACTTGTTACAATCGCACACAGTGTTTTAAAATCCCTTCAAAAATAATTCAAATGTAGCTTCTCTCTAATCCCTGTCATGTCATATGTTTATTATTTTATCTAGATCTGTATCACTCTCACCTTTTGCTGTCTATGAAGCTGTGTGTGCTCTCCCCCTCCAGGTGAAGGCTGGTCTCAGGACATTGATTCCCATTGAGCAGAAGTACATTGAGGAGGAGCCTAGAGTGTCCAAACAGGTACATCAGCAGCCAACAATAACCTTCTACCACTCTGCCTTATTTTATATCTGTGTCCACCCCTTTTCTCCTCAACGGTTGAAAGCTAAATCAACAGTCCCGCAGAGTGGCATCCTGTAAACTACAACAACTGTTCGCCCAAGATACAACAGGATGATTGAAAGAAAAGCAGCATTTTGTTCTTTCTTTTTTTCCTCTCTCTCCCTCTCATCTCTCCCGCCCTTACATCCACTCTGAGTGGTGAATAGAAATGTCAAGCTGTCAGCTCTGGGGTGCATAAGTAGATTGGCCATCCTTATAGTTGGCCCTCTATGCCACTGCTGCTTTGCACTTCATTGTCACGCCGCTCAGTGTGGCGGCACCACAAAGGGCTGAATAGTAGGGGCTGGCCTGCATCAGACGTGTCATATGAGTGACCGTTTGGGCTCAGCAGTCAATGCTGCTCCATGCACAGCCGAGCACAGCTCAACACTCACACCAGATCCCGTTCCATTCTTTTGTCAGCCCTATTCCCTTCCTTCCTCACTGTTGCTACCAAGTCTACACCTCTCTCCCAAGTGAAGAATCCTTTTTTTCATCTCCATTTCACCTCTGACTCACAGAGATGACCCATGTCAGCGTCTCGCAATGATGATGTCACCGGCTGCTTTGGAGGGTTTGCCCCGTGAGGGCTCTTTTGTGTGGGAGCAGCTCCCCTGCTGTTGCTTGCTTCTTAGTGCGCAGAAACACACACACTGAAAAGAGAAAAAAAAAAACACACACACACACATAAGCTGCCTGCCAAACAAAACCATTTAATTGTAACTGTGACATTTCAGTGAAATAAATGACTTTGCCATTTTTCTAAGTGGTTTTAAAGAATAACTAAAGGCAGTCTTTGAAATAATTCACGGAAAAGGGATATTCTTATCCAGTCAGTTATGGCAATAATGAGCCAAGAAGAGTACAGCATGTACATCAAGTACATGCGCTGAGGAACGTGAAAATGGATGATTCACAGTCTTGCTGTCCTCAGGGTCTGTGTGTCCCCAGCAGGACACCATACAGTCATCCTCAGTTTGGCAACAAAAAGCCTCTCATAATTATACATAGAGAAAGAGGAATCCTCCTCTCATATAGCATCAAAGCAGCCAAGCTACCCCTAACCACATGCAAATCAATCCGGAAACACACATGCTTACAGTACAGACAATGGATGTTACTGTAGTGCTTCAGACACACACTGAATACCCACAGTTTTCAAACATCGAACACACACACACTATTTTCCGAAGAGTAAAATAATGGCCTAGAATTTTTCTGAACAGCGATCTGCAGAGACAGTGTGTCCTTTGGGAGCACTTTCTCCAAGTGGTGACCTGATTGGGTGGTTTGCGTTCTGCACTGCTGTTATGCTATTCCCTGAATGGTTGGCAGCCCTGGGGGAGGACAGCAGTTTGCCAGCTCCCTCTCTCCTATCTGGCCGAATGCACGGAGAACCCTCAGGGAGGAGAATCCAGGGACTGTGCTGGAAACTGTTATTATTGTACTAAACTTTATCACTGGGAAAGTAGACTTAAAGAAACACTTTGAGTCAGCTTGTCAGACTTTAAAGTGACCGTTTGTCCTATACACTGAACCATATCCATATATAGCTATCTGAAGATGGAAAACATGGTGTCCTCGGTGATGTAATGCTGTAATAAAGAAGCCAAAGTGAGGTCAGGGCTGCAAATCCCAAAGTTGTAAAACTTATTGCTCAAGTGAACTTTCCAAAGTGACAGCAGAATGAGACGCTGTATGGTTTGAACCTATCTCATTCAAACTTACTGACAGAATGTCATCATATGTGGTGCTTATTATAACATGTAACATATGTGTTTACTCTATTGTGATTGATTCAGACCTCAACTAAACACAAAGCAGACACAATTTATCTAAAAAAAAAGTCTCACTAACTTCTTGAACAGAGGTGGACTGCCATACCTGTGCTGATGTTGTTTAAGAGATATTTTCTCCTGTTGAAAATGTGTCTTGAATTGTACTTTTCAAACATTATACATGTAGAACTAGCTAATGTTGACATGCTATAAAATAATGGGCTTATATTGTAACTATATCAACAAAGACTTCTCAGTTATCCCCATATTCACAGAGTAGTATTTTAACTTTTATTTACACCATCATGTTGTTTTCCTACACCACGTTTCTGATTGTGTTTCATTACTCTTAATATGAACTTCATTGTTTTGTCTCCTTTAGCTGCTGTTGCGCAACTTTAACAGAGTTAGGCGCTGCATCATGTTCCTGATCAACGCAGGCTGCTACATCAACAGCTGCTTTGAATGGGAATCTCCACAGAGGAGCATCTGTGCTTTTGTGGTACGTGGAGGTGCCCTTATTATTTCTTATCACACACAAACATAAGAGAATCGAAACAGGTGCTCTTTTATGTCCTAATTACTCTATTGCCAGAAAGATGATGATTCAGTTTCATTAATCTTTGCAGTATCTGCTTTCTAATGAAGGGGAAGTAAGAATCTCCAGAATGTAGTTGGGCCCTCTTTTTAAAAAAGTTACCTTGCCCTTTTAAAAAAAAAAAAAAAAAGGACCTACCCTCAAATTTATGGTCAATGCTATTAATTTAGTTTAGTGACCAAAAATAATCAATTTTACCGGAAACAACATCAGTTAATATCAGCACACATGCATTATTAGGAGACCATCATGTTCACAGGGCCTGTAACAATTTCTGCTATAAAGGTATGGATCATTCACTGGTAATTGCACACTCTAACACAAGAGATTGTTGATGTCTCAAGTGCATTACCACAGTCTAACTCCCACTACAGGCTCTTAACCACACACTCAAATATCTTGAAATGATGTTTTCGATTAAAGCCTTTTTTCTAGCTTCATATTAAAACTAAAAACCTGCGTGTTGTGTGAATGACAAGTGTCCGTATATACGCCCAGCTGCTGGGATTGATTGGAAAGTTGTTGATGCATCTTAAACAAGGCCTACAGAATGCTTAAGAACACAGCTACAATCTATTGAAGTGCAAGCTGTCTTTTGCAGACAATGCAATTGGAAGCATCTTTCTCTCTTCTCCCATCCGCCACCTCTTCATCCTCTCTCTCTCTCTCTCTCTCTCTCTGCCCTGTCTCTCTCCATCCTGTCATCTGTGTGTGGTATTAAAAGGTGAAGTGTAATTGGACAGCAGAGCTATCAGTAAGAGACATTCTCCTGCAGGGTGGTGAGTGGCTGCACAGAGGTTCCTACCCTGAAGATGACAGAGCAGGCATTTAATCCTGTCTGGTTTAGTGTCCTGACTTAAGTAGCTACAGGACAGGTGGACCCGCCCTGCCCCAGCCCTTTACAGAGGGGGCACAGCAGCAGACATTAGACATTAGCAACATTTGGCTGTCTGACACCAGTTTCATCTCCGCAGATGCTGTATGTGTGTGTGTTTGAACAGCAGGTCACAGTGTCATCACAAGACACGGTTGAGAAGAGACATAGTATTGATCAGTTAACATTTTCCCTCTATGTGTCTGCAAGCATCCCCGAGTGCTCGCCTGGTGCTTGTGTGACAGTTTGGATTTTCTCTTATTTAAGGCTGAACTGGATGCGAGCCTTTGTCCCCTTATCTTTTTGAAAATTAATGAAAATGTCGGACCAAAAAAAAAAAAGTTAAAGAATTCACAGAAAACAAGGTCACTTCAGAATTGTCAGTCTACATGGTTAATAGGGAGGGAAAGATGTAGCCTTCACGTCTCTCTCTCTCACACACACACCACACACACACACACACACACACGTTTTTGCCTTGCATAGCTCTTCATCCATTCTGAAAACACAGCATATAGTACATCCACATCCACTTCTGTGCCGACTATTCATATTCTCATTGTATTCACTTAAATTCCAAAAATTCAGATGACGGTAACGGATGTATCTAGGCCAAGGGCGTAGCGTTGTCTAGTTTATAGAAAGTCTGAAATTTAGGTGTCATTGTGCCCCCCCCCCTCGCTCTTTTGGGAGTCTGTTATCGTAGGAGTATGCACTTAGCTAAAAGCATCAGAGTATTTAGGGCCTCTGCTCTACACAGGTACTCCCTCCCCTTCCATTTCTTCATCCCTCTCTCATTTCTCCCTCACTTTGAGAGGCCTCTTAATCACTTCGCTCATCTCTTTAAGTGGGTTTTTATGGGGGGCCATCTGGCCAAGGTGGTGCGTTCATGAAGGTGTACGGCTGTGTGTGATTACGGGCATGTGTGTCTGTTCATATGTGCACGTGTGTTTCTGTCTGGCAGTCGTTCTAGACAGATGTTACACTTAACTTTCTAACACGGCTGTTGCTGCAGAGGTGGAGTTGTGGGCAATCCAACCTCTAAACTTACAGATGTGTGTACTTATAAACTGTTAAGGAAGCCTGAGGAGGGACTTTAAGTGTGCTCTCACTTTTTTTAGTTTCTGTAGATGCGATTGCAGCATCAAAATGCAGTTGTCATACAGTGTCACTTCACAACATTTCCTCGATAAAAACCCTCAAAAACGTCTTCATAGTCCCTTACCCTCCTTCTGTACGATTTTGCAATGCCAGCTCGAGTACACATCGCTCATTAGGGCCAGCTGTGATTAGTGTGTACGTTGTGTGTGTTTTGTGTGCATGTGAGAGAAAGAGTGATATCACATAGTCTCACATGCAGCCTTTCTCTCTCCCTCTCACACCCACACTGCTGTCACCAACCCATCCCGACAGTGAATCAGCCACCGTGGCAGCTTTGCCTGAGGCGTTGGCACAATGGACGGGACTGGAGTTACCTCCTGTCCTGCATGATGGGTGGTGTCTGTGTGTACGTGTGTGTGTGTGTGTGTGTGTGTGTGTGTGTGTGTGTGTGTGAGAGAGGGTCTCTGTGTCTACGTCTGCCCGTCTCGGGGTTAAGCGTCTGCTTCCTCTCTCCACACCTGCAAGCTGAGCGTCTCTCCCTTCTATCTGTGCATCCATCCCTGTTCCTTTTTATCTCTCCCTCTCCTCCGCTCCCTTTGCTTTTCCCTCCTGGAGAGTTGAGGCCATTGTGGGGCCGAGCGGTGTTGGGTTCTGTTCTCCTGCTGCTGCCAGCTCTCCCCACGGCCCAGCAAGACAAGGCTGTTATTGCCCCAGGGACCACAGGCCTCAGCAGCTCTTCCTCCAAACAAATTTGCTGTAACTTTATCTGCAATTGGGCCCTGAATTGGGAGCAAATAGAGGCAGCTTTGTGAAGCTCGGGGAAGGGCGAGGGCAGGGAGCTGGGGGTTGTTGGGGAGGCTGGGGAAATGATACCGGGCTCTTTTATGTCAGGCAAAGTAGGACTCTTATCAGGAAGAGAGCCCAGACAAGGGAGCTACTTCTAGAGGAAACTGGAGCACCTATCACCTGCTTTGCATTTAGATAAAAATTCACCCTGCTGAAATAAAAAAGGGAAAAAAGCAAAGACAGGTACAGAAGCAACTATTCGAGTGTGTGTGTGTGTGTGTGTGTGTGTGTGTGTGTGTGTGTGTGCGTGTGTGTGTTTGCACATGTCTGGCTTGCAGTTTGATCGACATGCACACACAGACACACACACACACACTGTGCAGAGACACTGTAGCAGTCAGTGGTACACACCACTCCAGGTCTCTTTAAATTGCTCCTTTGACTCCTCTTCAAAGAACCTGTCTAACTTTTAAAAGTTTTAAAGTCGGGAGTTCGTCTTTGCCCACAGCAAGGGACAGCTTTGAAAGATATACTTTCACATTTTACTGCTCTCCTGATTTGCAAAACGAATGATAGTTGAAATATAGCGGCATGACTAACGGAGAATACCAAGTCAGAGTTTAATCACCAGAGATAGACTTGACAGAGAAAGAAAAACCTTTTGTTGAGAAGTCAGGTACACAGTGTCATTACATCAAGTTGGTACAGATGTTTAGCTGTTGTACTGTGGCCATAAAATGGTGGATGCTTTATTTGAAAGATTCTGTGATTTAAAAATTTGACACTTTGGGTTTAGTCATTCAGGCTGCTTTTGTATCCGATGAGCAGCATTAATTGTGCTGAAGATCTATGTTCTGCAGGAGAACAGCAGGGGGCAGTCTAGTACCACAGAATGATGCTCAGGTCCGGTCACAAACAGGACACAGCCTCCCTCCCTCTCTCGTTCCCTCGAACTTAACAGGACTTTTTAGTTGCTATCTGGCAACACTTAGTGCCAGGATAGAAATTGATGTAAGAGAGATAAAGGGGAACTCTGAAATCCAAACTTCAGTTTCACTCCACTGAGACAGAGCAGAGGGAAAGTTAGCCTGGTGTGTGGTTAATGTAAGCCAAAGTACTGAGTATTACCCTCCCACAGTGCCACGGCTCAGAGCTGCAAGGACGCAGGGTGTGTTTTGAAACAAATAATGCAAGATACCACTGTCAACATGCCGCACTGAGTGCTTGAATAAATCATTTTGACTTGACTGTTTTGTTAACGTAAGTGATATCTTCTTGTGTGCAGGGGGTTTCTTAATATTAAGAGAAAGCATCAAAAATTAAAACTTTAATTAATTCACACTACAGAGACCTGTCAAAATCGTTGGGTCTACTGATTTTGTTTATTGGTATTTTAGCCAAAATATTACAAATAATGCTGCCATGGTTTTACTTTGTTGCCTGCTTCTGATTGTCCATTTTAATTACACATCTCATTTAAATCCAACACTCTCATAGATGTTGAAGTTTGCCCAGTTCAAATGTTGCCTTTAACTTCATCTGAAATGGTTAAGCAGATTTGACAGTGGAAATCTTTTTTTGTTTTTTGACACGTGTCAAAGAGTTTTAGTTCTCCAAAGTTTAGAGTCCTTTGGATTTGTTGAAGCACAAACCAGTTTTGATTAAATACATTGTGTGGTTAAATGTTAGTCTCTGCCAGAAGTTAAAAACTAAATGAAACTTCAACTTTAGAGAAAAAAAAATCTAAACTTATGTGTATTTAATTAAGTATTAAGAAAATGAACAGCTTTAAATACAGTGATTGTAGGAGAAGGACACAAAATGTTTATCTCACATTTTTGTTATGGTCGCAAATGGAGGTTTCATTTGTTTTACGTTCTCTAAAGACTCATTTGCATTGTTGGAATATTATTGAAGTGCAATTAGAAAAAGAGACACACACACTGACTGTGTCTGAGGATTGTTGTACATCACTGCACAGGTAAGAATTCAGCAGGATTACACATAAAGCATGAGTGGAGCATCATGAGCTTCCCTCTGTCTGTCCATGTTCAGATAATCACAGAAAACCGTCCCCGTGCCTCTCACCATACTGAGTCATCTTCAAATTATACCCACAGACTACATCTGGAGCTTCATTTATCATTTTCCCCTTCTTTTTTTCTCCCTTTTGAACCTGCATGTTTTCATCGTTGTTGTTTTTTTTGCCTGCCCGCCTTTCTCTGGTCACTGACATCCACAGCATGGCTCCTTCCTACTCCCTCTTCCCCAGGCGAGGAGCCTGCTATCTGGTGTAGGAAGCAGCGGGGGTTGGCTGTGATCGCCCAGTCTTGGTGGAAAGGTCCGTGCACTGCAGGGCCCCTATTACCCAGCCGGGGGGCACAGAGACGGGGCAGAGCCAGCCACTGCTGAGCCTGGGTGTCCGGTTCCTCCAGCTGCCTGTCAAAACTTCCCCCTCAGCTACTATAACCAAACGGAGGAGGAATGAAGAGGGATGACAGGTTAAACAACCTCAGGCGAATGGAGATGAAAGATAAATTTAACAAGAAAAAAACATGAAAGGAGGATTTAAGATTTCTTATAAACATTAGGATAGTGAGGAACAAGTCATTTGTCTGTGTGACGACGATACTGTGAGCGTTAAGAGAGCCACACACTTAATATATTTACAGTACAATCTATGCCTGCAGTAAATGATATTTATTGTAGAGTATTTCAAAGAAGCACCCTGTGTGTCTGATGAAGATGTTTGTAAGTGTACAGTTATTTATATCTTCTACAAGAGTAGGTTTTAAACAAGAGAGGGCTCCTTTGTTTGATTGTAGTCGTGTTTCTTTACCTAGTTTGCACATTGTTCACTAAGAGATTATTCCACTCTTTATTAATGTTAGAGATAATTTTGATCTATTTTGAACTATGATCATTTAAAAAGTGTGATGTATAACTTTAGAATATTGTAGAGAAACTGCTTGTGAAGATGCATTGTTGTGTTTGTTTGTCTGTGAATTTCTTTTGCCGAGCTTATGCCATTCTGAAAAGCTTTTTTATGATGTATGAAGGGAAATAGTTGTGTTGCTTATTAGTATACAAATATGAATTATTGAACAGTTTTTTTTTCCAATTCTCCCACACAGCTGTATCAGAGAAAAGAGTCTTTGTACGTGAGAAAGTGAAGTTGAGCCTGAGAGAGGTTTGGATCCTTTTGGGAGATTTGTTTGTTGCACCAAGGCCACTCAGGTTTATTTGAAAAAGACGTTTTTCTGGGAGCACTATGCAAATGCACTGGACATTTCTAATGTTTAATTTATGTCTCTCTTTTTCTTTTTTTTTTCCTTTGTTCACTCAGTGTCTGTAAGTTTATTTTGCATGAAGTTAGAGTTCCACTCCAAAGTTTGGAAAATGTTCTTTTCTAACTTTTCATTGTGAGAAAGAGAAAAGTTGTGTTTAATTGTGTTCTTATTATGAAGAGTTGTTTGCGTTAATAGTCGGATGGATTTGCTTTTCTGTGCACGTGTATGGAAAAATGTTATACCTCCAGCACGGTTTCAGTGTGCGAGTGTGTGTGTGACTGTGTGTGTGTGTGGCCGACCGGCTCCTCTGCAGTAACAGCAGACCTGCATCACATCGTGTTGAGGGGCTGTTGAACCTCATATTCACATTAACCCTCGGACTGTAAACACAATGAAGAGCTTGATTTTCATTCTCCTCTCTCCCTGTCTGTCCCTCCTGTTCAACACTGAAATAAAACAATGTAATTGTTGATGATCAAGCTTTCTCCCTGTTGTTCAGCCAAACAGGAAAGCATGTAATTGGT
This sequence comes from Labrus mixtus, assembly GCF_963584025.1. Taxonomy (NCBI): domain Eukaryota; kingdom Metazoa; phylum Chordata; class Actinopteri; order Labriformes; family Labridae; genus Labrus; species Labrus mixtus. Next base: position 14,178,275 of record NC_083616.1, on the reverse strand, counting down.
GCACAGATATTAAATCTGCTTTATTCAGTAATAGTCTCAATTTCAACATTCCCCATCAAATCTGATTGTTAATTAATTTCACATCTTCTGTGCTCATTTTGTAATTAGTGGATTTTTCTGTTCTTGGATTTGATAAATATGTGTAGCTAGAAAAAGATGAAGTATTTGACATAGTTTGCATTTTCAAAATTGTCAATTGTAAAAATAAAAAAAATAAAAACTTATATATACATATATATATATACTTATATATATGTATAAATCAGTTATTTAGGCGGATTGAATATCATATTTGATCTACTTGTTTCTGATGTTATTCCTACAAAATGTATTCCAGCTAAACTTTTTCAAATAGTAGACACAATACGTACTTACTACTGACACAATACCACTAAGGAAAAGTCAATCATTAGCAATTTCACTTTCCCACATACATTTTCTCTCAATCACCACAGTGGTCTGTTGTCAGAGGCTAAAGAGCCCTGCCAAAACCAGAATCCAAGGTTTAAGGAAAGGTTAATTTTCAGATGGTACTTTTCTTGTCTGCTGATGAGAGGGGAGGTAAAGAGGTTATGGATTTGGCAGATGGGTGCAGAGAAGGTTAGGGATGGGGCATATGAGTCTTTTGGGCTGGGAGAGAGGGTATTGGGGCTTGGAGTGACAGGGTTAGGGACTCAGGGTGTGGGGTGTGCGAGGTCAGATGCCTGGGTTTGGTCTCGAGTACGGAGGGGTCAGCTTTGACGTGCTGCGGCTGAAAACAGTACATGACCCCGCTCTCTGGGATGATTGGCAAGGAGGGAAAGAGGCTGTGACGGCTCGTACTCATCCTCTTCATCGTGGTCCTCCTCAGCTGAAGGCCCAGGGAGCCTCGAGGGTCAGGGTGTTGAACTGAGGCTCACAGACACCGAGCCTGTACCTTTTGTTGAAGCCCGGTTTATTTTGAACGCTTTGTTCCATGGTAGTTATGATTCTGCATATCAATGACTTGCATGTGTGTTGCTTGAAATTGCACATATGGTCTGCGTACGTTCTCAGGAGTTTGCCTCATCGGGGTCAATTTGAGGTCTTGAACGTATACATTCTTAACACACTGTTCACACTTTTTTTTGTTCTCACTTTTCTTTTTGCTGAGGGTTTTGTGTCTTTTTCTCTCTTTGCAGCTTTTTGTCATTGTCGTGTGGAACTTTGAACTCTACATGATTCCTCTGGCTCTGCTGCTGCCTTTGGCCTGGAACTACATCCTCATTGCATCAGGGAAGGATACCAGACAAGATGTGGTGAGTGCTAACCTCGTAGTCACCTCTTTCATTCCACTGTAGAAGCCTTGTTTGTATTAGGCTCTTGCTTTGTTCACAGCATTAATCACATTAACATGCATTATATTCCTTTGATACGAGTCTTCACATGTTTGTGCTGTTAAAAGAGGTGATTATGATCACAATAGATTCACCAACGAGTGAGAACTTTCTATTAAAAAAAACAGTACAAAATAAAAACTTATTAAAGATTTAACTGCTGGTTAAATTGCAGTTATAAACTTTTGCAAAAAATGGAATTGAATTTAAAAAATCTCTTCTCTGATTTTCTTAAAAAAAAAAAAACAACCTCCATCTGCCCCTTAAGGAGCCACATTCTCAGTGCAAATCTCACATTTCTCACTTTAGCTTCTTTGAGGCAAAGAAAAGGAAGGAATAATAGGCTGTCACCTTGAGCTATGTTACGCCACTTACCTGGTATATTTATTTAATTCATTTATTTTTATCTCTTATACCAATTAAATGATGTCAAAGCAATGTCATGGAGAAACAGACATGTTTTAATCATGGCCGGGCACATTCGCCGAGTAGAGAATGAAACCAAGAGAGAAAGCTGGACTCTGGAGTGAGCGTGAACAATGATGTGATTAATTTTAATAAGTGCCTGTTTCCAAGACTCTGTTGGAAATAACCAGTTAACAGACCCAGATTTCTCTGCAGTGTTCGTCCTCCTATATGTGTATATATCCTGTCTATCTATCCCTTCATAAGGCTTCTTTGGGTTGGATTAGAATGGATCTGGAAGAGATCTTAATAGTGATGAATAATGAACTTAATCACATTGCTGTGTGTGATTGAAATATTACACATTTGAACTTTCTATCACCCACAGCACACATTTATTTTGTAAGTCTTCAGAGATAGTCTTCTCTAATGTGTAAGCCTCTATATTACTTAAAAAGATCAATAATCAGATTTGGAAAAGAAACCTCTTTGGAGACCAAAAGGTTACTTGACAATGACAGAGTATGGTATATAATGATATTTAGCACATTTACATTGAATAAAGTTATTCAAGTCAAGAATGAAGGTTTTGGTCATTTCATAAATGTTCAAGTCCTCAGCTTTTAAATGACTCAGACTTCACGTAGAGGGAATATTCCTCCACCTGTAGATGGCGACATTGCTTGACAAAAAAACCCTCATAGATGCCTTAAGACAAAATCTGGCATGCTGCACCCCCCCCCCCCCCCCCCCCCAGAATCAAGTCCTAATGATATTCTTTTCCCATGCACTTCCTAATTAAAATGAAGCAACATATTCTCATAATGTGCCACTCACTTCACATATACTAAGTACATGTAACTCCTACTTCATGCAGAATTGCTTTTCTCTCTTCGCTGAAAGAGACTATTGTGCGTCAAGTACCTCAGGAATTGATTTGAACATTACAAAATGTTGATACTGTTAGCACTCGTGTTGCTAGTGCCTTTCACTAAAACAATACTGCAAAGTTTCCCCGCGCTCGCTGATAAGAGGAGATATGGACACCTATTAATGTGGTGAGATTGGGTCTTTTGATATGTACTTCACAGTCATGCAGCGGTCTACACTACTTTTTTTTTTCATTATAAAATCATCATTATTGAAAATATTTGCCTTAAACAACAGAAAATATTTTAATTTTTACTAAGTTTCTTGTAGCTTGTGTTTTAGCTTGCCTTTTGGATCCTTCTGCCGACATACAGTCCAAGCTGAAGGTTGCTTCAAGATCACAATCTCCAGAGTGTGGCTGAGTTTGGATGTATTTAAAGAACTTGTCGTCTTGGGGGCGCAGGGCTCAATAGATCAGCAAGGCCAAAAAATGTTCTTACGCTGTTTAAGACTTATTCATGACCTTCTTTGAATGAGACCTCTCTATTCTGTAATATGAACACAATCAGCAATACCTTTAAGTGAGTGTGTTGAGTATTTCTAACGGTTAGGAAATTGTGATACGTGTGGATGGGAGTGTTCTTGCTTCGCTACAGGAGCAGTATAAAGAGAAGTGGGTTCATGCTTGTGATGCGACAGTCTGAGGCAAATACGCCGTGTAAGGAAAAGAGAAAGAGCAGTATATGATGTTTAAGGGAATGTGCATCTGTGTGCATCATTCATGAATCCTCTATATTATCTGCGTAATGATACTTGTGCTGTCTGATGTAGTCTGCTTTGTTCTTTTTGTTCCACACAAAGATGATTCTGCGACAGTCACTGTCTTTCTTTTCTCTGCATTGCAATTTAACTGTCTTAGGAATGGTGACTGTTATGAAGCCTTTCTCCTTACTCTATTACTAACTGTTAGCCTCTTTCAGCCATTATATTACTCTTAAGTAAAACTGTTTTAAATACAGTGAAAGTAATGTGCATTGGTGTGAGCATTCACTACTTTTAGGCTCTTGTGTTTGCAAATGTGTACACTGCAACGCTCATATTCTGACACAAGTTTCCCCTGAGTCCTGTCCCTGTTTGTTTTCCGACAGTTTTCTCAATCTGTGGCGGTGCAGTGAGAGCATACTGTATCTCCGCTCTGTGCTTCCTCCTCTTGGTCCCCTGGATTTCTCTTCCGAATCTTTATCAAGCTGAAGTCATGGACGGCTCAATGTTTCCCTCTTGCACTTGGCAGAGAACAGAAAAGAATAGAAAAGAAAACAAGGGGGAAAAGGCTTTCTAATTACTTTAAACAACACACCAAATTAAAGCATTGTGCTGAGTGGAGCAGGGGTCAGCATCCGGAGCGCTGTGGTTTTCCAGCAGTCTGGGGTGAGGGTAATGCCAAAGGAATCTCTGCTGAACTCAGTGTGAAGGGTGAGGGGGAAAAGGGGGAAGAGAGAGAAAACAAAAAAAAAGTGTACACTTGAGAACAGACTTTCTAATAAAAATGAAGCGCCGTGCTTCATGCTGATGGGTTCAATGTGAGGACCCTCCTCTGATTCTACACCGCAACCTCAGTCCACAGCCCTGTCAATGGCAAATAAACAAACACAGTGTTCTCTACACGCTGTAATTCACCACTCAGGGTCACTGAGTGTTGTGTGGTTACATGGTGCTTTGCAAACAGATCCCGGATCAGGGCTCCTTACCCTCGCCCCAACCTTGACCAGTAGCTGCTAAGCAGTCGGAGCGTCCTCTGAACAGCGATTAAAGGAAGCGAAGCACCAGCGAGGTCACCGACCTCCTCTCTTATCATGTATCAGTCTGACCTGCGAACCCTGACTCTTCAACACTGTTAGCTGACCTGTGTGTCATGCTGTAACATGCTCACCGAAAACAAAAAAAACAAAGAAGAGGACCTTTTACTCCTCTGAATACATGCAGAGGGCAGAACTTCTTTTACTTGACTTTCAAGGCTGAAAATATACTCGGAAGGAAGGCCAATCCTGTATTTCTGCTCTGCTCTTATTGTAACAAGGTGATGGAGCACGTAAATCAAACGACCCTTTCCTCTCCAGCTCCGTCATGTTTTGAAACCGGGAACAGTTTGGGGGCATAGATCCATCCTGAGCTTTTTGCAAAGGATGCTGCTGGTAAGCTGGGTCCACCAGAGGACAAGCAGCTCTGCTAGCTGAGAACAAGGTGTGTTCATCTGTTGTATTCACCTGCGTGCCTGCCTACAAAAGCATATATGATGGGCGTTGAGATTAAAGGAGGAGAGACAGAGCCGTTCTGTTGGCCCAGAAAGACGCCGACCAGATGTTACAAAGGTGTGTTCATTTTAGTTCGGGCTGACGTAGAGGTCACGTATGGAGCATGGTGATGTCTCTTTTTACCACAGGATGACAGGCAATTAGGCCTCATGACACTGGAGAACCATCCTCTTTATCCCATGCTTCAGACCATTACATAGATTCACCGACTGGATCCGCCATGCCATTACAGCAGAGAAGACCTTAATGGTTTAGAGATACTCCTCACTTAAAGACATGCCTCCAATGGCGAAGTAGAACTGACTATAATGGATCAAGCTACATCCGGTGTTAAATAAATGTACATGGAAACAAATATAGAGTTTAATCACCCTGCGTGCGTAGTCAAGCTTTAATACAAATAATTGACATTTGTTTTCTACTTATATTCTTACATTGTTATGTTTTTTTTAAAGCCATGTTTTTCTACTTGTAGTAGTTTAATCTTTACTTTTCTGACTGTGAGGCACTCACCGTGACAGCAGCAGATTGTTCATTAGTGTAAAAATAATCTGGTTTCTTTCCAAAACAGTAATAATCTCTGATACTGCTGAAACATTGGATCATTTGTGGAACAAGACTTCTTTGTCATTTTTATCTATTCTATTTTTTCCCCCCTGATTTTGCATCTCAGAACTGCTTCTCTGCGCCTCTAAACACACTGCCTTGACATCTGCCCTCATTAAGAGCCACGCACAACACAGGTAGAGACTAGTAAATATTAGGAGAGCAGGAAGGAAAAGAGGAAACGCTGCCTATTATACCTCAACTCCTGCAGAAAGTCACACCTCCACTTTTTCCCCTTAAAACCGCAACTCTGGAGAGAAAAGGAGAAAGAGAGACGGAGATGGAGTGGGAGCAGGAGACAGAAAAAGACAGAGAGGCATTCAGAGAGACGGAGGCAGAAGAAAACAGCGGCGGATGGCAGGCACTCCTCAGTGCGAAGTCAGACATGGCAGTTGGTGACAGGTGACAAAATCAAAAGGTCATGTCACTTTTAACTGTGAGCGCCTGTGCCCCACTGATTTCCCTCGTGCCGCCCCGGCATCACCACGCTCCTCTCTGCTCCTCACCCTGCCTCTCTGTCTCTGCTAAACTGGCAGATAGGATGGCAGGCTGGCAGGCAGAAAGACAGGCGACGGGCAGAGTTTGAAGCGGGACAGGAGCATCGGGAACATCAGGAATGGCACTGCGGAATCCTCCCTGCATCCCTTTTCATCATGTTGTCTTTTCCTCCATTTGTCTAACTTTCTTCATCACGCTGAACCTTCTGTGCTCTTTGCTAACAACGTCAGCAGTTCGGGATGCCTGCCTCAGTGCTTCTTGTTGTTTTGTCTATAAGTATACCTGCTGTAGTTGTTTTCAGATTTGCGGTATAAACCCTAAACTAAAGAGATGTAAGAGTGTACCAATAGATTGCACATCATGTGTATTCCAGCTCCATCTCTCTTTTCCACAACAGAGTGCAATATACACAAAGTCAAGATGGTGTCATTCATCAGAGAAAGACAAACATCTTGTCCCTGAATTTACTGTATTTACCGACTATTTCAACAATGCCAGTGGAGCATGTCAATTTGTGATTTCCTCTGAAACATCTCTGATTAAACAGGCTTGCTGATTTGTCAGCAAATAAACAATGAGAAATGTATGTTTGTGAGAGAGATGCTCTCATTACTATCCTACAACTCAATCTTTTCATGCGCTCACAGATTTGGTGTTTCTTTCATGAATATGGAGCCGCCCTTATCACCCCCATCCCCCGCCTCCAGCGCTGGTCGCACCCCAGCCTCACCCCTCTCTAGCCCCCTGCTGGGTGAGCCCTGGCTGGGTTAGTGAAGATGGAAGGGCCCCCCTCTGAGGGCCATGGCTCTGACAGCTTGTGAAGGGCCTGCGTCGGTCAGCCAGGCTCAGCCAGCAGCCCTTATCAGACACACAGCCCTCCCCCAGTCTGTGGAAACTGTGGTGTAGGCAATATGCACATGCACACAAACACACACACATAAACTCATGGATGGTGCATACCAAGTAGGGCCTTGAGATCCCCCAGCCAGCCAGTCGGCCAAACCTCAGCAGCTGGAGAGGTTAAAACCCCCTCACGTATCAAAGAGGAAGCGCAGCAGGAGCATGGAGGGAGGGAGAGAGGAATGGGAGAAAAAAGAGAAGAGAAAGTATATCTTCATGTTCGCCGGGATGTCTGCTTCACCGTCAATTCCCCCTGCGGCTGTCATTGGGAAGGTTAGGAGGGGAGATAGTGGAACTCAGCTTGGCCAGGGAAAGAGAGGGGCAAGTATAGAGGCATTTCAATGGAGGGTGAAAATGATGCGGCTAGTCCTCCATATAGTGGATTTGTAGTTTTGTGTGTTTGTGTGTGTGCACTTGTTTCATTGATCCAGACTGGGTTTGTTCTGTTTTTCTTCCATGAAAGTAGCCTCCATCCACTCATAGTATCTTTCTTTTTTGGTGCTTTACTTGCCAAGTCTAGTTTAAACTCTTCTTTGTGTCTCCATTAAGTGTAGATAGACTACACAGCTATGGATTATGTTTTCTCATATTTCCAAATCCTGGGTTATTATTGACAGCAACTGCCGTTTTTAAATTGTTTTAGCATGCTCTAGTTAACGTTGTCTGAGTCAGGGGTGTAAGGAATATACAACTGGACATAAACTCAAAGTGGAGAAACTGGAGAGATTCAAACTCTGTCTTTATTGTCTCTGAGCTACCGAGGATCACCTTTATGAGCATATCCACTACATAGCCGGGATATTTTCCCTTATTCCCCATTGTGTTCTGTCCTTGACAAAGGCCTTATGGGGGTTGTAGGACTGTTAAATGTGGGCAAAAATCCACCAACCACACAACAACAGTTATTGTCAGAGAAAGATCTCAATCTGTAACGAGAAATGTAAGTCGATGTAGACAAGGCAATGCGTATATAAGGGTGTCAAAGTAGCTCACAAAATAATCAAATATTTCAGTCATTGAAGCCTCAACACACAGAGTAGAACAGATTCATAATTACATACGTTTTAAAAAATAAATGAATGTGTATCAGAGCCCTGCTGGCCTGCTCTGAGCTCTAAGTCAATGCATCTGAACTTAATTCCTTTAAATAGTTTTTTCTAGGTTTGAGCCGCTAAGGCCAAACAGATGTATTCACACTGTCACAGCCATTGAACTCTCAATGTCATTCCACTCACATCTATTCTCTGTGTTTATTTTGTATTATCACCATCTTTGTATGTATTTGTGGGGCACAGTGTAATCTGTAAGAGTAGCCCCGCATCAGCCCCGTATCATTTGAATAGGTGTGAATATGTTAATCCCCACCTTAGTAGATATTGAATTAACTGGAGCAGCTCTGCAGGCAACGTGAGCCCGACACGATCCCGTCGACAGCAAGGCTTTGATGCTGCCGTGCTGTAATGATAGTAATTCAAACAACATGATAATGGAGGGATAAACAGACAAATGATATCATACACCAAACAGGTCTTAGAAAGAGAATAAAGAGAGTGAGAAAGGTAGGGGGAGAGAGAGAGAGAGAGAGAGAAAGATGTTTGGAATTCATCGGCCGCACTGAAGTAATTTATATCCTCCCTCACAGAGACAGTAGCTTCAATGCACACATTTAGCCATGGCAATCTTCAGGGCAGATGACATGTTCCGTGTCTTTTTATTTATTAATTTTACACTGTGTCTCATTGCAGGAAACATGACTTCTCCCTGTAACCAGAGGCGATAGAGGAGAGAGCAGAGGGAGACAAACGACTCTATCATTCTCTCTGTCTCTCTAGGTCATGCTTCTCCAGCTAGCTCATGCTCATTCCCTTTGTTTAAAGTTTGGAGCGTGTGCCAGGCGTGCCCTAGCAAAGCCTCTGTGTGGAGCAATCCATTATGTTTGTATTTTGGCACGGGTGAAAGGATTTGGGAGGAACCATGATGACTTTATAAACAGTTATAGTTCATTTGTTTAGAGATGCCAGCAGGCTTTCATTTTACAGTATCACATCAACATCTTTTGCCTCGGCTGAGTGCAAGAATTCCCTCTCTTGTATCTGTATACTGTAGCTGTGAGTGCATTCTCTATCAATAATGAGAACGTGAACTGTGAATACTTAGTCAAGCTTATTTGTCTAGACACTGATGGAGTCTGAGTGAAGTGGGAATAACCAGTTGCTGTACAGTTAGTTATTTAAAACGAAGATTGCCATGCACAACACTTTGCCCTAGTGACTCTGAGCTATTGATGGCACAGACACACACAAACACATCTACACACTATTGACTCTACCCTCTCAACTCTGCTGTTCTGAACTCCTCTTTGTTTGTGTGGGAAGCTGCATTTACATAAGAGGCTTATGTCAGCCGCCACATAGTTTCCCTCCTTATTCCAGTGAAAAACAAAAAGGACAAAAGCTATTGTCTTGTTAAGTGATGAATTTTTGGATTTCTCCAAACTAGTTTTGTGTTGTTTCTGAGGTGGTTGGGGGAGGTTGTGGTGATGTTGAGGCCGTGCAATGATTTTTTAAAATGTTTTTAGGGGGTTCGGGTCGGTAACACTAAAATGAGAACAGATAAATGCTGAAGCTGACAGCTGTGGGTTTTATGATATGGTGCTTTGTTTATGTAAATTAAGAGCAACAATATGACCTTGCTTTGATGAGTGATTGACAGACAGAGAGTGGATGAGAGATGCAGCAGTGATCTGTGGGTGTTTCGCCTCATTGGCATCAGACTTCACATGAAGTGAATGTGTGCATGCTAACAAAGACACACGCTTAGTAACACTAAACAGTAATCAGATATAGTTTCTCTAAACACACAAGGCCAAGCTGCTCTCTAAACACATGCCGAGACATTTGTTTATTGGCTTTCTTTTCACCAAAATGCAGAATCGTTGTTCTGTAAGACACTGTATGTATCCATATGCTCCTTTGCCTTTGTGGTTCTGACTGTGTGCACATGTGTATGTCGTTTTTTTCTCCGTGTTGTACAGTATGTTTCATGGTATCTGGGGGCTTCAGAGCTACATCAGCTCCGGTTTCATCGGTTTTGGACCACTGAAGCACATAGTTGCTGTTCTTTGTGACTTGCTCTCTTTGCTGCAGGCTTTTCTTCTTTCTCCTCTTGTGGAGCATCTTTCTGTGAGCGCGTGTGAAACTGTAGATAGATGAATGTAGCGATGGAAGCGCTGACGGTAGAGGTGAGAGAGGACTGCAAAGGTTAAAGAGGTCAGAAGAATCTGAAAAAGAGGAGATCTGCTGTCTCGTCCCACTGAAGGGCATAACTGCTTTTTTTTTGCAAAGGCGATTCGAAGTGGATGAATAGACTTTAATCTTAGCCGTTTGAAAAATCAAAGGCAAAGCTTTCGCTTACATTTTCCGGAAGTGGCGACACATTTGAACAACAGAATGTTTCTTAAAATAAAATCTAATTCTAAACATTTCAGAGGCTTGTGACATATTAGCGCACGCCCGTTTAATAGTTGTGCTATCTGCATGCTTACCATACTCATTAAGAAACTCCAGCATAACCAATCCGCTTTACTACGCCTCTTTAGCTGTTCTGATTATGTTAACCCTATGTTATCTAATGTTTATCTTTTCTATGGCTGATGCAAAACATTTATGTTTCTTTTTTTTTTTCTTCCCCTCTTTCCTCTGTTGCAACTGTCAGCAAGCAGTGGAGGACCTTCTGGAGGATGAGGATGAGGACTTTGACAAAGATGACAAGGTAATTATGTCTTCTGTCAGGGTTACATTTACACAAACACATGCACCAAACACACTGCCTCAGGAGGGGCTGACACTGCTTCATACATCCAAAACACAAACAGACGGACAAAATGAGTCCATCCTCCCCTCCCATCTCCTCCCCAGTTCAGTTATTCTCAGTGCCTGAGGCGCAGACACATGGACTGCGGTTGTACAGCCTTCTAAACTTTGAAAATGTTCTCTGTAGGCATACACATGGCACATTTCTCACCTTTCCTCTATGTGGTTTGCTTTGCTTTTGGGCTTTCATTGCAGTTTGGTACGCTATTCTTATTTTTCTCTTAATATGACACTTTGTCGAATTTACGCTTGTAACACGTTTGTGCCTCAGCCCTGCTTCCTGAGAACATGCACGCATATAAAGTGCTTAGTTAGCTATTTAGGTCCATTCACCGCTCATTTATGTCCCAGTAAAACAGCATCTGGGCTTGTCCAGACACTATCAGGTAACAACAGGTGGCTGCTTTACTGCCTCCGCTCGTTTACACTGTAGGAGCAGCTACTGAAACAAATGCCACTGGATAGCATACAGCACCATGTCAGGGTTCCACTGGGGAATGGTAATTGAAATGGTACAGCTTTTTTATCCGACCTCTGTGTTGTCTGGTTTTTGGCGAGGCACAGTTGAGATGGAAACAGTTTTATGGTTGCAGCTCAAGTCTGATGACAGTCTAGCAGTGGTAAACAGGAGCAGAATCACAACATGAGCTTTTAAGTGAGGTCCGAACTTTTCACTTTGAAAACAGTGAGCTTCCTCGACTGAATCATCTGGATTCTGAATTTACTTAAGCTGATACTCGATGCCTTACAGCCACACTCCAGCAATAGAAAGGTTAGGAGGTTAAGATGTGGTAAATTGCACCACATCGTCTGTTTTGGTAATCTTTTTGGAGGAAAACTCTGGCTGTTTGCTATGGTAATTGTTAAGGCCTTTGACCATGCAATTTGATATCTGAAAATGATTTGCCTCTGGACACTGTACGCTGAATTTACTTATGCAACTGCCGCTCTGCTACAACCTCTCAAATTTTTGAAGGGTCACAAGTGCAGGCCTTTAACAAAAGAGTTAAAGAAACACATTTATGGTGCAGATGGTCAAATAGTCAGCCCATCAGTAAGGCGGTCAGGCAATCAGTCAGCTGGACAGTTGGTTGGGCGATGAGCACACCGTGATACGTGAGCGTGACATCCTCTCCCACAGTGATTCAGAAGCAAAGTTTCATGGCTGTGAAGTTCCAAGGCTGAGACTTAGGTGTGTGTGTGTGTGTGTGTGTGTGTGTTGGGGGGGGGGGGGGGATAAGATATGCACCAGACAACCTTGAACCTTCTTTTTTACCCCTTATTTGGTCTGCCCTCCATCAGTGCATTTTCTACCTCCTCTCAGGGGGGAAGTAAAATAAAAATAGAGGCATTTGAAAAGCTACAGATTATATGAAATACATTTGGACTTTCATATTGAAATGAGGTGCAGCAGCAGCTTCTGCGGCCTCCGTCAGATTTGGTGCCAAACTGATTATTCCACATAAGAGGGCCTGCTCTCTGTGCTCACACAGGGCTGGGACGCTGGATAGCACAGCCGCCACAAAGGCTACAATTTACCAACTCTGGCTTCATACATTTTGATCTATTGCTCCCCTCGACTGTTAGCATTTCATTTGAGCCGTAGGGAGGTTGAAAAGGGGGCATTTTTCTTTTTTCTTCGCCTACATGTCTCTCCCCTCCCACTCTCCTTCTACGCTTCCTTCAGTCGCCCCTTCCCTGCCTTTTTATTTTCTTTCATTCTTACACATACTCCCTCTTTCTCACTCTTGCCTTTGCCCTCTCACCAACCTGGTTAAGTGCTGAACAAATGGAGATTCTAGGCTTAACAAAATTGTCTTTTACATTGGATATGAAGTATTTTACATTGGATATGAAGCACAGATTCAGATTGTATGTGTGTGTATGAAGGACAGGTCAAAGAAAAACTTTTTTATGGCACAGGCCTATAGTGGAGGGAGAAGTAGAGAGAGGGAGCAACAGAGAGAGACGGGAAGGGGAAAAAAAAGATTAATAAATATGCCAAGGCCTCATTTTAATTGAACTTGAAGCATATGTTGCAAGTATGTACAATCTGTCCCAGATGTTTACTCCGGCCATGTGCACAACTCTTCCCAGTGCAACACAAGGCAGCTATTAGCTGGATAACCTTTGCTCCAGAGGCTAAATGGGGTATTACATGTCCAAAAAGTAGAGCACCTGTTTTTCATTGCATAGAGGACCCCTCGCAGGCTTTTTGCCTTGGATCACCACATGTGTTTCAACTTAACAGATTGTTGGGCAGACGTGAAAAGTGTCTTTCTTGTGAGCAAGCACCGATATTAGTCACTTAATCTCAATGAAAGTCCCGCATCTAGACTAATTGATGGGGACGGCTCAGTTGTTTAAGCCAAGCATGCAGCCTCATGAATGGTGAAAGATTGTGAGATGTGAACACATTTTTTTATTTCCTCTCCCCCTACCCCTCCACAGTTTGTGTGTGTGTTTGCTGAACTTCAACATGGAATTTTTCCTTCTATTACGTTCTCCCCAACACCACACACACAAACACATTAAACGTGCATTCTGCCCCTATCTTACTTAGGTTTTAATAAAACTATTAATGCAAGTTGGCATTTTCTCCTAGTGACATGTTCTCTGAGTAAACAACATTTAATATTGAGACACAAATCTATTGAAAATGTACAAGGAGAAATAACCTATATTGTATTTAACATGAAATGTTGTGGGCTTGTTCCAATGAAGTTTTTTTTTTTTACCTTTTTTTTTTTCATTGATTCAATATCTTGCAGGCACGTTTACAGTGAGAGTATTAAATATTGTGTTTGAGAATAATTAACAGATTCAGTTTCTCACAGGCTGAGTTTGAATCATTCAACTTTTTTTTTAGATATCACCTGAAAAATAATTGCTAAATATAATCAGAGATTCAGCGATATGACAATTGTTTGCTTTGTTTTGGAAATTATTATTAAAGATTTTTTCACTCAGACAGCACAACATTATATAATGCTAGATTTTGATGCCCAATGTGTATTTCATAAAATGAACTGGGGCTCCTTTTACATTGAATTGGTTAAATCTTTTAAATCTTTTTTTTAAGTATCTCCCAGCAAAGCTTGAAGTAACATCATGAGCCTGGGACAGAGCGTGAAACAGAAACCAGCCTCTCATGGCTTTATTTACAGACTACTAGCTGCAGGTGCTTCAGCGTGCAGTGTAGCCTGTGATGTCTCCTCTCACCTGCGGGCTCACTGTCCAGAGCCGAGGCAATCACCTTTAGGCTCTGCATGGGTATGAGTGTTTGTGCCGGTAAATGCATTTGTGTGTCTGTGTCAGCGTCTCAGTTGTGTGTGTGTGCAGTTGCACAGCTGCCTTCCAAGGGAGGGGGGGGAGGGAGGGAGGGCTTACTAGCAAAAAGGAGAGAGGGACAGAGAGAGAGAGAGACAGACTGAAGGAGTGAGGAGATTACCCTCACACGGTTGACTGGTCACTGAAGCGCTCGTGCTCCGCTCAGCTAGGCTCCACTAGCCTCAGGAGGACCTGACACAGATAAGATACACACTGCAATCATGTCCTGCTCACGGGCTTACTGCTTGGTGCACTCCCTCTCTTTTCTAACTCTATGTCTATCTATCTATATTACACACACACACACACACACACACACACACACACACACACACACACACACACACACACACACACACACACACACACACACACACACACACACACAGCATTCCTCTCCTGTTTGCTCATTTTCTCCCTCTCACGAGCAAATCAGATGGTAAATATAATCATAGACTTGACTTTATTTAGCTTGAGCTCATGGACCTGTAAACGTTGAATTAATACTAAATTGAGAAGTAATTGTAACTCTTATATGCTGGCCAATTCACTGAGACATGTGTCTCTAATTTTAGTTTTTGTCATTGTTATTCTTTAACAGCCGACAACTTTTGGGATTCACAAACTATTTGAGCTATAACCAGTCTTAGGTTATTCACAGTAGTCTTACAATAGCAATACTCCTTTAATAATGTAATCCTTTTCATTATACTATTCACAACACAGTAACACTGCAGTATTATAATAACATATGAATTCCCACCCAATCAGTGATCCAAAAAGGTTCCCAAAAATTGGATGCATGCCTGTTCCAACAGTTTTAAGAGTGCAATGCAACTGATGCACTGGGTTTATAAAACAGAGCATACATGATCCTTCCATTCTCTATTTCTCCTACCACACAGCTGTCTTCCTGCACCCTACTATCTCTTTATCCTTCTCATCCATAGTGCAGAGACAGCCATTCAACCTTTGCTGCTTTCCCTGTAGGCATGACTTCTGCACATACATGTGCACACACACAAACACAACCAATTGCGTGCATGTGCGTGCTTATGAATGGTTATCTAGGAAGCATATAACTCCTGGTGAATGAATTTTCCGATTCATATCCAGTTGTTAACCTGCGGGGCTTCACAGCAACTCTAAGTGACTTATTTGAACCTATAGAATCTCTTCTTTTCTGTCTATAGGTCTCTTGTCCTCCCCATCGTCTTTCTGTAAACACTAGTCTCTTCCTCCGTGTATCAATAAACTAGTGCCTAGGCTCCCTGCTCCATGTAATGTTAAATAAGCCACACACTTTGTATCAGTGTGAATATATTTTAAACAGAGCAAGTTTTTCGACTTATCTCCAGATTGCACGTTGAGCTCTGCAGCACCTTCCTTAGCCCCGGCGCTCCTCTCTCGATCCCAGTCACGGCACTGCGCTGATCGCTCAGATAGCAACATGGCATAATGTAATTGGACTAAAGAGAGCAATGGGAATTATATCAATGCTCCGAAAAAAAGTGTGACTGAAATGTTGTTTCTTGCCAGGCTATTGAGATTGTAATGCAGTGGGGTTGTCCTCAGGTATCAGGGGGGTTTTTTGCTCTTGAGAAGAATGGGAGAGAGAGACAGAGGGGAAGAGAAAAAAAAAGTTTGAATGTCTGTGTTCTTCCCTTCTCACCGCCTGTGAAGGATGAAAAGCGTCACGCTGAAAAAGATGCTTTGACTTTTCCGCTTCATTTTTCTTCCCATCTCACAGTCTGTTTTCTTCCCCCCGTTGTTCAGCAGAGACGCTGGTAGGAACTGCATTTTAATCATGTTTTGCTAATAGAGGGAGGAATGAAAACAAAAAGGAGGGTGAAAGAGGCATGGTGGGGTATTGTCTCTCTATGCAAAATACACCGCGTTGTTTATTTGTTTTTCCTCTTTGTCACACACATACATCAGGTGGATCATCTTTTATTATCTCTATTCCCGCAAGATGCATATCTCCCCCTTTGTCTTTTGCTTTCTCTCATTTCTCCTTCGTTCGCTGACTCTTTGCCATTCTTTCTACAATTCTGCTTCAACTTCGGCCTTTGTTATTTAAATGCAATTTTGTTTTTTTTGCACTGTGTTTTCTTTCTAGCTTGGACAGTACACCATAACGTTAGCATAGCTCACCGTATACGCGTTGTTAATGCAAAGTTTAAAGACTTTCCAAATGGACGCAGAAACACAAGCCTCAAATCAGTCACCTTTTAACTATCAATGCATTTACTTTGTCCAAACAAAGGTGAGTACCAAGAAAAGATGTTTCCATTGCAATGCTTTTTATTACAGTCTCTAAAGTTCATAAGTTGAGAACAAAGTTATTCTTTCCTACAGACTGCAGTCTAGTTTTGGCTCATTGGCCAAAGCATCATTTATAAGGCGCCAGCTGTGAAACACCACATTCTTTCTTTAACTCTTTCACCCTTATTTCTTTGGGATGTAAAGAGAAAATCTCACTGTAATCTATCCACAAGGACCGTAAACCAGGCCCCTGGGAGGACAGCCGTGATAAAAACCATATCCTCGAGGATATGTTGGCTTCCTGGCACTTTGAGTGGATACGAGCGATGGTGGTAAGTGGGCATGTGTGTGGCTCTGGCACTGTCTCCTGATGGTGTGTGTTGCTGTCTTCCGGTTTTCCTAGTTAGCTCATCGTCTGTCTGGCGGCCTCTTGTCTGCCGTCCTGTCGGGGTGTGTGTTAAGCCCCCTTGTCCCCCTGTCCACGTCTCAGTCAGCACCTATGCACTGCACGTTCAGCCCGCAACCCAAACCCCGCCTCAAGGCCTCAGCCTCTGCCTGCTCTTTAAGGTGATGGGGGAGCTAATGGGGCTCCAGCATGGAAGGCTGCTCCCGTCTTCTTGTGTGACTTGCCTGTAGCACTGTAAACGTGTCACACTGCAAGGTGACAGCTGTAGAGTGTAGTGCAACAGAGTGTTAACTATGTTTTGCTTGTGGGACTTTTGACTCTTGGGTACTAAAAGGTGACATTAGGAGTGACTAGAGTGTAATTGTACTTGCTTTGGATGTAGTCTGTGCAGAGAGAGGGGCCATAAGGGAATTAAATCCTCTCCTATTTAGATTTTTTGTTTTGGAAAGCACTAATTAGATTCCTCTCACAAATAATGATTGTTTTCACACCTTATGACCCCTAAGTCACAGATAATAAGCACGTAACAAACTAATTTTCTCAGGAGTTCACAACCCTGAGTGTGTATGTGTGCACCAGTTTCATTTGTGGGTGGTTGGGTGATGTGAATGCACTTGTGAGCGCTCTTTTCTTTAAAAGTTGCTGAAGAAACAGCAAAAACTATTTCATATTGCTGGAGCAAATCCCAATGCTCATTATGCCTAATGCAGCAATGTCGACTCCCCCAACTGTTATTGTTCTGAATCACATACACGCAAGCAGCTGAACCAACTGAACTTTCTGACTGATGAACTATGCATCAAAGGATTCCAATGAGCTCTCGTTGCTCTGTAGGTGAGGAGTTCTTGTGTGCTCTCATTCACCCAAAGTAACTCTCGACGTGACTCTCACCAAATAAGATGTGGAAGATGGCACACACACTCAGCCCCCCTGGTCTCTCATTGGACAGAATGTGGAGCACAACACTTGACAGCAGTGTCGTCTGAATTTGAAAGTCAGACATGTTAGAAGGCAGCCGCCACCTTTTCTTTTAACAAGAGTCATAAATCTGTAATGAGCACAGAGAGGATGCATATTTTATTTACTTTTTTGAAGATGTGATCCCCTCACTTCATAGCGATGCACTCTCGCACTGTCGGTTTTTTTTCCCCCTTCCAAAACAAAGTTTAAAACAGTGGCTGTTACAGCTGTTCCTATTGCTTGAGTGTCTCTGAACCTGAATATATGATTAAAGGAGCGCCAAAGTTAGCGAGAGTTTTACAGACTGAGGTGATGAATGGAATGTGTTTTAACTTGCACAAGTGTACGATGAAATTTGATGATTGAAACAAATTTAAGTGTGGTGTTGTTAAAATTCTTAATTAAATAGAATAGACTCGTGTAAATACATACCTCTCCTTACAGAATCATAAAATCTGCCTTTTTTCCAATCCCTTTATCAAGATAAAAGAGTTCACGTGTACCTTTATTTTGGGTTGATTAAACAAATCCAGAGATACAGTTTTGCTGTAGCATATGTTTTAAAGTCAGCTCAGACCGGGGGACAGAGACAGACAAACAGACAGACAGACTGACAGATGGAGGGAGATGGGCGGGAGCAGCTTAACCAGGCCAACAGAGGACAGGAGTAATGTTGTCCCATTCATCACACATTGCCAGGCTGGATCCTGGGAAGGACAGGGAAAGGAGAGCACAGGAGCAGGGGAGCAGAGGTGAGGCATAGTGGGGGGGGAGGATGGAGCAGGCTGGGGGTGCAGGGTAGGCGGGGGTCGGGTGACGTTCAGCAGGAGGCGAGGGAAGGGAAAGTGATCAAGTGCAGAAGTTTTGGAGAGCTAGTCATTTATGTGTGTGGGTGTGCCCCCGACCTTGAGTCTGATGGAGTGGCTGGTGTGGTGGAGGTGATGAGAGGCCCCCAGGGGTGATGGGTAAAGATGATCAGTGGCAAACAACCTCCTGCCACCCAGACACATTAGACAGACACACACACAGACACACGTTGTAACAACAGAAACCTTTCTCTTTAGGACAGGAGGCAGAGGTCAAACCGAAAATAAGCCAGCATCACCTCCAACTCTTTCTTCTATTCCCTTTTTCTCTCTCTCTCTTTCTCTCTCTCTCTCTCTCTCTCTCTCTCTCTCCCCCCCCCCATCCCTGTCTTTTTTACATATGTGTAAATTTATCCCCGCTATGGGACTAGTCTGGTTGAAGAGACTAATGAGTACTAGAGACCATTGTTTCTGTCTGGTCCACCTTGAGCTGACAGTCTTAACTGGAGTTTGACTTTGGCTTTTTAGAGGCAGCCCTCAATGCACACAGAGGTCCTCAAAGAAATGTGTCTATATCTCGTACACATCGTAGACTGTACGACAACATGGACTTAGTCTGAGTGACGTCAACCATTGGTTTCTGAAGGGCTGTTTTGGGAGCCTGTCCAATATTAGAAATGCTGACTCTATCAAACTTTCGGTCAAACAAATTACAGGCAAAGAAGCCTTAAGCCACCTGACAAATCACTAGAGTGCAGCTGATTGCAGTCAGATCGGTCATGCCCCTAATTATGCATAACTCGTATCGTTCTTAGAATCAAAACCTAAAGCCTATGGGAGCAGGACGCCCTTTTACATCTCAATTGTTGCCTTTTGCCTTTTGTGTCTGTCTGTGTGTGTGTGTGTGTGTCTGTGTGAGCTGCTTGATGAGGGACATGAAGACGTGCAGCGCATCTCAACACCCTAGTTAAACAAATATTTATGTGCTTATGATGTAAAGAGAGGGAGGGGAAATAGAGATGTATTCCCCACATTTGCTCATGGATTAGTTGTTGTGTATGAAATAAATTATTTATTCAAACGGCAACCCTGAAAAAAGAAGGAACATCTGCTTCTTTCATGTGGTGCTGGAGAGTTGCCAGGTTGCATGGTGGTATCTGAGGCCGGTCGCAGGGCCTTTGTCTCGTCTTGTTGTCATTTCCTGACAGAGATGAGATGATCTTCTAGGCCACTGGGTTCCCAAGTTTTCTCCCCCCCCCCTCCCCCCCTTACAAGTCTCTCTTAAGTTAACTCCCAGTGGGTGAAATCTGTGACTCATTGCTCCCCAGTGGAGTAGGTTATACTTGAAATAGACACAGACGACATATTAGTTTTAATTTTAAGGGCAATTATTGGCTTACATAATTTGCCTCTGTGTTTAGTAAGGTAGCAATGTGTAAGGTCAACACAAGAGACTCCTTATTGTATTATTCTGGATACACATTTTTTTCCAAGAGTCTCATAAACAGATTTTAAAATACAAACGTGCAATACAAATTTGGCTTATCATACCAGCTAGGAAAAACTCAGCAATGCAAATAATACATTATTACCTTTGTTCTTGAAAATGAACAAAAACTGACTATGAGTATTTTTCAATATACTTATACTCCTGATAGCTTTCTTTTATACATGAGCCATACTTTAACTCAACATTGTAAACCACATACGTATAACCTACACAATAGACTGAATTAATTAACCAGTAAAACATTATCTCTTGCCTAAATGGTTATTCTCTTACATCCATGTTTAACTGTTTTGTGACCTGGCAAAACATCACACATCAGATATGCAGTAGATGCCTAGTCGAAAGAGTATTTATAATTCTGTCATTCCTAATTCCTGCACAGACTTAGTTCATTGAATAAGTGTCACCCCTAAAGCATTCCTCAACAATCTCAACTTCTCAATGTTTCTTTTTTTTCTTTTTCCTTGGATGGAAACGGGAGGGAGGCTGACTCCCTCTGCAGTTACAAAATCAACAAGAGCGCTTTCAGATGCCCTCTGGGAGCCACATATTAGCATCCTGTCACGTTTTATATGACATTTCAATTTTTACTGTGCCGTCAGAGGGAGAGAGGCAACAAGAACAACAAAGAAAAACAGGTGCAATTTTAGCACAGCAGCAATGAACAGCAGCCACTTGTGGTTCAGACTCATTTCACTGTGCGATGGGTATATATGCTGCTACATTATAACGGTTAGGTTTATCATTTTGACGTCATAAACCAGCAACGGGAACAACGTGATCTGAGGTTAAAACAGTCTCAGATGGCTCTCTCTATTTCCACCCAGTAGATATAGGACAGATATTTGAGTCCATCGTTATAGGCTGAGTCCTCAGTGACCTCTCTCTTGTTTAGCTCTAGGCCTTGGGTCAGCGAGGAACAAACTGTCTTTGCTAAGTTTACAACTGCTCACTTTGCACTTTTGCTTTTAAACGTACTCTACAGTGATGCTGTACCGCTGAAAGAGAAGTGGAGCAGTCGAGTACACAGAGGCATTGTGCATCTTTCCTTTGTTTAATATTTAATCAAGTGTTTCAAGGAGTTTACCACATTTGTTTACCACAATTTACCAGCACGTGCAGTGTGGTTAGCCTTACATGGCTGTTTCTTTGTGTGTGTGTGTGTGTGTGTGTGTGTGTGTGTGTGTGTGTGTGTGTGGGTGTGTGTGTGTGAGAGAGAGCGTGTGTGTGTGTGTGTGTGTGTGTGTGTGTGTGTGTGAGAGCGTGTGTCCCTGGGCGCTCTCTGGTGTTACTGAGGGTTGTCTCTCCTTAACGCATGCAAACAACTCACATCACTTTAACGAGCCTTCCCGCCTCTGCCTCCCCTGATGGAAGCGCTCCCATGATGCAGCCCGCACAGCAATACTTGCACTCAGGGTGGCTCGATGCAAAATTGATTGGTGCTTGGCTAAGATTTCATATCCCAATGCAAGCATCCAAACAATGATGCAAACTTTGGACATAACCCCAAAAATAAAAATATTTCTTTAAACCCCAAAGAAGCAATTAAAACAAATCTCTGACAACAAAGAAAAAGACTACAAAATATTTCAACCTGATGAGAGGTAATTGATGTCAAAGACTTTCTGCTTCACATCCAAACATTCTCAGTGCACTTTTTGTTATTCATGACACAGTAGTTTGCAGTTCTACAGAGTTTACATCTCCTCTGTTTAGTCCTAACCCTTTATTGTACAGTAACTAAAAACTTAATGATCAGAATCAGTGGTAGCCCAACAAACAAGAAAAGACAGAGAATCAATTAGTACTATTAATACAAAGAAATGTGTAAAGGCCTTCAGAGCCATTTATATTATATATTTTTATATTGTATTTATACATCCTCCATTGTTGTCCTTTGTCTCCTGTGTTGTTGTTGTTTTTCCACACCAAATTTATTAGCAGGCTACACTGTGTGGCCACAATTTTGTCCCGCTATTACGTAGCTGATGAGGCTGTTGAGATCTGGCTACACACCACTAACAAAGTAAGGGTACCGTTGGCTGTGAAATGCAGACAAGATCAGGGTTTAAGGTACTAAATGGTGTGTCCTTCTGTGGGGCAAGTATAATTGTGGCAGAAACTTCCCATACAAATAAATGTGACATTTATACCAAAGAGAAATATAAACAATATGAGTACATTCAGGTCATTCTTAAAGACGATGCAAACATCAAAAACTGTTCTTTCAGCCGACTGAAATGACATATTTTAGTAAACTAAGCTGACTAACAGGAACTGTTAGAAGTCAGCATAATCCATTACAGATTAAACTGCAGTTGTGATAAAAAATGATGATGCTAAATTCATTAGGCAGGCTTCTTACATGATCTGTCTGACTGATTCCAGCCATGTTGTCAGAGCTGTTGGATTTGTAACATGATTTTAGGCCTACACATGTCTAGATACAGGAGCCATTAGAAAGGAGAGGCCTCACAGATTTAATTTAATTAGCTGTGCCTTTAGGTCTCCAAACAGACCAACTCATGCTCCCTGACAGACACAGGAAAAGTCATATAGACACACTGCTGAATTTGTCACAATATCATAGAAAGCGTCACCAAACTGAGTCCTTGATTGAACCTAATACACCAGTGATGGATCCACTTATGAGGATGAGTAAATGTGAGAGCTACCTCCTGGTTTAAATATTTTTACATTTTGTTAAATATCACTCTCAAAAGAAAGCTCTATTTAACCTTCATTGTGATGCATCTCCCTCCTCATCTTTCTGTTTCGGTTCTCTCTCTTTCAGTGATGACATTGGAGACTCAAACAAACTTGCTCAGTAGAGAAAGAACCCGCTTTTAAAAGTCGAGGGCCCTCATCGTTTAATCTCTGCCGGAATATAATATCGTTTGCAGAGTCAAACAGCAAGACCAGGTGTGCAGATCAACCTTATCTAATAGCTGCAGGGTGTGTGTGTGTGTGTGTCGTTGTGTGCATATAAGGTTGCGTTATAAGAACAGGTTGCCTGGCTCCATATGTGCACAGTGTGCAGGGAAGCTGGGAAAACAAGGTTCTCCGTGGCCCTCTGTATTATTCCTACCTCCTGCCTCCCCACGCCGTGTTTGAAGACAGGAAATAAGAGTCAGACCGCAGTCCGAGGGGCATGTGGCAATGGTTTATACCCCGACGACCTCTGACCTATCCTCTCCACCCCCGCCTGCTCTCTCACACCACTCCCCTGGCCCTCAAACACTCTCCCCTGAGTCCGGGATCCGAAAATAAAAAAAACGACCTGACCCAGCCCAGCCCGGCTCGGCCCGGCCTAACCCAGCCCGGCACAATAGGCCCTGCGTTCAGAGATTTGTTTGAGCGAGCAATGAAAAACAGATGGACTCTGAGAAGAGGAGGAGAGAGAAGGGAAGAAAGAAAGGGAGTCTTGTAATATATTTGCGAAGAAAAATAACCCAGGGACGCTGTCTAATTATATCTATTTGTCTTGTGTGGTTTTGCTGGGGAGGCCATGTGGTCTCCCTGGCTGCTCCATGGTTCATTTTTCACATTATCTGATCCTGGATGGAGAGTCAAAAGAAGAGGTTGGGTTTTGGGGCAGTAAAGGGGGGCTGGTGGGGTGTTTTGGGTCTCAGTGGGAGGGTTATGGTGAGGTGGGGGGGCCTCAAAATGTGGTAAAGGCCTGCGGGGTCCTTCAGATTTCATGTCTTTGACTCCTTCCCTGTCGTCTTTGGTTTTAATGATGAGGATTACTCAGAGTTTTACTTCTCTTCTTCAACAATGTCCATCCATCTTCATCAATAACGCAGCCATAACAAAAAATAAATATGTAATGGCCATGAAGGCTTGGGCCATAATCTCATGGTTACTCTTAAAGCTTATTTTACTAAAACCTAATCTTTTTTTCTGTTTATCTGTTTATTAACTTCAATTCTTCAAAGAGCTCTCTAACATGAATTCTCTTGTAAGGTTTAATGTGTTTATATTTATCATGAAAAATAGGGGTTAGAGCAAACATGGGTTTATCTAGTAACAGCCAGCCCTTAAGAACAAAATCAAATTATAAATGATTGAGTTGGACAAACTACTTTTACTGTTTCTTTTGTGTTAGGCTTGTAACATAAAGGTGCTGGACGACATAATGAAAGTCTTCTTCCCTTGCAAGTTTGTAAACTGACCACCCATGAAAGTACCACCAGGAACTCTTGTACCTCTCACATAGATAGTGCACCTTCCTGTTATGTCCCCTTTTTGTCTGCAGAGCATGACCACCAGTCACATTCAGCCGCACACTGGTCTGCGTGTCGATGTCCTCACTCAGCCAAAGGCCCTCAACAGTCTCTGTCTCCTCATTACGTCCAGATCATTCCTGTCCCTGTCCTGTCAGTCAGCAGGCAGCTCGTTGACTGTTGCATGACTTCTTGAATTCTTCACTTTGTTTCAGAAAGAGGACGGGTTTTTTGCAGATTTTACATAGCATGCCTAGTCTCCCCCCCCCCCCCCCACACAATATTCTCAAGTTCTCAACCATCAAAAGTGGAAAAGGAAGAGCTCTTCGTGGTGGGTGACGGTGTTAATAAGGATGATAATGATGTCATGGCTGGTGACATCATCACAATGTGCAAGCCAGCAGAACAAAAGATGGCTCTGCCCGGTCTTCCTAGCTGTCTTGGCAGCCGCAGAGAAAGACAGAACGCCCAAAGATTGATGTATCCATTTGGCTTTGAGTTTAATTCTGCCTCTCTATTCACATATTCAAATTTTCTTGTGTGAGCTTTTGTAAGGAGGAAAACATTTAGATTTGTTCTGCCGACTTTATATCTCTATTACTCCCTGGAATGAAAGCGCTCCGTCAGTTCATGCAGGATATCCGGTGATTTGGCTCCCCCACTCCAAATCTTTGACGCTATTTAAAATGTATTGTTTCCACAACGATGCCTGTGCCCAGCCTCTTCTTTCTCTGTCCTCTGTCTCTCTCTGTTCCTCTCTCCTCGCTCACTCTCTCGATCTCTTCTTCCCTCACCCTTTACTTTATTTCTCCCTCGCCTACATCTCTATCTGTTCTCATGCAGGACTCGGAGAGAAAGGGTTTCATGAACAAGCTTTATGCCATTCAGGACGTGTGCATCAGCGTGCAGAATGCACTGGATGAAGTGGCCTCCTATGGCGAGAGGATAAAGAAGTGAGTCGTAAGCCCACTCCTCGGCACCCGGCCCGCTCCGCTGCGCTCTGCATGCCCCAGAGTTTCTTCTGCCATACCAGGTTTCCCCGCTTCCTCTTGTTAGCCTCACTGAGTTGAACTCAGTGCTGCTCTGAGGAAATGCACCATGAAAATGCACAAACCACGTATTTACTGTACACTACTGCATACACATGCAACTTCATTTATTTAATTATAAGTACAAATATTTTAAATCATACAGAATCATCTGGAACCTGGGGTTTTTCCATAACATAAAGATCATTTTACTGATCATATTATGTACGGTAATTGTAATATCCATAGCCTATTTGACCCTGAAATCGTGACCTGTAAGACATTTGCTGAAGTTCTTTCCTTCTGCAAACTCAGGTGAGTGTGATAAATTAGCGATGCCCGATTATCCTGATCATCTTATTTGGGTTGAAAAGTATTGAAAAGCCCTCATTTACTCACTCTATTCTCCATATCTATGTAAAGATAGACGGAGCTTTGCCATGTTTCCCCATTTTTACAGTCCCTCTTTTTTTCTTCTCTTTTCAGCACTTTTAACTGGACTGTGCCTTTTTTAAGCTGGCTGGCCATCGTGGCTCTCGGAGCGGCCACCATCCTCATCTACTTCATTCCTTTAAGATACATCGTGCTAGCCTGGGGTGAGCGACTCTCAAATGTGGGAAGATTGTTTACATGCACTGTGTTTGTGAGAAATTATATTTAACAGAATGCTTGAATTTAAAGAAATGTCCATTTAAACAAAAGCAAGAACAGGTTCATTTGCAGTCTTCATTCTTTTTTTGTAAAGTTTGATTCTTAAATGTTTAAACCATAAAGGCTTGAAGGACTGGTACAACATGCAATATTACATGCCTATCTCTCTTTACCCACTCTTCCCTTCTGGTCCCCTCCGTTTCTCCCTCTCTCTCTACAGGTGTTAATAAATTCACCAAAAAGCTCCGAGACCCTTACACTATTGATAACAACGAGCTGCTAGATTTTCTGTCCAGAGTGCCCTCAGATGTACAAGTGGTGGGTGAACTCTACACTTTCATCTTTGTTTCATCTTTTTCTATCTTTTTGACAACACATCTGTCAGTTCCAGACACGGGCAAGGGTTAGGTGTCCTTTTATAATCCCATCTTTCTCTGTCTTTTCTTTCATTCTCTTTCCCTGTCAGATGTTTTGCTCCTCTCTTTTGTACTCCTCATGTGAACTAACTAGCCGTTGATTTGGCTTTTCAAAGTTGTGTCTGTGATTTCCAATTAAAAGCTTCCTTGTCTAATTCAATTTCCACTTACATAACTGGGACTGTGTCACAAGAAGACGATGTGAAGTGAGTTTAATGCCCAGCTTATAACTAGGTTGATTTGTCTCCATACACGTGCAAACATGCTGTAACAGTTAGCTGTTGTTTCCCAGCTATGCTAGTAATTGAAACAGAGTGTCAACCAACACTTAACCAGCCTCATGCGGTTTTGCTTCTACATTAACCGTGAGATCAGATTAACTTTGTGGCTCAGGACTACAGAGGCTTTGTTAGTTAAAATATTGTGTATGTGTGTGTGTGTGTGTGTGTGTGTGTGTGTGTGTGTGTGTGTGTGTGTGTGTGTGTGTGTTTGTGTGTGTGTGTGTTAACTGTGCTATGCTGCTCAGGATGAAGTGCAGTTTAAACAGCAATTAAGCGGCAGCTTGTGAAAGTCGTAGGTTATCCGGCACCGATGGTGTCCGCTGTGGCAGTTAATCCCTGCTGTGTTGAGTTCAATACATGCACATGAACGCACAGATAAACTCACATGCAGGCTGACGCTGAATGACCAGGGGCACTGATACGACCAATCCCGTGCCACATCAGTGCTGACACACTTCCTCTTTGATCGCTTGTTGCCCACAACTTCTTTCATCTTTACAGGGTCGTAATCCTTGCTCCCCTGCACACCCCTGCCAAACCCCCCGTGTTCTCCTCCTGTCTGCCCCTGTCCGTTTTTACAGTTTCATAGTTTACTGGGGCACAAGGCAGGTAGCTCTCGGCTTAAATGAGCCCAAGCTGTCCCCTCCGTTGAGTGCAGCCACCTTACACACCTGGAGCCTGGAGGAGTGGAGTAGTGAAGGGCCCCATACCCTGCAGGTATTAGTCCTTTACAAGGCCCCTAATGAGGGCCTGCTGGCTGGGGAAGGTGAGGGCAGACATGCTGCTCTGGTCTGGTGCCCATTCTGCTGGAGTTGTGCCTACTGTATAGTAAATACTGTAAGTGCTACTGTAACAGCTATTGCTGCAGCTGTCAGAATGGTGATCGTTGCCAGGTTTCACTGACAGTGTGCAGGCGTACAGAGTAATGAAGGTGAAAGAGTGGGGGGGGGGGTAGCTTTCAGGAGAAGACGGGTGAGGATGTTCAGGTCTGGACATTTTTGTTTATAACAATAGCTGAATAGCTATGTGAAGTTTAGGGTCATTGTTTGGCTTGCTGAGAAAGAACTGAGACCTGCACTGATCACTTTCTCTTTGAATTCAAAGGTTAATTTTCTGCAAAGACATCATGTTCTTGGTCAATGGCTAAAAACAGACCAGAACGTTCTGCTCTGTGGTGCATCCCACCGCAGCCTGCGGTGGTGGCTTCACCTCATTGCCTGCCCCAGCCTTACAGGTTCAAAGCCGTCCATGGGGATTTGACCCTGTAGGTTCTGGGATGATGCACACAGGTCCTGGCATCCAAATGCAGTGTCCCCTCCCTGGCATGTGTCCATGGCACCCCCTGGTATTGGGGCAAAGAATCACTATGCCTGATACCTTGGATGACTAATGAAGTGCTATTTCAGGGCCCGGGGTGACCTGACACACATTAATAATGACACACACACGCTCTCTTAGAAGTGATGCGTATAATGGGTCGTGGTGTTTCAGTGACGCTTTCCACTTCATTTAGAGGTGCAGCTAGGACTGATGAGACTCTAATGACTTGATATACAAAGTTCATCCACACAGAACCACAGTCCAACTTTCTTGAGCTGCACAGCTACTATGCAAACTCTTTTTGACACTCAGTTTCGTCTTCTTTCTTTAATTTATTTCATGTACAGGACAAAATAGAAACTTTGCATTTTTTAACAACACTCTTGCAAACCAAGCTCTTTAAAATAAGTGACACTGATCCTTTAAGAGCACCGTCAAACACCCGTTAAAAACCCAATACCCAGGGTTGCATGGAAGCCTCAACAAGCAGTGTTACCTTTTACCACCTGAACAGTTTACTTAAATCATTACACCCCTCTGTGAGCGGAGATGTTAAAAGCTCCCATGGTTTCTAGTGCATGTGTATGTGGAAGAGCCATTGTCCCTCTTTGGGCAACAGTTTCCTGTATCTGGATTGGATCCTTTGCCAGCATTAGCTATCGTTGGGGTCATTATCAAGGAATCCTTCATGTCCTCTTAAACGAGGCCAAACTGAGCACCTTTATAGGGCAAAGTTTTCCCTACCTGGCGTTTGGGAGGTGTCAGTGCAGTAGTATGTTTTACGACACCATTAGCCATGTGAGCTAGGGAGTGCATAAGTAGGGCCAAGGCAATTAGCATGCCAAGTGGCCTTTTATGATCGGTGTAAAGAAGCTGGATCAAACCCCCTGTACAAAAATAAGCATGAATCCCAATTTAGCGCTTAATGAGCAGTGGGGAGTGGGGTTAATATTTTTAGACAACATTTATGTTGGGAATTAAGCCTCACTGGACATAGAGGGGGTCAAAGGCAGGATAGTTAAAGGTTGAAACGTTGCCAGATGCCATCACTTACATCAACCAGAGGTCTCTCTCCTTTGCTTTGTCCTTCCCCGCTTTTGTGACAAATTTAAACATCTCACTGCGAGTGGCCAATTAGTCACTATTCAGTATGTGTCATGCCACAGCAGCTAATAGGCAAAACTTTCCTTACTTTTATCTTTTTTTTCCTCACTGGTTGATGTCACCTTGACATGCCTTTCCTCTCCCAACACTAGACGTGAGTGCTGAATCCTCCGATCTGCAGATGTGTGAACTATACACAACAGTGTTTCCCTGGGAACATTTAATAACCCTTATGCTCCATTAGGCGTCACATGAGATGAAACCCGCCTAGTTTTGCTCTCTCTGGAAACAGAATAACATAGTATCATTAAAATACTCCCCTATTGCACCCAACTTTCTTTGGGCCTGTCTATTTGCCCACATCGACAGTATGAGAGGGAGACTAAGAGAGAATAAGAAACGGGGAGAGAGAGGAGCAGGTCCTGGGATGCTTTGTGGGTAACACCGATAAAATGAAGCACGATGCATGGTACACGGCGCCCCTTCAGCAGAGCACACTTCAAAGCCTGTTTTGCACGCTTGTACTGTCAACATTTGGGAGAGGAGCGAGGGTGGAGCAGCCTTTGAGCAGCACTGGGTCTTTACCCACTGCTTCTCTTGTCTATGTTCCCTTCAAGCTCCCCACTTGTGCTACCAAATTGCTTATGTGCTCGCCGCATTACCACACTTTTTTAACATTCACCCAATTCCGGTTTTCTTTTATTTTGCTAACGTCCCACTTTCTGCTTGCCTCCTCTGCCTTTTCGTCTGACTTTATGTAGCTTTTATTTGGTTGATGTGTGTATATGCTTATGTGTGTGCGTGCGTAAGTTGGGGTGAGCGGGGAAGCCAAGGGTATATCATGTGGCAGGCCTGTCACCTGTAAGGTGGAATTGAACCTGTGATGCGCCGTTTCTCTTGGCTGGCAGCTCTTCACAGACAAAACAACTGTTTGATTGAGATGTGTTTTTTTTTTCTTTATCACCGTTTCTTTCGAGCCCCTTCGCTGCTCTTCATAAGAAAACAAAACCGTACTTTTCTATGACATGCAAACTTTTGTTTGTCTACGCTCACAAAGAGTTTTGTTTGGACAGGATTGTCAACGTGCAGAATTAAATTGCCTGTTCCTTTTTTCTGCCGTAGGCGTTTGTCCTTATAATGGGACCACTAACAGAAAGAGATGCCGTCCTACTTTTGGATCAACGTCAGCTTGCCTGAATCGTTCAGCAAACAACCAGAGAGAAAAAGAAGTTGCCCATGGAAAAACATTTTGATAACGGGGGATTTTTTGCTTGCAGTAATTTTATATGAACAATTAATGTCCATTTATTTACCCAACATACAGCTGTGCAGTTACTCCTTCACTCATGAGTGAATTAAATCAGTCAACCATTCACTCACTTGTTCATCCATGGGTGCACTATTGTCATTGATCGCCATCAATGTGGGCACTGTGCCAGGACTGTCATGGTCCAAAAATACTACTAAACACCCCCCCCCACACACACACACACACACACACACACACACACACACACACACACACACACACACACACACAGATGGGGTCGTATAAACCCCTCTCTGTCCCCTGAGTTTTTGCTCCGTTGTCTGCTTTAGTTGGCAGGGCTATTGAAGGATCCACACCCACATGAGAACAGTATCTGTCATCACCCGGGTGTCCACATATCTCCCCCCCTGTCTCACTCAGCCTCCTCTTCACTCTCATTGTTTTCTCTCCCGTTTTCTTTGTTGGTTTGTCCCGCTCTCTGCCCTCCCCTCATCTGCCCGTCTATTTCTGTTCCTTTATCCCACCAATCCTTCCTTCCCTTGTTTTCTCCACCTGGATTATTTCCTTGTTGCCTTTCATGCTATCTCCTCATATCTTTCTCCCTCGCTGTATCTAACATTGTGGTCGTATTTGTACAGCTGTTTGGTAGGATGTCAGTTTGCCTTGTGGAGACAGTGAGGAGTGTCCAGATCTGAATCAGTGCAGTCTGCTGGCTGCCTAGTGAGGCGTAGAGAGCAACACATGCTAGCCTAACCACTCTGTAAGCACCTTAACGAGACATTGGTGACCATGACTGTGAGACAGAAGAACTGTTGTACCCCATTGTGTGTGTGTGTGTGTGTGTGTGTGTGTGTGTGTGTGTGTGTGTGTGTGTGTGTGTGTGTGTGTGTGGGTGTATGCAGTGTTCAGATCTGTATGGGATTTTAATGACACATCAGCAGCTGGATGATGTGTTTGCATGGGAGGTGCAGGATGTGCATGTCCATGTAACAAACCCACACAAACACATGCCTCTTCTGAGATGTGTACACTGCAGGCAGAGGACACTGGAAAGCTTCTTTTGAAGCGACAGTGGGAACCAGTAGAAGACGTATCATAAAGGCTCATTCCCAGCCAGACGCTGCTGTTCTCGTCCACAGCAGACAGACCCACCACGAGACAGAACAGAGAAGCCGTGTTGACGTCAGTTTGTTGTCTGCCTGGAAAAATCAGAGAGGGTGTCAGTCAGTCAGACAGGCAGAGTAGCCTACAGTACGTCAGCCCAGGAAGGATCCCACAGACGATACTGGCTCTTTGGTGCTGTGACGCTTAAGTTATTTTTTTTTTTTTCCCCTTATTAGTATTCTGATTCAGTGGCTAGCGCTTGTCAGTGTCTTGAATCTGTCTAGGCTAGCGACTGTATTTGTGTGTGCATGCACAAGTGTGTGCGTGTGTACATCTGAAAGTGAGAGACTACCAGAGTGACAGTCTCTGGTTGTTGACGCTCAGCCACTGTGATGCTGTTGCGTATCGAGTGTCCATCACTTAGGAGCTGTTTCTTTCTAAGCTCTGCTCACCATCTTTGAATTGCAGTGCATGAAGTGGAAGTCAGTCTGCTATGGGAAGAAAAAACGTGACACTCCCTCAGTGACGGTACAGAAAATCACTACAGTGCAAGTGTGTCGCTAAAATCTCTCTTTTTAGAATCTTCTGATACAAAGTGATACAAAAGTTGTCTTAAGATTTCAAATGTCAGGATCAATTATGCTATTACAGAAATAGTTTTGATACGTTTAGGAAATGACTTATGTTATCTTTTACTGTGAGACAGATGAGGAGATTCATATCACCTCTAGGTTTCTGTTACATATACATGAACAGGTAAGGGTTAGCTTAGCTTAGCATTAAAACTAGGGGGAAACAGTTAGCCTTGCTTTGATTAAAGGAAACAATATATACAAACCACTGCCAGCAAACTCAACTACATCCATCCATTAGCTATCTTTACCGCTTCCCGTTTTCAGGGGGGGAAGGGGCCGGAGCCGATCCCAGCTGTCATTGGGCGAGAGGCGGGGTACACCCTGGACTGTTCACCAGTCAATCACAGGGCTGACACATAGACAGACAACCAGCCACACTCACACCTACCGGCAATTTAGAGTCACCAATTGATGAGACGAGCATGTCTTTGGACTGTGGGAGGAAGCCAGAGTACCTGGAGAGAACCCACCCATGCACATGCTAACTCCTGTTCTCCCCGTTCACGTGTGGGCTCCTGTCCGACGGGGATTCAAACCAGGAATCTCTTCCACTGCACCACCGTGCAGCCCAAGCTCAACTCATCAACACAATATATCTTATAACTATCTCCAGTTGCTTGTCAACCCTCGGGGACAATCACTCTCTAGGAGGTCACTGCTCCTGGTCAAGAAATGGTCCATAATTTACCCCCGCAACGTTTTGATTTGACACCAGCTGTAGCAAACAGTGAGTTTTGGTTTCGATCAGGTTACATAACTGTTAAAAAATGACAACATGAGGCTTTAGAGAAAGTCAAATCCTGCTTTGAAATATCAGTGTAGCTCTGTGGATACAGCGTGGCATTAAGGCTTAGATAAGCTTCCTGAGTGTTAATAAAAGTCTGCACAGATAGCTGCTGTGTGATGCCTTGAACTAAAGCGCACACTGCAATCAAACCCTGTCAATGTCAAAGTATTTACTTTGTTCACAAGGACATTTCAGGACACTTTTATTGCATTAAAAAAGGAAACTATTCTTCCACTGTCTGAAGCTCAAACAGTTAAAGGGACTTAAAATAGTTGTCATATGTTGATGATGCCGTTGTGCATCCGAAGACTAACAGGAGCCTCGTAAGGTCAGGTCTACTTAGAAGAAGCTGCTCATTTACAGAAGGCTCTCTGACAGCTATCTCAACCAGCCTGCACACAGAGAGAGAACGATGTTGGAGAGATTGTATTGTAAGGAATTGTTTTTCCCCCTTTTTTTTGAATGTCATGAATGATGCAAACACAGTGAAAATCTCCTGTGTGCTTCTTTCATAGTACATATTTAACCACCGACATTTTGGTTTTTTTTGCCACAGAAACAATCCTACATGTTTGACTTTTATAACTGCCTCTTTTTTGTGACAACATGAAATAAGAGTATAACGTTTATTCTTTTAATTTATCTCAACAATTACAGTCATATAATCAGTAATGTTTGACTCTGTAGGAAGCATATCTACTGTACTATCTAAGCACAAGCTTTTGGGTTTAAAAGGGTAACTGCATCCGTCTTC
The DNA here is from genome assembly GCF_963584025.1 of Labrus mixtus. Classification (NCBI taxonomy): domain Eukaryota; kingdom Metazoa; phylum Chordata; class Actinopteri; order Labriformes; family Labridae; genus Labrus; species Labrus mixtus. The sequence continues at coordinate 14,144,604 of NC_083616.1, read as the reverse complement.
TTTTCTCTTTTCCCCGTCTCTCCTTCCTTTCTCTCCATCTCACTGTGCCGGGATGACTGTGTTGTTTCTCCAAGCTTTCCCATGAGGCCTTGCCCTGTTCTCTGTTTGTTTGTGTGATCCTTTCCCCTCAGGCCACTGTCCCACATCTGTGAAAGAATGTGTGTGTACATTTATAAATACATGTGTGCGTCTGTGTGTAAGCAGGAGTGTATCTGGAGCTTTGAACAGTGTACATGTATTATGTTATGTGTGTGCGTGTCCATGTCAGTGTCTTTCTCTGCATCTGCGTGTGTGTTTGTGTACGTGTGTGCGCGTGTTGTAATCAGTGTGTAATCCCTTCCCTGAGGCCACTGTTCCACACAGCTGGACTCAGAGAGTCTCTGGAGGGTTTCTGTGCTATTCAAGCATCCTTTGCTCTTTCCACCTGACCGGGTGGTGTGTGTTTGTGTGTGTGTGTTTTAACAGGTGCAGTACCGAGAGCTGAAACTGGATCCCAATCCCAGTCCAAATAAAAGGAAGAAAAACAACCCCGGGTAGATGACTGTGTCCGCCCACCAACTTCTCTCTTCTCCACTTTTCTTTTCGTGGTCTATTACTGGACTCTGAGGAGCAGAGGCAGACCAGCTCTGCTCAACTATTCTTCCGTTTTATCTCTCCCTTTTTTTTTTTCTTCTCTTAACCTTTTTATCAGTCTTTACTTACTCAAATGTTATGGTACAGTTTCCTGGAGTGTAATTTTTTGTATGAAAAATGCAGAGTACAAGAAATCTCTTGAATTATTTCTATCCCTGTTATGCTTTTGATTGATTTTTAAAGTATGGATGGAATGACTTTTTTTTTCTCTGCCGTGTGAGCCCCTCTCCTCCTTTTTCTTGCTTTCATCACTCGAAGAGTTCGGAGGACTCCGTCCATATTCCTGCCACAAGTGTCAAACAAGTGACAACAAGAGTTTAAACATTTAACGTTCCAAATCGACTTTTTTTCAGCGAGTCCTTGTTTATCAAAATACAAGCCTTATACATTCTGAAGCATTATCACTCTGCAATAGACTCTTATTGTTGTTATTCAATGATTTTGGTTATATGTTCATTTTTCTAATTGTTTTTGTACTGGAGTATCTCTCTTGTTTTTTTCCCCCCTGGATGCGATGATGTTACTTTCACTGGCAGTAATTTGAAATGTTTCCACTTAACTCAGCCGGCCAAGTTGATTAACAATTATGGTGTTTGCCTGCAGACATGTCGTTCCACGGGTACAGGAAACTGGACCAATAAGTTGAAGGCTTGTTGTGGTGTCTGTCTGTATAAACACGACGGCCAAATGAGCTTTTTCTTAAAAAAAAAGAAGAAAAACAAACAACCTAAAAAAAAAAAAATCTACAGTGGATGGTTGTAAAAGTGCAAAGTAGAGCAAGTACTGTATGTGCTTTATAAAATAAAATCAAAAGTGTCATTACCAACATTACCCAAAGTGGAAAAAAAATGAATTTATGACCTTTATTGTGACTTAATGTAAAGAAATGTCACTGCAGCTACATTTAACCCCCTTTAAGACAACCCCCCCAGCTGTCAATCAGCGAGACACCTCCTCTGTCAGTCGAGAGGGACATCAGACCGGGATCTTCTGCTGTCGTGGTGTTAATATAGATGTCACCCAGTCTATGCAGCGACGCCAGGCAGTCAGGCCTTTAGGCAACCTCTGCTCTAATCTTGTTTGAAAGGCTGGTCCCCTTTCCTCATGTCTCCCTGTGCAGCCACACAGACACACACACACACATGCACAAACACACACAAAAAAAAAAACATCCTCTTAGTGAATACTTCTTTAAGAGATCTCACGCACACACACTGTACCTACAGATGAAAGCGTAACATCCAGTTCGCACATTCTCTCCCTCTCAGGCACATGCGCTCACACAAACACCCAAACATGCTCTCTGTGATGCTGTGCCCCAGGCTGGCCGCCCTCTCCATCTGCCCCACCTCCAGTGCCCACAGCTCAACTTTGATCTCTCTTTCCACAGACAGAGGCATGTGTGTGTGTGTCTGTGAACTGTGCATGTCAGAGTGTTTGTGTATACACGTTTATGCAATCAAAGACATGTTGCTTTTCTCAGCGCCGGGGTGTGTTACAATTGTATCTCCCCTCCAGCTGTAGACTGGTGTGCAGATTCAGTCGGTGTGTGTGTGTGTGTGTCAGCATGTAAAATCCAGAGTGTGTGTGTGTGTTGCAGCAGAAGTGCCAGCTGGAGTTTGCTGGTGTAGAAAGCCGTCAGTTAGATGAGCAGCGAGTCTCTGTGTGACAGGATGAGGCTCTGAGGGGACTCAGGCCTGAGATGTCAGGGACTGATCGGGATGCGTGTGTATGTGTGTGATGCTATTTCAGACCCCGTCTTCCCATCATGCCTCTCTCTGTTTGCTCTCTCTGCGCGTCCCTCATTCGTCAGTGAGTCGGGTTGCGACCCTGTCTGAAGGGACGGTCTCCTGGGCTTCTTGCTGAGCATCTGTTGAAAGATCACAGCTCAGGCTACATTTGAGGAGGTCTCGTCTCATCCTACTGATCCCTGCCTCCATCTTTTCCCCTGCTCCTCCGTCTTATTCTTTCTCCTTTGTCTGTCTGTCTGTCTATCTCTCTGTCTGTCTTTATTGCCCTAAACCCCCTCTGCACCGCAATCAGAGCTCTTTGCTGCCATTTTGTCATCCTCTCGCCCTGCCTGTCTGCCTAGCGTCGCCTCTACCCTCCCTCCCCCTCCTTCCATCCATCTCCATGCTTAAATATCAACAGGCTCGGATCTGTCACTCTAGAGGGCCATTGATTTTGTTTTGCTGCTTTGAGGAATCCACTTGAAAGACAATAACAGACTGTCCCCCAAGAGCAGCGTCGCAGACTGATTATAGCCTCCTCAACAAACACACTCTGCAGCTTGTGAAGGATGTCTTTTTTTAATGCCTGAGGGGACTGTTTGAATACCTGAAATGTATGTCTACTACTGTATGTACTTCTTTTACAGCAAACTGTGGTGACTATTGTGTGGTATTGCATCCTAATACCGTCTCTTAATTTTGTATCATTTATTATTTGGTTTCGATTCTGTTTGCAAGCAAACCAAAGTGTTTTTGTTTTGTATGATGTTGGGAAAATCAATAATACAAAGGAATGTATCAGACTGACAGCTGTAGAGGAAAAAAAAGCACTTTTATTTGCACCAAGTTGAAATGAGACTATTTTTTTGAACAGTACTGTACAGAGCTATCTAATTATTAATTTAAGTTTGTATTTTATACAGTATGCCTGTTGACGGTCTGGTGATGATATTGTAATGTAGATGTATGTATGCCTGTCTCATTTTTTAAAGATTCTGTCCATTTGCGCCTGCGATGTTGCCTGCCTGTGACATCATCTCCCATGTGCCCAGTTTTGACCAATAACATTTCAGGATAGGGATAAAGATTTGAGACAGGGGTTGGTCAGAAAGGGTGAAAGAAAATAATGTATATTTCCTGTTTGCGAAATGAAATGCATCTGATGTTTGTTGCTTATTTTGAAAGACAAAATTATAGAAAACAAACATGAGATTAAATATTTTTTATCATCTTCACAGTGTGTGGATTATTGCAAAAACAAAGCCTCTTTTCTTTGGAAACACTGAAGGAACATAAGGCCATCCATCTTACTGGTTCACATTTCAGGTTCAAATCCCCCTTTCCTCACCTCCTCTTCTCTGTCGCCCACTCGGCCCTTCCCCAACATGCCGGCCTAAGCCCCTCTCCTATTTCATGTTCAGCTTCAGGAAGTGGCTCATCCTTCACATCTGTCCGTGCCGCTGACCACATTAGATCATCTCAGACCAGGAGGCTGTCTGTGAGAACTAGTTTAACTCTCTTTCACTGTGGCAGTAACTTTGAATGCTGCCTGAATGACTTCACATCGTAACAAAGGAATCCAACAGTCAGATATGTTAATTCATTTTTCTAGAAATAGTTAACAAGTGAAAAAAACCCATCTCACATCATTCCTATTTGGTGAAGAAAACCAGAACTAGAAATTGAGGTAGTAACTTTACAGAAACGTTAGTATTAAAAAAACAAAAAAACAACAACCCAAAATTCAACATGAATACATTTCAGGGCTATTTGTTTTGGTTTTCCATTGTGTCTGTCACAGGTCAGCTTGCAGTGCTTCTGCCCGTGACTTAAGCTCCTCCAATGAGGCCATTAGAAGCACCGTGTTGTCACCTTTGCACTCTCTCAGTGCTGTCCAAAGCTGCCCCAGGTAACGCCCCCTGCAGAGCCCCAACATTGTCTCTGTGTCCTCCACCAGCCTCACGGCCCGCTGGTCGCTCCACCCTGAAGTCACTCTTTGGAGTGAGTGTTCCTCTAGGGCCCTGACCAGCTTGTAGCCCAGACTGTGGGCTTTGTCACTGGGCTGCACTCGGCCCGGTAGGCCTCTCTCTCGCTGGTAGGACAACATGATGGTGGCCAGCAGACAGGATCCGGCCTCCAAGAGGGGCAGGTTCAAGACCTCGTTTGATGCTATTTGGAGGGAGGAGTCTCCGACCTGCGTGCTGTGGAGGAGCTCCTCCCTCTCACTTGTTGTGAGATCCAGATCCAGAGCAGTCCGGCCGTCTCTGTCCGTCTGCTGCAGGAGAACTGACCCTGGAGGAGAAGATATGATCAGTTCACACAACCTTCACTGGCATTAACAACACTCATTTCTATCACAAGGCGTCCTCTGACTGCTTCCAGGTGTCAAATAATGATATCACTGATTTGAAAGTAAATTAATGTGTGAATCAAATACTGCTGCAAGATAAAACTATACATTTTACACTTCAAATGCTAAAAAAAAAAAAAAAAAAACTCACTCCCGAATAAAACAACAATTAAGTTTTATTCTGATGGCACCAAACACTTCATCAATGTTGTACAAAGACAGAAAGAGTTTCCTGAAGAGGGTCAGTGCATGGCTGAATAAAAGCACAAGGATGAGGGTGAATCATGTTTTCTGCTGGTTGAGTGCTCAAGACAAAGTGCATGACACAACCTTTACACATATCGGCTAAACTGAACATCTTAATGCAAAGACTGCTTTAAAATGAATCCCTGTTGACCCCCTCACCCTTCTCCCAGTATTCTTTACCTTCAATAAAGCACTTCTCAAGTTATATCTGAGATTTAAAGCGAGGAGGATTTTCTCCTGTGATGATTGGCAATGAACTGGCACAGCGACATTTGTAGATTCAATATTTGATAACATTCACCTGTAGGATTGGGAAGCTGTGAAATGGTAGGATTTGATCAAGTTTTTCAACAGTTGATTTTCATCAGACTACGAGGTTAATAATGCAAACAGCAGCGATGACATCATGACACACTGACTTGTAAGATGAGGCATCCTTATCTAAGAATGTGAAAGAGACGCTGCACGGCTCAACAGGACACAGAAACATCTAAATAGTGCAGCCACACTTACGGTATACTGTTTAGTACACGCATACAAAAACTCTCTCACACACACACACACACACACTCACACTGAAGTGAACAGCTGTTTTCCCTCCAGGCCTCAGTGCCAGCTTGGGCTTTTAGCTCAATGTAGCTCTAACTTCAGCTGACATGTTGTCTTAACTGCTTGACTGGCGGGTCACTTTGTGTTTGTGTAAAATGTGAAGAGGGTTAGCAACCTGAAGGAGGCTCTGCTTGCATGAAATGCTGCTGTAAAGCTCATTGCTATCACCACTAATACCAACACAGAGAGCTGCTGTAGGCCTTGAATGTCATGTCAAGAAATTCTCTGCCGAAAGTTCTTAACAGAGATGGGGGGGGGGGATATAAATCAGCAAAGATGTATTAATTTGAATGTGAGATTGAAGTGTGAGTGCTTTGTTATTGAAGGTTATTTATATTAAAGTGAAAGAGGAAAGAAACTCATATATATCACACAATTAATACAAATATCTATACATTCAGAACTTCTCCAGTTACCTTGACTTTTCCCTTTCAGCCATGTTCCACTACATGACAGGCACAGCTAAATGGAACGGCTTTCTTTTCTCTCTCCATGAAAGTTATAACAGTGACATTTACCGCTGACACTCTCTACTCTTCTGCTTTGTCTGCTCACACTGAAAGCCATTTTCCAGTGTCAGACAGGCTTGCTCGCACTTAGCCTACATGGAGCAGTTCGAGTCAAGTGTGAGCCTTTTGTTTGCTTTCAGATAGACCCAATTCTATGACAAACTGCGCTTGATGGTACTTGACTGTTCAACCTCACCGATGCTGCTGCCACTTCTGAGTTTATGGCTCTGCGTAGTCTCGGCCTGACACACACACGGCTGCTTGATACCTCCACTGGAGTTTGTTTTCTGTTTGACAGACGCTGCGGGACGCGTGAAGTTTTAAAGAGGGGACAATCTATGTTTGATGACATTGACCATACAGAGACTCCTGAATGCCTTCTTTTTTTTTTTTTTTACAAAAGACCGCTGTTTTAAACAACTCAGTAAATAAAAAGTTTGAAATGGTACATTATGAGTCCCGGAATTGCTCTCCATCTCTTCAACAGAACTCACTCTGTGTGCCGCAGTGATGAGATAATCGGTGAGAGCTCACGTAGCCGATAGCGCCGAAGGTCAGACGCTCGTCTACCTTTTAGTGCTTCAAGCCTGAGTGGCAAAAACTGAATCTGCATAAATTGTGGCATTAATCTACATAAACTTTTACATAAGCGGGGAAATTTTAAATGCAGGGGTCAGGCATCGGGGGCAGCAGTCAAGGACGTAAGAGCACAGATTTGATCAAAGTGGCCACAAGAGAAAGACAGGGGGAGGGGAGAGGGGTGGTGTGTGTGACTGTGTGTGTAAGTAAGAGAGAGAGAGATATGGTGTTCACAGCAGGTCATAATCACCAGGTTTCTCAGCTGAACTTGCTATTACACTCATCTCTGGTAGGAGTGGCTGTAATGTGTAAAGCCAGTCATGATGCACACATCACAGAAAGATCCGGGTGTACCATAATCTGGATTTTTGTAAAAGCCTCGACTATAGCACCTCACACCGACACACAAACACAAGCAATGTCATGTCTGCTAGGAAAATAGATCCATCTTCATCCCTTCCAGATGAGCTCAAAAGAAGAAGGGATATATTTTGAGGAAGAGGGCTTCTTCACAATGTGTCCTTTTCTGTGTTTTCCTTCGAAAGGACCGGCCTTGGACTGAGCTCTGTGAGGGGCCTGTGAGCCTTGGTCACAGCCCCGAGCACTATCTGAAGTGTTTTGAAGGAAAAAGGGAGGACAAGGTTTACTTCTCCAACTCCTACTTCATACTTCTTTGTTGAAAAAGTGATTGGAACATGCACAAAGCAGCGACATTCAGACTTTAACGGGAAACAGCGCACGACAAACTAAAATAACTGAGTACAGAGATTTTGTGAACAAAGTTCGAGCAAACTTCAATCTGCATCTGTGTAGATAATCGTTTCTACGAAGCACCTTTCTTTTAAAGTGTAATGGAAAATCTAAGCTGTTTCTGTTCTGTTCCTAAAGGTTTAATGGTAAATTAAATGATGTCATCTTCTCCAAACCCCTGAATCAGATCTAATGTCAATCACATAGTTGGAGACTTCTGATAACAGCAAATATTTGCTCGTTGTCCAAAGAACCTATACAGTGAATCCTCATGAAAACTTGGTAATCATTAAATGACTACTCACCAACCTCTCTCAATAAGCATTTCTAATATGCATCAGTTATATGAGATAAATTGCCTGCAGTACTTTCTCCTCTCATGGGAAAATGGCTGAGCAGCAATGATATGCAAATGTATATAAGAGCTATAAGAGAAATTTAAACACAAAGCAACAGACAGCAGGTTCATCACCACAAATCAGATTCACAATGATAACCTGGGGATCAGGTGTCAAACAACACGTGTTTAAAAAGCAGAGTGACCCGTGGAAAAGTCCCACTTTACTCTGAAACAAAAAAAAAGATGTGACACCCAAATAAAATAAAACAGCAAACTGCTCCTGATGATTTTAGCCCAAGCTCTACAGACCCCTGTTTCTTCAAGCTCTCTTTCAGTCACGTATCAAACTCAGAATACGAGGAAGAAATGCAAAATCAAAGAGCTCAGTTTTTCCAGCACTCCCTTGACGTCATGGTGTCAAACTCAGCTGACAGACAGGCTCCAACCAGAGGGATGACACTGGTGTGGGGAGGAGAGGGCCCCTGCAGCTGGCCCTGGGCTCGGCTTGTCTAAAAGCGTGTACGGCTGACTGTACAGCGATATGTTTCATTTTAGATCTCTCTGCCTGAAAGCTATGTGTGGCTGCCATTCGTGACATTTGCATATTTACCTGCTTGACATTCTCCCTTTTTAGTTCTGCTAAGCATTACTTTATGTCTCTTGGTTTTCCAGTATTTTAAATGTATTTCCTCAGTGCTTATAACTGCACGTCCCTTTGTCACTCGATATGAGAATGCATTTCCTATTTTTATCCATCCAGGAATATAAAACTCACAATAAGGTCCAAACACAGAGAGCTACTGCACTCAGTACTTAAGACATCAAGGGGGGCTAGCCCGTGCCAAATTACATATTTTCTAATAGGAGACATAAAAATGGCATCAAGTGCTGTTTTTAACACAAAACACACACAATGACACACACACATCTACACACACGGTTATGAGACCAGAGGCTGGGGAATGGTTCTGGTGCAGGGACAGCGACTGAAGTGACTCCAGGTACTGGCGCTGGGTGTCAGATATGCTGCAGTGGAGATAAATACAACACCTGGGGGATTACATGAGAGCACAGGGTAATTACACAGTCCTCTTTTTGTGTGTGTGTGTGTGTGTGTGTGTGTGTGTGTGTGTGTGTGTGTGTGTGCACGAGCGTCTGTCTGTGTACATGAAACCCCCCGTTAAGACCTCAGCTCTGCTACAGCAGTAGGTGGAAATGCACATGCAGAGCAAAAGCCAGTGCCTAATGCAGGAGCCCGATGCAGTCAAACACACTGCTACACACACACACACATGCATTCAGAGCGCAAAGCCCTTTGGCCTTTAGAGGGCAGGCAAAGACAAGAAATATAAAAGCAAAAGGGGGAGGAGGGGAAAAACTGGCGTAAAAAGGAGGGAGGGAGGGAGGTAGGGAGAGAAAGATGCAGTGCTGGCTTCCCTTATGTCTCTCTCTCTCTCTTTCTCTCTCTCTCTCTCTCTCTCTGGTCTGAGGCTGGGGCTGAGGCAGACAAGCTGGGAAGCAGGCAGCTCCACAGCATGGTAAACATCCTCTCTCTCTCTCTCTGAATAAGAGAGGCAGGGTGAGTGTGTGAACTGCAGCCAGGGGCACGGCATCACACATCCATAGGGAGCTGCTAGCTAGCAACTAGAAAACCACAGCAAAAACAACAAGGCACAGAAGTAAACCACCAAAGCAGCCAGCGGAGACACATCAGATGAAGGAAAAAGAGCGACCAGTAGTCAGACATGTGGACATGATAAAATTCCTCCCAGATTTAGTAACAGGGTCCCAACGCTTGGTGATCATTTTCTCCCCTTTACCAAATGAAAGCTTAAGAGTAAAAACACGTGCATGGAAAAAGCCTGTAGAAATTAAAACATTCACTATTAGGGATGTTCAGGTGTATTTTTTTCCTCCCTGATACCAAAATCTGTTCCTAGATTTAAGGATTGTCCAGTTCTGAGAATCTCTCTAGAACAAGTGTATATATTGGAACAGACTACTAGTGGAAAACACATTGATAGCTGACATAATGCTACCTTTGATGTTTAGTAAACTCTCTGCCGTCGCGCTCTGTAACGAATGAGGAAGATGTCAAAGAGTACAGTGAGGCAGTGATCCCCCCTGTCCGTTATCAGTTGTTTTACACTGATTTACCACAAACATTTTTTGGCCTCTGTTACAGATATTGATACTGGTATTGCCTCTGCAACAGTCGCCCTTTGAACTCAGCCTAAAGTCTGCTTATGTTAGTTACAGACGATGTCCTCTCTATCCCAGGTAAGCATAATCTCAATAGGCTGTATATGATTACCGTATATCAGTCAGGCACAAATTACAGATGAATCATGGCATTTAGAGGGAGCAGAACGCTTGGATTTACAAACATGGACACCAACTGTCAGCTCTGAGTAATCCCCTGACACTCCTACAACCACGGTGAGACAGGGACCATCAGATAATCTTAGAAATGCCGGATACTGATCAGAGATGGGCAATAAACATCTTAAATAATCAGAGTGGAGCCCTAAATCAACTCTTAACTGCTCTCTTGAATCAGAAAAATGCTAATCACTGCCATCAGCTGTAAGCTGTAATAATGTCAGGAACTGAATCATCAGCAAATGATCAGTTTATACTGGTGCCATTAACGTGCACACAACTTTATTTAATTAGTCAGACTATTTGGACTTATATGAAGTTGAAATTAATTGATTGAAGTTGAATGAAATATGCCAAAATAACTGCAGGATATTGAAGGAAAATCAAATCTCCCTTCTTCCGCAATATATAAAGACTGGCACTTTAGATGATGAGCTAATGATTCAAGTTTTCAGTTTAGTTTCAAAGAGTAGTTTATGAAGTGCTCTGAGATATATGACTTCATGTACTTGTTTTTTAAACATACTTCTCACTGTGGCTCTGCCTTCCCTGTCCTCTCTCAGATCTTTTCACAGACTCTTCTTTTTGTCTTTTGTCTCCTATAAGTTTAGCACCAGGAATAATTGTGGTTTCCTTTGCAAGGCGTTTCTAAAGAAGGATGCAAAAGAACAAAGAAGCTCTGCAGGTGGCTATAATGTACGGTGAGAGCTAGCATGGACAGGGACCGCGCTGGAGCTAACCGTCGAGCCTTCCCGAGGTAACGTGGGCCTAACTTGATGAAACACTGGTGAAGGGAGGGACCCACTTGATGAACTTGGTGATGTGTGGGGGCCATAGGGACCATGTGGTAGGGTGGAGAGTATCGAAATGTCAAATGACCTGGAGCTTGCATGTACAGAGCCTGGGCAAAGGCCACGCAGTGCTCATAGAGGGTCTAAAACATGGGCTGATATGTCAACAATTGGTTTCTAAGGTCCCTTCGTTTTTGGAGCAGGCCTCAAGTGGGCACTTGATGAACTGCAGTTGTTTTCCACTTTGTATCATGCTTACATGCTTACATCTACAACACTTACATGCAGGATTAAATATGACTCAAGCATTTTGTTAGCATAGTGTTTGAACACAAAGTATAGCTGAGGCTGAAAGGGCATTATACATTTTGTAGTGGGGTCGAGAGGAAAGGTTCTGTAAGTCAAGGGTAAATCTTTATCAATGTTTGTACCTTGTGTAAATCCACTCAGAAGATGTTGAGATATTTTACTGGATAAATGAAACTCTGACCTACTGGCTGATGTTAATGGAAAGAATTTACCGTACATCTTTTGTCAAAAACAATCCCCCTGTTACTTTGCATAATCCACAAAATACCCTCTCATCAGTACTTATCACTTATTTTTTCAGGGTCTGTGACTTTGGAGTCAAATATGTTCTTTATAATTTGGATGAATCAGCGCTTTTACTCAGTGTTTTTCTGTTGTTGCTGTCCTGAAACAATCTGGACGCAAGTTCACAGAGAAAAATCTTGAAGCACTTAAAAGTGTCAGTTTCATTCCCATTCACCTCTCTCTCTCTTTCTCGCTCACTAAGCTTCAGCCACTCCACAAATGGAGGTCGGTGCTCTCAGAGAAGGTCTTTAGACTAGAAGAAATATAATTCCGTGGATAGTTTCTTCGAGACAGGAAGGAAATACTGGAGCACAAAAATCACTTAAGGCAACTTTAATAAAGTTGCAAAGGACTAACGTTTCAACGTCTTGACTGAAGAAGTTTTGGTCAAATCAAATAACATAGTTGTTTTGACATTAATATTATGAAACTCTAACAGGAGATGATGAGATATAAGACCGAAACCAGCTCTTAATGTATACACATTTACTGAATCATTTTAACTGATCCAGTTCTCTGTTACATGAAGCTTTTTTTGTTAATTGTAGCCAAAGTAAACATTCTGGCTCAAACTCAAACTGTGACTATCCTCACTATTTAGAGGTGCAGCACTTTACATTTACTGCAGAGTTCAGTCTCTTATTGATTATAAGGATTTAAGCATAAATACTGCTATTTAATAATGTATTCATTTACTCTTTATTTTCACTGTAAGACCCACTCCACAAGAGTTCAAATACCAAACAATGGTAGCTTTCAACACCCATTGCAGACTTTGGTTCATCAATTCAATTTACACCTGAGGTGTACTTACATTTTTTTTGTGTAAAATGATTTGAGTTCAGAGCTGGAGGACGGACATAGAGAGCCAACAATACCAAATCATCTCTGGCCTGTGACCCAGTATTCTTTCTTTGAAAACCATCCCAAAAGCAAACAGGAACTAAACCTTGAAACTCAGTTTTGTGCACATAGAAGCAGATCTTCAATTCATAAACAATCTGCACTCTCAATTATGAGTAAGTATGTTATGGAAATACATTAAACTCAATCAGAACCTTGTTGCTGAGAAATAGAAATAGTTCATGTTGCCTGGCCTCTGCCCTTTTCTTTTTCCCACTAAAACTTGCTCCAAGTAGCGTTCACAATCACTAAACGCTGCAGCTGTAAAAAAAAATAAATGAAGAGAGAAAGGGCAAGATAAGTGTATGTTTGTACATTTTAAAAGGTGATTCTGGGCTTAAGGATACTTAACAACATCCTCTCTGGGTTTATGTGAACAGGGGTCTCTCTCTCTCCTCTTGGAGCATGATGAGGAACAACCAGGGAGACGGTTGGATAGAGCTCCAGATTTAATCCTGGCAGACACCCCAAAATACAGCAAAAGAAAGGTTTTCGGGGGGGGTGGGATAGCGAGAGACAGGCAGGAAGAGAGGAGAATGAAGACAAATCCAGTGAAAAATTCCCAGCGAGGGAAGTCCTTGAAATACAGCCTGCAGAAAGCTGAAACATCAACACACCCAAGTAAAGCCGAGGGCTCCAAACACAGCTTCACCTCTAATAGTACGAGCGCTCTGCCAGTTCAAGACCCACAGGGAAATAAGCTGAGCAGAATGAACTTTCTTTACGGTGTTGACAGTGAAGAGGCCCAAGTGTGTCTGCAGTGCTACCTGAGTGTGTGTGTGTGTGTGTGTGTGTATCTATGACAGAGATAGACAAACAGACAGAGACAAACCATGACTGACTACAGCAGGTCCAAGGGGACTGTGTGTTTCCTGTGCCACTGAGCAAATGACATCTTTCTGCTCCACAAACACTTGTTCGCATTAAGATCTGCCGGGACCACGCCAGAACGATGTGCATTAACCATGTGTATATGTGTGTGTGCATACAGGAGACGTACCAAAGTCCAAAGAGAAATTGAAGATGCAGTCATGTGGCAACCTGTTTGGCCCCTTTTGAACTTGTCTCAAGCCAAACTATTAGAGAAACAACCAAAACACTTTAACACATAGCTGAACAATTATTTTTGCTCTTATACATTTTCCCCTCCAAGCATCTAAGTTAGTCCCTGTGTGTGTGTGTGTGTGTGTGTGTGTGTGTGTGTGTGTGTTTACAAGCGAGGTGGACTGGCTGTGCTTACTAACACGGTGGGCTGTATTGAGAGGACGCCATCAGCGATTGCGCTCACAGGGCCTAGTGGTGACAGCTTAAAGGCTCTTTTCTTTATCTCTCCACCCTCTTTTCCTTGCAGACACGCCTCCTCTATGTGTGTGTGTGTGTGTGTGTGTGTGTGTGTGTGTGTGTGTGTGTGTGTGTGTGTGTGCGTGCCAACTCTGAACTGCACAGCTAAAGGCTCCCGGTCATTTTCCATTCCAATCAGGGGTACCGGCTGCCCGGCCTCCCTGCGAAAAATCTCTTACAAGCTGAGGAAGGGGCACAGTGAACGTCAGCAAACACACTTACAGATTCTTAATTGCAAGCCAGGAAACACTTAATCCTGCATTTGAGGTTCCAGAAAATACTTGTGCATGTATAAACTCACACCAAAATATATAGCCAAGGACACTTTGCGCAAAAACAAGCCGTGCGAACACACACACACACACACACACACACACACACACACACACACACACACACACACACACACACACACACACACACACACACACACACACACACACACACACACACACACACACACACACACACACACACACACACACACACACACACACACACACACACACACACACACACACACACACACACACACACACACACACACACACACACACACACACACACACACACACACACACACACACACACACACACACACACACACACACACACACACACACACACACACACACACACACACACACACACACACACACACACACACACACACACACACACAGGGTCATGTGGGGCGGCCTTGGGCAATAGGAGGAGGAGCAGAGGAGAGCAGAGTCAGCCTTGCCCTCAGCCATGGCATCCTTTCCTTGCCAGCTCCATAAGCCTTCAGGGACTGAGGTAGAGGGGGCAAGGGGGGTGGGATTTATCCATTCCTCCTCCCCCCCTTTACAATTCACCACTTAAAAAGCACACAGACACACACATAGACACACAGAGCCCAGGCCTCCGAGCAGACAGGCTCACAAAAGGGGTGAGATCACTCCCAAATAAAGGCTTTGTTAGTGTGCCAGTGTCAGTGTTGCCCTCTCTGGCCTAGAGAAACCTTGGCAGTAAGGTTCAGCTTTTCATTGTAAAACAAGTAGGACAGCGGAGTGAACGCTGCGATGAAGAGTATAGTTTCAGGAGGTACAGCCAGACTAAAACGCAGGCATATGATAAATAAGACCGAGAGAGAGGAGTGAGAAAGCATCTGGCCCACTAGCCTGCTTTGCTATCATGGGACAGAGCACACAATATTACAAAAAAAAGTAGGCTGATGTATGGGTGTTAGAAATGCAGCCACTAGCAAAAAAGTCCTGTTTAAGTTTAGAGAAAAAACAGGAATGAAAAAAAAAAACACTCAAAAAAGGGATATGCCAAGTTAGCATCATGTAGCCCCAAAGCTAAAACTTTCCACATTTAACAGCCTGGACCTAGACTTCTGAAAAGAAGAAGGAGGAAAAAAATGCCTGGCCTATCGATGGTGTCCATGGCAACCAGATTGAGATCATGGAGAGACCGTGTAGCCCTGAGTCAAGTGGACCACCTCCTCACCAGCTCCCTGCTGTAGCCGTTAGACAAGCCGCCATCAAGGTGTGAGGAAATAGAAAACAGTCAGGAGAGAGCGAGTGAGAAAAAGAAGTGTAATGTATGAGCCCGCAGGTGTTTCAAACCAGAGTATTCTCATTCCTGTTGTTCTGCGAGGTCCCAGAGTGGAGACCCGGCCTAGACAGCAGGCCAGACGTCTGCTACTCTCACACACACACACACACACACACACACACACACACACACACACACACACACACACACACACACACACACACACACACACACACACACACACACACACACACACACACACACACACACACACACACACACACACACACACACACACACACACACACACACACACACACACACACACACACACACACACACACACACACACACACACACACACACACACACACACACACACACACACACACACACACACACACACACACACACACACACACACACACACACACACACACACACACACACACACACACACACACACACACACACACACACACTTTATTTTCTCATTTTACAGATACAGATAGCTACTTTTTCCTCTGACCTCTTTTAATTTGCTCTCCCTCCTGTTTCAGAGAAAGGGAGAGAGAGAAAAAGAAGGGAGTGCTCTCTTGTTTCCTCTCCGGGACTAAACAATCCCAGTCTAATTTATTTTTTGAGGACAGATTATGTACATGTGTTAATAGGAAAGTCGAATCAAATTAACTATAATTAGTCAAAGTGAGAAGTGAGCGGAGGCAGAGGTATGTTACATTGGAGAGTTGTACAACGTTTTCACCCCCCCACCCACATCCCCACATTTCCTCTGCCACCTGCTGCCGTGCACTCTTTGACGCCACCCTCTCCTGAGCTCTGTCACCCGTCACGCTCACTTCATCCCTCCTGAGCTAAGACTGTATGTGGCACGCAAACATGCAGACGCACAAACTAGTCGTGTTGTGACACATTTCCACACGCACCAACAAAAAAAAACTGTGAGTCAATTTCACAAGCGGCAGATCCTGACTCCTCACATCTCGGGACGTGATCTTGTAATGTATATGGACAGAAGCTGCATTGCAGGGTTGCATGACTATTACAAAAACAAGCAGTGGGGGCAGAGGAGAGAGGGTACTGATCATCTGCCACCCTTTCTTGGGCCTAGTACCCTTCTGGTTGTATCTAACACAATGTATGTGTTCAACCCGTAAGTCATTATGTACTGTATGTAACCATCAATACCAATTCTAATCATTTGTCATTCATGGTTAATGCTAAACAAAATCTTGGGATATTTTTCAATAATGGTCCACAACCAGTGTTAAGCCTAGGATTAGGGTTATTATTAGATATAGAACAGAGATAATTACTACCTTTTATTCCTACATATGAATTAAGCTGCAAAATGTCATAGATCCAACATTTCTCGTAATGCATATGGAATCTGGATTCCCCGTCTAATTACATTAGGTTCTTATTTTCAAATGTCCATAAGTCTCCTCCAGAGCCACAGATAACATTACGCTACTTCTTTTACAGGCTGAATGGTAATCTGTGATCAATATCAAAATGTCGCACCATCAACAGGTCCCTCTACCAAGGGACTACTTGAGATAATAAAAAAAGTGTCCCTGCTAATAAGGTCGAAAGCGGCATTCAATCTGTCAGTAAGCTTGGCTTCATTTGTTGGCCACATTAAATTGAAAGCTTGTGTTGGCTGCAGCAGCAGTGACATGAAGCCCACCGCTGCGGTAAATCATTAGCTAAATGGCTAATTCTACGGATTAGCTTTCCTGGCAGCCAACCGGACAGACAAGTTAAAGGTGTTTTATTTTAACATTAAATGATTCCATCGATGTGACAGCAGCCATTTGGTTTGATGAATCGTTTCCAGGAAGATGGATTACAGATACACATCTGAAAACAATGGCGTACAGCCAATCTAATGATGAAAAATAAACATGTAGCATACAGTTGAAGTAGCATTTTTAATCAATCCTTCCTGATTGATGGTACTGAAAAAAATAAGAACCAACACACAGTGGTGTCACCATTTCTCCTTAACAATTTTCTACGTTGAGAATTAACCTGATCATTAATTCAACTAATTCAAATGTGAAACTTTCCTTTATTTCAATATCTATTCTGATTGGTTGGACCAATTAAAAGCTTTTTCCTGACCTTATAAATATTAACTGCAGACACTAATGTGTTCATTTTCCTCTTCTCATCTAGCTGTTTCTTGTACAGCTATAAATGTCAATAAAAAAAAGTTAAAATACCATGAAGGTGAACTAACTAAGTCATGAGAAAGATGACTCCTCATCACAATGAATTTAATAAATCTATTTGTGCAGCCTCCTCCAGAGTGTGGATGTTGGATTTTCCACCTTTCAGGTAAAGTGACTGAAATAATAACTCAAACTTTGCAAAACACGACCAGTCACAAAGTATGGATTTGTTGCTTCACAACCTCTTAGGGTATTGTGAAGAACAAATTAGGGCAAAATAGTTTGAACTTGTAATAGTGTTTGGTCTACCTGAAAATACAAATCACGCTTTCCATGAGCACATACTCTAAAACACAATGTCTCTGTGTGTTGGTAAGTTCAACTCACCTGCATGCTCCAGTAGCATTTTGGCGATGTCCATGTGTTTGTTTAGCAGGGCGTCATGCAGTGGGCTGACTCCACCCACCTGGTTATTGAGCACAGGGGCAGGGCGGTGACGTAGCAAAGCCTCCACACAGGCTGTGCTGCCATGGTTACACGCTTCGTGCAGAGGCGTCCAGCCCGCGTAATCTACGTGGTGAACAAACCAGGAACATACAAAAACAATACTTAGTACTATGAACGCTGCAGTAATCTGGAGAAAGACAAACTGTTGCTATGTACAGTATCTTTAAAACATCTGATGGTCAAATATACCTTCTGAAGATCGGTATTCAAAAAACTATTTTCTGACAAGAATTTACAAGGTGAATCGTTGCTAACAGTATTTAGCAGCACAATAGCTGTGTTTGTAAGAATGATATTGGAAAATGTCAGTGTTCGGAGAGCGTTATGTTGGCTAACCAGCTCTATTTCAGCAAATAGCTAACATCTTCGCTAAAAAAAAAGCTAGCAGTGGCTGACTGGAGAACATTACAGAAAAAAATGACACAATATACTTTGTATAATTTTAAAGTTAAATATTGCTAATTAAAGCGAAACAGTTCATACACAAAGCTCCATACTTCACATTAATGACAGCCAATTTTTAGAAAGTTAATATGAATGACGTATTTGTCCTTTCCATTACCTTCAGACAAAAGGACACCAGCTTGACTGAACCTTGGTTGCTAAAGTTTGATTAGCTATCATGAAAATGTCATTGAATGGTTTTAAATTCTTGTGTAGCTTTACATGTCACTAGTGTCCATGTACATATTACAAAATCTGCATTTCAAGATAAAACACTTCAACCATGTACCCGAATTGTTCCAAAGTTAGGGATTAATAAATCGTAAGGAAGAAAACATGGATTGTTTCGAAACTATCTTAACAGATAGTTTTGTTTGTTAACAAAGGATTCCCAAAAGAAAACATCCTGCCTCCATAAACCTGGCCTGGTTTTGGTAAACAGTTTTGGTGACAGCGGTAATGTAACAATTTTTTTAAAATAGTTTCGCCCGATCACATTTTGGTCGTCACCTTTCGAATAAGCCCCCTGCCGAGATGGAAGTTAATTCAGGGCGGCTGTTAAATTACGTTTACAAAAATCGGAGAAACCTTTTGAAACGGCAATACATTTCCATTAAAGAAGGGCGACTCATTATATTTGACCTAAAAGGGACAAAAGAAAGTCACTCTGAAATATCAAAAGGCATTCAATACACTTAAAGTCACAATAAAGCCATAAATCTGCACCTCCAAACCAACCCGCTCTTCTAGACACACCCTTTACATTTAGCTAAAGGTTAACCTCAATGATGACGCACACGCACTCCTATTTCTTCTCTGCTATCCTTTTTTCTTCAATGTTAATCGCTCTTCGAAACCCCAGAGCAAACAGTCGGAGAGAAGTGAGGTTACAGAAAAAAAAAAAAGGAAAACTAGAATGTCTTACCTTTAACGTTGACGTCTGTGCCAGGAAGCGCCAGGATCTGAAGCACTGTTTCCACTTGGTTCCTCTTGCAAGCTCTGTGGAGGAGGGTCTCTCCTTCGACCAGGACACACACAACGGACAAACACACCCAACAGAGAGGAGAGGCGGAAGAGAAGAGAGAAATCCCAAATTAGGGTGTGCCCGATGTCCTGCCCATTGTCCCCCTCCATATGCTGAACATACCAATAAAATACCAAAGAAATGTCCCCTAACATCACGAAAAATGCCTGACCTAAAAAAGTGCGACCCGCCAATGAGGTTGCGATTGAAGAAGAGTGGTGATGAAAAAGGGGGGAGATCTTTCAAGGGAGGAAAAAAAAAATTAAATATGGAGTTGGACTAATTCGCCTCGCTCTTTGCCTCTTTTATAGACACAGGGATTTTCCACTTACACTTCGAGTCAGACAAAGTTAATGTCGGGGGCAGTCAGCGAGTGAATGGATGTAGCAGTGAGAAAGTAGACTCGCTTCCTGTCCGCTCGTCCCTGTATTGTTACTTGAGAGGAAGTTATGGTAGACAGCCCACGCACAAAGCTTCCAAAAGGATTCTTCACAGATCCAGGGTTCAAAAGCTCTGCTGGGCATTGCCAGTGTCACCACGTGATATTTAATCAGCAAACTACCAGTGAACAGGCATGGAAAAACCCTCTCAAGTATTCCATTTACATTTTTAAACACAAATTTCCTCCACTCTCATCCCCCTTTTTTCACCTCTTTACCCTGTCCCACACTTTCTCCTGATACAATATTAAACCAGGAATATATTAGCGGCCCAGAGCCCCCTCTTTTCATGTATGGCTGAACTTCAGAGGGAAGTTAAAGGCCAAGCATGAGTGGCTCTGTGCTTGCCAGTATAATACAGAACTGCAAAGCCCGTAATAAATGCTTTACTAGCTCTCCCCAGGAAGCCACGCCTGTACAGGGGCTCCACTCCAGCGCTCACAGTGCACAGACTGGGGCAAAAAGGAGGTGGTGGAGAAGGGGGGGGGGGGACATGGGGGTGAGAATGAAGAAGCAGGAGAGAAGGAGAGTAAAAAGGGTTCCTGCATTTCAAAGCATAGAAGTTATAATAAAGAATATTGAAAATGCTGGATGCTTTTCATTCTGAAGAATTCTTTTCTTCCGGGAGGTGTCTTTGAGGATGCAGAAGATGCATTAAATGCCATTGAGAGGGAGCAAATAAAAGGAGTAGGGGAATAGAAAACAGGGAAATGCAAGAGCGGTTTATCAAATAGAAGATAATTTCTGAGCTCCTTAGATGTGATGCAAAACAGTCGGATGTTTAAAGGTTTGCACACACTGTCTGGTGCTGATAATGTCCACTTCAGAAACAAAATACTTACTTTACATACATACAATGTTTTATAATATTTCTCCACACAGTGTGGGTGTCATTTTTGCTACACAAACCTTTACAATAACTACAGAATATGTGACAGTTTTAGTAGTACACCACATATCATATGGACCTTAGAGACTTATATAACATATATACTGTACATAAAATGTTTTATAATATTTCTCCACACAGTGTGGGTGTCATTTTTGCTACACAAACCTTTACAATAACTACAGAATATGTGACAGTTTTAGTAGTACACCACATATCATATGGACCTTAGAGACTTATATAACATATATATATATATATAGAAATATATATCAGTAATCACTGGGTACACTTTTAAAATGTGTAATAGAATAATGCTGCTTAGAACTAATGTCAAATAAAGAGAGATAGTCATAAATAGACAGTCAAGAAACAGTCAAGACATACAGGCAGTAGACTGCAGCTTTTACAAACACTTTGTCAGGTGATGCAAATGAAGGTTCAATATCCATGTGCAAGATTTCCACTATTTCAGAAACTAACCTGTGGATAAACAGTATCACATAAGCTGGGAGTTATTGTTTCAACAGTTTGAACAAAACTAATGACTGAAATAAAAAAGACAAATCAGAAACAAGCTCCTGCTAAATGACTCTTTACTAGCTTTACTACCCAGTGTAATGACCTACTGTTCTTTAATGTTATTAAGACAACAATATATTCTTGTGGAAAATATGTGTTGCACTGTAAAATTAAATTGCCTACATTTTGACATATTGGCAGTTGCACAGTGAAGATAATGAGGTCAATCACATCTCAAATCAATAATTCCAATCGAAAATAAAAAACAAAACTCCAACAGAAGGCAGAGTCCGGTCCAAACTACAGGCTCTAATGAGTAAGCTGCAGTGTGTGGCACGTCACTGTTCTACATGGACTGCTCTGCTATTACCAGGCTCTAAAATGCTGTGATTAAACACCAATTCCACTACACCACATGTGTACACATCCTCGCAAATGCCAGGGCCAATCCATGCACTGTTAAATCACTTTAATGGCTCCAATTTGGACACAACGCCTCTATTATAGGGGTAATTGCATGCTCAGCATTTACAAGCACGGAAAGGATAAATCCGCCTGTCCTTTTCTATAAATCCCCTGTTTCACACTTTAATAGAAAAGTTAAATGTATGTGTTGCTCTTTATATCCCTCAGTCTGCTCACTTTGCTCCTGTAAAGTGTTGCTTGGCCCAACGATCCCCGGATCAAGAAGCAGCAGGAAGCCTGTAACAATGCTATTTGTGAAGAATGTGGTCAAAAGTAATCCAGCGCCATTCATGTGATATATATTTAACTCCTAGAAGACTTGTGCTGTTGCTGGGTGAAAGAGCAATGGTGACATGTTAACATATCAAGATTACTGCAGCTTTAAATGTACCCACATTTTTTTCACAAGCATTAACATAAGAAACCATCATTTGAATGTATTAGTTAGATGTTCAGAGGTTTGGATTGTACATTGGCTTAGACAAAGCTGTCTGCCAAATGAGCAAATGTAAATTAAATAGTCTGATCTAAATCTATTACCTCCGCCAAGGATTGTATGTTTTTAAGGCTCTGTTGGTCTCCTTTTAAGCAGGTTTACAGAGATGGGCCAAGGGAGAAGCCATTACATTTTGGAGCGGGCCCAGATTTAACTTGAGTCACAAATCTGACTGATGAAAAAGCAATAATGCTAATACAATTTTGATGGTAGTTGATACAAAAAAAATTGCAGCATTGAATGGGTCCTTGCATATGTCAAAGTTGCAGACTGGGATTGTTTCGTCCAGTGTAAAAGTACAAAGGTGGCTTAATGGTGGGGCTTTGTTACACGGCTTTTGTCACATCTTTGTGTTAAAATAACTGTATGAGTACTTTTTCTATTCCAGACGTTCAGACAAATGCAGGTGATTAGATGATGACGCTTTAGCCAGACACAACTATTTTTGTAAACTGTTCATACGGCTTTGGAAATATATGAAAACATATTTAGTGGCTGTGCATCCAGATTTCTGTATTACAAAAGACCAAGCTGTTGGCCTTGACCAAAGTCTGAGTACTCTAGTAACACTTGGGTATAAAACCTTAAAATGTATTAAAGAGGGGGAGGACTGGTATATCAACTTAATACTTCTGGGAAACCCAACACATTTGTCCTCCAAACAACCGTCTTTATTCAGGTTTCTCACCAAAACCTCAATTTTCTTTTTTGTGATTTCGTTACATTTTCCTAATAGTCATTTTACTGACCCGACCTTGAACACATCATAATGTAATGTTATATCACCTCGTTTATTTAGCCAAATAGGTTTTATCCTGTCAATTCCAACATAGACTTTCTGTAAAGTTTGGGTGAGATTACAGAGTTTTGACGGAAGAGGAGGATGAGTGACCCATAACCGCAGTAGTCTAAGTTTCATAAGACAGTTGATGAATGTGTGTGCACCAGAGATTTCATGTAAAGATGCAACTCTTATTGGATCCATGAGCAGCATCTGCTCTATAGCAGCATCAATACCCTAATTCAAAAAGAACAGTGAGCCTATCCTTGAAATTATGCTGCATGATTGTTGACTTAAAGCTGACATGAAACGAAAAGCAAACAGATTTTAAGCAATGAAAAACACAGCAGTCTTGTCTGGTTTAACACTCTACATACAGCAAGCATATTCAGGCTGATTCAGATTGAAATCTCTGCAGAGCTTCCAGAAGCAAATACAGAACTGAAAAGTTCATCTCAAATCCCTCAACCCCTCTGAGCTACTTTGACAAAGATTCAGAGGTTCCAGGAGGCAAGACAGATGCTCCAAAGCAAAAAAAAAGAAAAAAAAAAAAGAAAAAAAAGTGCAGCATATAAGAAAGCAATCCTACATATCTGGGTGAAAAGCCTGTAAGAAAAAGAGAGAGGAGGGAAGAGAAAGAGAGAGAGATGGGGGGGTGAGGAGCAATGGGATGAGAGGGCGAGAGGGGAGGATGCTGTGCCGATGGTTCATCAAAAATTAATGCCGACCGCATCGGTATAGAGATCACGTAGTGGAAAAACAACACATGCCAACAGCCTTGAGTCTCCTGCCTCAGCCCCCCCCTCCCCTTCTCCCCCACTCCCTCTCCTTTACCCTCCACCCCTCCTTCGCACCAGCACAGGGCCTTTCTGATCAGGTGGAGGGGGGAGATATGAGCTCTGACACCTTCGAGAGTTCACACAGAGTACCATGCCTCTAATTGCAGGAAGTTCCACCAGTGCAGCCCTTGTATATCTGCAGCACGGCCCTAATTGCTGCATTTAATATCCCTAAAACAGAGATCTGAGGCACACTGTGCGTACTAATATGTGCTACTATTTAGTGTGAGAAAGCCATTATTTCTGTCCGCAACGTTGAATTATTTATCTTTCTTGAAAAGGTGAATAAGACATAAAGGAAAAAGAAAAAAACAAACAGGGTTTCATGTCAACGCAAATGGAAGAAGTAGAAGAGGCGGCGTAATACGGGGAGTGGTGATGCGGCCCAGAACATACACGACAGGGCCGAATTATGCAGCCGAGTTGGCCTCACAGCTGACTAGATGGAAGCGCGGTCTGATGCAAATCAATCACTTTCGCTATACATTATGTGCTCTTCATTAAACTGAAAGTGATGACAAAGCTATCATGTATCTCCTTACTGATGACCTAGTGCTGTGCAACGGTCCATTAAAAGTCCGCTCCTTGCAAATGTGCAGCTATATTTGAGGGCATGCATGTGTTTGAAAATGTGTGTGCGTCTTACCTGCTGCATTGACTCTGTTCAAACCTCTTGGGGTGTTCTCTTTCTCTGGATTTGTTTCTCTCACCAAAGAGCTCTCAGTGCTGTGTGGAGAGAGAAGCATGAGGTCAAAGGGGTAATGGGAAAATAGACATGTATGCTCTGAACCTATTTAAATAAGAGATTACCCAGGATCCACATAAACCAGTTTCAGACACCGACCACTCCAGCCTGACACAGAGGAGACCTCGTTGTACAGAAGCAGGCATCACTACACTTTGAAAAGTTCCAATCGAAAATTGATCCCTAGTGGCTCTGTAACATTCCATATGAAATCTGACAATATCCGTCAAACTCCCACTGTTTTGGCCCCACACACACTTCACACGCACACAACCATGGTTCCCGTCTCCAAAGCACTTTTTCTCCCACTTAATGCCTCAAACGTACAGACGGGGAATCCGATGTGAGCAAGCACATTAGGAGGAATAAATAGTAAAAGAAAGTGAAGCCTCTTCAAAGTAGTGGCGTGCTAATAGCTGTGGGCTGTCACTAGTCCTGTGAGTGGGTACGGGAGATCTGCCTGCATGAAGCCTGACAGGTGTCTTCAGTGTATACGCCTGTGCATGTGCACGTGCACCGCATGGAAGCGGAGTGCCATCCGTATAACAGGGAAGAGGCTTGTTCCCTGGTAATTGGCTTGTTCAGAAGCCAGGAAGGAGCTCCCAGCAGTGAGGAGGAAACACACGTCCTGTCACGTTGCTTGTTATTAGCAGGGACAAGGCTGAGAAGAGATGAGTTGAGCTCTGGGTGTATATGTGAGTGTGTGTTTGAGAGGGTCCATAAGAGGGTCTCGGATAAGGGCGTACCATTTCACCCGAGTGTCCCCTGTCCATGCTGGCAGCAGTGGAGGTTGACAGTACTTGGCTTGTATACACTCGAGTCTCTACTTCCCTCATGGTCTACTTTGGGAGACCAGCGTGCTGTCAGAGGCCTGGTTATCAACTCTGGGCCAGGGGGCGCATTGTGCCCTTGGAGGCTGAAGCTCAGAAACTTGTTTGCAATCATGAAACTAATGGAGGAGAGTATGGATCTGATCTAGTTATAGGCTTTTCTTAAAGCAACTGTTTGGAGCTTTGTGGCTGCTGTGATTTTATCTTTTTGTAGATCCTGCCGTGTGCATTCCTGTATACTATGCTCGAAAGAAAATGTCCCCTGACTTCCTTTTACCTAGCAAACGTAGCAAGAGTAAACTTTGTTGCTATACTTTGTTGTGTCTGAGACATCAGTACTCTTAGATCCAGCTGACACTGACTATATACTGGTCTGTTCAGAAGAGACAGAGCCAAACTAATAACATAGTCAAATGGTTTGTAAAGATAACCAATGCACAATGCTCGATTAAGCCAGAAGGGAGGAAACCTCAATTTAATTACAGCTTCCCTTCTGCTAACAGCACTCACTGCCACGCAGCCAGCCGGCAAGTCAAACGACCATCTAAACAGTCAGTCAATCAGCCGGCCTGTCTGCTCGGTATGGCTTGGATGTGTGCCCTGATGCCAGCATGTCTGCTTGTGCAGAGGAAGAAAACTGAGAGTCTCTCATTTATAGCTACCACGGCTTTATGTCACAGTAAAACAATGATAACGGGGTCATTTGTCTGCTCTCTCATATATGAATTGGTTGCTGTTCAAAAACAATTTAAAAACCAATACTTCCCCTTTGAAGCTACATTTGTGCTATCTAAACTGAGACTTTTAAACATTTTGTTTTGCCTCTTTTATCTTGAAGGGACTTTAAGTTGCTGTTTACTGCTTTAAAAAAATATAGCTGATCCCTTTAATACAATATCAAAATATATATTTATATACAAATGCTGAGAAAACATACAATTGTTGTCAAACTGCTTGCAGATGACAATGATGGATGTGCCAGACTAAATACTTCAACATAAGTTAATTAAGAGTGTCATCATTGCGAAAAAAAAATAATAGGAATGTCATAAATCTGAAAATATGAAACAAGAAAAAAACTAAATTTCCCTCTGCTTTCTGTCCTCACTTTCTCAGAGGCTTTGTCATTTTGATGTTATTCTTTCTTTCAGGGTCAAATGATTTTACACGCCCCTTGGCATTTCTTTATCTCATACTCACAGATTGTGCTCCGTGTCTTATGAAGCTCCTCTCATGACTATGTTAAATTAAGCTAAAACCTTAAAAAAAAGGTTTGTGGAAGGGCAGAGAGTAGAAAGAGAGCAGTGATGGAGGGAAAGAGGGGGATCTGGTCAGAGCATGAACCAGTAGCCTTCACATGAACCTGCTCCCCGGTGACTCTTGCCCTTCTCCAGGCCAAATACCTGCTGGTGGAGCAGCAGATGTCTGATACGGAGTAAGGAGTGTGTGTGTGATTGAAATCAAAGAGGGATGTAGTATGTGAGGGCAGATCAAGAGAGGTGGAGAAAGGGAAAGTGAAGGCTGAGAGTTGGTGGTCGTAAGGGGAGACACAAAGGCCTGATGGGATATCCTAGTCCGTCTATCTTGTCCGAATCAGACACTGCACTGTCTGTGTGTGTGTGTGTGTGTGTAGGTGTGTGTATGAGGAGGGTTCTAACCTCCCTTTGCACCCCTCCTGTCAGCCAGCACACACTGATAGGATCAGACCTGGGCATGACCCATCACATGCCAACTCCTCACGCTCTGTCTGACCTCCATTTGCCTCACTCCTCCTTCTCCCCTCAGTCCCTTCATTCATGCATCTCTGCTCCTCGCCCCTCCTCACCCACCCGAGAACCCACACACACACACATTACACACACACACACACACACACTCCTCCTCCTCTCTCCAGGTGTTCCCTTTGTTGCTCTTCACTCACATTCCTCATGGGGCCTGTACACTTTCACCCTTTTTGCCTCAATCTGTCTACCCTTCAATCTATGGGCCCAAAAAACTAACAATGAAGACAGAGTTGAAAAGTTCTGTTATTTAAGACATACAAATACAAGCCAAGAGAAACAGATTAAATGAAGACAGATACAGCTGAGCTGACATAAAAAAACAGAAAGTGATAGATTCTATTACACAGCTTCTCATTAATCTGATGAGCAACATGTATACTGTAACAACCCCAAACTCCAAATGTCTAAACACTTAAATATGCCCTCTGCTTTAAAGACACCTACTTTTGGGGGAAGTTAAAAATCACACTGATAGAGAAAGTTACGATGAGGTCTTCAAAAATGTTTTCCAAACTCCTACACACTAAGATGTACAAGTCGGAACAAAGAGCATATTCGGTGGACTGTCATTTGAAATTCCAGGTTGATCTCTAAATGTCAGTAAATTCACTTGAGCTTTGATAGTTTGAAATAAAAAGTCTTTACCATGAAACTCACAGAAAAAAGCACTTGAGGCTGCTGTGGCTCAGTGGTAGAGTGGGTTGACTCTCAGTCAGAAGGTTGGCAATTCGATCCATAAGTCCGGCAGTCTAAGTGTGAAAGTGTCTTTGAGCGAGACACTGAACCCCAAGTAGGTCCCCAAAGGCATGAACAGGTGTGTGGATGTCTATGAATGTGACGCGTACTGCTGGCCAGTTAGGCACTTTACGTAGGAGTTTCTGCTACCAGTTTGTGAATGTGTGTGAATGGGCGAGTGACGTGTAATGTCACAAAGTGCTCTGAGTGGTTAGATGACTTAAAAAGCACTTTATAAGTGCAGTCCATTTACCAGTTTATTATCAGATCAATAATATTCTCAAATTTGTTAAAAAAAAAGATAGTCTTAAAGGAGCAATATGTAACGCTGACATGTAGCGTTTGAAATGGGTAGTGTAGTCATAATTCAAAACATTGAAGAGAGCCGCCAAGATATGAGAACTGGTCTCATATCTGGCAAACCGAGGAGCCTTAAAGCTGCATACCTTCTCTGTTCAAAACAAATACAGACCATTCTGCACCCGGATCAAAATGTAGAAGGAGGGAACTACTGACTGCTGCATTGTTGTCAGAGAAGCCAGTGCTTCAACATAGCATGTTTCCTTAATGTTTGATTATATAGTGAGCACAGTTTGTAGATATCTTACATATTGCTCCTTTAAATTCAACACTTGGCTCTTGTGCACGTATGTCTCACATTATTCTGCTTTATGAAAATGATCCTGACACACCAACAGTTTAGTAGACTGACAGGTGTGTAGTACGGACCTGATGCTGGTCTCTTGGCTGGTGGGTCCAGTCCTGGTTTGAGTCCTGGTTTGAGCATCGGGAGGACTCTGGGCCAAACTCCCCAAAGCAGACAGGTAGGACATCACCTGTCAGAAATGACAAGGTCATACATGCCCTCACACTGCAAGTTAATGTGTGTGTGTAGATGCTCTGCTTCACTGTAATGTAATGGGTCATCATATCACCAGGCTTTAGCTCTTGAGCAAGGATATGTTGTATATTTAATACTCACTGCACAATTGAAATGACTATATTTTTACCTTCAATCAGAACACAAAAGCACGGTGGAAAAAGGAAAGAACGTGTGCATTTATCAGAAATAGTTTTATCCCGTTTTTTAAAACTTGAAAACAGAGCTAATGGCACTATCTGTGACTTGTTTGCCTGAGTCAATATTATGTATAGAAGCTATTTTGCACAATATTATTTAGTGTCTTCATCTCTTACTGGACAGAGCTACAAATAACAGCTGTGACTCACACAAGTCAGAGGTGCGTGTCTCAAATCACGACTAACCCTGTCAAGGGCAAATGATGACAGGAATGATCAAAGCAATGAGGTTTCCCACTGGCACCGAATGGGAGCTGTGTGAAGAACAAGAACTTTAAACACACACACACCATCTTCTTTAGAGAGAGAGGATCATCTCCAACTGTGAATCCATTACTTCTGCAAAGATTCTTGAATATGGCGTCGGCCATCACCAGTTTCAGCCTGGTGGAGCGAATCCTGATAACCACATTAGCCAGAATCACTGGAGACAAAGCTAAAATTCAAAACAGAGTGACAACACATGAGACACTGTTACTGAATCCATTTGTCTTTAAGGAGAGAAAAACAAATTAGAAAGACAAAAGAAAAAGAAAAAAATTCAACTTCAAGTTTTACACAGCGTGTTTCAATATGTTAATGTATTATGTATTATTTTTACTACTAAATATTGTTATTCAATTGTAAATAATGATCACAAGCTCACAAAATTAAATAAAAAAACAGACTGCTACAAGCAGGCAGAACACACACAAGACAAACCACATTAGAAATGTCAGGGTAAATGAAAACAGATATTCTTTGTTGATTTTCTTCTTCTGTACTTAATAGAGTTTTACGTCATACCCTGGCTGATAACTGCAAAGTGCTCTGCGAGGTCTTTGAGACCCTTTTCCACCAGGCTCAGGTTCAGTTTGAAGTTCTGCTGACACCAGAACTCCACCAACACGGACAGGAGGTTCAGCAGGGTGTGCAGCACATGAGGCTCCTGCTGCTTATCCCTTGCACTGTGCTCCTTCAGTGGAGACAAAGAACATTAAGCTGTGGGCGAGCTGCACGGAGTGGAATGACTGGAAGATGTACCATAACATCCAATCAAAACAATTCATACATGAGTATTTACCTGATTTGCAGCTTGTATCAGCTGTTGGAGAAGTTGTTTCACAGCTCGGGACAACAGCGTGGAGCGCTCCCAAACAGTCCAGAAGGTTCCATACAGCAAAGAACCTGAAGCTGAAGACTGAGAGACTCCAGTTCCTTCAGGCAGCACAAACTCCCTGAATCAGAGAGGGGCAGACATGGCTGATAAACAAAAACTTTTGATTGGGACAAAAAAACAAAACGTAAAACAATTTATTCTAATAAATCATAGGCAATATTTCTCTCATAGTTTATCCACATATATCAATACTTAGGACTACTTTAATCAACTATGATGATGATTAAGATATGATGTTTTAACACTTTGTAACTTTTTAGTTCTATCTGAGAAGCCGCTCACTATTCTTGCATGGACAAAGACTTTGCAATACCAAACAAAATCAACCCCATCTCCCACACTGAATAAATCTAAGTGGTTACCCGGCAGTGATAGAGTGGAGTTCTCCCTGGAAGACCTTGAGGAAAAAATCCAAGAGGTCCCCGTAGAAATGTAACAGTGTTGGCAGGGCGGGCCCAGGGAGCGGGTGACAGGTGACCTCACTGGAGAGACAGTAGCTGAAGGAGTACACACATATGGAGGAACATGAAATAAAGAATATATATTTTTAATATTAAAACGTACAGTATGTAAAAGTACATTTATGTAATTTGACATTTTGTTACCTGATGGCCGTCTCTAGAAAAGGCCACATGCCCGTCTTACACCGAGGGCACTGCAGTACCTGGTTGTAATATTTCTTTCCTGTGCTGGGAGCCAGCCAGGGAGGGTTGTTAACAAGCAGGTTATTCATGACCTGATGAATGTGTCTTAGGAAGACAGGGGTGGCATTTCCCTGTCATATTTGTAAACAGACAACAAGTGAGTTTTAGTGGTTGAGAAATTTAGGTGACAGTTGAGTCTAATTATCTTCAATGCAGATAAGGTAGTTCCAAAAAACAAATGTGGTTTATCCAGTTTCACTTTAATGAACACCCTGAGGCTGAGGCAGCAGCAGGTGGGAATTCCTGCACTTTGGTAATGCTGGTCTCACCTGCTGTGCGTAGTCTATGAGGGAAACCAGATGAGCAGCTGGTGGCAGCAGACCTGGGTACACAGCACTCCTGATTGAGTCCAAGGCTTCAATGAAGAGCCCGCACTCTATCATATTTCCAACATTGCTGAAGTCTGTTTCTGTAGCCTGGAGGAATAAAAGACCAATGATGAAATGTAAGAGGTATATGGAAAGGACGGAAAACATTGCACTCAAAGAGACGGATGGGTGAAGGAGGAGGAAAAAGGCAAGGGCAGAAGGGTAATGGAAATAGGAAGTGAATGGACATCACAAGTTCCTGGGGGTCATTTCTGACTGTCTGTTATTGGCAAGTAGCATATGGATTCAGAAAGTACAGAATGGAAATACACGAGCACTTATAATAGCAGTCTGATGGAGATCCACTTGGGTAAGGTGCGGACAGGACAGTGGAGAGTATTGTTAATAGGCCTGCCAATCAAAACTCTCAGATCAGCTGACAGTGCTGGTTAAATTGGTGACCTGAGTATGATGCGCCCTCGCTCTTAGTGTCACTTTCCATTGAAATGTATGACATAAAGGAAATTGAATGACCTGATCTTCTTGATGAAACACAGTTATTTTAGAAATGCATCGGTTGTGTGTGAGTGGTGGGCAGGTATGTGCGAGTATCTACCTGGGACTGCGGATGGTACGGGTCATGGTAACCAAGAAATTCAAGGAAGCACAGTCTCGGCCGGCCCTGTAGTGAACGACCCCATTAACAATGTCAAATGCATACAACATAGCTGAAAGAGGTCACTGATGTGAACAGAATTCCAGAAGAAACTAAAGTTTATTGAGCCACTGTCCAACTGTAAACTCAATTATATTGAAAACTCTTAAAAAGTTTTACAATTAAACAAATGAAATGAATACATACCTCCTGTTTGATGACATAATCCCTGAGCTCTGTCTCCAGTTTAGAGAAGTCAGCATCGACAAAACTCGCCTTCCTTTCCTCAACTGGAAGATCATCTTTTATGTTGTAGACATCCAAATAATTGCTCTGCCAAATATGAAAAAAGCAGACAGCGTAATACAATATACTCAAACAAATGCTCCACTTTAAATAGCTTTGATATAACTTCTGAAGTACGCCTCCCGCCCAATTACAGCTAGGATCAGCTCCAGCCCCCCCCCCCCCGCGACCCAGAACAGGACAAGCTGTATAGATATTGGATGGATGGATGGATGGATAACTTTTAAAGTAACACATTTTAGAAACTAATCTTAGCTAAAGTAAAAACCTTTGAACGCACTGACTGCAATTAGCTGAAAACCAAATGTCACTTGAAAATGTCAATTTAAAAACTAATCATATCAAATGCCAAAGGCTTAAATGAGTCTAACTTACCCCAAAGAGATGTTTGACAATGTGTCTTACAGGATAGCAAGGAGCATTGTGGGATTTGGAGTCATCAGTGACTGGTTTTGCCATAACATGAGTGATAGAGGCACATGAAGGAAGAGGACAGTGGTATACTTTAGCCCTGCCTGCTTTTAACAGCCTAGGAACAATAGAAAATGATCAATTTGGTAACATACTTACTAACATTTTATAAATATAAAGATAGATTGTTACGATGGTGAGTATAAGGTCGCCTCACCGTTTGAACACGGCCAAGTTGGTGGGGTCTTGGACCATTAGGAGGACCCTCCAGCCCTGGAAGGCCCCTTTGAGCCTCCCACTTGTCACCTTCCTCCTCCACTGTCTGACGGGATAGAAGGAAGACGTGGAGCCAGTGGGAATAGAGATTTCAAAGGGTCCCTCTGCCAACCAGGTGCCATTCTTGACACTTTCCAACACATAGTCTGGAAACACAACCCACTTTCCTATTTAAAAAAAAAAAAAAAAGAGAACGGTCTTGTTATGTCAACCTTCAAAAATGAACAAGCTGTTGTTGTGTTTCATCAGAAAGGCCTGATATGATTCTTTAATATTCAAAATCATCATAACTGACCTGACGCACAGGCGGCCAAAAACTTCTCACTCAACAGAACCTTGGGGATGATCAGATGGGTGCTTTCACACTTATACACCTAGATGATGACAGCATCAGTGTACGAACATGTAACACACAAGAATAAACTGCAGGTGATCGCTGAAGATTTATTTTTTCATCATGTTACAAACAAAATCTACATCTGTTGGAATAACTTGATGATAAGGTGAAAACTTCTGTGAGGAACTTTGGGGATGCAAACACTTTTGGCAAGCACTTAGGACAAAGGGGGAGAATGATCTCTTTGCTGATCATGTCCCACAAGTGGAAGAAGTGGCATCCTTTTTTACTTTTAAATGTCTTTCTGAACTGTTTGACTGAACATTGCATTTCTTCAAGTAAGTGAATATGCATTTGTCAACTCTTCGATGTTCAAAGAAAAGCTCAGGGTTCATTATTTCGGTTCTTAAGTTGCAAACATTTTATAGCCATAGTTATTTTGATTCGTAGCCATTTTTTTTTTTTTTTGATAAATATGTTTCGTAGGGATCACTACTCACTGAGCCACCTATGTGTGTTCCACCTAGCTGCCGGATTCCCTGGACCAAAGCTCTCTTCTTGTCCCGGTTCTTGATGCCAGAGATCTGAAAAACACGGGTGGAGCTCGCCATCCTAGCAAGGAAAAAGAAATAAAGGAACATAAAATGAATGTTGACTCTGACAAATGTTTGTATAAAACAAGAAGAATAAAGAAAGTTATCCTACAGTTCGTGTTTAAATACATGACTTGGAATGTCTACATATATGCATTGTAAATAACACAGCATTAGGCTGTGTTGTTTGGGAATTTAGATACAGTACATGCATGCAAAAACAATTTTATAGTCTCGGAGTAAACAAATTGATTCTTGATCATTTTGTAGAACTAAATGTCCAGCTGTACAGTATATTTTAGACTGTATTTTTACAGCTACACAGTAGACTGGTGTGTGATCCTGTACCTTTCTCATACTACTAATGATGACTGTGTCCTCCCAGCTGTATGCAGGAGCTGCCAAAACTCCGACACCAACACAAATATGGCCAGTGTTTCACACCAGTGTCGGCCTGCTTCTTCCGCAAATACCTTCGACCAGTTTCATCAGCAATTTTCCTTATCAAAGTTAATAAACGTTGCAGAAGTTCACCACCGCCTAACTACCATGTGTTTACAGCTTCATTGCACAGCTTACTACTTTGGTAAGGGGAGATTTTTCTTATTACAAATATTTATTGCAGTTATTCGAAAGAATACGTCGACTTTGTCTCATTTAGTAACGCACAGAACAGCTCCATAATCATCTGTTCGACGAAATGCTGGAAAATATTGTGAAAAGTAACACCTGTCCCCGGCACGGTGGTTGACGACACCCCCTATTCGGATTGTCACTTGGACTGTTCCACCGAGCGGAAGTTTTCAGTTCGATTTCCGGGTCGTTGTCACGGACGCTTTCTATCCCCCGGAAATAACACCGTCGACAACTGGATAACATGCAACACCTCTTGATTAACTTGCAAGTTTAACGATCGATAACAATGATTTGTTTCCAAATGAAGTGGAGACTTGTGGAATCGCACGGCTGTATGCAAAAAACCCCACCTGTCTCTCGTCCGGTTTACGATCGCTGAGTATGACAGTCACATTCTTTAAACTACATTTCATTATCGATTAAGATCATTTTCTTATAGACAGATGTCAAGAACAAGTTAAGGCAAATTACGCTGGTCACTTCCCCCTACATGTAACAACACTGGGTGGAGAGAGGAATATAAAAGATCCTGAGAAAGGTAAGACAGCCTACATCACCTTTACACTTGACCTATGGTGTTTTTTTTCAAGAGAATGTACCACATGAGAAGGATTCAGATAACCTATCAAAATCAACAAGTGCATTGCTGTTCTGGGAGTGATCTGCGTTAAGCTGCAGGACCGACTTTATCCCCTTTCTGATCCACTCAGGTGAACAGCTCTGCATTACGGTTCAAGGGCTCGCTGTTTCACTCATGTTCTTATTATAACACAATCATATTCTAGAAAAAGACTATATCATAATGATCAAAATATTATCGAGCCATAGTGAGGAAATGGACATTTTTAAACTTTTGAAAAACATGAATTCTGATTATACATTTTCTTTGTATCATAAAGTCATAAGTGAAAATCATTCCAAATACTTAGACTATAATACTGTTAAAAAACACTCACGGATATCTGATGTCTTGGAAATAATAAATAGATTAATAGCTAAGATATATATGGCCAACCAAACACCATTAAAAAAACAAACAAGTCAATAGCTGGGCTCTCACTGATCTGTTTCTACACAGATCAGCAATTTGGTTTGCACTGAGGCCAGACAACAGGAATTAGTTACACAAATTCAAATCAAATGAGTTTAAACATATTCTTAAGCCTTTGTCCTGAAAGGTAGTTGATTCACAAGCTCCAGCTTCTCATATGTGGTGATGTTCTGCTGTTTTGTCATTGGTAATCACAAACCATTTTTTTTTGGCTATTTGGCTTGACAATAAAATCTTTAACTGAGTTTTTTTCTCTCATGGGTCTCGTACATTTGGATGGGTACTTTGGGCTATCTGCCAACAATATTTATCACTTGAGTTTAATTAATAATGCAAAAAACTGAGGCTTGTGACCATTTGAGCACCATGCATCTTTCGAATGCATGTTTTATATTTACTTTTTCCCTGTCAGATTCTTTGTAACCTTATATAGATAGATAGATAAATGGATACTTAATTAATCCTTTGCAGGAAATTACACCATCACAGCAGCTGCAATCACAGTGAAGACACAACATAAAAACTGGACAAATAACAATCATAATAATAATAATACCATGTAACTTTATGTTTAAGAGGTTGTTGTTTAAGTTCTCCTGTAGTACGCACTTTAGTAGAGGAGTGTTTTGCTTTCCTGAAGTATATCATTCGGGATGCATTGAGCTACAAAATATGAACTGCCTAATAATGTTGAATAATGTTAGTAGTTGCATTTGACTCATTGCCTTCACGCAGGATTAAAGTCATGAATTATGCTATAACCACATAGGTATTTATTATGATGACGCCAGGTTCTTGCACAGTCATAAATGTTTTTAAGGAAGATATTATCACCTCACATTTCCCTGTGGTAAAGATAAAAAGTGGCCGATATATTATTTAACAAGAGTAAGGGCGTATTAAATTGAGCAGAATTGTCACTGTATCAAGTCTTATGAGGCTAAAGCCCATCACTACATAGACATGACTTATTGTGCAGGAAAACACAATCAGTCTTAGCAGTGCATTGCAGCAGAAGTGCATGTTTGCACATTGAAGCCATGCTCCCCCCTGGGCATGCATCAGATAGTTCTCAGCTGTGTTGTGATCTCAGAATATGCACCTATTTAATTTATTATGTTTCCTCCACAGCCGACTGTTAGGTACCCCTTTTAAAATAATGTTGACTTTAACTTGACATGCTCTAAGTGGCTTTAAAGCGGTGGCCTGGGGGACGCGCTGCTAAATATTTCAGGACAAACTCATTACTGTAAATGGGCCTGTGTGTTTGCCTGGCTGGGGTAGACAGGCAGCGGCAAGAGAGAGAGGACAGTGATGTGTGTGTAAGAGTGTGTGTGAGAGACTGTTCCTTCCCATGTTCTAATAGATGTGGAGTGGATGTCTCAGTGCCTGGCCCAGTTGTCCCTGTTGCAACACTGTGAAACACACAGGGGCTCCTCCAACATCTGCTTTGTAAAGAGCTAATGACAAGACAATGGAGACCAGATGATTTAAAGTCTAGTACTAATGAGGCCCTGTGTGCTGCTTGGAGAATCCTGACATATACACACACACACACACACACACACACACACACACACTCACATGTAACACACTCGTGGTTAAGATAACAGATGATTTGTCGGCAGACCAGGAGGCAAACACCCAGAAGACATACAGTGTACACATTCAGACCTGCTGTCCATCTGCTTTGTCTGTCTTTCATACACATAAAGAGAGGCATAAACAGACACTATTTAAAACCGCTTGTCTGGCTCGGCCCATATAATTACAATATTGAGTTCCTAATCCATGGATTTAAAATCTTCTTCCCTTTTAGCAATGGCTGCCTTCTCAAACAGCGGCGTGGAGGGAGTATGATGATGAGGGGAAACAGTAAGAGAGAAGAAGAGAGGGAGAAATAATAAAGGACAAGCTTAACTGGTGAGGCTGTCAGTGGAGGAAAATAATATTTGTCCAGCTGGACAGGCCTCCCTTTGTGCAGGCTAAATGA
The DNA here is from genome assembly GCF_963584025.1 of Labrus mixtus. Classification (NCBI taxonomy): domain Eukaryota; kingdom Metazoa; phylum Chordata; class Actinopteri; order Labriformes; family Labridae; genus Labrus; species Labrus mixtus. The sequence goes on along the minus strand of NC_083616.1, from coordinate 14,107,100 downwards.
AAGTTGAGCTTCCTGTCTGCCCTGTCAGGGAGAGTGGCACAGACTGTGTGCAGCGGCGAAGAAGCGGAGCGCAGTGCGGGGAGCTGTTTGGAGTTTGACAGGGATTATTAAAATCAGAGCAGATGACGAGGAAAAGGGGCGAGAGGCGGAGGAGTGTGAGAAAGCCAAATTGACACAGACACTCTCCATTACCTTCCACTTGACTCGCGTTGATGACAATGTTGATATGAGACCCAGCAACGCAGCACCGGCGTGGGATTGGCTGTTAGCATGAGCGTTAAGCACCACAGGGTGGGGGGTGGGGGGGGGGCGGCCCTCAGTTCTGGCAGAGACGTAAGGAGATGAGTTGTTTATTTAAAGCCTTGACTGAAGTGCACCTCACCTCATTGTTTATTTATTTGGTCTATTTTTTTTTCCTGTGTTAACTCACTGTAGTGTCAGGAGGTGGAAATGGTGAGAGGCTGAGGCAATGCATTTTGATCAGGGGATCTGAGGGAAGAAACTGCTTTTGTTGATGATAAGCTTCCTTATTTGCAGGTGTTCCTGGTGCAATTGATTTGTGTCCCCTAATAATACTCCTGTTGGAGGAAACTTCAAATTACTTCAGTCTGCATGACTGTATGTATGTGTGTGTGTGTGTGTGTGTGCAGGATGTGTTTAGTTTCTTGACAGACAGCTGTGATAATAAAAACCCTCCGGATCTCTGTTATTTGGTGTCACCTTTAATTGTTAATTTAATGCGAACACCAGTGCTGTCTTTCTCATTACATTTCTTATAAACGGAAAGATGTCATGTGTAGTGTTTCTCATTTCATACAGTAAGGTCACCTATCTGTTTATTTTTTCTCTAGAAACATGGAGTGGCCGGGGGAGTTCCCTGAAGACCATGCGTTTGTGGAGCTGCTGGTTCCAGGGGTTTCCAGTGCATCAGATTTTGAACAGCTACTTAAAGACACAGAGGAGAAACTCAATCTTAATGCCAACAGGTCAGTCAGAGTTATAAAAGCATTAACTTAAAATGCCCTCTTGATCTTGTTTTTTTTTTTTTTTTTTTAACCTGAAATGGTAATAGTTATGCCATTTCTACTTTTATAATTTTCTTCCAATCTCCCCTAATCCCCCTTTCTTGTTTTTTTTTTAAACACCTTTAGTGTCTAAACTTTATGATCTGAAAGCCAGACTGAAACTAAGCACTCCCCCAGCTGACAGAGGCATCCCAAATAAGAAGACACAGACACGACAGTAAAGTTTTTAAAGCAGCCTCTTTTATGGGATTATTATCTGGCAGGGTCTCCCACTTCTTTCTTTGGATCTCGGGTTGAATGACAGAAAGTGGAGTGCGATACAATGCACAATTTAGTCTGAAAGGAAATCACAGGCACAATAAAATGAATGTTTAACAATTACCTCGACAAACATAATCAAAGCTCCCGCGTGTTTATTGTGATGGATTTTATTTCCTCACTTCTGCAGAACTTGTTCATTGTGGATAAAGAGTAAGGGGGAAAGACGGCTTACAGTGAAGGTGTGTAGTCAGGCTCTGTTTTTTTTTTTATGACGATTCTGACACTTGCAAGGTTAATTTGAAATGGACTTGAAAAACACCAGTTAAATAGTTTACACTGGTATGCCATCTTATTTAAAAAGCACTGCAGGCCACTCCCACTAAGGTCCTCTAGTTCAGAATCAGAAATACTTTATTAATCCCAGAGGGAAATTCGATCATTACAGTTTCTCCAAAATATACAGTATAGCAGTAGAAATATAGTAATAAAAACATTTACAGACATATTTACTTCAACACATAAGGCCGTTTCCTCAACTGATTCAGAAATTTCTTCCAGAATTGATCTTGGAAATTCCTGGCAGAAAACAGTCTCTATGTCTGTGTCCATAGGAAAACAGTGAGCGCACCGACACTACCAGTCCCCACGGCCGGGCTCGCGGCGGCCGAACTCCCGGCGGCTGGGCTCCCGGCGAGCAGCCGTCTCGCCACTATATTTATATATTTTTGCCATTGTCAGCTTTCTCCATTGAGCCTGTTAGCATAGCTTCCAAGCAATATGGCGGACGTTAAGTTTCAATTCTGGGAGTGAGTTCCCACCCACTGATCTGTGATTGGTCTGTAGCTTCAGTGGTCTAAAATATGAGGAACTAGCGTTGTAGTTTCACCTTGCTAACCGCAACAGTTTCCAGTTCCATTTTGCGTCACTGGAAGCTCCTTTTCAGACTTAGAAATACAAAGATTTCACATCTCAGGGGAAAATGAGGGCGGGATGCACGACCATTCAAAAATACTACCTGGTTTCTAATGATACAAAGCTTAATGCAAATGGGTGAAGTTTCACTTTCTTTTTCTTCTAACTAACTCTCTTCCCTCTCATGAAGACATCTATTAACCCAGTCATATTTTTAGTTTTTTAGAAATTCACAATGAAAACTGATGTCAAAAGTGAATAGTAAACACAGTTTGCTTAGAGGTGATGTGTTGTGAGCCTTAAGAAAAACCCTTACTGCCCGGAATGCAAAAATCTCAACTTTGAACCTGCGTTGAAGATTTAAATCAAATGTGAAGAAATTTCTTTCAATAGAGAATGAAAAGATGTTTCTGTTTAGCAGTAGTGAATGGATTTAAAAAAGAAAATCTTAATTATGAGAAGTTCTTGGCCTTGTGTCTAACAAAGCCTTTATTTAAAATTCAGAAGGGCAACAGTGCAGAGGGATCAAAAAGACTAGTATCTGTGTTCTTGTACCCAAACAATAGTCAAACAATGTGATCATAAAAGACTGTAAAATAAGAGTCAGAGGGGAAGTTTTGGCAAAGAACAGTTTGTAAAATTCTGACACATTTCACAATGCGTAAAAAGTGCAAGCTGACTATGACCTCCATGTACAAGTAGAAACACATAGATATGATACTCACTATACTGCAGGTTCATACACACTATGACTTCAACAAAGAAAACATTCAAGGCTAGGGTTAGGGGTTAGGGGTAACAAGTAGATTGTTTTATTATTAGAAAGATATGTTATTAATCCTTTACAGGAGATTACATTATCACTTCAGCTACAATCACAGCCAGGATCTCACACTGAATACAAACATTTAGGAACATAAAAGCTACAGATAAAAGTTAAAAATAGTGTTTAAAGCATCATTTAACTATCAAATGTGACAATGAAGGATTCTAAAGAAATGAAAGGAATTGTCTAAACTTTTATATAGTGAATAAATGTAGGTACAAATGTATGTACAGTATAAATACAAGGATATCAAACTGTTTTCTGTGCGAGTGTGCATGTTAGTTTTTATACCATCAAATGTGTGTGTTTGGATCCACTTAACATTGTTCTCACCTTTCACTCAAATGTTATCTTCTGTGATTACATTCTACTTCTCTTTCTTAGATTGTATTGAGAAAGGGCATGATCAAACTTTAAAAAATATATACAGTATCTACTTATATATATATATATATATATATATATAAATATATAGCTAACATTGGTTCTGACTTTGTTGTCAAGTGTTTGATTACATAAAAGGATGAATCTTTTTTCATTTCTATTAATTTCTGGAATAATCTTATGTAACAGCTGAGATTAGATTTTGTGTCCTGAAGACTGAAATTTAGACATCTGTCATTGATGGCACACAGGGATAGTTGGAGAGCACAAACAAAGTGATGAAAAGAGAGACATCAGGGGGAGAAGAAAAAGAGAAATCTATATTTCAGGTCTTTTATCGTTTTTGGCGTTGTGAGGCTGAGGGCAGATGATGAAGGACAGACTAAATGTAGCAAGTGAACAAAGCCTCACTCTGGCACCATTAGTGTCTGACTGGGACTCATGTCTTCGACTCTCTCTCTCTCTCTCTCTCTCTCTCTCTCTCTCTCTCTCTCTCTCTCTCTCTCTCTTTTTCCTTCCTTCTTCTAAATGGGAACATAATAATTGAAGATTCCACATCTTGAAACGAAAACCCTTGGGTAGGTAATTCAAGGCTTATTACTGAAGGCCTGGCCATTTTTCTGCTTTCTAAGCATTAAAGGGTTATTTTGTGTTCCTGCAGATGGGAGAGGGATAACCATTATGAGAACAAAGCATCCAGATAATGGAGAATGGGGCTAAAAATAAGGCAATCCTCCTCTCGCCATGGGGGGGACCACTGGTCATTGTCTGTCAGGCTGCATCCAACTTCCTCCCAGACTTCTTCAGGACAGGTATCCAGGCTGACAAAATATAGCAAGGCCTCTCTTTTTTTTTGCCCCAACCAGGGTGGGCTCCAGATACATACAATAACCCACACACACACACACACACACACACAAACACACACACAACCACAAGCAACTACAGCTTATTCACCTGCTGCCTAATTGACTTATCAGTGGGACAAATTACAGAAGTAGAGGAAAGGAAGGGAAGCCGAGAGATGGAGCAGGACACAACCGTGAAGGACTTCAACCTGCTCCCAGTTCTCGGATGTCACATATCTGCCTAAGAGCTGCTTCCTAATTGCGGGAGATTAAGATAGGCTGACAACAGAGCCTGCTCCACCAAATTGAAATGCTGTAATCCATCAGTTTTCATCAGATGGGACAGGGGAGAGCGGTGCAGAGTTTGGGGGTCGGACCACCAGTAAAAGACCTCTAATGAAGTGTCAGCACAGGCCTGGAGACTGCACACTGGCCTCTGGTTTCATACTGGCAAGGCAAATGGCTTTACTATTGGCCTGCCAATCTTGATCAGGCTTAAATATCAGTAGTTTTGAATTTGATTCTGTATGTGTCAGTACTTCAGATATTTAGGGTTTTGCAGAATTTTACAATATCGTGCAAGGTTCCTTTTCAATGCACACAAATACTGATCTCTAGCCTTCGCAGCATGTAGTTGATTTTGTGTTTAGCTGTGCGTGACACGTGTGTTAAGTTAGTATATCAGCTGTATCTCTTCTCCGGTATCATTGGCCTGGCTTTGGGGGCTCAGGGCACTAAGTGCGCGACAGGCTTGGCCAGCACGGGATCTGTTTTCAGCCTGTTCATTCAAACCCATTCACTCCCTTTCCCCCTCGCAGAATGGGGCCCTTTGATGGAGGAGATATTTAGTTCTCAGGCGGCCGGTTTGGCACTGACTGGAGCTGAGGCTTGAAAGAGATCTTCATGCCTGCCCCCGATGCCTCCCCTCCCCACCTCCTGTAGGCATGCAGAGAGAGCGGAGCGCGACAGACAGACAGCCCCACAGCAGCCCACCCACACTAAATTAATTCTGACAAGGAACTTAAGATAACGTCAAAGCGCTGACTAATCGCAGGATTGGGTTTCTGTAAGTCACAGAGCTGTGAAATGTGCCATCATATCTAATAAAAGACCTCCGGTTGTTCCCTTTCTCTCTCAGCGGTGGTGAAGGTTGGGGGGGGGCACCATTGCGGTGTCGACTGTCAAGCTAGGCCGGTCTGAAAAACAATTAGATTTCACTTTGGCAGTGAAAGTGTAAGTGTGAGTGTATATGTGTTAGGGTAAGATGATTGACATGTTTGTCAAGAGGCCTAAAGAATGCTTTCCTCCTGGTTTCCTCTGCCTCTCTTCTCATTCTGCAGCTCTTTTGTTGAGTTCTGCTCCGGTGTTTTTGCCATTACAGGTTTGTCCATTGTCGTCTTTACTCCGAAACTGGAGTGGTTTTATTTTCCACGACTATTTCTGTTTTCTACGTGTTTTTTACCCTGCTCTTTTCTCATTCCCTCTCTGTCTCTTTGCTCAGTGTCTGAGCTGTTGGAGGGGGAAGTCATCATGTTCCGAGCTAATCCTGCCGAGTTGATTAGGCTGCAGGTAGCTTTTCCACTGGCAGGCCAAAGGTCGCAACATTGTAGAGAGCTGGATGGACTTCTTGACACAGACCATCCACATTGACTTTATAACTTACAGGAGAAGGCCCTAAGGAGAGGTAATTGAAAGGATCGAGTAAAGAAAATCAGGAAAGTACGAGTTTCAGGGAGAGAGAAGAGAGAGATTGGCGATAGAAAGAGGGGAAAAAAAACTGTGGAGGAAAGGATGGAGAATGTACCTGAGGAGGCTTGTGCTGCTGCTGTAACCAAGAGAGGTCCTGGGAAGTTTAATCCAGCTTCTAACAGAAGATAAGCCATCAAGTTCATTTCCCAAATGTAGTCCACTTACATTTCCTGCTTTTAATGAACATCAGAGAGTCGGTGAAAAGTGAGCTACAGATGGAAGCCCATTCTAAACCTGCTGTCTGTGTTAAGTCCTGGGGTGGAGCCCAGAATGAACATCCATTTTTTATGACGTACCATAAACACACATGCTGCCATTTAATTTACAGAGAGATGTCATTGTAAAACATGTCATGTGACATAAACTAATTCGTCATTCCTTTTTACATTTCTTAACGTCACATTGATTCTTAAATATATATATTTTTTCTCTTCGTATTTTTTTAAGTATGCCTTAGTGAGAACTATAAACTCCAAACAGAAATAAACAAAATGATTTGTAGAGCCCCTTTAACACACACACTGCAAACTGTCCCACATGTTTGGGAGTTGGGTGTGTTACATATATAAAGTAAATGGTTTGAACCATGAGGACATTATTCACCCTGACCCTATCCGGACCATTGATGACAAGCCTCCTAATAAGATTTCTGCACAAAGTCAGGATGAGCGGATGTGTAAACACAGAAGGTGATATTGAAGTGAGTGTGCAGATGATGACGTTTACATCCTGAGACCACTGCGAGGCAGGCTCAGTCTTCATGCATGTAATGAAGCTGCTTCATACACTTTCCTGTTTGCCAGCATGTTCTTTTTCACTCTTTAGTCTAAATTACAAATATGTCCAATGTGTAGAAGGACAACTCTGGGAAATGTCCTGTTCCAGAAATGTTCAGTTTCAGTGCATGTGGGAAAGAGGCTTACGTTACCATGGATTGGTGAAAGATAACACAAAGAAATAAACAGTTTTGTGTTGTTAAAAGTTGTCTTTTCTTTTTACGCCCTACACCCTCAGCCAACTCTCAGCCATGCCGTTTATGTTTTTGACCTTGCCGAAGCTGTGTTTTACATCTTATAAGCTTTGGGCGAGCACAGTTAAGGGATTCTGCACCCACACAATCTGTCAAACGTTGGGGCAATTTCTTTCAAATAAAATAATCAATTAAGCAGTGCAGAAAAACAGGCAGACACATACACACAGACACACACACACACACAGGGTAAGGTAAGAAAACAAATGTTAAATACCTTTTTTAATGGTAGTTTGGTAGTTTTGCAATTGCTTTACAATCAAGGTTTCAATCAGTCAGCAAGTTGGTGTCAAGAGACTAAAAGTGACATTATCTTAGAGAGAGAGAGAGAGATAGAGGAGATAGTTAAGAGAGAGAGAATGATAGTGTTGAACCTAGAGGATAACGGTTTTGTAACAGTCTATAACATTTTATCCCCCTGCGTTTTCCCCTCTGAAAGCAAAGTGTGTCAGATTGAACGGTTATTTAATGTGTTGCCATTGTGAGACATCTGGATGCGTTCATGGCCCAGGAGCAGGCAGGAGGTGGTTTATAGACCTGCAGTACGGGATGAGCTGTCTGATGGGGAAATGACACATTGGCCCTGTACCATGAATACAGACACATATACAAGAATGTATAGGTCTGCAGCAAATCAAGTTTGTTATTGATATTTTATTTACGGATTTAGTTAAATGTGAAGATAAGAAATATTTAGTTATGTTTCCTGTATGTTTTACCACAGACACGTTCAGACAAAGAACATGTGAACACAATCACAGTATTCACAAAACCATAACATGTTTAATTAAGCGGGTATGTAGCCCCTTTTCACACAAACACACACACACACCCACACACACTTACACACTGCCTTACACGGCCAAATATATATGCATTGATTTGCATGGAAATGACTAAACATGTCGAGCTCAAAGATGTCATTTCTAATCCGTCATATTAAAGGGGAAGCGGAATAGCTGATGCAGCCTGTTAAAATCAAAAGAGCTGTGTGTGTGCGTGCGTGTGTGTGTGTCAAGGGGAAGAGTAAGACGTGAGCAGCAAGTAGTGTGTGTCTCAGATGCCTGCCGTTGCCTGTAACACCACTTCACGCCAAATGCTTAGCACACACTCACACACACTGATACATTGATGTCTGTGTTCATTACTGTTGATGCTTCTGTGTCTGTCATCTCATGGTGCGGACACTGAATCAGTGAAGGAGAGCTAAGCGTGATGGAGTGTGTAGGTCCATGTGTATCTTCAACATGGTGTCTATGGGGTCCATGTGTTTGGATGACTGCGTGTTAGTCTTGTGTTGCTGCAGCAGTGTTTATAGTTGGGTTCGATAGAATGAATTGGGTGTGTTTAATCTCTTGAGAGTCTCCTTTCAAATTGGAGACACTGTCGGGACAGTCAAAACACTTTTTTTCAAGCACAGCTGGGTTAAAAAGTTGTTTAGATTAATGGGAACAACTGAATGCTGGAAAACATGGCACATAGGAGAATATAAGATGGGCCAGATCTGATCCATAGCAGTCATATGGTCAAAGCTGCCTTTTTCTATCTTGAAATTCTGAGAAGCTGAGACAAAATTAGGTTCAACATTTTACATTTTTTTGTGTTTTTATACCTTCCTGTTTTCCAAAACCTTGGTATTTTTCACACAATTTCTACTATTAGAAAAATGTGGCATTGTGCTTTTCTCTGGTACCCTGTCCTTGAAATGGATACTCGTTCAGAGTGTCTAGCTCTCACAACTAACACAATGTTTCTTCCTTTGTCTTAGCATTGAACAGCAGCTAAAGGAGCTCCAGGCCAAAATGGGAGACTCCCGGACAGGCGAGCGTCCGCCGAGCCCCACAGAGTGCCTGCAGTGGCTAAACCTCAGAGCGCATAGCAGTCTAAGGCCCGTTTCCGCAGGACATCAAGAGCTCATGGACTTCTTCAAAGCTTTGGTAATACATCAAGGCAGCTTGACACTGACTGATGATGATAATGTTAATAATAACATTACTTTTTTTATTTTACTGATAACAAAGCTAGACCGCTAACTGTGATAATGCTGATGAGAAAGATTGTATCAATATGCTCTGATACTACCAAGTATCCTTAATGATCCAATGAATTGAAATAACATTACATTACCTTATTAACACTTAGCTATCTATGCATGAGCTGTTAAAAAAACACCTCTAGATTTAAGGAGGTAGTTCTTCACATACTTAATGGATTGGTCTGCAAATATTATCATAACTTTTAGATCAGGAAAATCCATATTCTGACCTTTCAGGTCAGCTCTGCAGTATTGTGATGTGTCTAATGAAAGGCCATTTTGTCCTGCAGTCTTCACAGCTGCTAACCTCAGATAGTTTTCTTCTTTCTACAGTAATAATGACATCACTGTTCTCCCTCTGTTCCACTCAGCAACAGTACCTGAGGTCTGACGAGGAGGGCAAAGAGGAGGCGGCCCTTCAATTCTTGCTGAATCTGTCCTCCCAGTGTGGCGTCTGCTTTCCTTGTGCCCCTTCAACCTTCTCCACCTCATCCTCCGTTCATCCTCAACTGAATACCTCCTCAGTCAACTTGGTACATACAGTCAGAGATGATGTCTCATTAGAGGTAATCTATGTAGTTTTTAAATCAGTGTCTTTTCTTGAACAATGTCAACTTAAGCAATATTATTATGAGCCAGCATATTAGCTTCACCTGAACTTTGGAATTTAAAACATGCACTCAAGGAATTTTGTCCATTGTCAATTAAATTGTAATTGATTTAGAAAAGGGTTTAATTTGGCTATTATGGACAGAATGAAACTAAAACAACCTATTGGTCCTAACATATATGTATAGGCACGGAAATATCGTGTAACGGACAATCTGAACCTTGAATCAAGTTTTTTACCAAAATATTGACACACTCACTTGTCTAGGCTTTATTATACCAGAATGATGTCAATTTTCATGCCAAAAGATGACTATTAAGATACCCTCTGATTGACTGTTATGGATTATCAGTGTACTTTTTGCAATTTACCCTCCATTGTGTTGTTTCTTTAAGTATCAGGAGGCATGGGATGATGTGCGTATCCAACTGCGCCGCCACCTGCTGGACCGGCTGTCTTCTCGCAGCCCAGAACATCCACACAAACATATCTCCACTCTGTCCATCATTGAGCGGGTCCATTGTCTGCAGCAGCTGTTCTTTCTTTACCCTGAGTCAGAGGTGCTTTCACATTACCAGGTGTGGTATGCTAGTGTTAATGCATTAATGAAACACTCCTGATAAATATTCCACAATATCAATAACTGATATTTAAACGTACAAGGGATATCCGGACTACAGCTAAGTGTGATTTGGTTGTTTTATTGAAACGCTGTACAAATATGACACAATAGTAAACTTGTGATTTTACAGAGCTATATTTTGATTTAATTATCCAGGGTTTGAGAAGCCAATCTGTGATGGTTCTTCTACTCTCTGCTCTGACCTCGAGCCCCGGTGGTGAGACTGGTTTTGACAGACTGGCTGTTGGCTTTCGTTCTGCGGTCCCAGCTCTGACCCAGGCCTTGACAGAGGAGCTCCATGTCCTTTCAAGACTTGCAGAACCGCACTCCATCCTGGGTTTTATAAATGCAGCCTACCTCAGCACTGTGGCTCAAGAACTGGCCTCCTTGATGGAGAGAGAATGTGAAACGGCCCTGAGGGACAACACCACGCTCGGCAGCAAGATCAAGAAATATTCAGCAAGATCTCGGGCGACTGTAGGTAAGTGGGTTTGTCTACATTTTTTTTCTAATCAAATGGTAATTTGACATGTTCTGCTCATTTTGTTTTCCTCCCGCTCTCCTTGTGTGTCGATATTTGTACTTTATTCAGATGGCAATTACAGCTTGTTTCTCTGAATCTAAACTTCAGTCCTCTCCTCCTGCTCCCTACTGTTACCCAATAAAGGCTGACAATTTTCTCTCACCATTTTTACTTTTCTGTTACTTTTCAGCTGCAGTGTGTAGTGATCTGTGCCAGAGCCAAGGCCTCTGTAAGAGATTGTCAGTAACTGCTGTTCCCGTTGTAATTGCTTTCTTTTTACTGCCCTCTTTCCTGTCTGCCTCAATTTCCTCCTTACCAACAAAAAGACAAAAGCAGCACTTCCAGGGCCAAGGCTCCTTTAGAAGCTACCTCTAAACACTATTTACCACATAGTTTATCTATGACTGTGACGAGTCCTGGTCCAAGGAAATGTCTGTGCCAAATCCAAGGTCTGTCGACTGTGTGTGTAAGCCACTGTTCATTCACTCCTACACCTTGAACCTATGGCAATAAGCATTGTGCCACATGGGAGAATAGTTGGAACTGTATGCTGTTGTCTCAATGCAAGTTCCTCTCAAATGAAAACTAAACTAAACCAAACAAAGTTTAGTAAAGATGACAAGGCTAGACACCTTGACCCGTTCTCATGCTCTTATAGTGGGAAAAGGGAAATTGATTTGTCTTAACCTTCTTAGTGTAATAGAACGATACAGCCACATTGAAAGAACTCTCCAGAAAGGATTTGAGCTTGGTTCAACATTCTGTCGACATTGTTTCATAGCGAAATGGATCTTTGACAGAAAAAGGAATTTGAAGAGGTACTTTTAATATGTGTCGCTGTGATGTTGTTTACTCTGACAAGAGAAGAGCGCGGACCTTCACGCGCTGTGTCACTTTCGATTCTTAATTCCCAACATATTCTCTTTGTTTGTTTCATATTGGCCTATTTACAGCTTGCTGGGGGTAAAGATTCACAAAAAAAATGTAAAGGATGTGAGCCATTGTTTACTTTTTCAAAAATGGTGCACATGTCAGCTTCCCTGCGGATCGGGGAGAGGAGTGCTTTTACATCTGCCATTCTTCGATAAACACACCACCAGCCTCGCGTCTTTTGCACCCGCTCTCCCTCCCTCAATCTCTCTCTTCCCATCTCCCTCTCTGGTTTTTACTTTCCCTCTCCTTAAATGTGAGATGAGAGGAGGCAGCCAGGATAATTGGCCATGCGTCAGTTGGGCTGTTTGATCACGTAACGCGGCGGAGGCTACACACCTACGTGCCGCTCAACAAACCGTCAAATGTAGCACCGGAGGCAGAACACGGCTCCAAAGGGAGCGGGGGACCCGTGCTGTGTAATGATGGTAAAATGGAGCAGTTTTGCCTGTGCTTGCTTTAAGTGTGTGAGTATGTGTGTGTTTGACTATCAGCTGCAACACAGCTTTGAGGGATACAACTGGGAATACATTTTTTTGTTGTTGTTCGTGTTTTAAGTCTCCCCACCCCCCTCCCACCCCCCCCCCCCAAAAAAGCCAAATATCCACCACCTAAACACCCGGGGCTCCTTAAGAGCCAAGGATTGAACATTAATGCGTAATCTGCTTTCACACTTAACTGTCTATACTGTATGCTACGCCCATAATTGTCAAGACAATAATGACAATGGTAAAAAAGAAAGAAAATTATTCTATTTTCACAAGCACCCAATGACTTAGATCTCTTCCTCCTTCCCCGCTGTGTTATTGTTTATTTCTGCAGCAGGGCAGGCGGTAGGTATATTTTGATAAGAGCCATGCCTGGGAGACTGTGCGGGCTCCCAGGGGAGATGTGCTGTCTGTAGCATCAGCCACTGTCAAACCACTGAACCATTTAACAGTGTTCACAGCGAGATCTCCCTCCTCTTTTAACCCCACCGACTCAAAGGCAGGCTCTGACATTGTACTGAGACAGATGTGAAGGGTCTCAGCCATCTTTTTTCTCCCTCCCCCTTTCCCTTTTTTTCCCTTTTCTCTCCGACGGCACTTCCTCTCGCTTTTTTTTTTCTCTTGTCTTTTTCCATTTTCCTGCAGTTTTCCAAGTGTAATGGGGTGAGCAGTGAGACTGGGAAATGTGCTAGACAGGTTGGCTGGTCAGGAACAATACAGGCTTTAAACCTTACTAACACACCTGACTGAGTCTGCGGGGGAGCGGGCGGGCATGTCTGCATGTGTGTGTGTGTCACTGTATATGAGTGTGTTGCTTTTTCCAAAATGACATTAATAATGAAATTAACTTTTTCATATACAGCAGTTACAGTTTCAGTGATTTTGAGGAAATGTCAAATATTTTAAACTTCTATTTTATTCAAAATTAAAGCTACATTAGATTAAATATATTAAGGAAAACAGCATATTTTTCTCTCAACAATCAAGCTCGATGCTTTTATTCTCTCTTTTAAACATAAGTGACCTGAATTTGCATAAGCTTTAGATGATGTTAGAATGATTTCATGCTTTGAGAAGCCCTTGACACCGAAGAAGAAACAAAAACAGAGAGCTATGTTCTGTATAGTGCAGTTGCACATTTTTCTTAATCTTATATTTAGCCTGGATTGAATCTGATTCTTTGTTGCTGTGTACGTATAATTGGTTACGATATGTATGGTAGGTGTTCTCAATCACCTTTGAGTATGTATCATGTGAACATGTCTGCCCAGCTGTTTTTGAGCACATGTAAGTGTGCACACTAATTTCCGGCTAACTTAGAAAATTGTGTGATTAAGACTCATTTAATACCCTTTTAAAAATGCATGATTACATTTCCATATGGTATTGGTGATTTTCAAACGTATGCATGCATAGGCAATCCATGTTTTTGTAGAACATCAAAAGCCTTCGTTCCGAGTCCTCTGCATACACACATACAATCTATTCCCTAACAATCAACCACAGGGGTGAAGAAGAGGTTGTGAAATTCTGTTCAAACACTCTGCAACCCCATTCTGATAGCACCGATTTGAATACCACTTCCACTAATTTCCCCATATGGTGATGTCTGCAGCTCCCTTTAGATAAAAAAGAATTGAATTAGAATATGTATAACAAGCATATTCACCCCCAATGCTTCCCCCTCTCCTCACCCTTTCTAGCTCTTTGAACTCTTTCTTAGAAAAAGCACTTTTCAGCAGGGGATAGAGGTTCTGTAGTGACGCAAGATAGCTCAGCTGAGGCGCTGAAGGTGCTTGTGGGGATTGATGCTACTTTGGAATAGCGTTTGTTACTATTTATTAAGAGCAGCTCCTCACCAGATCATATCTCAGTCTGACTTTATACACATTGACACGCATGCTGTCGTGTTATTATGTTTTAAGTATTTTTGAATGATTCTTCTGTTATAAGGATGTTGCTTCTTTATGTTACTGTCTCTCAGTCCTTGTAGAGGATTAACAGACCCTGTTTCAGGAAGACACAACACAAATGGTTTTTTTTTTAAAACTAATTTTAATGAGACTTGAGTATTAACTATGTGGGTGTGTAAGTGTCTGCATACGTTTTCTCTAAATCATGGTTCCAGTGAAATAAAAAGGAAGAATGTATTTCATGGCCCTTGAGAATGTGTATTATGCTTGCCATTTATTTTTCCCCGCGTTACACACAATAGCCTTTGTGTGCCACTCTTGAACAACTCAAGGATATGAACATTTTCCTGGCACCTTCAAATGAGAAAGTGCAAACAAATATGGCTGGTTTATTGAGAGCAGCCAGCACTTTGTGATGAAGACTCAGCTTGATTCGCTGAGGGCCTGTGAACAGTAACGTGAACAAGGGCACTAGGCACGAGTGGGTTTTAATGAAATGTTTCCATCAAGACAATACGTTCCTCAATGTTTTTCATTCTGACTGCTTGGTTCAAGTACATCGAGGAAGCCAGATATATCTTGACCCCGATCTCACTGTCATGACAATATTCACCACAAAGAAAGCAGACACAAAAACTGACACTGAGGTGAACAGAAAAACAAAGTTTATTGGCGTCTATGCCTCCACTAAAACACCATCGCCACAGAAAGGCCTTATTTCCGAAGGCAAGTTAATTGAGATATCAAGTATTACTACTTTCCCCTTCTGTGAAGGGCAGGTGGCCCCTGCTGTGGCCTGGTTGGACAGCACCCAGGAAAAGGGCCACAAGAGACTAAAGCTTGTGTCATTTGAGTGTATGTATGTGTGTGTGCATGTGTCAGGGTGAATCACTGCAGGAGGCTTCCCATAATAACGCTGTCTGAGTGAGCAGTGGGCCGCAACAGAAGCGGAGGACCCCAGCTGTCACATGGCCTAGCAGGAGGTCTACAGGGGTTCGTAGCCTCTCTACTTACACACAAATACATGCATAGACCTAGCCAAAGGCACCCGCACAAACCGGCTTGACACCCTATGAGTACACTAGAAGGCACAGGTACACAGAGAACATGGACACAAGAAAAAAGAATTGAGATAAGAATGAACCAGCACATACACATTGGTTTAGTCATTATTGATATTTCCACCTCTGCGTATGTTGGTTAACATCTGTTTCAACAAAGCACAACACAGGTTATAAAGGTTATTTTTTTTTGTTAATATGGTGAGTCTATAACATTAACATTTGTGTTTCTGGGAAAATGGTCATAACACCTATACAAGAATATCTTCAACAAGAGATTGTTCTGTATATTTCCATTGCACTGTCTTTGGGCAGTCAGCTTTCTCTTTGAAAGCCACAACTCAGTGAAACCCCCATGCCTTAAGACATTAAAATGTGCTGTTCTATCAGCAGCTTTACAAAACAAACAGAATTTTACATCTTGGCTTTGAATTTAAAAAATATATTCTACGGATCTGTGCTACAGTGATATATGTGTAATAGTCTAGTTTGTCTCTGATGTTTTATACCTATGTAAATTTTAATAAATTACCTGCCAAGGGAATGCAGCTGTAAATTAACTTTAAGATGAGTCTAGTACAATGTGTAGAATGGCAACATTGATGTTAAATATTGTAAATAGTCAAAATTCAAGTGTCTTTATGTCTTGATGAGTACTTCTATGAAAGAAGAAGCACAAAGCTTGTTAAGTTGCCTCAAGTGACTTTACTTGACTTTTTCTGAACTACTAGTTTGAAAAAAAAAGGGGGGGGGGGGCTGCTAGTTTTGAGTTGGAAAGAAATGGGGTTACTAGACCTAAGGCCCCTTATCCACAATATGTGTAGGGATAGAGCAAGGTTTGACAAGGAGGAAGAATGCATTTGATCCACTGCTTTAATATGAATGCTTTAGAAGCCAATCGTGAGTATACCAATGTTATGGAGGGGTTAACATATGATGATATCCTATACAAGATAGGTTTTTTTATGATGACTATCAACCTGCAGTGTCAGGAAATAACCAATAAATGTAAAAATGTGCCAACATGGGCTTTATGTAAATATAGCCAAAGCAGAAAGAGCTCTATCATGGAAAGTGACCATGTCACATGTCATCCCCTGTTTTTTAAAGTAGAGCACCTGGCTAAAAATGTTGATGTTTCTCAGGATTTTCTAACTAGTTTCTTGTCATCTTAAAAGTGTAATGAAAAGCCTTATGTCCAGACGGGAAATAACACCGATTTTCCCAGTAAGATTATTGTCTCTTGCCAGGTAGGTTAGCCTACTAATAAAGTACCCATATTGTGTTAATAAAAAACGATATACAACATAACTTTGTTGTATTTGAAAAAAATAATTTTCCAAACTGTCTGATTCCACATTTTATTCAATATGTAAAGCAGTATACATTTCCATTGTTTAATACATGTTCTAAAATTGCCTTCTGAAATTCCTCTTGCCTTATCTTTCTGGATATGATGAAGAAAATGCTTACATCACACACATCTACACAAACACAGAAAGCTCTTAGCATATTGTGATCACATGATAAGAGACTGGAGGCCTGTGGTAAGAGAGAGTCAGACCACCCCTCCTGATGGTCTGATTTACACTACAGAGAGACAGAATGAGAGAATGGGGGAGAGAGAGTGCGAGATGCTGTGCCAGAGAGAAATTAAATCAGTGGCTAAATTATTGCATGATTGCCCATTCCCCAAAGACTTGGGCATCATTTGGTATAAAGTGTCTAATAATTGGTTTTCGGCCATGTCAGACACATGCAATTCCCCCTACTAATGGCTCTGTTTGGAAGAACTGGGCCTCTTGGGTCAGAGAAGGACAGAAAATAGCCAGACGGCAAAAAGCACCCTACGCCCTTCCTCTTTTTTTCCCTCCCTCATATAAACAAGGGAAGAAGAGAGAAAGAGCGACACAGAGAAGAGAGGAGATGGCGAGAAAGAGTGTGTGTATGTGAGCGAAGAGGAAATGAAGTGGCAATAAGTGCAGCCAAAGGGGAAATGCTCTTCACCGTGAGTTTAATACATCAGACTGGGGATTTGGCAGCCCGCCACACAGCAATTGTTTACCTTTTTGCTCACTGGCTGCATCTGTTCTGTTTTGTAAACGGCACTAAACTATTCGCCCGTAAACACCGGAATCAATAACAACTGCTAAGGGAATTCCCTTATCCCGCCCCTCCCTCTCTTCACCATGTTTTCATTCCTATCCCCAACCCTTTTCCTTCCACTAGATCTCCTCCTCCTCCCTCTCTCTCACACTCTCTCTCTCTCTCTCTCTCTCTCTCTCTCTCTCAATGTTCCTGCCAGTCAAGAGCAATGTGTGTGTATTAGAAGGAGTGTGAGCTGTGGAGCTGATGGTGGAACCCACAGGAGAGACAGACAACGAGAAGACTGATGGCTCGCCAAAAATACCTGCTCTGTTTTTTTTTTTTTGTTTTCTTTTTGTCTCACATTGTTGTCATTGTTAAAAGCTACAAACTGAAACTGGCCACTGTAGACTTGGAGAGTTAGATATTTCCAGACATTCTTTTTTACACTGTTCCATATAAAATGTAAACCATCCTCCACACACATCCTGTTATATTTTTCACACATTTGGTTCAGTGTCAAATTCCTCAACGTGCTTGTTTTCTTTGAGGGCTTTTGATAAGATACACACTGCTTTTATGGTTATCACAATAATAAGGCCAACCATTGATTTTCCCTTTGTTAATAAGAACATCCTCTGCACCATGATGTCATAGTGGAGCTCTTATATAAACATATCATTTTGCTTTCAGCACCAGTCCTCCTTTATTGATTCTCAGTACATTGACCTTTGGTTGAACTCTTCTGCCTGTTACTGCCCTTCCACATTTGACTCTATGAGACATGCCATGCACTATGCTATATGACACACCTGGGTGCTTTTAAGCACACCCTCTCCATCAACCGGCTATGAGAGCCTCCATTTGGCCTCACTGTTGTGACAAAGGTATAATGAGGTTTAGATGGCTGTGTACTACACTGCTATAGCTATAAGGCTATTTGGCTAGGGAGACGACCATAAATACCTATATAGCCTGGGCGGCAGAGCTCAATGAGAGGTGGAGGCAGAGCATTGCAAAACATCAAGGTCATATTCAGCTATAGGAGTGTTACTTGGTGAGCAAGTGAAGCAGTTACGGGGTCACATGATGGAATGAATGGTTAGGAATAAGAGGGACAAAGATGGTGCTGTGGAATAGTTGATGCTCTAGATGAAGTTAATGTGTGCTGTGCTCGGATGAATGCCTAACAGAAGGTGAGATGTTGGGTTGTGTTTGAAGTGAAAGCTCTTTAGAGAATCCAGCTACTGTTTCTCTAATGTGTCCCTGTCTTGTTTGGTTGAGATTGTTTACTCTTGAGTTTTGACAGCTTTAGTTTGCCCCAGTGTTAAGGCAAAGAAAACAGTTGATTTGCTGGTGACTTCGGTGAAAGACAAGATTGTTGGTGCGTGTGTGAATGTGCAAGCTGGAGAACAAGGCTGACACATGGGTGTCAGCCAGGTCACTCATGTACACATGCAGTATGAGCATGTCTCTCTGGCACAGACTCCCACTGGACCCCATTACAGGGGAGTTGTGGACCCATGCAGCTTAATTACACTTACACATTAATGCATCCACGCACAGACAAATACACACCAAATAATCACACAGCTATTCACACGTGATGTTGCACACTCATGCACACTCTCTTGCATGCACTCTTGCACATAAATGCATGTATACACTTAGACTTGCAAACTTGAGGTCAAAACTTATTCGGTGGTGACCACATAGTGTGCTGCAGTGTGGCAATTATCCTGCAAGACTGACATGTGCAAATGTGTGGAGAAGTGTCTTCTGCAAATCAAGTTTTTCACAATGACCTGTATTATGTGCACATAAACACACTTTTGCATACGCAACACAAGCACACAACTACTCATCGACTCTTACTCAAAATACAAGCTCACAAGAACATGCATATTCGCCAACACACACTCAGAGTCACACCTCATGCATGATTAAACCAGGCCTCCTCAGGGACACTGTGTTGTCATATTGTCAGATTTTGTTTAACAATATAGCAAAATTACATTAGGATCCAGCAGCAATAATGTTACAATTATTGGAAAATGCCCCCCCTCTTTTTCCTCTCTTCTCAGTGCTCAATCATCTCCGCGCTTTCAGAGTCAAGGCTAATACTGAGCTCATCCAGTCCCAAATGCCTTTGCAGTGGAGGAGCTCATTTAAGCGGACACACAAAAGTATGTGTGCATGTGTCTGGGAGTATGGCAACGCATCTCCCAGCCGCCTATTCTCCGGCTTAATGCGGAACATCCCCCGGGTGATGGCTTTGGCAGCCTCCAAAATGGGAAATCCATATTTGCCGAGGGGGTCATCGACGGGTTAGGGGGAGAAAAGTTTTGTGCCAAGAGAGAAGATGTGCATGTGTGACTTCTCAGGGAGCAAAGTTTTGCATATTTTCGTCTCTTTGTTTATGCGGTGTATTGGGAAAACATGAATGGGTCGATATTTATAAGAGGTGCCGTGCAAGAAAAGACTTGTAGAGGGGGTGTTTTCTGATGAGTGCTTGTAGGCCTGGAAGTTGGGTTGAAAACTTATTTTCATGAAATTGTTTATTCCTTTCCTGAACTGTAAACTTTAGTGTGGCTCTCATCCCTCTGTCTTTCTGTAAGTCATACATTCAACATAGACATATGTACTGTTTATTTTCCATTCTTGTCTTACATTTTTCAATCACATATTTTTCTCTCATTCTCAGCGCCAATGGAGCTTCCCATGAAAAATAGAAGCTTCAGTTTGACCTCCCACCAGCTGAGGGCGTTAAACCAGCTGGCCTGCACACTGCTGGGGTTTGAGAGGACTGTGAAGGAGCAGGTCACTAATATGACCTTCATTGACTGTACAGGAGAGACGCCTTGTGTAAAAGGTACAACTCTGTTTCCCCAAGACATGATACTTTATCTTAGAATTTAGAAAGTCCAAGCAACCTAGGATGCACTTTGCATTAACTAGCTAGAAAAGTATACATTACAGATGCTTTAGAGACTTACTTTTTGAGTAGATAATGTAATGCAAAAACGTAATCTGTTGGCAAAAATAATATCCCAAAAGATATTTATTCATTTATGTGGGGAGAAGGCTCTGAAGCAGCATTGAGATCAAGTAGGAAGTAAGAGTAAAAGTAAGTAAAAATTATCAATCAAAAAACTATTTTCTGTGAGTGGGGATGGGTGGGGGGACTCATTACTACAATATTTTCTCTGGCTATACAGCCCTGCAGTTACAACCCCTGAAACACAACACATACACACATGCATCCTCTGGTATGTGTTCTAGTGGGACTTCTCTGTTGCATCTGTGGAAATATTACTTTGGCAATAAACTATCTTGGGTGTTATATAAGCCTTTGGTATCTTTTTCCTCTCCCCTTTGAACTGCTGTTGCAGAGATGTTAAATGGAAGCTTTTGGTGCATGGAGTAATTTCCATAAAGGTTACATTTACAAAAACAAGACTTGCAGAAAGGCTCAATTTACAGAGAGGTAAACAGCCTTTAAAGGGCAGTTATCCAAATCATTAATTCCAGGCAATCAAACGGCTTAATTACCAGAAATTCATCAGATGGGCTTAAAGGTCAAAAAGTGATGCGCTTGCTGCTTCCTCCTTCTTCCATTCCACCCGGTCTTGTTCGGCTAAATTGCCTCGCCTGGGGTCTCACTCTTCGCCTTCTGATTAGGAAAATGTGGCCTTGATGTTCACGCTTTTTAATTGCAACCCAATCCAACATCCTGTATGCTTGTCTCCAAGTAACTCCCCCTACGCTCCCCCGTCTCCCCCTAACATCAACGCAATTTCCCCTCATGGAATAACCCCATATGTGGCTGATACAATCTTGGTTCAAATCAAATGTAAGCCCCAAATTTAGACTCGTAAAGCCAACGCCGTTAGCATTTACTGCCTTTTTTTCTTATTCCTCTGAGTCATGTACAGTGATACTGCGGCCACTCTGGTTCATTTTAGCGAGTGGGGTGAGAATGGGAGCTACAGTATATGAGGTATATACAGCTCTTTTCACGTCACTGTGCTTGGCTTATGTCCCGCTTTAACACATTATACGGTGCAGTACATAACGTGATATGGAAATATTCATACTAAATAATGCATAGGATAGAGGGTGGGCAACTGGCGGCCCGGGGGCCACATGCGGCCCCCATC
Source organism: Labrus mixtus (assembly GCF_963584025.1). Taxonomy (NCBI): domain Eukaryota; kingdom Metazoa; phylum Chordata; class Actinopteri; order Labriformes; family Labridae; genus Labrus; species Labrus mixtus. Next base: position 14,085,638 of record NC_083616.1, on the reverse strand, counting down.
AACCCTCAACGTGGCTCTCAGGTCAATTTTTACATATGAATTAATTGGAAACATGAAGAAAACATGACAAAATCTGCCATGAAAACCAGAAATATGTCCATAATAATAATTGATCACTGGTATATGTTGAGTTAAATTTGAGACATAATTGATTGTAATCGTTTTTTGTATCCTACAATTTGGCCCCCTGGCAGTGAGAATTAAATGAATGTGGCCCTTGCTGTGACCAAAGTTGCCTATCCCTGGGATAGATGCTAGGCAAACCCAACAAAGCTTTTAATTGTTTAAATGGTCAGTCTCATGTGTTAATGTATCATTTTTGGTCACTGCTGAAATGTTTTAAGAGCTCGACCATATCTTTTTATATGTGTAAAATGATGTGTGTAAGTTGTAATTTGTTAATTATTTTTCTGTTAGGTATTTTGAAAAAGAGAGATGATTCAGACATGACAACAGATGGGAGGAAATGCACGGCAGAAACTCTTCCTCACACACCAGAGGTAAGACTTTTGAATGTTTTTCTTCATAAACCCTGTGAATTACACTAATTCTATTTAAAAGTTTTTAATGTCATTCAGACTTATGATCTTTGCTTCTATAATAACATAATAGCAAGAAAGTTTGTGAGTGCAGCATTTGAACAGGTGAGTCATTCCCCACAGTTTCAGACATTAATTGGCTGTTGTCCCTTCTCCTACTTTGCAGGCGCAAGTGTTGGAGTTTGAGTGGAGGTCAGCTTTCCGGGGGCTGGTCCCACACATGGCACATTGCGTTAAAGTGGTGCTGGATGATGTTTGTGCCAAGAGTCTGCAGCAGGAGGAGGCTTTATTTTCTTCAGGACACACCTCCATCATCCTGAGCCGCATTGGTGGAGACACCACACTCAGTGAGAGCAACACACCTCTCAGAGAAGATTCCTTCTACACCTACTCAGAGAGAGAGACTCCACAAGTGATAGCAAAGGTAATCCCAGAATTAGAATGGGATTGACTGATAACTGTTTGTCATTATTAGTGACCTGAGGTTCAATTCTAACAGTGAAATGGTATCATTGATTTACCACATGATAATCAATGTTATGAATGCCCTGTCCTGTTTTTATAGTGTATTTATTCATTGCTGGATAGTTAATTAGCATGCATGCATTTCCAATCTTCACTCACTGGTTTGAGGCCACAGATAGCAGAGAAAGCCCAGGGATGCTTTACTATCAAAATGCTTTACTCTGTAAACAGCAATGTAAATTCTCTTCATGTCTAATACTCAGGTTAATTGTAAACTCTGTGCAGAGGTATGTTTTGTGGTGCACCCCTCTCTTCCCCTCCTCGTCATCCTCCTTTATTACTACCTGGCTGAACAATGCAGGTCTACACACCCAGAGAGATTAATGTTTTTTGTAGCCCTGGTGGAAAGCCCCTTCTATAATAGAGAGCCCAAATGATTTGAGCCTGACACAGTCGACACCCGGGATCAGAAAAGGCCTTGGGAAGAGTCGTCAGTATTAGTCAAGGGGAGGACTCTAAGGACAAAAGAGAGACATGGGGAAACCAAGAACCACTATGGAGGATACTACGAGGGCTAGATGGTGTCGAGAGAAGGATGTTGAATAAAAGGGGAAAGTATAGGGTCTACAGATGATAGAGGGATGATTCCCTAAGAAAAAGAAGCAGGGGTAGAGAGGATAAAGAGGGGATAGTGTGAGAGAAGGGATGAGAGGAGAGGGCCTGGGAAATGTCAGGGAGAGGTGAAGTGGGCACCAGAGATTAACTTTTCTCAGGAGGAAGACCAGGGTGTGATGTGAGACCAGGCTTAGTGTCAAACTCTACAAAGGTTGCCTATGTTTAGAGCTGGACTGCCATATATTTACTTCAAATAACAATCTCACTTGCTCTTCTCCTCGTGTTCTTCCTTTGGTTTAGCCCTGCTGAACAACTTTTAACTCCTGAAACTTTCTCCAATGAACATACCTCCATCTCCCCTCTCTTCTAGATTGCACACTGTATAGACCCTCATCATTACTGTTTTGCCTCCTTCTCCTCCTCCTCTTCCTCCTCCTCCTCCTCCTCCTCTCCTTCCTTACGCTGACAGTATCTGTAGCTCTAAATTGCTAACGAGAGTCAGAATTTGTCTGTGCTCAGGACCTGTACAACATATTTATGTGTAGGTCAACGCTTCAAAGATGAGAGCCTTTCAACCCAAAGGTTATACATGCATGCATTTGCATTCAATAACACTGCCCCAGACAGACATCCAAGATCAGATATTATATATATATTTCCCCCCCCTTGTCCTCTTTTTGACACGTGCCCTCGTGTTTGAGCAGAGAGCAAATTACTATACAAGACATAAGCATGAAATATGGCCGGTTCAAAGGCATTATGATAGATCAATATTTCACACATTTATATTCATATACTCGTACCTCAATCGTCACCTTTTTTCACGTGAACCCACTTCACTGTCTGTATTACCATACATATGCAGGCTGCGATGATACACTTCATCCATCAGACTTCTTCAGATGCTGTACTTTTTTTATTGGCAGTCAGTTGTGCGTTGAATGCCAAACACCCTCCTTGTTCAGCAGCTGAAACTGGCCCTTCTGCCAGAACCGGCGATTGAGCTCTCCTTGTTTGGGTGGGCCTTTTTTAACCTAGATGCTATAGCTCTCTATTATAGCTACACAAGTGCCTTTTCTGTATTCACACTTCACTTACGCCCTCACCTCCACTTGTCTCTCTACTCCACATTCTGCACACACAAACAGGCCTCCCTAGCACTCTAAAACTTTACACAATCTCTTTCACCTTGCTGCAATAGTCCTGGTGGGATTCCACGCTTTGATCTTAGCTAGTTAAGGTTTCAGTCTGTGGACTTATGTGTGTGGTTGTTGTCTTTTTTTCAGATGTGTGTGTGTGTGTGTGTGTGTGTGTGTGTGTGTGTGTGTGTGTGTGTGTGTGTGTGTGTGTGTGTGTGTGTGTGTGTGTGTGTGTGTGTGTGTGTGTGTGTGTGTGTGTGTGTGTGTGTGTGTGTGTGTGTGTGTGTGTGTGCGTGTGCCTCTGCACATGCTGGTACTGTAAGTGTATGAGATGCACCTCCTGGGCCTCTTCATCACCCTGCTAATGCTGATTGTTGTGCCTGCCTCTGCTTCGTCTCTGTTAAAGCTAAGCTCCTAATGACTACATGCAGTACGATATTGACTTAATTGTCCAAACGGCCATTGTTCCCAGGCCTTTTAACCCCTCCAGAAGCTTTAAATGAGAAAATTGTGTAAAGAGATTGTGAGAATGTCAATTGTGTACACATGGTGGAGCCCTGACCTGACAGGATGTTGAATTTCACAGTAAGCTCCTACAGTAAGACAAGTAATCAGTGTGTGACTATAAAAGCAAGTAATACATGCTTTAAATGAATAGATTGATTCAACTTCTCTAAGTTATATCAATAGGAAATATACTTTAAGACTTTTTTTGATTCTGACCAACTCATAATTGACATGTATGGGTGAATAAACTCAAAGGTGAACTCGCACACATATGTGCTCCTTGGCACACGCCCGATCAGCTTTCACTGCTCTCACTCTGTGAATGTCAGTGTGAAGCACATACATTTGTAGAGGCAAAGTGTGTGTGCATGTGTCTTTTTCTACGCAGTAAAAGATGCATGTTATTTTTTAACTGTATTCAGAAAACATGTCAAACTGAACTGACCAGAACTCCACTATCAAATAAATAGTCAATAGTAATAGCAGTCAGTGTAGTAATAGATAGATAGACTCTTTATTGTCATTGTATAAAGAACACAATGAAACTTTGTTGGCAGCAATCCTGTACAGCAGTGTTTACGAAATCTTTAATAGTAAATAAATCAAACAAATCACCAAAGGTTAGAAATAAAATGTTCATGTACCCGGCATAACTTGAGTGTACAGTGATTACAGTTGATCACAGTTTAGCTTTGTGTGAATCATGCGGACTGACACCTCAATTGTAATATTTCTTTAAACCAGTAGACTTCAGCTTTCAGTAGTCTTATCCTTATAGGCCTTTCTCCAGGACATATGTTAATAAATGTTGCAAGTCTTGGTGCTGGGGTAGTCTTATACATTGCTGAAACTCTCTTTATTCTCTCTCTCTTTCTCTCTCTCTCTCTCTCTCTCTCTCTCTTCTCTCCCTCACCTTTGACTGACCTTTTTCATTTTCTTACCTCTCAGCACATCTGACTCCTCCACCTCATCCTTATATGTACTGTAACATTTCTCTTTGAATGCTGTGAACATGATTCATGCTTTTATGAAATAAGACAAGTGCTCGTGTATCCTCAGAAGTAAAGGTTTTATTTGACCTGATACCAATTATGCATGTTCAGCAGCAGGGTTTATGCAGAGGGCGCGTCTTTAGACATCGGTATTCTGCATGTGCACTGATGTTTGCTTTTCAGCTGAGATGGCTTGCAAAGTGTTTGAGAAAGAAATGCATGTGTAATACTCAGTGTTTCAAGTCTACTTCCTTGTCATTCTGATGACTCCTCACAAATGTTCCATTATTTATATCTAATGAGGTCTCTTTCTGGTGTTCTTTCCCCCTGTTTTTGTTCATACCGACAGATTTCCCTCTCTGTTATTGAGATCATCTTGTCTTGTCTTTGCCTTTTTCTCTCCCTTCAGTTCTGTGGAGCAATCCTGATGGAGCTAGATGCTTTGCTTCCCCTGGCAGTAGCATGCAGGGACGGATCTCTCCTAGAGGTGCGTTCGAGCTTTGTGGAGGCGTGTGGCCGGACCGCATTCGCCATGCTCGGCCGTTTGCAGGAGAGGGCCCTCGAGGTACCTTCCTCTGCTCCCCTGAAGAACCTGCCCGCTCTTATTGCCACTTGTGTATATGTGCACCAACGACTGGAGCACTACCATGCCCGACTGAAAGATTCACATACTACTGCAGCTAAAGTGTAAGGAGGGGGCTTCTACATGTGTGTGCTTGGTTGTGTATAATTTTGTGGGTTGGCTGATATGCCATAATGAATGTACCGGTATGTGTTTTACTTCATTTTTGGTGTGTAAATCCTTCATTCTATCCAGAATCCTCTGAAAATGAAATAATTATTGCATATGGATTTAATCATGGAGGAGATGGATCATGTTAACAAATAACAATTATATTTACATGTTACAGTCCTATGTTCTGTAATTCTGGTAAACAATGAAAAACAGTATGACTAATCATGACAAAAAACAATGTAAAAGGCACAGATTCTGACTGTCGACTGACAGTACTAGTAGGCAGGCAACAAACTTCAGTATCTAAAACAGTCAGTTACTACTGATTTTAGTGTATGAACTTCAGAGTGGCTGTCAAGAAGACAGAAGATGGCTCTTAACCTGAGCTGTCTTGCATCTGCCTCATTCTTGCCCCTTTGTTTCCAACATTACGTATTATTCCTTGAATTTGACTTTAGTCAAACATTTTTTAAAAGCAGTACTCTAAATTGCATTTCTTTTTAAACCACACATTTCTTCCCAAGTTTGAATAAGTATATCCCATCTAATTTCACTACTGTATAAAATCTTGTCTTATGATTTTTTACCCTGTGGTGGTCATAATAAAGGTATGTATTAATAAAGGATTAGGGGATCACACATTCTGTGAGGCATGTCAGACATTTTGAAATTAAAAAAAAGGTTGCACAGTTTAAAGTGGGGACCTTAGAGTTAAAAAAAGAAAAGGAGTACAAGTGATTGACGGGAGGTAATGACACCCATACTGTGTCTACATCTGGTGAGTTTTTATGCCCCGTAATACCCCCTTAACCTCGGCCTCACACCGGGCCCCTCTAAAGACATCTTTGGTGCTCCTGTTGTCCCACCTCTGGCCTTCCGCACCCCTCCACCTGCACTTGCGTTGTGCCCCTCAGGTCATAAAGCACCTTCCTCTCTCTCTCTACACCCACCAGTACCCCTGGTCTTAAGCCCCCGTGCATGCCTCTTAAAACCTTGCCTCTCTCTGGAAATTGTCAAGGCAGGCAGATTTAAAGGATATGAAATGTCACAATGAACTTTTGAAATAAATCATCAGTTCTTTCACCAATTCAGTACACCTCATGTGTGTGTGATAGCTGCTCTGTGAATATACAGTGGTCAGCTAAGCATCTGGATTACAGGATTTTGGCCTGCTGGACTCTTGACCTCATGCATCCCTTTCTTTTGCTCTTAATTTACCATGACAGATCATGCTTTTTCCTTTACTTTTAATTGCCTTTAATGGTTTGTTTCCTCCCTCTACGCCTAGACCCCTGACCCTGCTGCCCATTCAGAAGTGCCACGATACAGCTGAAGCCTTAAAAGAACAGCTGACCAGCTACTGTTCCCAGGTCTGCTCCACCTGCATTCTTCAAGATGCAGAGAGTCACCACTGGGCCGACCCTAAACCCTTCTATGAGGTAAAATGTTGACAAATTGAAAGTAAATGTGGTTTCTTTTTCCCCTCAAGATATACACAAAAATATCACCATAGGCCTACAGAGTTTGAGTCTCTTGTATCTAAAATATACCAATTAAACATATTTGAGTATTGCTTCTGTACAGTACCCTCTTAATCCTAAAGACATTGATACATAAAAACAAATCTAATACTATCTTCTGTGGATTTCCCCACTTTTATTGTAGAGAGTGCATATTCTAATGCCACGTGCCTTAGCAGGCTCTTTTTCTGTTCTTCTGTACGCTGTACTCTTAGGAACTCCTGGAATTATACTCTGGAGCTTTTTTGCTTCTTCTTTTCATTCCCACAATGCACCTTTACCTCCCACTCTCCCACTTCTAACCGAGCGTTCTCCTCTGAGCTCCCTGAGAACATCTGTGGCTTCCATGCTGCCCCGGGGGCTCCAGGGATTCAGCTGTCTGAAGTCTGCAGTCTACACTGCGACTGTCTGGAAACAGCATAGGGCCCCCGAAACTCCCCTACCTTTATGCCCTTAAACCAATCTAAATCTCCCCTCACTTTCTTTCTTTACTCCGCTTTTGCCTTTTTTTCTCTTTGTTCCTCCCTCCTTCTCTGGGTCACTGGTGTCAGACAGACCTGCTGTGCGCAGGTGTGTGCTTTTGTTCAAGCATGCCTGTGTGCATCTGTACAGATGAATGAACATGTGGGTGTGCAGCAGCATCTCCGGATGGGTCTTTCATTTGGTTTGTGTGTATGTATCTATATATTCATGTCTGTTGTGTATATGTTGTATGCATTAAGTTTTCATCTCCAGGATCTCCAGCTTTGTGTATCAGCTCTGTCAGGGTTAGTGTAGCTCTAGAGACCCTTCCATAGCTTGCCTTGATAATAACACATGAATATTTTTTTAAAGTTTTTTTCTTTGGGCTGTCTTTGCCTTAGTGGATATTTCAGCTTAAGAGAGAGAGGGAATGTTAGGAGGAGAGACATGGGGGTGACATGCGGCAAAGGGCTGGGGTTGAACCCATGGTCGCTGCTTAGGCTATCTGGCGTCCCAAACAAATGAATAGATTGTGTGTATGACTATTTCAATGGGGAAGGTTGAATTAGTGTGTAAAGGTTTTGTACTTGCTTTAAATTTGTCTATTTAATTGTCAGAGCCTACAGATTTCTGCGTCTGGGGGTCTTTTTTGCTTCTTCTCTGCTGTAATTTTTGAACAGGAAATGGACAAATTTAACATTTGCTGGACTTTTTAGGATTGATATGAATAAAATATTGTGAGGTTTATGATCATAGCTCTGTCCTAGCCATGGTCTGTTTTCTTCATAGTATATATAGCATACTGGTTACCGCTGTTATCTCACAGCAAGAAGATTCCTGGTACTAATCCCTGTTGGACCTTTCTGTGTGGAGCTTGCATGTCCCCCCCCCCCCCCCCCCCCCCCCCCCCCGTGTGTGGGTTCCCTCCAGGTATTCCAGCTTCCTCCAACAGTCCAAAGACATGCTCACTAGGTTAATTATGACTCTAAAATTGCCGTAGGTGTGAATCTGAGTATGCTTGTTTTTTTTGCCTCTGTGTTGTTGGCGCTGTTATTGACTGACGACCAGTCCAGAGTGTACCTCTCACCCAATGACAGCTTCAGCCCCCCCACGACACTGAACAAGATAAGCAGTATAGATAATGGATAGAAAGCAGACATAAGAATGCTGTACTGACCAATCAGAGTTTTCAACAGAACTGTGTAATAACCTCATAACAGCACATGGAGTTTGTTAGGACAATCAAAGGACATTTAGAAATGGTCTTAACGAGAAAATCCTCTGAGAACTTTCTTGTTAGTATTTTGCCTACAGTGCTTTCAAAGCCATACACAGAATGTTATCATAAAAAAAGAGTTATTAAGAGTTTCCAAGTTTATTTCATCCTCAGGTTCCTATTCCAGATTCAGTCGTCACTCTCGCCAGACTCTCATCACTAACAGGAATTTGTACCTAGTTGACCTAGCTGATTGAATAAAGTTAGACCTGAATGAATGGATAAAACAGCACAACCGCACATGTCGTTTTTGCTGCTCCTGGTTTGGATCTAATGTCTGATTCTGCTGAGTCCACAGGCGAAGGATGGCGGTGTAATCCCGGACATAGAGCTCGGTCACGCTCCCCATCAACCGCAGATCCCTAAATGACTGGCTCTAGGGAGGAGAGGAAGGGTAGAGGAAGGGGAGAAGGAAAATATAAGAACGATGAGGTGAAATAGGAAGAAAGTGAGAAGGGACCATGGGGCATGATGAGTTGAAGACAGGAGGAAGTTTTGGATATTTCCCCGCCACACACACACACAGTTTATTGTTAGAGGTTAAACATGAGGAGTTCAGATGAGTGGAGGTAGAAGACTGAAGTTTATTGAATGAGTTCATTTATATACTTTTCAACAAAGCCACAGGATAAAAATCTCTTTCTCATTCTGTCCTCCCTCTCGCTCTCTTGCTCTCTCTTGCTCATATCTTTTAGAGGGTTCTTGATTTCCTTTTTTCTCCTTGACTTTCTCTGTATGTGTGACCGTTGTGATGTGTTCTCCAGTTCTGGACTTTAAAGCAGTTGAAAAATCCCAGCGGGGGTAGAAACCCAGGTGCAGAGTGCAGGTGGCATGACCACTGAGACATCCTGGTGTTGACAGTCCTGCCTCTGTCTCAGTCCCTCTCTTTCTTCTCTTTCATGTTTTTTTCTCTCCCCGCTCTCTAACTTCATGCCCTTTTTTCTTGGTTCTCTGTTTTTGCTTCAGTGTCATTACCCATATCACAATATATCTTCATCTGGAACCCCCTCGTCTCCTGTCCAACACTTTCTTCCACAGGGTGAGCGCTGTTCCTTCTCCGTGCAGATGTGGTTCTACTTTTTGTGTGGGCTCCGGAGCGACCTGTGGGCAGTGCTCCCGGCGGAGTTAGCCAAGGAGGTGTTGGGCCAGGTGCTGGCAGAGACTCTACAGCTGCTTGTGCAAAGATATGCCAGAGCCCGTCCTTCATACAAGAGACTCCTGCAAATCAGGTACTTTAAGATGTAAAAAGGTGGCCTCATTTATGTATACCGAACACATCTTTTTACTCGTTGTTATTAAGGGATTTATTGCAACAGGCTGCCACTGCCACTCCCGTGGGAGAGGGAGTGGCTCACATGATAAAAACACATATGAAACAAGTTTGAGCCTCTTAGTGAAGCATAAACAAGCTCAGCAAGCATTGTCCCATCCATGTGAACACAGACCCGAGAACAAAAAAATCCCTCAAGATTTTTAACTCTCACTCTCTTTTTAGTCTTTACTCCACAATAAATTTACAAAGGGTATTTTTGATTTTTTTCTCTCTATATATTCAGAATGTCACATATTATGCCTTTACAGGTTTAAAAATGAAGGATTTATATGTTTTCATGTATGTTTTCCTGTTATGTTGAAAACATACACGGAAATGCTAAAGTAAATGTATGGACCCTTCGTGAAAGTGTAGTGGATTTGACTGATGGTGTCAGAAATCGTGTATTAATGCTTTTCAGATGAGTGCACACCACAACTTAATTCCACCCCTGCATGAGTCAGTGCCTCATTTTTACCAGTCTATGATCAGCCTTATATCAGGGGTCATCAGATTTTTGCACCTCTTCCCTTTGTAGCAGAATGATGACAATGAAAAGACTTAACCGTGACACACAGTAAAACAACAAAAGAGTGACAAAGATAATGTGTATTCCACACATGTAGCACCACCGGATGTCAACACTGAGCCTGGTTTATGTTGCTTTGGGATGCGTGTGTTTCCAGAGTGACATTTGTAAAGTGTAAGCTCGCCTAAACAGATGGCTTTTCAAAGTTTCCTATGTTTACAACAGGAACATGGGCACTCTTACGATATCTCACCTCTCCTGCATCAGTCCGTCCCTGTGTGTGTGTGTGTGTTTAATAACCATGTAGGCCATGTGAAGAGCAAGGATGAGGAGATAAGAGATGATGAGCAACTCTCCTAAACCAATTGAGGAAACAGATTTAGGGGCGTTGAGATTTAAAAGCAATGACTTTTATAGTGAAATTCAAAGCCTCCAGTACATTTAACTTTCAACAGTAAAACCAGCAGGAGGTCGTATTATCTGACTGCCTGCGCAATGAGGCTGTTATGTCATGATGTAATGTTGGATGTTAGCCTTTGAAGACAGAGAAGCTTGCCTTTTGTGCATTAACGTGATAGTGCCTTCCTCTTTCTCTAAATGTGTTCTCACATATTCCCTCACATCTCCTCTTGTCCCCTTTCATCAATACATTTGCCTTTTCTCGTTCTGTGCTCCGTGTGTCAGGTGTGACATAACAGCCGTGTTGCTGTACGTGGAGCAGCTTATGTGGAGTGTGTGTGAAAGTCCTGAGGCTCTGGTGCACTCCAATCCTTTTTCAGCAATTGCCATAATAGCAGGAGGAGCAGACTGGCCATACATAATCCACAGCCTGTGTGAGCAGCTCCTGACAGTCCTGGTCATTGTCACAGCACCCCTATCTTTGCTGTACAGGTTAGTAAAATAAAATGAAATGTTTTTAATTCACACAAAAAGATGTATTTGGTTTGATGATACAACTTCTGCAGAGGTGTGACCACTTAAAACCACTTTTTTATGCATTTAAAATGTATGTGTGATCTCAATTCCTGCAGAACATTTATGATTGATCGTGCAAAAGAGTCTGCCCCACATCATCCTGACAGCCCTGTTGTCCACTGGCTAAATGCTATCAACCCAGACCTCTTCACTGAGCAGGTTATACGGTATGTAAAATACACACATCATACCATCCATCACCCTTATCACAGTAGGCACATACATGCACATTCACACACACAAACTTGCATACACGCACATTCTGGTATGCTAAGCCATCACACACACCTCCACCAACTATATAGGAAACCACATGTGTGTGTGAAGGCTGCATACTGTACAGATATATAACTGAAACTTGCTGTTGCTCATGGCTTGAAGCTAGAGCTACTGCGCTAATATAGCACAGATGCAAGCTGAGAAAGAAAATAATTAAATAAACTTCTGCTGCTTCTGACACTGATTTTGTATATATTGTTGCATGTTGCTTGCTGTACACACAGGGTGTCAACAGAACACATTGTGATGTTTATATCTTTGCACATGTGTCCATGTATGCATACATGTGTGTCCAGTTACTGTCATGACCACCGGAGTGCAGTCAATCACTCTCCCCTTTCACCCTTGACTCCACCCTCCTCCCCTCTCATCTCTGTCTCTCTCACAAGAGGTGATGTCATTGCGTGCTGATGGCACACAAATCAAGCCTACCCCTGGCTCCCTCCGCTCCTAAATATTGGAGAGCTGAAATTATTTTATTTTTATGATCTCTTTATTTCTTTGCTCCAACCCCCTGCCTGCATGCAAAGTCGCCAGGGGGCCTTTTCATGGGCCCGGGGCCAGGTCCACAGGTCCTCATCCTCGTGGCCAAATCTCTCTGCAGCCTATTAAAATAAAACCATTATTATGGTTATTTAATAAACCAATAATGAAATCACAAAGCCCATAAATAAATCATCCAGCATAGCATAAGACTGTAAAACTGCACTTGAAGTTATGTTTTCTGGCCTTATGTGTGCTCTATATTTGCACTGGTATTTTTTTTTTTTTTTGCCTTTGCACATGTGTGTGTTTTTGTGTATGTGCGTCTTGGTTCTGTAAGCTGACCCTCTGCTGTAGCCGCTTAGATTTATCAGTGTAGTTAAAAGAGGATTTCTTCTGGATTTGCGGTCCTAGTGACATCATAAATTGCACTGTCAGATTGAGGCATAGTCTTCCTCAGTCAAGCAGCAGGGTGCACCCCGCTCTCGCTTTCTGCCTCAAATAGTATGGTTAATTTTGGGCAGACACCCCCTGCTCTCTCCCCTCTCCCTCCTCCTCGCTCCTCAGACAAACTCTGTCCATTCCTTCCATTAGGTTTTATTGAGATGTATAAAGTAACATGCAGGCGCACACATGTCAGCATGCTCTCACACTTGCACACATACATAACCACAAGCCTAGGCTCTGAAGGGTGCACACAAGAATACGCTTACACGCACACACACCAAGGATACGGCTCATTACCCACAGCTGGCTGCAGCCTCTTGGTTATACAAAAGATGTAGGAGGGGGGTACTGCTGTATATTCATGTATTTGGCGGTCTCCCAAATGTTAATTTGGTTTTAGCTGGCCAAGATTAGAGCTAATTCCTTCCCGGTGCACACTATAAGTAAGCAGGAGTGAAAGCATTTGCAGACTAAGCTCGTATCAGGAGTGAGTGACACTGAGGGAAGCTCCCATTGAAACATAAACACTTTTTCCTCCCAGATTGTCATCCAAGACAGCTGTGATATCAAATTTTGTCTTTCACTTTGAAGCCTCTTCCCTCCTTTGTTGTCTCTTGCTAAATGGACTGCTATCTGTACGCTCACCTGACACTGCAGAACTGTCAACATTGTTTTCCTCCTCTCCTCTCCCAGAGATGGTCTTATGGGCCAGGCGGCCTCTGCATGTCAGCTGAGGCTGCTGACCTCTGACCCCGGATGCAATCCCAGGTTGCTACTGCAAATGTTGCTGTACAGAGACTGTCACCTGCCCAGAACACTCCTAGAAATCTCTTGTAAGTCTGTCTGTTAAGTGTGCATGGATTTTTTATTTTTTTATTTTTGTATTAAGAATAGGGATATATCATTTGAGTCCCTAGTTTTCAATCTTCTAAGAGAAAATTGAACCATCTTCAAAAGTTCTTGAATGTTTCTTTTTTTTTAAACTGAACCCACAGCATCAATCCTTCAGGAGCCATATGTGGAAAGCTGTTTACCAGTGTCTTAATTATGTTGCCCTGAGATCCTTAGCGAGTTTTACAGACCTTAGATGAGCTCTATCCATTTTATGAAGTTATCATCAGCATCTTTGCCTTCATCATCATTTTCACCTTGCTCACCATCATCACTAAATCAATAGAGAGTAGTAATAAACACTCAACAGGCCCAGGCGGAGCACACGCGCTGACCTTTAAAGATTTTCCCTTCCTTCTTTCCCCTCCGCACCGGCAACGGTCTAACCTTTAAAGACTGTTGTGCACTCGCACATTAATTCACATTATAGCGACCTCATTAATAACAACTCGCACTGTCTCATTCTCTCGCTTGGTCTGAGTCTGGCTCAGAGGCTCTGCAATGCTTCTCCCCGCGCACTGCTGTAAATCAACGCTGGAAGCGCTGACTCTTGCGTGTTATCACGTTGACGGGCTAATTAACCAGGAAGCAGACAGACAGAGGGAACAGCCTGACTGAATGCCTACATTCCCATAATCCACTGCCACTTCCCATACTTGGATATACTTGACTTCTTGGTAAAAAGCAGAACCTCAGTATAGATCATAGTAATACAGAGAGTCTGAAGCTCTTGAATTAGACTCTCATCTATCTTATTTAGCCCTATTTTGTGTATTAAAGTAATTGTTGTGCAGTCCAATAATGCCTGACCATTCTAACTTTGGTTCATCAGAAGTTCTGCTTTAACATAGTGGTCGCTAAGTGACACATTTAACAGTGAAGAATGTATGGTTTATATCTAAATACTAATGGTTTAAATATCATACTAAATAGCTAAAGAGCTAGCTAGAAAGCTAGCTAAATGATGGACCTAGGATTTTAAAATCGAATGTATTCATTCGCAGGGGAATTACAACTCCCACACGTTTAAAATAACACACAACTCAACTCACACTAAATCATGTGATACACAACTTGTGGTTGTGGTACACACGCACGCTCGCACACACACACACACACACACACACATGCACACGCACACGCACGCACACACACACACACACACACACACACTTCCTTTTTATTATTATCAGCGTGTCTGCTTCCAATTAGAGAAGTCTGCAGAGAGGGCCCTAGTGACTGGTTGACTGGTCGTCCGGAAGATAAACAGGTGTAGCTATTGGCTATGTATCAAGGTTGGATAAGCTTGGAGACTGAGAGGGAGGGAAAGAGAGTGCGGAAACATTGAAAAAGCAATCGAGAAATCGACATAAAAACACAAGCATGCTGGAGTTACTGTATGCAGCAGCAGTAGTAGAAACTCGACAGAGATGTGCCAGCGCACTGTCATCTGTTTTTCTCAAGTGTTCTGCTGCTACATAATGGGACCATTATTAAAAGGCACCTAGTTAACCTGCCATGCTCTCCAGCACCTCACATGGAAATTAATGTTAGTCACCCCTGTTCCTTTGGACAGTTGCAGCCACAGCAGTATTATACAGAGCAAACTCTCCTTGAGGACCAATTAAGACAGACAGGCTGAGAACAAGATGCTCGTGTAACCCACACAATTCTGGTTAATGGACTGATTTTAGGATAGTTATGTTGACCACATTTTACTCTTTTTTTTTTAATGTGACAAAGCAGGAAACTAAGAGATAAAGACAGGAAGATTAAGAAAAACGGTCATCATCTGGACCTTGATAGGTGGCTTTAAATTCCTACCTGCCTGTTATTATGTTGCCCATTATGACTGCAGCAGCTAATTTAACTCTGTAATTTTAAAATAGTCCAGTATTAGTCAGACTGAAGCCCCGCTGCCCTCCATCACAGCGCCCCCTCATTGACTGCTGCGTCGCATACACCCTCCAATTCAAATAGCTGTCATCTCCCACACAGCAGACTGACAGACCTCTGGATGTCTGCCACCTCTGGAGCGGTGGGCCTTTTTCCTCAGCAAACCCCTGTCAACTGAACACACACACATTTATATGCACACAAAACACATATATAGACATCCTTATGGGTAAAACACGCACACACCTCCATCCACAGCCCTGTGCTTTTCAGACAGCAACCCCCACAAGGACACCCTGTCAAAACCTCTTCCTTTTCACTTCCTGTCTCCATGTGCTGTGGGGGCTTTGAAATCTGTTCCTTTTTCTGTTTCTTTTTTTCTAGTCCGTTTTTTTTCTCTCCCATCTAACACAGATGTGGGTTTTTCTGCTCCTTCTATCCCACAACGCCTTTTGTTCAGCCGCTCTGTTAACATGTGTCAGGTTGGGCAGCCTTGACATTTTCCAATGTGTTTTTGTGCAAGGAAATCAAGATGCTGTTTCACAGGATAGGGTTTTATACAGTATCTTTCACTACCTGACTCCATAAGGTTGATATTTTTTCTGAACTGTGATCCAAATGACTGAATCCATGAGTGCAAATGAGTAATGCTTTTTATCTCTTTGTGTATCCTGTTGTTTGTGTGACAGTGTCAAGTGTTCTGAATAAGTTTCATCAAATCATTGACATTTTGAAAACCCACAGATTTACTGTATTGCACGATTAAGTGTCTCAATGACTCAGACTGACTCTTTTTGTTCTTTTTCTTTTCGTCTTTTTTAGACTTTTGCCAGGAGAGCAGATTAGAAACATCTACAGAGCACTGCAAAGCAGCAGATGACTTCATGGTCACATTGTTCAATCTTTTCAGTTGCTTAAACAATGTCCCCAAGGCCTTGACTCAGGTCCTTGAGCCATACCTGGAACAGGAACAAATATGGGAACATCTTTACACACTGGCAGGTAAAGTAGAAACCAGCTAAGTTTTAAAGATGAAGCTCAAAGAGCACATTAAAAAAATCCTAGTCAGAGCGGTTTTCATCTTATGATAAATTTGAAGATTCAATTTCTGCATTTCAAAAATAATACGTTCTTTTCTTGAAACATACATTTAATATGCTGTTACAGAGATGATAATGACTCCCCTACTCTTTATTTCTTTTAGCCTCTTTTTGGTACAATCTTAGATGCAGACCTTAATCACAACTCCTTTGGAGTGTGGAGCTCTTTCTGGTGGGGATTTTTTTTTAATCCTGGGTGAGTGGTAATTATTGTAGCATAAAGTAGGGTGATTGAAAAGAGTATTTGGATGGAGACGGAGCAAGGGAGGGGTCGACAGAGGGAAGGAACAAAAAAAAGTTAGAATGAGCCAGAGAGAAATTCTCAATGTCATCCAATCATAGTTTATCCTCACAGGGTAATTAGTTTAATTATTGGACTGTGCCAAATCTGTGTATTATAATTTTGGTTACAGGATACCCCCCGTGCCCCCATTTCTATTTAAACTGTTCACTGAGTTAGCTTTCATAGATTACATTACTATTTCTCCTCTTATACTGTTATTTCATCACACTGTAGCAGGTTGTTTCAGATCAATACACCAGTCGATATGGTAGCAGGCGGTGTAAAGTCTGAGAACCAAGTGACTTTGAAAAATAGGTCTTGGTCTCACCTGCCACAGAGCGCTTCTCCTTCGAAAAGCTGTATCATTTTCGGTCCCATGCTCCTCTTTTCCTGTGGGTCTGAGGTCACACTTTTGTGAGGGGTCCCTGGAGATGACAGTGTGCCTCCACTGCAGCCACGGCACTATATCTCTCTGTTGTAGCCTTTGGTTTTACAGCCGAAGCTGTAGGAATTTTATGGGTGCCATAGAACTTCATGCTGTAGGTGCTCTGTTATCGATATGAGCAGGATATGAAAGGGCAGAGCTTGAAAGACATGGTGCACCTGGAGAAGGTAGTATGATTTCTACTGTCAGGCCACCTGGGTTTGATAGAGAACATCTGCATTTAACGTTACAGTGCTTCATTAAATGTTGATATTTCCACAGGATGCCTTTGTACTTTGTGGATGTGTAAGGTATTCAAGTCTATGTTCATTCATAATGCATATAATAGGTAATGTAACCCCTCTTTAATTTGGTATCAGTCATGACATTGAAGCTGCTTTTACTTTGACAATTTTAAGAACATTATATCTATTAATAATAGAACAGTTTCTATAATTCTCACTGTTGCCTCACAGCGAGATGATTCTTGGTTCGAATCCCCGTTGGACAGGAGCTTTTCTGTGTGGAATTCCGAGTCCGTCCATGTGTGGGTTCTCTCCAGATACTCCGACTTCCTCCGAAAATCCAAAGACATGCTTGTTAGGTTAATTGGTGACTCTAAATTGTCTGTAGGTGTGAATGTGAGTGTGGCTGGTTGTCTGTTTCTATATGTCTATGTGACTGACTGGTGACCAGTCCAGTACCCCCGCCTCTCGCCCAATGACAACTGGGGTCAGCTCCAGCCTCCCCACGACCACAAATGGGAAAAGCGGTATAGATATTGGATTGATACAGTACAATCTTTATTTCTTAAATTGTATATATAGAGACTTTATTTGTACTGCATGACTACCCTTAAAGTTCGTTATTATGGTGTTTTTCATACGTCATGCATCTTGTCTGCTTTTCAAATTCAACTGTAAATTATTTCAATTTTTTCTCAATACTGTTACCAAGGTCAAGAAACTCTTCTTCACCACATTAATTTTAGTTCATATGCTGTAGCAGAGTTTCTCAAAGGCCAAGCAATAACTTCACGAGTCAATTTAACAGTGGAATTTGTCGGTTTGTCTGTTACCTGATTTTCTTCTTCATCACTGGCTCAGTCTGGGGTTCATGTGTGGGGTTCATAATGCCCCACACCGGACACGGCCAAGCAATAACTTTGTGTTTGTTCTTGTACAGCTCAGCTTTATGTTTTTTTTTTTAACTGTCAGTTAAAGAGAATGAAGATCAATACAATGAGTACAGTCTTAAGATTTCAGTTTGATTGACTTCCATGCACTCTTCTCGACCTGCTTTATTTATTTACCTCTTTTTTCAGACACAACAAGAACCGTACCTGTGGTGATCAGCTGTGTTCGAGGGATAGTCAGCAAGTCCACCAACAGCCTCCTGGTACACCTGGTCTCCATGGTGACAAGTTGGCAGGCGACAGAGGAGCCCACTGCAGTGTTGTTCAAGCAGAATGTACCAGAGAGCATTCTGGCTAAAGTACCCAAAGAATGGCACTACACACCACAAAAAGCAAGGGGAAAGGAGACTCTGACTAAGAGTATGTAGAGACTGAGTGTCACATTTTCAACTTAGATAAACGAAAATATTATTTTAAACTTGACTTTCTTTCTTTCTTTCTTTCTTTCCAGCTGTCATATCCATTACTATTCAAGCCTTGTCCTTTATTTTTACCAACCTGCCGATGGCCGTAGCATCAATTCCCCTCCCCATCCGCTTCCTCTTCCATGTGGCCGAGAAGCACCTTTCCCAGCATGCCCGGCAGCTGCGCTTAGTGGGCCTGTTACTCTGGGCTTTGCTGGGCTGTCTGATCCAGGGCCTGGAGGACCCACACACTCTGGAACAGATCAGTGGAGTGGAGCTGGACCGTGGGGCAAAGGACACTCTGTCCCTGCTGGCTGAGTGCCTACAGGCTGCGATGGGCATTCAACAGAAGGTAGCCTCATGTGATAAAGATAATGATAACAATAATATCAATAATAATAATTACAGGGGTTCATTTAATGCGAGCCATCAAATCCACTATCAACCATCTGACTTTCACTCATTTACATTAATGGTCTGCCGTGTGTCTGACAGGGCGTTCCCAAACCCACAGTGCACAAAGTGCTGCAGGCTCTGGAGGAAAAAAGACCCAAGTGGACAAACATGCAGCTGCAGAAAGCTCGCAAGCACTGCTCAGACAGGTGAGAGGTCAGCTACAAGTATGAAGCAAGAGGTCAAGGTCCGACGGGTATTATTAAGGTAGTTTATATTAATGTTGTTTGATAAATGTAGTCTATATTAATTGTGTTATGCATTCAGGGAAAATGTGCTATGCATTAATAATCCATCATTCATTCCCCTTTTCCATTGATTATTCACGAGTAACTTAAAACATTAAGTGTCATTTTATCAAGATTATTTTGATTGTCAAAATTTCTCTCTATGAAATGAGTTCCCGATACATGAATGAAGTGGTTTATCAATAGATGAGCTTTGAGGCTGATAAAGAACTGACTGATGATTTATTCAGCAGTGTTTTATTCACTATAGACTCAAAAAGCTCAACATAACATTGAGAATAAGCATTTAAGCATCGTAGAACTGCTCCTTTTGATTGAACATTTATTTTCTGAAGAATGGAATGACCAAGATGATTTTTCATTAAGAAGCTTTATAAGTGAGATCAATGTATCTCAGATGTGTTTCTTATGGTAAATGATGGGCATGGCGTCTGACTGAGTGGTCTACAGGTCGGACTGTTGGGAAAACATCTTTCACTTTGGGCTGATCCGTGACCTTTGGCTCTACGTTTTGTTACTCGTTCCCAGAAATTGCGCCTCTGGTCGCTCACTTCATCATGACAAACTCTGGACGCATCAATCATCATAAAAAGGGGATTCAGCACTGCAACGCAACATGTTCAATTAAAAAAAAAAAAGAAGAAGAATGAAATAAATAAAAGAGCACTGAGTAGATTATGGCCAGTTCTAGGAAATGCTGTTTGTTTCAGAGACGGGAAGAGAGGACGAGACGCCAGGGGAAGGGAGGGGGGCGGGGGGGCAGTGTGGTGGAGGGACAGTGAGGGGGGGCTGAGTGGAAAAGTGAAAGAAGAGTGATTATGTATCACCTGTCGGAGGCATTGAGTGGGATCATTACTATTCATTAAACTAACCTTCACAGGGAAGTGACGCCTGGCTTGTAAACAATCAGAATACAGTGTCAGAGAGAGAGGGAGAGAGGGGGGGAGAGATAACTCCAAAAACAACTGATGCTCCACTCTCTGGCATCTCACCTGCTCACACATCGAAAGCTCAGTAATACCTGCAACAAAGACCATTTGCCCCCTCTGAGCCCTCTCGACTCGGTACCCACATCCCACTTTCTCTCCTTCCTTTCCCAACTTTACCCCTTACCCCTCCTCCCCACGCCACCCACCTTGTCTTTGCAAAGTAATTTGTTGAGGAGAAGATTATTGTTCTCCATCATGGTGACCCTGGCTGGGCTGACGGGATGCATACACAGATGAAGATGAATGCAGTTATTCCTTGGCGGAGGTCTGCCTCTTTCAGGGCACATTGGCCCTAATGACATGATTGATAGGCTGTCCCAAATCCGGAGGGGCCCTCATTAATCACCGCGCTGACTGAATCCAATCATCTGCTTCACCTGCACAGTGATGGACAGGAAAGGATACAGCGCAGGTGCTGACACGGGTGCACAGCCACCATCGCCGACAACAACATCACCGCGGGGCTCGCCGGGCAGAAGAATGAGGGGATGTATGTGGACGAGAGGGGACTCCTCTTCCTCGGCAACTCTCAATGTCAAGCAGCCAATGGCGGGCTGACAGGCGACACCGATTCTGCCACCTTATAATTACAAAGAGGAAGACGGAGAGAGAGAGAGAACAATGACAGGGAGTGTATGTGAAGGAGAAGGCTTGATGGACGGTAGTGTGATATCCATCCATACTGAAAGGGCGGGAAAATGATGCGGCCGTCTGCCAGGGCACGGGCCTGTACATGCATGAGGACCTTGACACACAATTACACACACACATACAAGCTAAAGAACACACACACAAATCATTTTTAGTGCACTGGTATCCTTCAGACAAAATACTGCTATGTATCTCATGAATAATAATAGAAACAGGGGAAATTATTTTGTTATCTAACACTCAATAATCTGTCTCTATTTCTCACTTTTTTTTTTTCAACAGCCTTAGCCTTGACCGGGCATCGGGTCAACATTTATTGCTTATAAAACTAAAATTAATAGATTCTAAACACAGACTTTTTAAAGTTAATATTCTTGTTGATTCCAAATTAAAATGTTATCACAAATTCTCCCCTAAACTAGAAAATCCCTCCTCAGCCATGGAAAGTATCGATAAAAAAGCTGACTCCCCACCACTTCATATTTCCCTCTCTTTTCTCTTGGCTCCACTCACTGTTTTTTTTTTTCTGTCTTTCGTTTGTTTTCTCTCCCATCTCCTCCTTTTCCCCTCTCTGTTTCTCTCTCAGCATGTTTGAGCAGGGAAGGGAGAGCGGAGTCGCTGTGGCTGAACTGACTGAGCAGAAAATAGGCCTGATGCTGCTGGAGGTCTGCCACAAAGCAGGTGGCAACGACTACCTGAGGCAGATCTATAACATCATCCAAGCCAATGAGGTAGGGAAGCACTCCCTCTCCCCAGCAATTAGGTGGCTGCTGGCCTGAGGCCGCAGGCTGTTCAGGAGGGGGAGACGGAGGGAAGAGGGCTGCTGCCTGTGTGCGGTCTGCTCCTTCTGATCTTCTGTTGTTCAGGTGACCTCAAGGGTGTGAACCTGCAGTGATATCCTGTGTTAGATGCTAGGAGAGGAGAGGAGAGGAGAGGAGAGGAGAGGAGAGGAGAGGAGAGGAGAGGAGAGGAGAGAAGAGAGGAGAGGAGAGGAGAGAAGAGAGGAGAGGAGAGGAGAGGAGAGAAGAGAGGAGACGAGACGAGACACACTTGAGTGACTGATTTGGTCCATCAGAGAAATTGTCCATTTTTAGGCTGGCAGTTGTTGGTGTTTTTGTTACTTTTCTACAGATTACATCAAAAGATCAAATTCTGCTGCGTAGTAGTTCACTTTTTCAATACTTCTGACTTTCACACCTCATCCTTGGCGCAGTCTTATGTGATTCTTACTGACATGGTCCTCCTATAGACAATCAGTTAGAACACAGCATGGAATAACAAAAACATAAGCATCTATACATTATATATAACTGAGTCCATAACAGCTGTAACTCTACATAGCAATCGAACAAACTGTGAATGGGATTCTCGAGCAGGCTCTGAGTTTCCGTCCTGGCAGCTCGAGGATCTCTACCCTTCCAAGGTCGAGGCAAGAACATGAGGGTCAGGGACAAACCGGAGCTGCCCGAGAGGTGGAGGGATAGGAGGTGTCGGAGGCCATGTCAAACTGACGGATGGGAATATTGTGAATTCACACCAGGATACCCATGTACACACACACACACCTACAGAGACAAAAAGACACACTCAGATTTCTATACTGTACATCTTGTAAGACAGCTATAATAAGCAAGCACTGCAGAGGTTACAGAAACAAAAGTATGTTATAAGTTTTGTTCTATATTTTCACGAGCCATTTTCACAAGTCTCTTTCTTAATTGCTCTGATTTATTTTTTCTGGTTGCTTTTAATTAGAGAAAATGTTTATCTGGACTAGTCTTCTCATTTGAAATTTGGAAAAAGTAAACTATCCAGCCTGTCAGAAATTATAAGTCAGTTCTTTTTACTGGAACTCTCAAACTGTGAGCCAATGTTAAGAAACTTCCTGAAGTATGGATGTATGCTTTGCTGCCCTTTCAGTTAGAGGAAGTTTACTTGTAAATAACTTTTTGGCCTCCCTCTCTTGGTCAGTTGTTGTCTATATAGAATTTTTATTAGATATATGTCCTTTCAAACAGCTTTTCAATAATAACAATGTAATTTTCAACCTTCCTCTCTTCTGTCTCTCTTGTTTCTACCCTCTCACTCCCCTATCATCTTGGATACAGGAGCTTTTGATGTTCAAACTAACAGGAAGCACAAACTCGTCCGCTGAGTCTCCTCACTTGGTGAACGTTGACCCTCAAGTGGACCCTGATGCCAGCTTCCACCCTCTCCAGGAGTTTGACCACATTGGAAAGAAGAAGCTTGATCAGGTTAGTTAAGCAGTTTTAGTTTATACATAAGCTTATAAGGCTGTCAAAAAAATACTTTTAATTTATTTTAGCTATATCAAAGCTTCTCTATGCTTTTTGACTTTATACCATGTGGGTATACTTGTGATGCATAGGGTTGTGTCATTTTTAACTTTCTCCCAAGGCCAGAAGCTAAATGTTGAAGGTTAGGAGCAGTTTGAGTCTCTAGTGAACTGGATACTGTGGCAATCTCTGAAGCTGTCAGGTCTTTCTGGGGCTCGGCTTGCCTATTCTCCATAGGTCGCTGCCTTTTTCCAAGTAGGAGTGAGGCTGGCAGAAAGAAAAGAACACCGCAAAGGTGAAAAGATGAGAGAAGTTTCTTTTGCATAAAAAAAATGTGAAATGTGAGAGTGCAGTCTTAAAGTGCACTTCTTTGGGGCTTTGAACCGTGTACCCTCTTACCCCAAACTTATCCCCAGGAGTGCTTCCTTGATGTTCCGTTAATTGTTAGATTTTTTTTCCATAAAAGCTTTAAGTCTAGCTACAGGTAGTTTTAGTTCAATGCAAGAGTTGTCAGCTCTCCCCCCTCATTTCCCTTTTTACTATCAGGGGAAATACGGTTGATATCACACAACACAATCAACAAAGGCTGCTGTTTTCCCCAGACTGACTTGTGTGCCTTTTTATTTTTTTTTAAAGGATTAGATGTATTTAATACATTTGTGATCCCTTGTAATGTAGCTTTGCTGCTGCTATTGTTTCTGCGCCACGTTTTAATCCTAAGACCTGTTTTCTGCTTATCACAGGAGGCTGCATAGCTTTGCATAGAAACACCCTATTAAGAGAATGATTAAAATGCCTTCTCCGCTTCAGGTGCCTGTGTTGTTTGTCAAATAAAATGGAGGGAGGAGGAGAAAAAAGTTACATCCATCAATCACCTACGAAGAGGGAGTAGGGGGGGGGGGGGTGGATGGATGGAGGGAATGAGTGTAGTTCTCCTCCTTTTGTCAATAAAACTCAGCCTGGAGTTAAGAGTGACATTTTGGCAATCAAAGCAATCTGATTTTTATTTGCTTTCCCAATATGTTGCCAGAGCAAAGTGTGTTTGTGTGCATGCATGTGTTTAAGTAAAAGAGAGAGAGAGAGCAAAAGATGGGTGGGGGGGGGGGGAGGTTGGCAGGGTGCCGTTCAAGATGGTAAGAAAAAAAAGCAGTGAAGTCAGAAGAGTAACGACTCCCTCCCAAAATTGATTTATCTTTCTATAAATGATGGCTACATCCCCCCAAATGGATTTATAAATTAATTGCTGTCTTATTGGAATAAAAACCTTCTTGTGCGGACATGATTGATCGCCCGGTGTCGGTAGCCTGCGCTGGGGACCCCCCTCCTCCTTTGTTAGTGGGTCCCAGCTGGAGCAGTAATGCACTGATGGTATTAACCCTGATTAATAACTAACAATACGCTATCCTCATACATCAACAGAGTGCCGTGGTGGACTGGGCATGGGACTGGCCAAGGCTGCTGCCAGCCTATCAGGGCATGAGTCCGGTCACCTTCAAAACTCTGCTGGCCAACAGGTAATACAGTTGTTTAATGTGTTATGTACACTGTATATGTATTCACTGACGGAGGAGTCAGGGGCGTTATCAAGATATGTAGGACTGGGTTGGCCAAAGTGGGGCCCAGTTATTTGCAGCTACGGAATAAATGTGTGTACATATTCAAATAGCATTTAACACTTGTGTAATTTAACTTCTACACTAAACGTGTCTAAAATGTGTTATTCCTATATTAAGTGTTTTGACATTGTGAAAAAAAACACAACACAATGCATCTCTACAGATCTTCAATGCTTAATTCTAAAAGAAATCTCAAAAGAAGTATCCCCAAACGTATCAAATAAGTGAACATTTGCATGTAACAAATGTTACTTAAGCACATAAATTGAATCGAAAATATGTCCCACCTCTGACTGGGCAGATAGTCAATCTAGGTTTAGGATTATGGGGTGTCACATCAAAGTGGCCAATCAGAGTTCAGGGACAGGGCATGATGCCCCAGGAAAGGAAATGAACTTGAGGTTAGTGTATAAGTGTGTAAGCATGTTAAGTATGAGTGTGATATTGAGTTTTCTGGTTTCAAGCATTCCTCAAGGGTGTTTGGAAACTCTTTATTTCAATAAATAACCGCTCTTCTCCCCCTTTTAATGCATTGCTACTTAATTAGTGTCTTTATCTTTTCCAAAATGTGATGCTTACTTGGGATTCTTAAGTCAAATTCCCCACTGACTTTACTTCGCCACAAGCTTCAGGCATTAAGGACCATGAAGCCTACTTTCTCTTCATCAGCTGCTAAAGATTCTACTCTCAAAGGCTAAGGGCTCCTCTAGCTTCCACAGTGGGGTCTGAGAACATGTCTGCAGGTTTCAGTGATGGAGGTATCTATGCTCTTAGGGTTCCTGAGGACTTTGAAACAACACAAAAGAAGGTTAAAAATGTAAGTTCTGATCTTTGTGTCACCTGATTGAAGAGTTTTCGCACAGGTCCACCACTCCTGTCCCATCCTTCACTTCAACCCCCCCCCCCCTCTCCTCAAGTATTCTGCTCTGCAATGAGTATAAATATTTATGCAGGTTTGTGACACATATTAGATGGCAATACTTCAGGCTGTTCCCTGTTCCCCATTCACAGCTGTCACGCTGCCAGCTATCAAGGAGCCATGGGGCTACTGCACCTTGTCTCCGGGCCTACGCCCAATCCATTCTAAATCACCATTGTAACATACACACACACACACACACACACACACACACACGTGCACACACACTTTGCAAAGGGCAAGCTCTGCATCTGCCAAGGACACAGGTCTAATAAGGGTGAAGGAAGCTGCTCGGTGCTGTGACAAGCTTTGTCGCCTTCATGCCTCTTCCCACTCACACACTTCATTCTTCCTCCCCTTATATGCTGCTGTGTTGCATGGTAAAACAGATACTGTCATTGCTTGACTGAGCTAAATTAGTGTTGGGGCATTCATGACTAGAAACTGAAATAAGTGCTGAGATATTGGACTTGCAGTTTGAGATTGTGACTGACATGGGCAGAGAGGGAAGTAAATACTGACAAGGCACAAAACAGTATGAGGAGGGATGGGAGTGGGCAAAGGTTATATAATTCACCCTAATCTCACAGTATCAAAGTGTCTGAGATTGTGCCGTTTGCCTCATTAGCCTCTCTTTGTTGGGCCAGAGGAGCAGATTTCATGGAGGATTTGGAGAATGGCTTTGGTTCTGCCTGAGACGCTTGCACAGAGGAGGAAGTTAGTTTCACGGCTGGCGACGTGTAAGCTGTCAAAGTTTTCCTCAGATCCATCTCTCAGACTCAAAAATATCTCCCAAGCTATAGAAGACCAGTGACGGGATAAGCACACTGATGTTGGAGCCACTGATCCGTTTGTTAGTGCAGATAAGGATAAAGATTTCTGCATAACCGCAGACTGAAGTGCCCTCGGCTGTTTTCACTGAGGTTTCACAACAATTACTCTTTTACTTCTTCCTGTTGCCATGGACAAAACACAGGATATAATCTTACATACTAGACAATATAAATGATAACTATGCCGCTTCATACTGAAATAAAACACCCATTTTGACCTTGTGACGTTCTGAATGTTCCATCTTATAAGTTTGATTCTCCTTGAATGACTTCCCGTCCCTGCCAGCCAATATAATTTTTTCCCTCCCTGAACGATGTGAGTTAGCCGTGTGGCCCGTTGGCCTCCTATATATTGTTACAGTGGCAGGACAGTTATTGTGTCCAGGGTTTATATCACATTCTAATGGAGAAAGGCTATGAGTTAAGAGCGGCAGGCTTTTACACCAGGGCTGTTAAATCACTGTTCAGATGACTTCATTAGCAGAGCAGGACACATGCTGAGACACACATAAACACGCACACATACACACACATACACATCCGCTTTCACCCTGCTACCTTGACAGTGTAGCGTCGTGGCCAGACAGGAGGGAGAGTGGATTTATACAGGTGTGTGTGTCCTTCTTTGTCACCTGTCACTTCAGCTCCTTCAGCACGATGGCTCATCCATCATCTGCAGATTGAGCTTTTCAGCAGAAACCAGACTGATTAATACTACCCCAAGACCCCCCAGGGTTGACTGGCTGACTGGTTGACCTGGCTTCCTGGCAGGCTGGAGGTTTGAATGGAGAGATGGATGACTTACGGGTGGGCTAACTTTTCAGCAAGCTTATTTGCTGGCTTAATTTGGACTATTTTCTATTAGACTTGTTAGGTACCTCCTTGTCAGTGCAATAGTTGTAGGAACCAGTAATTAGTTGAATGGTTCAGGTGGTTTAATGACAGGCTGAATGTTTTTTTTTTTGACTGGATGTTTTGGAGACTGACTAGCCTGTTGGTTTTTTCACTATTTCGGATAGATGACAGGTGTCGGAATTGATTGATGGCAAGATTATTGGCTGCCTGGGAGGATAACTGGTTTGGTGTTTTCTGATGACTAAAAGTCTACTCTGTAATTTGTTTCTTTACTGCCTTTATTCAGATACAGAAGTTTTTGAGAGATTTTTTGTGCTTTTCAGTCTTGATTGATAGGTCAGCTAGAGAGACAAGAAATGTGGGGAGAGAGTGGGGGTTGACATGCACCAAACAGCGTCAGGATCGGGGAGGTCCAAACAGCGACCAGTGCGTCCAGGACTTCAGGGGCGCCTGTTCGACAAACTGAGACTGCACCCCATATGCTGTACAGAGGTTTTGATTTGTACTTTCAGCTTATTTTTCTCTTATACATTTGTTGTTATCCCCCAGTCTTATTATTTTATTAATCATATTATTACCATCTGTGTGAACTCTAATGCGGTCAGTGTGCAGTTATTTATTATAGTAACTGTATTATTAGAGTTTAATAAAAGTAATTCAAACAGAATTCAATTATTTCAGTTCATGGCCAAGCCTTTGTAAGACCATAGTTGTAGACTCTGATTTGTAACCTCTAATTGAATTTTGCTTTAGTGAGATTTCTTTTATAAGCCAAAATAAATTACATTAAAAAAAATTGGTTAAATGTGCACTTATGCCAAGTCTTCGTAGTAACCATCTACAGATTGCGATGTTGTCCCATTGCCTTGCCATTTGACTTCCTGTTGTGAGCCAACCTTTGATGTAAATGCAGGAAGTCAAAAGTACTGAGTGATTTACCGAAACAGAAAACCAATCTGCTCTGTCCTTGATCACTCTTTGAAATCCCCCTTTCTTTAGTGAACATACTTTACTCCTTCATAGCAGTAAGTAGAAAACAAAGTAGCAACATGATCCCTGTTTTGACTGGATTTCATGTTAACAGTGTTTGCCTTTCTCTCTCACATTTTAACGTTATTTGGTCAGGAGGCCTTTATGAACTTCAATCTTCTGTGTCATGATCATTTTTTCCTCCAAGATAACTAAAGTGCATCTCTGGAAGACAAAAAAATGTATGCCACAGACTAAAGTCTCATTTAAAGTGTCATCTACCAAGGTGACTTTTTGAGACATTTTCCTTGTATCTGTACGTCAGAAAAGGTCCTCTGACCTGGTTGATAAGAGGTAGCCAAGTATGAGGGATGAAGCCTCATGTGTCACAGGGCAGCTCCTCCACTCCATCATAAGGACCTCATATCATCCAAGGACATTCATGCTTACATCTAAACGTTACTCCACTAGGTACTGTTTTCTTACAACATTGGAAAGCAGGATATATCAGTTGAAATGCCTTGGCCTGACTAGTTTTCTATAGGTAATATTCTAAGAGTGTGCACTTGACCTCATGATTTTATTTCACACAATGACAGTAAGAAAGCCCTAGCAGCACTGACCCACACATTTGTTAGCTTAATGTGCTAAGCTACTTTGTAACTACTGAACATTAAAGCATTTTTTTCGGCATTGTCTCATTGTTGCAGTTACCCCTCAGGTCCATAACAATAGCAGTTTGTGGAAAAATGCCAGTCTGTAGCATTCTCTTGCTTGAGCGGCTCCTTAAATTGCAGCGATAGACGCTTGTGCTTTCAGGAAGTGGGCAATCGCCATCTGTTCCCTGGCTCTGCCATATGGCGGGCCTTTTTCTCAGGGAATAAAATAAAAACAAATATGTCAGAATGCTCGTCTTCCTCCACGGACGCTGATCAACCTGGGGAGAAGCTGGATCTCAGTGTGTCTGGATTAATGGTCTTACTTTATGCTTCGGGGAATGAGGGAGTGTGTGTTTGCAGGAGGTGTAGCTTGGTGCATGTGTGTCAGAGCGTATGCGCATGTGCAAACCCTGTGCGAGGGTTTGCACATGCTAATGCACATTTATGTACCTGGAAGTGTTTCCAGAGTCATTCATCTGACTTAAAGGGCGTCCATTACTGTAACATTTAGAGCAGTTGGTTGCCCTAGTCTTGGAAGCATTAAACAACGCAGGAGGAAAAAGAACTTCAAGGTTAGCTGAAGTGACATTTCATGGTTGCCACTGCCAAAGAAACAAGAAGAAAACACTCTCAAGCCATCATCAGACTCTCCATCTTGCAAGGCCAGAAATTCAAAAGACTTGTCACTTTTGAAAATCAGGAGAGTGTGATGTGTCATTGAGGAAGGGCTTCTTTCTTCTCTCGTCGTTCCCCTTGTGTGTGTGCCCTCGGCTGACTGACAGCTAGGGATGGGAGTTTGTGTTGGTGGAGACAGAATACATCTTTTGTCTGCTTGGTTATACATGGTGTGTTTTGTCTTTGCTACCCCTGGACAGCACTGACACATTGAGGTTTTCATTAGCCGTAAGCAGGTGGCGGAAGAGAGCGACAAGCCTGTGCGCATGAGTCTGTTTCCATGCCTGTCTGTGTGCAGCTGCACTGCACCAACTTGTACACTGTATGCATATCATCGAGGGCGTACATGTGTCCGCCTGCTAGTGTGTGAATGTTTGCTCTTATATTTCAGTGTGTGTGATATTTGGAGGTTTGCTCCAAAGGCGAATAAATCAGTGATGCCTGGGATAAGGCCGTGGCCCCTCCTCAAACTGCACAGACAAGCTGAGAGGCTCATTAATCAAACGGCCAGTCACAGATGTGATGGCTTCCACACAAACCGCCAGCAGACTGTGAAAGTCACATCCAACAGAGTCAACTGTCAGCCAGGCAAGCAGGCCGGCCACACTTTTTCCCATCTCTCTCTTTCTCTCTCTCTCTCTCTCTCTCTCTTCTCTCTCTCCTCCCCCTCTGGTTGTATTTATCTCTCAGTCTCCCTTTACCTCTTCTCACCTCCAGCGTGATGCCTGGGTGTGATACATCTGAAATATTTGTCTTGTCCCACTAAAAACGATCTGCGGGGTCGAGGAAAATCTATCTTCTCGGCGAGTGGTCATGGTCAAGCCATTCTAGGGACACGAGACATCAGTCATGACTGCACAGTGCTCCATTCTCTGTGGCTACAGCAGACTGTTCCCTATTCCATCTATAGCCAATGTGTTTCTCTCTAAACTAGCAGATTGTTGTTAGCTGGATGAAACATATTATTTTCTAACTAGTTTTTGCTTTCGTATGGCATATCGATGTACGTTAAGTTTGAATAATGGATATGATATGTAGGCTATGTATTCATGCTGATACAGTAAAAACTTTTTCATCTGTAATTTCCACAGTACAGAACATTCAAGAGTACACTCAGGAATAAAATATGCATGCCTCCATCATGGAAATTCAGTCTTCTAAAATGGGTTTTCTTATCCCTCTCTGGTTATTATATCACATTTCATGTTCTAAGTGTTTCACTGCTAAAATCTGCACTCCCAAAGGGTTTGAAGTGGTTACAATTGTTCACAAGGGTAACAATAAAATCACTATTCGCTCAAAAGAATTGTCAGTGCATGGTGCTTTAGCCACAAGGAAAGCCTCTAAACAGGATTATCGTGTTATCCTGCCGTATTGTGAACTTTCAGTAGTTTTACCTGACCTCTTTTTCCACACATTCTGTTTTTTTGAAGATGTGATAGTATAAATAGCAATCTCTGTGATTGTTCCAACATCCAACCTTGGAATGAGAAATATTTGGAGAGACTATGTAACAGCAGAGTTTAATGAAAATGCCTCTTAATCTACTGTAAAGCCCTCCAAGGATGGAGAGAAATGCAGGATGGAACAGGGACAAAACAAAGCCAACCGTTCCTGATTAAAAACGGCATCTCCCAAGGCTCCCCCAATTCACTGGGGTACTTGATGGTACAAATATAAAGACTGTTCCACACAGCAATAAAACACCATGATTTGTCCTCGGTATGTGCTATTCGTGGTTGATGGGAGGAATTTCTCTTGTTACAATGCCTGAATTTGAGTTGGAGCCATTGTAAAGCTGAACTACTTTCTTCCAAGATCACATTTTGCTTCAAAGACTTTATGAGCAACTATTAAAAACAAGTTTTTATTAATATGAAATGAGCCATGATTCATCAACTTTATGGCCTATTTAACACTTCTTCACTAACAAAAACCTGTTTTTACTGTGCAAATCGTCTGCTTTGAATGATGTGCATCCTAATCAAATACCAATTGATTGCAACAGTACTTTGTTAGCTTTTACTATGAGCCTAAGTCTGTAGTAATAATAACACATAAGTGTGAAAAAACATATTAATGTCACTTTACAGCATTTACGAAATTCTTTGAAAAGTTTCCCCACTAGCCACTCTCAGGTATCACGTTGCCATATACCTACTTGAATAATCATTGTGGAGAGGTTTTACTTTTTCCACTGGGTGTTTGCCTTTATCAGCTCTGGCAACCAAATAACTGCGTGTTACACCGGGACTCAATGAAAGACATGTTGGACTGTTTGACGCTGTTGCCATGTTTCCTGCTGATGTACTAAGTTAACTTTTTAGCTGACCGCAGCAATCCAGGAGCCAGACTGAGACCGTCTGTTCCAGTCTATCACGGTATTCTCCTTTGTGTTCCTGTTCTGTTGCATGTGCCATCTTTATTTAGACTCTCTTGATGTGACATCAAGTTGGGATTTTAAGCTTGCAAGGATGTGTTTGATCAATTGTTTAAATGTGTTCATCGGTAAAACAGAAAAACACTATGTTGGATTGAAAAACAAATATTAAAATGTTTTTTTGTTGCAGAAATAAAAGATTTGTGTCTACTCCTATGAGTCACACAGTGATAGTTTTATTGATAAGGTTGTGAATGATTGATTTAATAAAGTTGTTAAACACATATAGACAAGTGCACATGTGTTTATGTGTATCTGAATATGTGCATCTGTACACGTGTGTGTGTGTGTGTGTGTGTGTGTGTGTGTGTGTGTGTGTGTGTGTGTGTGTGTGTGTGTGTGTGTGTGTGTGTGTGTGTGTGTGTGTGTGTGTGTGTGTGTGTGTGTGTGTGTGTGTGTGTGTGTGTGTGTGTCTTTGTCTTTGCTCCTGTGTGAAGCTGTGTAACTGTGAGGGTTTGTTATGGTGGTACATCATGAGGTTGTATCCCATTGCCAGGCTCATTAGCCCGTCGGCTGCACCCAGGCCGCCCCAGCCAATCGCTGCTCTCCGTGCAACTCTGCCATTTGCATGTGGTCCAGGAAGAGATAATTAGAGGGATCTCTGCCTGTCACTGTTAATCTGGGACTTAGTGAAGGGCTGTGACGCCGACATGCTGATGGACTGACACACACATCTACACACAAACACACACACACACACACACACACACAAGGAGTAGACTCATACTCTTGTGCACACTTTGGCATCAAATATACGCGCACACACCAAGAACAAACACACAACCTGCATACACACATGATAGCACTGTGCACAGGCAAACACACACTAACACTGTCTTAAGCCTATTTCTTCCCAATATGACTGCTGAATTTCAGCTGTACTTTTTATTGCTATTTCTTTTTCCAAGTTCACTTTTTCCAAGTTCACTTTCAGTCCATGAGCCGGTTGTTCCTTCTGCTCGGGAGAATCAAAGCACAGGATGACTGATGCAGATGGGTGAAAAAGAAAAGGAAATAGCACTTGTACAGTTGTCTTTTTTTGTCATCCTTTCATCCCTAAAACTGCAGCATATTACGCTTAAAAATACCAAAACTGCTCCTCCATTGGTATGTGAATTATAGCTTGTTGACTCAGTGGCTGTTTACACTAGTTGTACTTTGCTGTTGACACAGGTTTTAGATCCCTGTTCAGATAGACTGTGTGCTCGTTGCTTCCCAAACAGCCAGAATGCTCACTAAGCCTTTTGAACAAGCCCAGCTGTCAGCCCTATGTGATTCACACACACACACACACACACACACACACACACACACACACACACACACACACACACACACACACACACACACACTCACATCCATCAGTAAACATACATCCCCAACAGACATGTATGTGCTCATGCACTGGCACGTCCCCAGCCACACACAAACATACACCACCCCAAAAAAAAAAAAGGCAAACTCCCTCACACACTACTGATTGGCAGGCCTCCTGTTTCCAGTAATTCTGTCTTGATTTATCCAATCAATCTCACTTGGAGAGCTGCTTAAGCGTTGACTAATATTAAGAGTAGAACATGCGACAATTAAAACATCCTTCAGGTAATTACAGAGCTGGTTTAGCAGCAAACAACTGAAGCATTTTATACATTCAGCATGACGCCTGTGTGTTTCATTTGTACCTGTTTGATGGTTAATCAGAGGAAATGAGCTACATCTGTGAATGTTACAGCTTTAAATGCATTATGTAAAACATCGTCTCATTAGCTGAATATGTCCATGCAAATATTGACTCTGTTCACCTAATTGAATCTATATTCAGTGTTTCATCCTATCCAGAAACACTTTGTGTAAGAGGCTGTATAGATGTTCATGTCAGTGCAAAACCTTTTTTTTCACCCAAATGACAGCTCGTCCTTTTTGCACTCTGTGGGACTGTTTAATGGTGCATGTTGAGAGAGCGGGTGAGCACCGTTGCTGACCTCACCAGTCCTGCTCAGTGACCCTGTGTCACAGCTGATGACACATAATAGTTGACATTTGACTTTAGGGGCTCTTTAAGTGCCAAGAGTGCACCCAGGCCCTGGATTCATATTCTAATGTGCTCATCTTTGTACTCTGCGCCTCCACCTTTTTTCCAGCAGCTCTCTCTACACTTGTTTCCACTTCTTTTCTTCACCTTTCTTCATCACCCTCCCTCTCCGTGTCTCACAAACCAATACACACATGCACTAGTACTTAGAGCTGCTCAGACACACTTCTGCTGCATTGAAATAGCCTGTCCAGCCCTCCTGCCCCCGTGCCATTACAGGTAAGCACAGAGGTGCACTTGTCCTGACACTTGTCTTGACAAATCTGCAGACAGCCAGAGCGGACACTCCAGCCGGAATCAAGCCCTCCTCTCCTCTCCTCTCCTCTACTCTCCTCTCCTCTCCTCTCCTCTCCTCTCCTCCTCTCCTCTCCTCTCCTCTCACAATGTATCCTTACAAGACATTTCCCCTGTGTTCAAATTGTTTTCATGTCTATAGGCCATGAATATTGAAAAGTACAGATGAGATGTTTAGATGTTAGTGCTTCCAGTATCAGTTGATTCCTTATTTCTAATATTGGCAGGTAGTATAAACTTGCTTGTTTTGATGCAGATTACATCAGACATTTACAATGATTAGTACAGTAAATTCAAATGCTGTTTGGTTATCTTTGCTTCCATTAGTTGTGTTGATGCTGTTTTTAAAGTTAGATGAACAATCAAGAGAACAATCTTGACAGAAACACTTAACAAGAATCCGTCTGCATTCATACCAATTTGTAGATTCCCTGCTGTTATTGTAATCCAAGCAAAGAAGATTAGCATATACTGTAAATCCAGTGACTAGGTGGGTTGTCTATCTGTGGCAAAAGCTAAGTGTGTGTTTGCACTCTCCCTTCCCCTTGCCTCCCACTGTCGTCCCCGCCTCTGCAGACTTTTTATTCTGTTTCTTTCAACTCTCCCCCCCTTTTACCTGATCATGCTCCCGCACCTCTCTCTCTCTCTCTCTCTCTCTCTCTCTCTCTCTCTCTATCTACTTCTCAGAGAATCCATCATGGGTCATGTTTTTCTGAGTCTTTGATCATCGAGTAGTCTTTCAGCATGTTGACTACAAGGCCTCTCACCTCCCCAGTGGTTGTTGCAAAAGAGGGGGCACACTTATCTGGCTTCTATGATGTTAATGGTTGAAAGCATTTGCTGATGTGTGTGTGTGTGTGTGTGTGTGTGTGTGTGTGTGTGTGTGTGTGTGTGTGTGTGTGTGTGTGTGTGTGTGTGTGTGTGTGTGTGTGTGTCTGTGTCCACTTCAGCATGATGAAAGACTCTGTTATGCCGCTGGTTTATGATCATGTTATATGGAATATTGCAGCTGTGTACAGAGTTGGCTGATGAGCAAAAAAATCTGTATCTGAAGGATAACAATCATTTCAAACTTGTGACAGCATCATCACAAGATAGGGAAACAAATCTGAATCGCTTAGACTCCTACATAGTTTCTAAATACCTTAAAAGGTTGAATTTAGATCTCCTACTACCCCGAGCAGTTTATCCGTATGTATTTGTTCAGCGATTGAATGGAAAACTTCCTTCTCTGTGCTATTGTGGGTTTGTCCTCAGGGCACAAACTCTGGTTCAAATAGTAAAAAAAAAAGTTCTTTTTTTTCTCCCAGTCTTTACACCTCATGTGTGTAAACGATGGTTGGGTGTCTGTGCGCTTTGCTGCTCCATCCAACAGCAGAATTCTCCCCCCTGTAAGATGCAGGGGATGGCCTTGATGTGACAGCTTGCGATGTTAGCCCAAGTTGTTTTTGACAGAAGACAAAGGAAAAGGAAAAGGAGGGAAAGAAAAAAAAAAAAAAAAAAACTTAAAGGAAAAGCTTAGGAATCTTTCCCTCTGAGATGAATTACCTCTGCAGGAATCAATTCTTCATCTCTTTCATTTTCTTTATCCTTGTTATGTTTATCTTTGTATTGTAGCTTTGTCATGACTATTAAGAATGTCCCGTTTGATTGAATTTGCCACTGGAGACATTCAGTGATCTTGATGGATTCTTTAGATGGACCTTTTTGGAATGTTTTTTCCTTATGACATTATGTATACAGGTTTTACCCTTTGCAGCAGACTGAATGATGAGTGGTATTATTTGGCATATTGTACTGCTACATGCCAGTCTGTAAGAATGCCAATGACAATCATCGGAGAGGACTTTTAGATTACTGTCGAGCCTCCCTGTCCTGTCTCTTCCTATCTGGCCTCCTATCACTCCATCATGTTTCTAATCTGTCTTCTTTTCGTCTTGAGTTCGAGTTGTAATGATGAAACACTGGTCAGAGGGGTATAGAGAGTTTTGTGTGTGTGTCTGTGTGTGGACCAGTATATGTGAATGGGCGGGCTTTCTTAGCCCAGTTGATGTGTGTTTTCAGTAGCTCTGCCCTGCCTGAGTCAGAGTGTGACCCCTGGGCTGTACCTTGCAATCAGTCAGCCTCCTGTCTGAGTGTTCCTCCTCCAGCCGTCTAAAAGAGCTCTTCTTATCACCGTGTGGGAGACCTTGCCTCTGCCCCTCACTGTTTCTCAAGGTTAGCCTCACTCTGAGGCCTTTACAGTCTTCATATGCACCCTACCGGTATCTACCCATGCTCTGCTTACTACACCGTCTCATAAAGGAGTCCGGTTGTTGGAAGTTTTTAACCCTCCTTCATTCCAGTTCCTCCCCTCAAGGTGAGCCTCTCTCCCAGTGCCCTTCTTAAAGCCCTGCACCCACTCTTCATCCAGTACTTACACACATTTGACAAAGGAGGGAAAGTTTATAGGTGGCTTGGCTCCCTCCACGCTCTCATCCTTATTTTTTTTTTTTTTTACAAGGTTAGTCCTCTCTTGCACTCCTCTTTTCTATTTATCTTCTCCACGTTGTCACATTCACACACATACACACACTTTTTCTTGAGATCCTTTAAGAAGAAAATCACTCTGAGCAAAAGTTGGAAAATCTCTCTTTTTCTCTTGTTCTGTCTTGAAAGGCCTACCCACCTCCACCAAGGCTGATCCGTAGGGTCTGTAGTTTTGATGCCCACATGCCTGGTGAAGAGGTCAAAATGCCTGCGGTTATCTCCAAGCCTGCCAACAGTAAAGACGTTTCAAGGAGGTTCTCCGAAACGTACACTATGTCTATATCTATATCGGCATATGTGACTTAATCTTAGTATTGCTGGGAATACATATTTAAAAGTGCACACCAAAGACAAAGTATGATGTAGGTGACCCTGTGGTTGATTTAAAAAAATAAAAATCTGGACGTTTTTCTTTTAAATAATTGTGAAAATTACTAAAGCACTATGAATAATTAGCTTTATTTGCAGGAAACCAAGGTATTCCAGTGGAAGAGATTTGGCTCATGTCTTTAATATCAGCGGGAAAAACCCCAATATTATCGAGCCAAAGAGATTGTAACTCACTTGAGTCTCACAGCATAGTCGTCTCTTTCACATCCCTTATCACGTTCTCATTCAGCCCTGTCTCCTAGCAATCACGTTTATTTATTACTAATTTGTTTTGCCTAATACACTTTAAAGCGTAACATAATTGCCGCCTGAATGATGTTGATGGGTAGACGTTTATTTCTATTGAAGGAAGTGATACACTTTTGTC
This sequence comes from Labrus mixtus, assembly GCF_963584025.1. Taxonomy (NCBI): domain Eukaryota; kingdom Metazoa; phylum Chordata; class Actinopteri; order Labriformes; family Labridae; genus Labrus; species Labrus mixtus. The sequence continues at coordinate 14,047,893 of NC_083616.1, read as the reverse complement.
CTTGCACATCTCGTCGGGCGGAGATTAGACGTGCAGAGGAAAGAACTTTGACCCTTACAGAGGCTGTGCTGTCTCACATTTGGTGAGGTAAAAGCCACAAACAACACTTTGAGGTTAAAACAAATATTGTGATCATGATTTCTCCTTCGCATCAACATTCACCATGTGCAGCAAGTGTATTTAATTAACTGGAAAAAGTTCATTCATGCTTTAGGTTCATGAAAAGAGCAGCTGTTAAAAAGAAAAGTATTCAAAGTGAGGATAGTGAACATATAGCAGTTGCAGTATCAACTTTTTGCAGCCTGAAAGAACAACTTCCTAACTTACCATCAATAATCAGTAAATTGGAGCATATATAAGGCGGGCAGAGTCAATGGCATCTTTTAAATCACTTCTTAAAACTCACTTTCATAGACTTGCTTTTATGTGATTTCTCCTTTAAAGATCTATCCCTTCCTTTTATTAATTTTATTGATTTTAACCTTTTTATCTTTCTCTTCTTTAAATGTTTTAGCCTTTAAATGTATCCCTTCCTGTATTCATTTTACTGCTCTTAGTCTTTTTAAATTCCTACTCCTTTTATCGTTTAACTCTTCAGCTCTCTGTTGCTTTATTCATTTAACCAATCTCCTGTTTATCACTTCTCTTTATCTTCATTCTGTGTTTACAGCCTGTGATGTGATGTTGTCCCACTCTCCCTCAATTTTAATTTTGTTCTCTCCTGGTTGATTTTAAACTAATTTTCCTTCATTGTACTGAACTGCATCTCCATACCTGCCTGTTGACTCCATATTATTTCTGTTATTTGCATTTTTACAATTTTGCCCTCTCTGTTGATCTCTGTTCTGTTGTCGTGTTGCTGTATTTGCTCTGTCTGTCACAGCACTTTGTAAACATTTGTTTTTAAAGGTGCCATATAAATAAAGCTATTGTATTATATTGAGTGCAAACTCTTAGTTAATGGCCTATTAGCTATAGATTATGGTCATATAAAGTAGGGTACTAATAAGCACTTAATAATGACTAATGAGCAGCTAGTATGCTACTAATAAGCATGCTAATAAGCAACTAGTTATGGTATATGTTACCTAAATTTAAAGGGTTATCAAAACAGGTATTAATATCTTACAGGTGTAACCAGTTGCAACACCAGACTTTCATCTAGTGCCTGCGCTACAGTAGCTCCTCCCGGCTTTGCCTCTTTCCTTCTCAATGGTTACGCACATACTTATAGAACATAGAACTAGTTTCACAGAGTGACAAAGACAAAGTTCAAACTAAACTATGACTGGGAGTTTTTTAAGTGGAGGAAACTAACGCAGTTGAAAACAAGTTTGAGGCTTCTTTCTAATGAATAGTGTGCAGGTTTTTCTGCCTGGCTTTCACTGCGGAACTATTCATTTAATTCTCCACCAATACGAGACAGTGAGAGACAGCCCCTTCCTCTAGAGAGAGACGGGCTTGCGAATAACTTCCGTAATGTAGACTTAATGAAACGATCTTCAACTGGGTTTTTTTTGTGTGTGTGTGTTTTAATCCGGGTTTTCAGGGATCCTAATGAATAAGCAGTTTTTTTACAAATCTAAAACATGCTTCTGTGTTGCGCTCATTAAGATCTCTTCGGAACAGATTCATGTCATTCAAATTCAAATTTAAAACTTTAACTATGAAGACAACTTTAAAATAAAAGTTAGGTTTAAGTCGGGCTCAGGCCCATAAATACAGTTAATGAGACGAGCCCGGAGATAACATGAGTGGGCTCAGGTCGGTTTGGGCCTGATATATGCTCTAAATCACTGCCTTGTAGGTTAATTGCCCGGACTTAGGGGTCAAGGTCTTTTGCCAAAAAGGGCAGGCGGAAAGCAGCAGCAAGTGAGTGCCACCAGAAGTAGCTGTGTATTACACGTGAAGTTTCTTTTGATACATTGTTCATGTGTTGGATTGGGAGTTGGGTTTGTGTACACCTGCCAATTTGCTATGTGGTAACAATTTCTAAATTTGGTTTGTGGTGGTTTCTCTAGAACCCATGTTCAAATCAAATCAGACAAATGTGTCATTTGACATACTGTAACATTACACAAGTCTTTCAGATCGTCACTTACTGTTGAGCTTGTTGCGTCCGTGCAGTGTGAGGCCAGTGTGGAATGATATCTGTCGAGCAGATACACAGAGACAGATATAGAGCAGATATGGCTGATATCCCTGTCATGTCAGCATCTCGGGCATGACAGCACCGATCATAATCAGTCCCCCACGGGCTCACCCTCCTGCTATCTGCTTTTCTCTGTATAGCAACCCATCAGGTGTATCTGTATTTTTCTGTCTCCTGTTTAGTGTTGCACCTCACTCTTTATATCTGAACAACGCCTCTCTCTCTCGTATTCTCTTCCAAACAGTAATGGTGCACTTTGGGAATAAATGCTATGCAAAGGGAGTAAGTGTTGGGATTCTGCTGTTATTTCTGTTCAGGATGGTGTGTGTGTTTGTTTGACTGTGTGTATGTGTGTGTATGTCAGAGAGCATTTACAAAGGGATCAGCCCTGGGGGTGTCGATGCATCACCGCATTGGAGGGAGAGAAAACGGAGGGTGTGTAGAGGCGAGCTAGTTCACAGCAGATGTAACCAACAGACAACTAGCTTGAAAAAGCGTGCCTGTACTGCACAGCTCAGCACTTATTTATTTATTTGGGTTGGGGGGGCAAATGTATGTTCAGTGGCATTGGATATCAGTGACAGGAAGGATCAAAGAGCGACACCACAAATGAAGCTGTCAAAGTGGCCCGACAGCTGGGTCCTGAGGCGAACATCCCTCGCTCGCACATTTTTATTAGGAACGCAGTGAAACCTCACAGCAAGAAGGAAAGAGGAGAAAAAAGAAAACCGTCATCTCCCCAACCAGTGAGAGAGAGAAAGAGACAAAACGAGCGCTGTTGTATCATCGCCGTCCATGATGGAATGAATTATGAATGTGTGGAGGGGATTAGAAAACAATGGTTCAAGTCACAAGGATCCTCGCCTAGTTTCCTCACCCTTAGCCCAGCAACTAATTAGCACTTTCAACAGCAGTGTATGATCTCATTAATGTGATTTCTGCTTATGTAACGTGCATGCATTCACGCACGCTTCGACAAATCCATGCACACGCAGAGATTGCAGTATTATTACATAAAGCAAATGAATATGTGAGTGAAATGTATTGTTTATTGTTGAGCTAACAGAGTTAGAGTGATTTCTCATGTTTAGATTGCTATAATGCTGTAGGTTTAGTACACAGTGTTTGGGGGCATTTCTATCAAGTTTTCCCCTTATGTCTGGCAATTATCTGAGCAATTTGATCATCAGTCATGTTATTAGTGTTCAAGTTTCCACAACAAAGACCCCAGTGGGTTATGTCTATACAACCTCAGGAGGGAACAGAAACATGTTAAAGTTCTTGTTGATGCTGAACATGTGAAATGTTTTAAAAAGGCAGGGATATATATATTTTTTTTTTTTACATGATTACGGTTTGTTTGTGTATCAGATACAACTCACATCAGCTAATTAGTATCCACATACTGAGATATAAGTAGAGGAAGAGGGAGGAAAAAAGAGGGGGAGGAAGCAAGGAGAGGGTAAGGGAAGATAATTAGACAGAATTAAGCCATCTCTTTTAATCTAGCCCCTGAAAGAAAGAGAGGGAGAGGGAAAGAAAGAAAGATGGGGGGTAGGAAGAGGAGGTGTCTGGGGGTGAGGCCTACACATTCACCCCTCTGCTCTGTCGCTCCCTCTCTCTCTCTCTCTCTCTCTCTCGCTTGCTTGCTCCCTGGCTGTCTGGCAGAGGGTGTGAATGTGTGGGAAAAGAGGGGCCTGGTGCCTGAGCCTCGGCAGAATGATCAGCTTGTGTTTCTGAGGCTTGAGAAGTGTCCCATTGTCATGATGTCACTGCAACTCAAGGCAGCTAACCTCTGACCCCTATGGATTCATGGCACCCCACACCAGCAACCCCCCTACCCCAAAACCCAAAAAGGGCCAGATTGCCACTGGGCGCCCACTAGGGGGTACCCAAGCCTTTTGCTTTGAAATGTAAGGTGCTTGCGCCTTAACGCCGCACAACTCATAGAATATTTACCTATGAATCTGTACCCCTATGTACCCCTGATTAGGGCTCCTCTCCCTTGCTCTGTTCACCCTGCTCTTTCTTTCTCTTGCTTTTCCTCAGCCGCTCTGCCATCCCCGCCAACCACAGCTCTTTTTCTCTCCGCTCTCTCGCTCGCTCTCTCTCTCTCTCTCTCTCTCTCTCTCTCCCTCCTACACGCGTTGTATCTTGGTACCCATGAATATAGCAAGCGCCGCCAGATGTCGCAAATACATCATCTGAGGGATGCGGTGGTGATGGAAGAAAGTCAGGGCACGTACGAGTGGGGGATGTGAGCCGACTTGAGCTCTCTAAGCGTTTGTGTCTATGTGTGTGTGTGTCTGTGCCTCACTGTATGCCAGCATTCAACTGTGCATGTGTGTGTGTGTGTGTGTGTCTCTGTTTCCCATGGTGTGTGTGTTAGCGTGTGGTTGGACAAGTGTGTCCCTTTTGTGTGCATACGCATGTGTGGAGGTCACAGCAGGTCAGCATATTGTCCCTCAGATGTTTGATATTTTATGTATAAGAGGGTGGCTCGAGCAGGAGGATAAGCACGTTTCTGACAGAGGCATCTCTCCGCCACAATCCGCCACCTCAGCAATGTAGAGCCCAGAGTCAGATCAACAATGGAGGGGAGGCGCACCCAGAGAGAGAGGGCTGATGGGGGGGGGAAGAGAAAGAGAGAAAGAGAGACAGCGAAAGAAGCGGGTAAAAAAACCTAGAAAACCAGGACTGCTGCTGCTGCTGCTGCTGGGCAGACTGTTGCAATAAAACTGTGATTACGATCGCACAGTATATCGTAAACATCTGAAACATGCAGCAACTTTAAATAAAAGCGCACAAAATGGAAACAAAGAACAGTCCACACATTTGACACACGAAACCAGCTTTTTTTTTTTCCCCCCGGTTTCAGGTGCGTGATTGTTCAGGAGCCAGTCAGTGCATCTTCAGATCAGCCTGTGTCGGAAGAGGAGACACCCCAGAGCGGTGCAATCCCAACGAGCGCTCCTCACTTTCTCCTTCAGGGGGAAAAGTTTACTGCTTGCTTTTGTAGTCGGCCTCAAAAGATTTGCGGCAGTCAGCATTAAAAGGCACAGATCTGAGGAGACGCCTCCAACTGAAATACCTACAGAGAAAGAAAAGGAGGAGGCGGGGTAAACTGATACAAACATTAAAGACAGACGTTAAACGCTTCACTTTATAATGGCTTTGTACCCCGAAAACAATAATAACAACAAAAATCCCCACCGTCATCTCATCATGTCTTTTTTTTCCTGCGAATGCTTTGATTCTGTTTTTTTTTTTGTTTTTTTTTTCCTTGGCTTTGCCTTTTTTTAACTCTCTCCCACTTGTGCTCAGATTTGGAAAGGTTGATTTCTCTATTCCCCTTCTGCACACAAACACACACACAGTCCGGTTACCAGGGTGATGATGTGGTGGATGACATCATGCCCTGACTGTGTTGTATAGCTGGTCGCGTTCTGGCAGGGTTCACGGGATGGTGGCGTGGGTTGGTGCAGTGTTCCCTCCATCTTTGCCTCTGTCTCTCTCTCTCTCTCTCTCTCTGTGTCTATCTCTCTAGGCGCTCTGCATTGGCTTGTCCAGTGCGCCTTGTGTTCCCTGGGAAAAAGATTAATTATTCAACACATAGCCTCAATTAAATTTAAATTCGGCAGTTCAAGTAACCTTTTAGCATGGTACATTTATTATTAAGGCAGATGCTTTAGCCCTGTTTAGATTTAGAGCTTATCGGATTCTTTCAGCCCCTTATCACACAGGAGGTTTACTTGTGATGGCTGTGAGGCTTGGCCTCAGCGTGGTTACAGTACAGTTACAGGATCTATTCCCTCAGAGATTACAAGCTTCTGGTTAACATTGGTCACAATAAAGTTCCTACAGAAGTATTTGCACTGAACAGCATCATACTTTCACAGATGACACATACAGAACAAAGTGAGGCATATGGTGTTGCTGCTTTTCTTCAACTTTTTTCCATCCCAGTTCATACCATTTGAAGATACGATCAAACAAAGCACACAATGTGGCTTTGACCGTTTTTTTTCTGACATCAAAAATGTTGCGCTATCATCGTTCCTTGATGTCTTTCTCTTGCATAATTTTCTTCTGAATTTTCCCATTCCTCTGCTGAATAGAAAGCAAAAGTAGGAGCTGATGGTAGCCGGAACATTTAGGAATAGACAGAGAGGGAGACAAATCCATCAGACCTCATTTCAGACCAGACACATACACTCTTACCTGATACATACTTAACACATTGTGGTACGTGACAGAAAATGCTGTGCCATCACATGGTAACAAACCCACAAGGTTGATACATGGGGACACAAATGCTTACATTTTATCCTGCAGAATGCAACACAACCAGGGACGAGGAGAAACAGCCTTGACGATCCCTCACAATGATGCCCCCTCCCCCCAGTCCCTGTCTCCCCATCTCCCTCTTTCTCCATCCAAGGAGGTGGTGCCTTTGTTGGGCAGGAGCACAGAGACCTCACAAAGCGAGAGAAGATGTCACAACAAACAAAAACAGGATGGTAACCCCCGAAATCTAATCAGGAGCCATTGATTCCTGCTCTGAATGGAGACTGAGTACCTCGAGAGTGGCTCATCCAATAAGGCCATATGAGAGCATGACAGCGGCCTTCACAATTCAGCTATATACTTCCCCATCATTCTGTTCTCACCTTTAGACTCGACTCCATCAACTCAAAGATGATACAATCATCACTCCACTCCAACATTTCTGTTTCTTTTTATTTCACTAATTCATTTGTGTGCCTCAATCAATGATTTCTTCTCTCTGATTTGCAGATTTGTATGGATTTTTTTTTTGAGTGAATACTAATAGGTTTGCTTTGTGGATGCAGAGATATGAGTCTTTCGTCCTTTAGTTCCTCTGATTGAGCTCATGAAGGACACTTCATTCCAGCAATTAAGCACAAAGTAAACCTTTCCTTAGCAGGCTTGCCTTTTATTTACTATTTTTCTGTTTTAAAATTTTAAATGTAAAAGACACAATTTTGCAAATGTTAATGTGTACACACGACAAACACTTCTCTATGAAAATAATGTCTTTCCTTTTTTCCATTACCACTATCACATTAATGCCTTTTCTTTTCTTTTTTTCATCAGCACCACTTCAAAAAACAACAACAATATTAAGAATGTAACTCTATTAACTCGTATGGGAATCTGTGACATTTCAAATGACATTATTTAATCTATAATATGTGCATGCCCTTCTGAGTCCTTTTTTTTTGTTAATGCTCAATATAATGCAACAACTTTGCTCTTATTACTTGAAATGATACTTTGGCATTAGAGGGTGAAGGTATTGATTTTGGAACCCAGAGCATTTATTGTGGAGGTAAATGTTATTATTTTAATATTGGGCTCATGCTAATTTAATAGAGCGTAACATACACGTCAGGGTGTGAGCCGCAGGGGTCTCTCTTTCTCTCTCTCTCTCTCTCACACTCTCTCTTTCTTTGTCTATGTCACTGAGAATAGTATACAATATCCAGGTAATGTCAAAGACTAGTTATGTCTGCTCCCAGGTTTTGTTTTTGCAGGTCCTGCTTTACTGAGCAGAGATGGCCTCTTTGGGAAACAAATTGTAGACACAGTTGTAACCTGCTTACAATGTAATTGTGCAACCATTTAAAATGAACTGCTAGTATAAAGAAAATCATAAAAAAATACCAAAAAGACCTCTCCTGCACCTATCTCGTGCCCCTTAGTCACCCTAGCTGGCGGTCCTTCCCTCCGGCACTCCTTTACTACATCACAGTCCTATTGCCTTTACTCGTCCTTCTCATCATCTCAATTCAGCCTTTCAATATTTGATTCCCTGTTGAAATATCTAGGGTTACACACCAGCAGTGTAGCTACCTCTATAGTACAGAACAACTAGTGGTCAGGTTTGGCTGCGGGCTCATGGGGAGGTTAAAAAGTCACTTCTGTTAAGGTTGCAGGGAAGTTTATAAACTTTTATACAGAGAGATTGCCACAGATGCATCACCATCTTAAATTAACACTTTTATGCAAAAAGTTACTAGTATTAATATTTAGTAATAGTTTTGAATATATTAAAACAATAGAAATTTGTAGAAGCCAAGCAGTGTACACAGTTCCTCCAAAACAATTACACAATACAAATATCATAATAAATATTTCATTTTGTATTTGATGTATTGATTCTCACAAAATCTGTCAAAAGACTTTGATTTAACGTAATTGTTTAGTACAATTAAGGGAAAGTTCATGGTGAGGGTCCAAATTATGTCTTTGTTTAAGCTCCTGTGAAAAGTTTTTAGCTGGTTATAAAATACAGTATTTACTGAAACATCTTTTTAGCAACAAAGTGGAAAATCAACATAATGATGGACTATTTCTGTAGACATATTGGTACTGATTGTTAAAACTGCTGCCACTGGGTGGATGTCAGAGACAATAACTTACAGCAAGCTGCAGATACAGGGTTTGTTTTGTTTTTGACATTTTACTCGGCAAAGTTGTTGAAAACATTAAATAGTCCTGTGGTTAAAGTGCACTATTAAGTTGACCCATCCATTTTCCTCAAACTTCTTCATCAATCAGTACGTTAACATGCACATTTAAGTTGAGCTACAGTTATAGCTCAGTTAGGCCATTTCATTTGACAGCTGTCCATTGTCAGAAAATAATTTATTTATTGACGGAAGTGCGCCGGCTGTGCTAGGGTTGATGGTAATGTGTCCCCTTTCAGCTAGTTACTATCGGTCCTTTTGCCAGTTGACCTATTACCTCACTCACATGAAAAAAGAAAAATCGCCAAAGAAGTTAGCAAGCAGCAAACTGTTTTCCTTCCATCCATGTACTTCAACATGTAAAAATCATTTAGCTCACACAACATAAATGTTATCTCATCTGTCTGACCATAAATCTGTTTGGTTCTCACTCAAGCATTTGCCATGTTGATATTGTATTTTTTTTTCTTCTCTGCTTTGTTCTATGCATTTATGCTGTTTGACTTCCGGGTCAAGGTCTGCTGCTGGGACAGTGGAGCATGTGCAGAATGCCTTGGTCAGTTTGGGTTTGATTGATGTATATGCAAGAGTAAACTACCTTATCTAAGTGTTACCCCGACATCGAGAAATTTGACATTTGACTGTACTTTTGATACAGGCCTTTACTTCAGCAGGTGTATAAACAAAATGTGCTGGCAGAACAGTCCCAGTTTAAATATTGACTGACTCTCACTTATAATTTGAATTTGCTTGTGCATGTACAGTATGCATTTGTACTGTTGGGATTTTCACGTAACCCAACCCTACCACGTACAAACCATCCAGCTCTTTGACCTCACAGTACACAGTTAAGCTCCTGTGAAGAGTTTTTTGCTGGTTATGGCTGTAACCTACAAAAGCAAACAAGAACATCAGCCACAAGATTGATTATTTAGGCCTAGGCCTATATATATATATATATATTACACTTGTAACCACTGCCTGTGGGTAGGAGTCAGACAAAGTGTGTTACAGCACGCTGAAGAAAAATTCACAGCAGAATTCACATTGTGTGATAGGCTACATTTGACTACTTAAAGAAAACAGGATATATATATAATTTTTGAATCAAAAAACACTACCTTTGCATGAGAAGAGCAAAGAGAATAGAGATGCCACTTTGTCCACAGGGGGAGCCAAAAACAACAAATAAAACAAAAATTCCTCTCAGGAGCTTTAAATGAGTTTGTATGTGGGGTTGGCGAGGGATGAGGATCCCCCACTTTTCTTAATAGACTAGAAGATCCCTGGCCTCTCAGTTGTTACCATGGCAACTGACCCATTTGCCTGCTGCATATGAAAGTGAGGGCGAAGGAGCTCAGGAGGAAGCGTGAGACAGGGTCGGGAGGATTGGCAGAGAGGCAGGTGTAGTTGTAAAGGTATAAGAGGAGAGTCCTTCCACTCTGCTCTCAATTCTTCAGCTGCATCTCTGTCCCTCTTTCATGGCTCTGATTAGCTGTTTTAACACTGGGACATTAGCTGATCAGGGTTAAAAGGGGCACCCATTCACTCAGCACAGACACCCATCACTGCTGCCTGCGTGTGTGTATGTGCATGTGTTAGTTCTTGCACATTGTCGAGTGGGTGTGTAAAAACTTATTAGAGTGGGACGTTGTAGGTGTGTGCGCTCACCCATGCTGGACAAAGAGGTGGGGCCTTTATTTTTAACACCCTGTCAAAGGTGTTACCAGTAGAAAGGATGATTTTTGGGGTTTCCTCCCCCCAACTCACAGATATGAAGCTGTCATGGGAAGAATAGCTGCATTCAATGAATGACACTTTTTTCTCCCACTTTACACAAGTGCAGCAAACAAAACAGGCAGGGGAGCAGCTTAGGAAGACATTTTTCTCGCCTTCGTCGGCAATGACAGACATGCAGCAATTACTCTAAGCCTAAGCAGACACCAAGAAAACTGCCACTCCTGCTTAGCTTTGTTACTTCATTCTTGTAGACTGCCTCAGGCTTTTTTTATGTTTGCTGGATGTGTTTGTGAATGTGGTTGTGTGTGTGTGTGTGTGTGTGTGTGTGTGTGTGTGTGTGTGTGTGTGTGTGTGTGTGTGCGTGTGTGTGTGTGCGTGTGTGTGTGTGTGTGTGTGTATGCGTACGTGCGTGCGTGCGTGCGTGCGTATGAGTGCATCTATCCTATGCTCATTCACTCATTTGCTTGTGCCCTGACCTGATCTCCATTTAGCAATAGTCAACCTTCTACGCTGATTTCAAGACCTTAGGTTGGTTATTTCAAATTAATTTGATTTCAGAGTGTCGAAGTTACTTCAACAGGTAGAGGAGACTCGCCTCTGTAGATGAAGATACAGTTTATTCTCTTATGTTGTTGCTCCATTTCTTGTATCATCAGAATTAATGTTATTATCGAATTTGTGATTCATGGCATGTAAAAGTTGATATTACACAGAGGATCTCATGACATAACTAGACCTTTCAAGTTGTAGTATATGAGGTAACACTCTTCATATCACACACATTAGTTGTCCCTGCATTTTCTGATCATAGCTGGGGAAATGTTTGAATGAATTGTAACCCAAAGCAGTAATTGGAAATATTTTTATAGTTGCTTTTCCTCAGTGTGTAAGCTATATCATCTTTGATTAGATTCCAAAGGTCAATGAGCTTAAGTTCTGAGTACATGCATGGTTCGTTATTTTTGCTCTGTTATCGTGCAAGTCCCTGTGTGTGAATTTGTTTCCGTACAGTATTTCTATTTTTGTGTTGTCACTCTGCCCGAATGAAGTTACCTAATGGCTTGGCAGCACTGAGTCCCTCCACCTTTGCCATGTGTTTTGGTCTAATCCGACCGTGGCTAAATTAAAAGTCCTTTTGGTGCGGAAGTGGATAACAGTGTTTCCCTGTAGCTCCTCTCACCTCCCTTCTGCCTGTCCCTGCCACTCTCTCATCCTCCCCTCTTGCCCTGGTGGCCCAGAGCCCATTTTCCCACCAAGACCAGGTGTCCCACCCCACCGAAGAAGAGTATCTTAATCAGTCCCGCAGACGTGCATGCACACTATGCAGGGCACACACACCCACGTGCACATTAACATGCACTCAACAGAAAATCACAACCATGCAGTTGGCTATGCGAGATGAAATTAAGAACACACATACACACACACACACACACACACACACACACACACACACACACACACACACACACACACACACTCTTTCTGTAAGGAGCACCCCACTGTCTCCCTGCCTTATGTCTAGGAGTGACACTTGGATGACACCAGCAGCAGGATTATAAGGGCATATTTATTAGCCTGAGCACTGGTCGTGTGCAGGGCAGGAGTGCACATATAGATACAAAAGTACACTGAGTGAGGGAGCCAGGAGCAGAAACTAAATGATTATGCACCCCATTAATTATGCAAAGGCTCAATAGAATTTGTGGCACATTTCCAGGTCCAATTCTCCACATTCTTCTACCTGTTACATTTTAAATTGAAAATTGCTACATTTTCTTAAACCGTCTTATAATGACTCAATTAATACTTTCAACTGTTAAAGGAAGAATATACGATTTTTTGATCCAGTAGATTTCGCCCTTGGGCACCAGCATGAAACCAAAACAACTCACACCACATTGTTCTGTTAGCATGATAATGCTAGCGCTCTTTACTATGCTCGTATCTTCACACTGCATGTAAATTTACACAAAATGACCGTGATCTGAAAACGTTTATGTGACATTCAAATAAGCAGTGAGTACAGTATGTTATTCTGCTGATGAATTAAAGTCTATATTTCATGAGAACACTATGTAATTATTTGAATCGGCAGTACAAATGACCTGTGAATTGATAGAAAATGATTATCCAGAGTTATTTTCTTGAACTGTACTGCATTGTACTAAGAAACATGTTTGCCCTGCATCAACCTTGACATTGGAATGCATTAAGACATTTTCTATACTGAAATTTTTTAGACAAGTTACGGATAAGAATGAAAGGGCCTTGGTATTTAAAAGAGAAAATTGTTAAAGAGAGGGTAAAGAAAAAAAAGTAGACACGACTCGCTCTTGCCATTTCCCCCTCCTCTGTCCTTATTATCCTGTTTTGATGCTTGAGGGAGACAAATGAACTTCAGGTGCCTTGAAATCTCTTAATGAACTCTCTCTTACCCCTCAGCCCGGCCTGCATACACTAAGCTGGCACAGCAGCAGTGGCTTTATCTTTCCTGGCAGACTCACACACTTATATGGAGGCCACCTGCCTTTCTTATAGAGGATTCAATAACATAGACATAGACAAATTTATAAAGGTACAAACATAAATGAAGCTCAACGTCATTCAAGTCTCACATCCCATTCACACACATCCCACCAACAACACTACTTGTCAACCACTATATTTTATAACCCCACAAAAACACATTTTGAATGTTTGTCTATGCATTTAATGTACAATGCTTAAAGGTCACATATTATGCTAAATACACTTTACCATGTTTTTAGAACACTAATATGTGTCTCTAGCTGATCTGCAAACGCCCCGATTATTAGAAAAGTCCATCCTCTCCGTCATTTGCCTGCTCCACTTTTTAGAAAAAATGTGCTCAAACAGACTGTTTTGAGATTTTTACCTTTGTTCTGCCCTCTGAGTCTGCCTTCTCACCATAAACAATCAGGCATGATGTAAAAAATCCCGAGCCACACCCCCTTCCAGCGGGGCATGCTAACTTGCATTTAAAGCGAGATACACAGAAACAGCTTGTTCTAGAGTGGTCTATAGACATGCTAAAGTAAAGGATCAGAGTAAGAAACTTCACATACATGTTTTGGGGAGCTTTGAGACTTATTTAAACTTGTTGAAAAGGGTAATATGTGACCTTTAATCTCTCTCTCTCTTTGATTATCTAACCCAGTAGAGAGACAAGATACAAACCAATAGTATGGGCCATTTCCTGAATAAAAAGGGCAGATGTTGTTGCAGATATGTGTACTATTTCAAAAGTATGCCAAATAAATGCACTTTAAATAAAAAAAAACAAAAAAAAACACTAGAGAATCGAAAAAGACCAAGTACTTTGAGTTTTCTGTAGTTTCTTTCATCACTATAAGTACACTGATATACACAAGTAGTGTATGATGCTCTCTCCTATCCCCCTTCTGTATTTTGTCATTTACTTTAATACCAAAAATATGGCCATCAAAATTGAGCTTTGAGGCCTAGCAGAGAAAAGCAGTCACACACCTGTAGCTGTTTCAAGCATCCAATTCTAATGCAGCACAAGAGCCGTTTAGTGTGAACTTTTCCATATCACACAGAGGAAATGATGTAGAGAAAAAGAGAGCAGGAGAAGCCATATCATTAGGAGACAAGAAGAAAAGAATGAGAGAGCTGCATAGACCAGGGGAGACGATCAGGCAAATGAAGAGTGACACAGATTGGAATAGAACATATGTTAGGCTCGTGCAGCATGGCTAGTGTCGTAGCTTCCTTGAGCTCTTTTTTCAGCCGTGGATGTATAAGGAGTTGGCTGCCTGGCTAGCTGGCTGTCTGGCTGGCACTGTTGGCTGCTCAGTGGTCCTGAACCAGCCTATTTGAAAAGCCTGATGTGTTTTATTGGGGCTTGCCTCACGCTGTCATCTGCACTCGGAGATGGACTGTAATTGAGAGTCAACTCTGATCTGCATGGAGAAAGCTGAGAGAAGGCTTGAGGGGTGAGGAGGAAAGAGGTCCCTGAATGAAATATTGTGCAGTGGTGGTTTAACAAGATAGAAATTTTGTTGACCAAAATATTTAATTGTTTTCTTCCTCTATTCTTCTTATTTTTCTGGTAAATGTCCTCTCCTCTCTTGCATTATCCTCACGGGACGGCTCCAACTTTACCGTATTGGAAAGCCTGAAGTCATGGTAATGAATGTGAGTTACCTTTGTTCATTTTCCTTTTCATTTCACTCCTCTTTCTCTTTTTTCACACATGCATTATTCTCAAAATATAATTGAAATACTCTTCATCTCTTTCGTAACTTAAATTTGAATATCACTTTCTCTTCTTTCCAATATTTTAATGAAGTTTCTCAATGGTAGAAGTTCTGCTTTTTAATTGTGGCCTTTTCTTGTTCTATATCCATGCTCATGATTTTGCACTTAAATACCAAAAGAAAACCTTGTATGTGTTAACACACTTGGCAATACATCAGAATTTGACTTTTTTGACCAGATTTGGATTTAGTATCAGAACAACCTTTTGTATCTAACAACAATATACTGAAGGTTCTAGGAGGATTTAAATACATAGTTTCCAGTCACATGACTGACGGTTAGGCCTGGGAGGCAAAGAGAGCTTGGGAAAGTGGCAACCACCATTGAAAACATTTGCATGTTTATTTCACCTGGCAAATGCAGGACCCTTATAAAGCACCTGTGACACTTTCATTTGCTAATACAGCAAAGTCTTTCCCAGAGCTTCACTTCTGTGTGATATTAACATATACAGTATCTAGTGGAGAATCCTTCACCTCACACAGCCGCCAGGATGAAAGCCTACAAAAGTTAAGACAGCTTTATGTATTTTTTCTCCATGGTAAATTCATTTCGTTCGGTGGTCTGGGGCAGTAAAGTTGGATAAAAGGCAGGAATATTTTCCTCAAGTTAACAAAATATTTTATTGCGCAGAAGTCTGTTCTTCTCTTCCCTCACCAGGGACAGCGGAGATAGAGTTAATCCACAATCTGCTCTCTAGATTTTATTTCTCAGATGGGATTCTGTAGTACAACCCGGGCTTATCTCCTCGTCAGTTAGTGCATCACATTCAACAACAACTGTCTTTGGTTTGAAAATTACAAAAATAAAACTACGCAGGTAGAAACTGAAACTAACTACTCCTTCATAGCATGCAGTGGTAGGAAGCCTGTCTTGCACGCCAGGTGCGCAGTTCCAGAAGTGTATGACATCACATGAAAACTACAAATGTTTGTGAAGGTTTGTGTGTTTTTTCCGGCAAAAGAAGCCTCTGCACATTTCACCTTTGGTAGTGGCTACAGCCTGGAGGAACACTGTGGTGGGAAGGGCCCGACCAAGCCTCTTTTGGATAGATAAGGCCCTGACACCCCAAGAGGATCGTCGGCCGTCGCCCTAGTTTTTGCGGTGTGTCCACCGCCGGTCCCCATCTGTCTTTTTTTGGCCAATTCAACATGTAGAGTCAGCATGGGCGGCGGGTGAAAGGAATCTCTCTGATTGGCTGTTCAGAGATTTCATTTATCTCCGGCTCGTGTACTATTTACAGTCTATGATCTCGACAAAGGTTCGGGAAAGCCCCATTGAGCATGCCGCTGTATCTGTGCTTTCACCCATTTGTCGTTGTATATTTTGTTTTAAGTGTTGTAGAGGGGATAAAACCATATGCATCTGCATTAATTGATAAATGATGATGTGTTGTTTTTAAGGAGAGGTACAGAGGGAAGCACGTCATTGCTGAGGTCTACTGTAATACCATCACACTCACTGTAGGTGTGTGTAGCCCACTCTAACGGATGGCCAGTGAGGGTATGGAGCTACAGTATGGCTGTGCAGCGATGTAGGGAGCTGTACAGGATGTGCTGGGGGCAGGGAGTGACTCAAAAAGGCAAGGCCCTTCTGTCTCCCTGTCATCGCCTAGTGCCATTGGGGGTTGAAACTGCCAGTGTGTGTGTTTGTGTATGTGTATGTGTGTGAGCGTCGTATTGATGCGGGTGGGCGCACAGCCGAACGGGCACTTGACTGGCGCTGTGGCACTTAGCTAGCACGTAGCTGCTGGCTTGGCGGTGCTCCAGGTTAACTCGCCGTGCTGTGAGGTTTTTTGTATCCATGTGCGTCGGGTGATGTGGCACCAGATGCCACTCCATGTGCCCAAATGCTGTTGACATTTGGAGCGTGGGCAAGCAGGCACACAGGAAGGAAGCAGAAAAGAGGAGGGAAATTTAATTAAGATGAAACAGCAGTCTAAGACATGGATACAGCATGTTGTGTTGTACTCTTTTGACATGCTCAAACATGATCAAACCCACCTAGAAACAAAACATGTAAATACAGACATCTTTTTGTACAGTCTTTGGAAAGCTTGCAGATAAAGAGACTAACGTGTTTAAGGTTTGAGAGAGTAGAAGAAGAAGGTGCAAGACAGGAAAGAGGGGCTTTAAGGGAAAACGATTGAGAAATGTGTGTGCATGGATAAGGGGCATAATTTGATTAAGCAGGCTAACAGAAGGAGGAAGCAGGAATGCTGGGGTGACAGGTTGATGCCAACTCCTCCTGGCATGGCCTCACCCTTATATCTGACTGAGAAAAGAAGGGGGGGGGGGGGGGGGGGGGGGTCAAATTTTGGTCTAAGATTGTAGTAAAGGAGAATGAGTTATAGTAACATTTAGATAGAGACAGGGTGACAAGGGACCATTGAGTAGAAGTTGTAAGAGTTGACATTGAAATGACACAGGCAGCTAAAGGAACAGAGGTGATATGAAAGGTGATGAGTGGGTGGTGATACAAAACATGGCAGGAGGTGCAAGAGTAGGCGGTGTTAGGGGCAAACTGATGGCAACATGTTAGAAAACCCCTATCACAGTTTTTTTTTTTCAACTTTCCAACAGTCAACTTACAAAATCTGTTTTTCTATTGATAAAAATAACCCTTACTTCACAATTTTTCCGCTATGTTATTCAGGAAGTATATTTTCAATCAGGCTGGACAGCTTAATGGGTTTACATTCTTGAGAAAACTAATTAATTTTATTTAATATTTCCTGTCATAGATTCCATGATTCATAAATACTTTGCTTTAAGTGTGTTAAGCATGCTCTTCATGCACCTCATTCATTCTTTTGACACCTGAGTGAAAAACTCCAAATGGTAGGGAGTTCGGAAATTGTGGATAAATGTTCACTGATGAACTAAATGACTTTCATTATCAAGATGAGCCATTAACATATCAAACTTTTGGACAGACATAATACAGTTCTTTTAATTTCCAGCTATTATTTTTACAATTAATATCACAAATGTTATGGTCATCACGTTGATTTGATCCTCCTTTTTTAGGTGAAAAATTCTGCTCTTTTTTTTTCAAAATGTAGCAGTAAAAATACAACACTCGTTTTTTAATAGCATAGAATATGACCACAGCAGAGGTTCAGCAAGCATTATTGGCCAGTTTTGCCAGTCAACAACATGATTTCCAGTAGCCAACACTGAAAACACACACACACACACACACACACACACACACACACACACACACACACACACACACACACACACACACACACAGCCTCATTTAGATGCAGAGGGCTGGGGTTGACGTCTAGCATCAGGTCTCACAATAATTATTTTAAATTGCTACGAGGAACACAGGTCCTGGTGGGATATATTACCTCTACTCTAACCAGAGATGAATTTTAGCCTGCACATACATACACTACAGCACAGCCGTATGGGTTTATGTTTATATTTATATAGATATAAATGTGTGTGTGCATGTGTTTTTGTGCATGGGTCACGGATACACATGCATACATGACAGAATGTGTACCTGCATGTGTGCGATTGTGTGTTTGCCAACACATGTAGCAATAGTGGGATTTATTTTTCCCTGTGTCAGTGTAATGTATATATTTCAGAAGGGTCTAGCATTAATTTTTTACATGTTGAGACAAGGTCATATTTGTATCTGGATGCCTATGTGTGTACAGCTGTACTCATGCTGTGCCTCAACTGTTCATTCATTTAAGTGGTTATTTTGGTCAGGCATCCTGAGTAGAGATCACACTTATTCCCTGCACACACAACCTCTTTACATTCATACACACACTGCCTGCCATTTTTGTAACTTTGTGTTATTGTGTTTGGCATTGCCTCAATGCACATGTCTCTTTAGACTACACCCAGTGATCAGTTGGTGCATATGTTCTGTTGTGTCTGTGCATGCATGCATGTAGTTCCTGTTGGCCATGATCTTTAAAAAAAAGAAATTCAGGTGCCTAAAAAGCAGCACATTTTAGATTTGTATTTTCATGTCACAAATGAATTGTCAGGGGTCACATGGTCACGGTCAATTAGAAACTTATATTAAAAAACTTAAGTGCAACTTTTGTTCCTCGGGAGTTCTTGTACATTTCTAGTGATTGCTTTACAACATTTGTCTCCTGAAACACCACAAAACTAAAAAAGGTCATACAATAAAATCAGCCCCTTCCTGACCACCTCTCTGGATGTTTAAAAAATTCATTATTTGTGTGTGTTCTTTACTTGTTTTATTCACCAACAACTGGACAGGCAAGAGAATGCCACGTCTATTATGTGTAACTACAATTGAGCATTCGTATTGAGTATGCAAGTAACAGCAGCACTCATAATAAAGGTGGCATACTGTCATTGTGTGACTCTGCTGGGCGGAGAGGAGGTAATGATGTGAGGTATATACGGATTTAACAGTCATAGTCCATGTGAGCTGGGATGTACAGCTTCATAAACTCTACAGAGAGAAAAAAAGAGAGGGGGAGAGAATTATAGAGTCAGAGAGGGAGATTCGTCCCTTTCCAATCCTTGCATTTTCTCTCATCTTTCCTCCCCTCCATCCCTCTCTTTTTCTCTCCCTTCTTTAACCCACACCTGAACCTGTCAGCTCTGTATTGCAGAGAATTTTCCGGCAGCCTTTCGACATCTCACTCTTGCCCTGCCTGTCAAAGACCGCTGAGGGCAAGAGAGAGAGAGAGAGAGAGAGAGAGAGAGAGAGAGAGAGAGAGAGAGTGGTTGTACTGATGAATCCTCTCACAGAGCAGAGAGTTCACCTCTCAGGTAATCCTATAAAAAGCCAAGGTGAGATGCTCCTCTGCCTCCTGCTCATTATAGCATCTTTACCCTGCACCGCAGCCACTGCTCTCTTCCTAGAGGTATATTGGGATAGTGGTGCAGGTGGGGTGGGGTGGAGGGAGCTGGGCAGGCGGGGGCAAAGGGAAGGTGGAGAGAGAGAGACCTTCTCACTATGCACACAGTGATCGCACGTTGCACGGCATGCACCACATCTGTGAGACTTTTTTGTACCTCTCCTTCTTTTTCTCCTCCTCCTCCTCCTCCTCTCCTTCTCTTTCTCTCTCGATGGCCCTCCCTCCCCTCCACTCCCCTCTCAGTTCCTTTTTTAATCTTTTATTCATAGCTTAGCAGGTGATGAAAAATTTATGCCCTGAGTCTGGCATTGAAATAAATGCAAAACGAAAACAGAAGCAGTTTATACTGACAGTCTGAATATCTCTATCTAGAACAAGGCTGCTTGCTGCAAATCAGAAAGCCTGGTGCTCTCCTGTTAGCTCCGCTGTGTAAATGATGCTTTGTGGCTTCCTGCGAAGCCAGAAGATTAGTGTGTTTTGTTTTTCCCATCCACTCTCCTCCTGTCATCTTGCCAGAGGGGAGGGGAATGGGCACTTTTTTTCGGGCAACATATCCCAAATCTTTGCAGAAAGTCTCCTCCCATATCTGCTCACTCACCAAACCCCACAATCCCCCAGCCCAACCCTCCAACCACCCCACTGGCTTTTTTTTTTTCAGGTAGCCGATCAAAGTGGGCAAAGTTTTATGTTTGTTGTTCTACATGGTGATCGTGTGTATTCTCAGGTGTATTCTCAAGTGTGCGTGTATGTGTGAAAACCTCAATTCAGCAGGAGCTCTGAAGTCCCCAGCTTGGCTTTAAAAAAAAATATCCACCCTCCCACGCATGCATGCATACACACACACGCACACAAACCAGCAGGCCCTTACGGCTTGTAAGAGGGACTATCCCTCTCTTTGGAAGTGTTATACAGAGGCTAACTCTTCCCGCCAGCACTGGCATATTGCTGCTGTTGGTTTTGAAAGTGGTATCCCCTACCTCCTCCTACTTGCCTTCCTCCTCTCTTCATTTTGGTGTTCTGTAAAACCTGACCACGCAATCTCTAAAAAACTATTTGAGCTATAGAGAAACAGCTGTGTTGGGGATATGTGTCATTGAAAAAAAGTTGGACATCTTTACAGCAGGATTGTCGTTAAATGTGTAGGGACCTCAAGCTTTGTAACAGAGGAATTTGTGTGTGAGAGAGAATAAGTGCATGCACATAAACATGCTGTATATGTGTGTGCACACTTGCATGTGTATGCGCTTATGCTGCGTCGTGAAGTCCTGCTGTCAGCTGTAATGATGTGTTGTGGTGGAGTGCTGAGAGCGGAGAGGCCGGCTTGGCCTTGGCCATGGATCTAACTACTGATCTGATACTCTCTGACAGCCTGGAAGAGGGAGAAAGAGAGAGAGAGAGAGAGAGAGATGGAGAGCTGGAGAAAGAGATGGAGGAGTGAGGGAGAGAGAGGCTATTTAGGGCAGAGGGGATGGATGGATGGATGGATGGATGGATGGATGGATGGATTGAAGTTAGGGGCCTGGAGAGAGAAATGAAGGGCAAGCCAGGGCTAAAAGAAAAAAAAATAAACTGGCATTTGGGGGATTTAACACACAATTTGAGGGTCAAAATATGTTTTGGTGAACACATTTTTTATTTTTGTGTTGTTGTAGATGTCAGAGCAAAACACTATTGTTTCCTGCTGTGAAGTAGTCCAGCTACAGAAATGCATTGTCTTCTGGGAATTATCATTAAGGAAGCACTTGCCTCTGTATGTATTTGTGTGCATGTGTACATGAGAGTGTGTGCGTGCTTCCCTGGCCTTGCCCCAGTGCCACAGTGCCAGTTGCTGGCAGAGCGTGGCGGTGTGCAGTGAGGACGAGTCGCCCAGCAATTAAATAAAGATCTCTAATTGGCTGCTTCATATTAGGGTCAGCAGCTGGAAAGGAAAAGAGAGGTTTGTCACATGCACTCTCACACGCTCGTAATATGCACGTGTGTACACACGCCACGCGCACAATCATATTCTCACATACGCAAACACACACGGCTCCTGAACAAAATTCAATTATTAATGGACTGATTGCTCAAGTGGAGCTTCTCTGGGAATCTGAACCTGCCACACTGAATAAAATAAAACCACTGCTTTACATTTTCATTATACCAAACCGTGTTTTAAATTGCAAATGCGTCTCGGAAACCCAGTGTTGCCCCTCCCTCGTGCCCTCCCTCTCCTTCCCCCGTTTTTCCTTGCTGCCTCACTACGGCAACCCTCTCCTCCTCCTTGTCCCCTTCCTCACCAGTCACATGTTTCTATACACACACACACACACACACATATGCAAGTTTTACTGCTTTGGCATGTGTGTACAGCCGACATTAAGCGGTCTTATTAAAGGGGTAGGCTGTGTGTGTTTGTGAGAGAGGAGTTGTGTGCATGTGGAAGTGCTTCTGGGCCGCGGCGGTGCTCCTTTGCTTATTTGCAATCAGGTCAGAGAGACAGCACAGCCACATACACCACTGTCACCTCCCTCTAGACTTCTCTCTCTCCTCTTCTCTTCTATCTCTCCTCCTCTGGTCCTCCTCCCCCCCGCTTTTCTCTTTTTTTCCCTTGCTCCAGTGAAATAGCACATTTTGTCAGGAGTTGGATATCTCAATTATCTCCCTGGTAATACTGAGGACATTCCTCTTTGTTTCGCTAACTCACTCTCTCTCTCTCTCTCTCTCTCTCTCTCTCTCTCTCTCTCTCTCACTCTCTCTCTCGCTCTCTCTCTGTGTCCCTGCCTCTCTACCATGCTCCCTTCTCTCTTTTCTTCCCCTGTTCCCCCCTTTCTTGCACATTTCCATTTCTAATTTACCTCTGCTTATTTCATCCTCACCTTGGTCGCCCTCCTTCTGTCGTAGGTTAACTTGAAGGCAAAACATTGATTGCACAGAGCCCACTTGTGTCATCATGCTACAGGGTTTTGTTGTTTTCAGGTCGGCATTTTTGTATTTGTCTGATTAATTTTTGAGGGTTTTTTTTAAGCCCATAAAGCTGTATTTTTATATTTTTCTCAAAAACGTTGTTCATATGCTGCCTTCGCTGCAATGCTTTCGGTAGTCACTTTTCAGTGAATGCTGCCTGGGAAGTGAATTCAGCTTTCTGTTTGTTTCACTTTTCTTTTACAGCCAGGCTGCCAGGCACTCATTTTCTATTAGGTTAATTTCAATGTAAGCGCCGCTGCTGCTGGACATGAAAAATGCATGTCCACCTTTACACCATTTTTTTTGGCATGAAAGACGTTCTTAACACAAGATGTTGAAAACAGCAACACTAATAGTAACTATTGCATTTAGCCTAGATCATTGAAACTAGCAAGATATAACTCTAATTACTGGAGAGTAAAGAAAACAAGACTAAGTAAATTTATATCTTCATGGCATGTGGAGCTTAAAGGAAACTTCTACGCATTTTGTCATGAAGTCTTCATCAGGTAGTCAAAGAGATTTTAAGGTACTTTTAAAGTTATACTTCAAAAATAGGATTTTTTCCCACTTGAACGTGAAGGTTTTCTTGTTTTCTATGAACCAGTCCAAATATCACCTCAGACCTACACTTCTCCAGGTAGAATTCCTTCCTCTGCCATCTACTTGTAACTTTATTTTGTTTCAAAAATTGTAAAATGCAAGACTAACAGTAAATTAGGCAAATTAGCCATGTATTTATACCTTTGTTATTCACAGGTCATCCCAAAACTGAAGCTGACAAAGCTGCTCTTCTTCTGGTTCTAATACTTGTTTTTAGCCTGTTTGTGTGTGTACGTACAGTATGCCCGCCTCACTTTATATACATACACTGAGCACCCACACATCTCATAGTGTGCTATTCTGTAAATACATGTATGTGTAAGTCTGTGTAAGTCTGTGTGTGTGTGTGTGTGTGTGTGTGTGTGTGTGTGTGTGTGTGTGTGTGTGTGTGTGTGTGTGTGTGCAAGCTCATGCACACCTCCCTCTCTCTTTCTCTATGCTTCTGTTTCTTTGTGCTGCTCCTTTTTTCATTTGTGTATATTCTTGCTGTTCATTTGCCACTGTATGTGTGTGGGAGACAGACAGAGAGAGAGAGAGAGAGAGAGAGAGACTGATAATGGTTATGGAGGGGGCAGAGAGGCTCATGGGAGTTGTGCTAAGGGCCATAGTATCACTCCACTGTCTCTCAGGGCACATTGTTTATGCATGGGGCCACATATGCAGCAGGCACAGACACTCACTGCATACTCCCAGAGAATACTGGTAGGCTGTTTGTGTCTGTGCGTGTGTGTGTGCGTGTGTGTGTGCGTGTGTGTGTGCGTGTGTGTGTGCGTGTGTGTGTGTGTGTGTGTGTGTGTGTGTGTGTGTGTGTGTGTGTGTGTGTGTGTGTGTGTGTGTGTGTGTGTGTGTGTGTATGTGTGTGTGTGTGTGTGTGTGTGTGTGTTGCTGTGTGCATATAAAAGTGCATTCAGTTTGTGTGTATGCAGTAATACATACTTGCTTTTATTTTCAAGGGTGTACACATGTGTTTGTCTGTATGTGTGTGTGTGTGTGTGTGTGTGTGTGTGTGTGGGTGTGTGTGTGTGTGTGTGTGTGTGTGTGTGTGTGTGTGTGTGTGTGTGTGTGTGTGTGTGTGTGTGTGTGTGTGTGTGTGTGTGTGTGTGTGTGTGTGTGTGTAGGCATGCAATAAAGGCTCCCGTCGCCGTTACAGCCCACAGGCGGGACAGTGATCTCTCATCCCCTCCTCTGCGTGTCTGACATGTCAGCACCCCCAGCGGCTATGTTGCTCACCTTCATACTATTTCTCTCTGCTCTCTTGGTATCTGTTCAAACACATAACTACTCTACACTTTTGCATATGTTTGTGCGTATGAGTTTGTGGGAGTTTGATTTTGTGTGTGTGAGCTGACTAGTCAGACAAGTGGAAGGTCAAGTTCTTATGGCGGCTAGATCCCCCTCCCTCCCTCCCTCCTGTTTCCTCCTAGAGAGAAACAAACTTGTGCCAGATGTCCTGTTTACAATCACCCCTCAGTCCTTTCTGACTGTCCTCCATTTCCTCGTCTTTCTTCCTGCGTTTCCGCATTTAATTAACTGCATCTAGTAAAACACTTTGACTAGGACACAGTCCAACATATTAATGAACAAATTACTGATCTAGTGTACACCTTGTTACCCTTATCCTTCTCTGCTAAGGGATGACATGATGGTCAACTCTGTCCATTAACACATCTGTGCACCAGATCTCCTGTTTGTTTCTGACATCTGAGAATCAGAGATATGTCATGTCATACTTGTGTCTGCACACTGTGTAGTTTCAACTGCAACGTTTTGTTCAAATGAATTGCACTGAAAAATACCTGTGACTCATTTTTCTTTATTATCTCCACCCTATTTAGCTTCATTGATTGAGGTGATCCAAACATGAACATAAAATGAACTTAAAGTGACATTACACATCATTTTAAAACTTTAGGTTGAGTTAACACTTGTTATGTTGTAGTTGTCTCTTTAAACTGCATGATTGTCTTGATAAGTCTCTCTACACCACTTTTACCTGACTGAGTCAGAAAAGTTAGCAGTCCTTAATGTACAAACTAAATTATGCCTACAACATGAAAAGGTTAAGTAATAAATTAATAAAGTTTATCCTATATTATCTTCAGGGCGCCTAAAGTACAACATTTATGAAAATCAAAACATTTAACCCTCATATATATACAATTCAGGAAAATGTATTTGAGGTAAAAAGTAATCGTTCATCTTTTTTTAAGCCTAAATCTTAAGGTGTTATTCTACATACAAGTTTAATACTTGATCTTTGAAAATGGTAAAAAGAAGTAGAACTTTTGAAAGGTAGAAATATATAACACATATGTCACTGTGCATGCTCTGAGGAGGAGAATTACAGAATGTTTACTTCTCTTATTACATTAAAATCTAAACCAGTTAATGTAGGAAAGCCAAAGATGTCACAGCTGTCAGAGAGATGCAGCCACTGGCATAAGATGCCATGAGGTAATAGAGGTCATATCTGAGCTTCTACAATGACATAATCTGCCTGGCCCCTGGCCAATCCTCCTCTTGCCTTTTAATCTTGATAGATATCTATCGTAGAAACTATCTATGTGTGCACTGCATTGATGTTGCGATGCATTATGAAATGACATTTCTCTTCTGTTGGCGTCTGTCAGGAGTGGCTTTAAAAGAAATGTGTCATTGCAGCCTTGACAACAAGGTGGCACTCTGCACTAAGACAAATCCCCTGAGGCCTTTCTGTTTCCCAGAGGACACCTTTACCCAGTGAGCGAGAGAGAGAGAGGGAGAGAGAGAGAGAGAGAGAGAGAGAGAGAGAGAGAGAGAGGGAAAGGAAGAGACCTGTGCTCTTGTTTGTTTGTATGAGAATTTAAGACTATGAAGATACTCTCTTTCCTAACACTCAGCTGGTGATTTGACTAAGTGACCTGGGGGTCTGCTCTAACCTCTGTACATGCTAGTATTTGTGTGAATGCATTGTGTGTAAAGAAAGAGTTTAGCAAAATGTAGCGCTAACTGCAAAAATGAATATCAAATGCTCAGGAAAACTTGAATTTGCTGGGCTCAGCTATCAAACACAAACCAACTGGGAATATACTTTTTTCTCACTCAGGCTTTAAACCTGTCTTTAATGATTGAGCCTCACTTCTGTTTGATTGTCTGAAATATAATTATCTGAGGTAGAAAAAGTACAACAGCTGAGGGTGTTTTTGGAAGAAAGAGTGTAGTACGGAAGGGGATTTGTACCACACACTTGATTTTTTTATTTTAGTTCAGACTTTTTTCTCGGAAAAAATAAAGACGTAAAGGATAAAAATTCAGAATTTTGGGATTAAAGAACTGAACTAAAAAACGTTTGGCTTGTGACCCTAATCCCTTTTTAGTAGAGTGGAAACCTTCTAATGAGATTTTTTTTGGGGGGGTTGAATATTTTTCTAGCCCAATTTTAAAACTTTCAAAAAATGCTTGTTAGAGTTTTAAACAGTGAAAGCAGAAGGGTGAACTTGAGTGCGATGTGTTTTATGCATGTGAGTGTCCCTGATGATGGTCTGTGTGTAGGCCTGTGTGTGTATGTGTGCAGCATGTTGCTTCCTATCCTCTAAAGAGAGTCCAGGTAGCTGTGTGTGTGTGTGTGTGTGTGTGTGTGTGTGTGTGTGTGTGTGTGTGTGTGTTTGATAGTGCGGTTGTCACTGGAAAGAGATCACTAGTAAGTACGCCCCAGAGCCATCTGCACCAGACCTGAGTCGCAACATCTGTGATACACACACGCACACACACACATACACATTGCATCCCATGAGGAGAATACGCTTGTGCCACACTGCTGTGATGTAGCTGTCATACACTGAGCATATGGCAATAACACACCCCCCCCCCCCCCCCCCCCCCCAGAAAAAAAAAAAAGGAACCTGAAGGTCCGACGTCAGATGTGACAAGCCACGTAGAATTAGTCTCAATTCTTCTTCTTAATAAAGGCTAGTTATTCACATTACGCTGAGGTCATTCTCATAACAACTGTCAAATTAGGCACATTTTGATTTGATTGCATAACTACGTGCAGGGAGAGGCAATGATGAGGGATTCTCAGCCTGGGGTTCAATAAAGGCTGATTTGTAATGGTTACGTTTAGTTTAGCTGATGTTTGAGGTCATTGGAAACTTGTCAGAGCATGTGTGCAGTCATTTCGGTCTTGTTTAGAGCGCAGTGACTGATATGTCTAACTCTAAATACAGCTACAGTATGAGGGCTGATAGTGTAGGTGACTGATGTGAGATGTGAAGCAAATAATATGTAATTTCCCACATTTTGAATTCTCTTTTTGTTACAGTGTCTATTTTATACTGTTTGTTTTATTTTCCAAATAGAAAATGTATAATTGTATTCTGGGTATGGTGAAATATTTCTGTGCTAACAAGGCATGACAGAGAATTGAGCCAAGAAAATACACAAAGAAAACTTGAGAGCCAACATTTATCAAGTTTTCAACTTTTGTCTGACAATGTATAGTTCCCCAAACTTATACATATAACAGTTATATATTTAGATCGATTTTCTTTGTGTTCGTTTGTTCTTGACTTGAGCCAACTGCATTACTCCACCATCTGTCAATATTGGGTATACTTGACTTGATTGTAGATGTGTTCTTGTTCGCGTGTTGTGGCCCAGATTACACTGTAAATTGATGGAAGATTCTTCAGTTTCTTTGTTGCTTAAAGGAGTGATTTGACTTTTTCAAAGCTCCATTGTTAGACTTTTCCACATTTTAACTGTGATCACTGTAATTTGGACATCAGCTGGTAATGAATAAAGAAGATTTGATTGTTCTGATTCAAATATGACTTCAACTGCGGCAGCTAGAGAAAGTATTGTATCTATCTTAGCGCCCATTTTAAAAGCAATAGTTTGATTGTACAACCATTTCCCCTTTTTGCCTTCAAGATTTTAGCTTTTTATTTTTACTTATTAGTAAATTTGATAGCCGCTAGCAAGTCTCTAATAAGGATTTCTGATTTGAGATTTTGCCATAGATGTATGCAAATATTTCATATCGAGTATCTGCCCAAAATTTCTGATATTTGTGTACAGCCTCAGCTTTCATAAACATAAATAAGACATTATTATTAGCCAAACCAGTTTAGATATAACATGTTTGACAGTCTGCCCCAAGCTTTTTAATTGTTGCATGTTGTGTGTCATATCTTAAAATAGGGATGTCAAAAATACAATACAATTTAAAATCAATACAAATATAGAGAATTTATATCGATGAAACAAAAAAATATATTGTGATCAGATGGAGGACATACTGGCTGCTGCATTGTTGTCAGAGAAGCCAGCACTTTAACATAACATGTTTCCTTAATGTCTGATGATATAGGACTTTTTTATGATTTTTTCCAGTAGATATCTTCTTACATATTTGCTCCTTTAAACCCTTCAAGTAACCAAAAGGCGGGCGCGGTGTAAAAGTTTGTAAAGAGGCTTTAAACTCGCCTCAACTCCAGCTCTCAGCCTGTAGTTAGGTTGACTGAAAGTCAGGGAGAGACATCATTTCCAGCATGGCGACTGCCATCAGTGGGACTTCATAGCCCCCTGCAGTAACAGATTAATGACATCACTCATGCGTTGTCCATTCATATTTACAGTCCATGATAGGAACACACACACACAAAAAACAAAAAAAACATGGAAAAACACAGTAAATCCAACCTGTTTAAAAAAGAACAACGGACGAAAGTTTCGGAGTTAGTGTGCAAACATGATGAACACATCTTGAGATTGTATTTCTTTTTAAACGTGCAGCTTCTTTTGACTCAGTTATAAAACAGACTCAGTGTTCAAAGGCCTTTCGGACCAGGGATGGAATTTAGCTATTGTGCTTATTCTGGCATATTTAACACAGACACATATTGCTGATATGTTGATTGATGTGAACTGTACTAATTCAGTTAATTCAACAAATAAATAAATTAGGACACCTGGTTGCATTTAATTTTCTGCAAAGGACTAAGTTACATTATTTTGATGCAGCAAGGATTTGCTCAGCTGAAAGCTGGTGCACCTGGCAGTAAAGGTTTGAAAATTGATAAAGCTTTGTCTATTTGTTTCCAATCATTTCCAAATCTAATCCTTAATTTGTCCAGATATTATTCAGTAAATCAGCCTGGGAATCCTCTTGTCTCAAGTGCAAATTTTTCATCATTTCTTTTTGCCCACCTTTCCATCTGGGTGTTTGAAGGTGAGATCCAATCCTGACTCAGTGTTTACCGCTTCACCCTCCCCTTCCCCTCCCTCTCCCTCTGCTCCTCAGCCTCCCCTTCTTCGCCTCCCACCCCTCCAAAAGCCCAGTCCTCTAAAAGTGAAAGTGCTGATTGCTTTAAAAGACCATACAGACACGTTGGCGGCCATTATCTATGGTTAGAGAGAACCAAGGAAAGAGCCAGGCCTTTCATCCCGATGGCTCCGCTCCCTCCACCCTCCACCCTCCCACCCCTGCTGGTTTGTGTATGTCAAAGCTGTGTAATTTGGCCAAACGTATGGCCCAGCGAGCCACAGTTAATGAGGTGCTGTTTGAGAGTTAAACGCATATGAATAATCTTTGGGGAGCTGGAGCTACAGAAGAAAACATAGAGAGAGAGATTTAGATATCAACACATGCAGAGTAGGACTGTGATCAGAGACAGTGTATCGACGTATGTAATGCTAACTGTGCTACAAGCTAATCCAAAATGGGAAATACAGCCATTTAATATTGACATGTTTCTGCATGATTGGAGGATAGAAATATATTCCCATAAACGTATATACACACCGGATTCATGTGCTACTGTATATGTTTGAGTACATGTTAAGAGTTTCATCGATTTTGCTCTTACCATACTTTTAAAATTCTGAATATGGCAAATCTCCCTTACAAATATGGGATGCTAAGCATAATTTTAATTTTAACATATTTTTACATGTCAGGATGGTTTGTTTCGTTAATTATATTTTCAATATTGAGTGTCTATTTTTGGTCTTTAGTCTCTAGTATTTGGTGTCTTGTAAGCCTACTTCGGGCTGGTCATATTGCTTATGCATGGCACAATAATAAAATGAAATCGTCAATCATTTACATTAAAACATATTTTAATGAAGACAAAAAATAATTTAAATGATACCGAATGACACTTATCCCCAACAAAGGAGGAAGATTTCTATTTGTTTCCTCAAAGGGATGAAAACAATGTGGACTTTCGGTGAAACATAACTGGATGAATGTTATCAGACTAAGGTTCTGCAATGCTGCCCTGAGAAAGAGAATCCTTACTGATGCAATTAGCTCTATTGAATATCTGGCGTGGTGACTCTAGCTGCAAAATACCCTGTTGTTGACATGTTTGTGGGCTTGTTAGGTGTGTCTGGGTTGTGGTTGGGAAATGCATAGATTTCTCTCCCTTGGAAGTAAACAACATGGACCTAAAGAGAGTAAAAGTATCCCTGGGAGGGTTTAATTGGAGTAGGATTTATAGATTTTTATCTTGAAATAAGTTTAAAATGTATTTGTTAACAGTTTACGATATGTTGGCTTTTATCTCTCTTCATTTTTTCTTCCTATAAAACATAGCAACTCAGATGAATCACAACAGAATCCAGAGCTGAATACTGAATCCACATATTATCCGACTGCTAATTTAGCACACTAATTAGACGATGGTGGAGGGGCGTTCAAACACGCGGGGATCCCCGTGTTCCAACAAAGACTCACTGCGCCCGGCACCAGCTATCAGTAAGAAAGAGTGTAATGGTAAAAGTCAAAACAGGGCCATTCATTTGCTCTTGTTGAGCTAAGTGCATTCTTGGCTCACAGTCGGGGGGCATTGCACCAGACTGTGCGGCTAAAGCCAAAGAGCCCATTTGTGGAGGCAAATGTCACCATGTCACACCGCCCGCATCTCTGCATCGTTCTCCCTCTGGCTGGTACCCTGCCGTGCCCTTCAGCTGTAACTCTGTTCCTGTGTTTACATCTGTTTCTCCTTCTCTCTCTCCTTATTTCACTCTCAAGCCTCTCATCATGTCCATCGTTCTGTCCTTCAAATCAGTGACTGCTTACCGCTGAAGCTCTCTCTTCCTCTTTCTCCACATTGTATCTGCCTCAACAGCCCTCCAAATGTTATCCCCATGGCTTAGCTTGTTTTAGGTCTTCCTCTTTCCATTTCTCATCCAGCACTACCTTTCTTTTGCTAGTCATCATTCAGCCTCAGCTGAACTGTAAAAAGCTTTTTCGTAACATTGCACTCTCACTCACCCTCTGCTCCTCTGTCCTCCCCTCTCACTTTCGTCCTCAGTCAGCCAGTGGACATATTCTGCCTTTTTCTTATGGCACAGAAACTGAAGGAGAGTGATCAAGGCAAAGATGTGAACTGATCTCCTCTATCCCTCCCATCCCTCATCCCCTCTTTCTCGGCTTTCACAGAGACTGTTTCATCTTTCAGCTGCCTGTTTGCATTGCAACCAGAGCGCGCCCCATGGTTTGCATGTCGCCACTCTATCACAAAACCAAACAGTGAGTGTGTGCTCTCAGCCCGGCAAAATGTTTTATAAGGCAGTAACCGCGTGTGTGGAGCTGCCAAGATAATGAATAGGCGACGCAGCTCATGCATGCTAATGTTATGTTGTAAGCAGTTTTGTTGACAAGTGCTAATACTTCTTTCATACTATCATCAAAAGCAGCTAATACAACAGCCATTACTCCATAGCACTCCATGCAAGACATGATGGATTGTGACCTTAATATAGGTTAGCCGAGTTTTGAAAGTTAAACAACCTGCAATAAATCACGGAATTATTACAATGCGCTTTAATTGGTTAAGGACTGTTTATTTCCTAAAGAGGTAGGAAAAATTGGGTTTCTGCACTTTTTAATTTGCAAAGTGCATTTTCATTACAAATGGCAGTTTAATATTACCCTCCTTTGTCATGCAAAATACGCAACACACTGGCAATCTATTAATTGGACAAAAATGCGGTGCCAGCGTAAATCCTCCATCTCTCTCACTCCGTCTCTCTGTCTCTCCACGCTCTCTCTCTCTCTGTCTCTCTCCACCTCTCGGATGGTAAGAGCTGGTAACATCCATCAGAACCACAGACCAGGGAGACAAAGCTAAACACTCGCTCTCACTGCATGCCAGTCCTTATCTGCTGATGAATATACGAAAACAAAACAGTGTAAAAATAAACGCAAAATAAAAATGACAGGCCATTGTCTCCACGATGCCAGTGGCTTATTAAGAGATAGTAAATATGAGGGGCACGCTGGGTAATTATGGCGGCCCCCTGTTGGTTTTGGATATCAGCTCTTCTTTACAGAAAACCCAAATGATTCAGTACATTTTTGCTTCTTTCAAAGAAACAGACGTATTCACATTGCTGCGGTAACAGGGTCGAGGTATCTGACACACATTCTGTCATACTACAAACCAATGAGTGTGTGTAATATGTTTCACTTCTGTTATAGACTAATATACATCCATATTCTAGTCCCTTTAGTGTTATTGGCTTTTGTTTGTATACTTTTTTAACCCTCAAATGAATGTCCAAAGAAACAGTAGTGAAACTGCAGGAAAATTAGAAATTTCCCACGTTCATTTCGTCTGTCTCGTATGAATTACATTTTTTGGGCCATTTTTGTTTTATTCCATAGCGGGTCTGAGGAAAGTCTAGAAATGCAGGGAAGACAAATTGTTCTCGACTAGCAAAAAAAGTCAGGGTAAGATCAAACTGGGGCCTGTTGGACTATGCCTTAGTTAATGAGCTGACTTTTCCTGTGCTCAGAATTTCAGTTTCATGCTCTGTCCAAAAAAGGATATTCTGGAAAAGGCTCAATTAAAGATGAAAAGGAAAGAATCAGTTAATTTATGTGTCATTTTGATTAATTCTCCTCGATAAGTGTTGTCTTCAATTGTCATTGATATTTTTAACCTTCTTCTATTCAAAATTTCTTTTAAGTTATAATGTCTATCCAGCTTGAAGCGTAAAAAGTAGAAGAAGAAGACTTTTCTTTTCTTTTCTAGTTGATAAAAGATGATTGATTCATTGCACATTGCAAGGACTCTGAGCTTTTTACCATTTCGTGCTTAATGTAAAATATTAAATTCTGCATTAAATTATTGGTAATTAAATGAATGATCTAAAATGACTTTTTACTGTATTGATGTGTTTGACAAGAATTCGTTATGTTATTGTCTCTGCAACAAATCACCATTTATTGAGTC
This sequence comes from Labrus mixtus, assembly GCF_963584025.1. Classification (NCBI taxonomy): domain Eukaryota; kingdom Metazoa; phylum Chordata; class Actinopteri; order Labriformes; family Labridae; genus Labrus; species Labrus mixtus. The sequence continues at coordinate 14,014,554 of NC_083616.1, read as the reverse complement.
ATTTGTGAGTTTAGGGCTGATTCATATTTGTAATCGTAATTTGAACTAAGTTGACATTGGTACTAAAGAAATGTAAATCCTTAAAACTGACACTGGAGTGGCGGTGACTCCCTGATGGCTACATTACAACACGTTGCCAACTGTCTTTGACAGGGTGCCACCCAGACATGTCACCGTGCTGTCCTGTGTCTCTAACCCCAGCCAGCACGAGCGCATACACACAAACGCACACTCAACACACAACTCACACACACTCCACATCCCCCCTGAGGCCATCACTCAGCCGTCATTCTTCGATGCCTCGTAGACCAATCAGGCGCTGTCTCATGAGACGCAGTGTCACACATTTAAGGATGCATGACAAAGTGCTCCTTGATTTCCCAGTGGCCACTGTCTGCAGCCTGCTAAGGCTTTAAACATGCATGTACATCCACAAACATATTCTTTGACAAACAACATGCTTTCATATGTGATGGAAGAGGCATGTCAAAGGTTATTACGTCAGCAGAAGGTGGGATGCTAAGAGTTTGCACTGTCTCGGGTCCATTTAAGACAGTAAAAAGGAGGATATTTGTCAATAATTTTAGTTATATTACAAAATATACCTTTGAATGCCACATTTAACAACTTTCTACTCAGAACTTTTGAGCAAATGTAACACCCAGGCACTTTTCTCCCACCATACATCCTAGTTGTAGTCTAATGCAGCAAACAAGGCCAGCCGCTGGGCACTAAAAGCATGTGGCTTCAACTCGTGTAAGATGTGAGGCCATAACCACCCAGTCATCAGGCTATTTTAGACTGCTCTGGGTTTGGCTTTGGACCCCGATTCATTCTGCAGCCGGGGAAACATCCACAGCCCACCAGCATGCCCCCACCGATGGAGAACAGTTTCTCTTTGATGTTGACATTTTCAAACAAGGAAAAAGCTCTGTGGTTGACCTGTGTTCTCTCTCTCCCCCTGTGTTTTCTGTGTGTGTGTGTTTCTCTCTCTTACTGTTTTTTTCTCTTATGTGTGTATTGGGCTAAGCTAAATGATGGGGCCTGTGTGGTACTATGGAGTGGTTTCACTGTTAGAATGGAAAGAGAGGGAGAATTAGAAAAGGAATTAGTAGTAGTATGCTCAAGTTGTTCAGGTCTCAAAGTTACCTTTACATGACCCACAAAAACAGTTATTTGCTCTGGAAAAAAGGCATTTTCGTCCCATTACTCAAGCCATTGTGAATGTGCACTAGTATGAAACAAGGCGGAGAGCAGAGAGTGGGGGGTGGGGGGGTAAAGGCGAGGAAAGGTGTAGCACCAAAGCTCAATTGCAAACATAGCTTTTATGCTGGATGAAAGCAGAACTTCAATTGGCGAGAGCTTTCAGGGTCCTGCGTTCAGGCTGCATTGAAGAAAGACATACAGTAATGTTACAAAGCCATTTGTGCCACACTTTTGCACAATTACAGCCTTTTCTCTAAAAAGGTGTTGTTTATAATAGGTGACTGAGACAACAATTGCACTGGAGTAGCTTTGAAGCTGGGAGCTCTGCAGACAGTCGACACAATGCACCAAACATGTGACAATGAAGAAGAGCGTAATCTTCATAAACCAACTGCAAATCACCATTTAACCACCATTGTGTCTAGTTTGTATACGAATAAATAATACTGTGTATTTGCAAGTGTTTCTGTTCTTAAATCTTTGTGCAGATGTGTTGGTGTTTGTGACCATCTCAGTGGTTCCTTTTAAAAAAAAAAAAAAAAAAAAAAGCCTGAACTGCAGAGCATGCATCTTTTCCCACTCAACTCCTCTATCATTCTCAACCATTTAGGGTTTGCTACAGCGACAGCTAGAACCACAACAGCCTGATGTTCTGATAATAGCTGCTACAAATGAACCCTCTTTATGCCAGCTATAAGAAACAGCAAGTGTTTGTAACACAATACCCACTTCTCAACATAAACCAACACAGTCTTTGGCTTATGTGGGATAAATCAGTCATAAATCAATTTACCAAATCGTATATTCTGAGCTGGCTTTTCAAACCTGCTCTGTTTGGGTAATAGAGTAATCCTTTTTAATAGAAAATACATACACCCACACTGTTCTTTTTACAGAGTTTGATGGATTAGCTACTCTGCTGGATTCCATGGATGACATCCTGAAGTGGAAATCCAGGTGTGGGGATCCTTTTGTACATGTATATTTTTTTCTTTATATTTTCTCAGGGAGCTTGAAATTGCAGACTAGGTGGGTGAAATGCAAACAAAACGATGAGCAAGAAAGAGTCAGGCTTTTACTCCCATTTGGGCAAATGTGATGTTTAAGTGTGTACACTATAAATGTTATTTTCATTATTAAGATTAAGTTTATTTTTCATATATATAACACCTTACATTTGGGTGTTATTATAACATGAACACAGATGAGTACAGTAGTTAGTCAAAATATTTTGATCGCTTTTTATCCTTCATACTGAGTGATCTCTTTAACTCTAACATGACTGCTCCTCATTTCACCAATTAACCAGAGAGGTGAAAAGTTGGAACGGTTCACCAACAGAAGGATTCATCACCTCTGAGCCATTTGTCTTTCGTCCTTCCCTTCCTGCTTTGCGTCACTTTTTTTTTTTTTTCTCATTCATTGATCCACATCCTTGAGTAGAGTGCGGGTCTGCTGAAGCTCAGGTGTGCTGCAGACCATAAAAGAGGCAGCAAAAGTGATGGTACTGTGACCACGTCTATTCATCTCCAGCCATCTATAGCTAAAAACCACTGGCTGTGGCCATTCAGCAACTCTGCGCTGTTTCCTTTAACCAATTGCAAAGCGTGTCGTTGGAAAGTGAAAGTACCTGCAGCTACGTTTCGGCATCAGGCGTGACGGACAGGGCTGTCAGCAAGCAACAGAAAACACCTGGCCAGGAAAAACATCCAGCCAAAACCAGGATTACATGTTTTACTGCTGTCTGAATCAGCTATTTGTTGTTTTGTCTTTCTCTTTGGATTTAGGCCAATGAGAGAATCTAGATGATTGAACTCCATCCATTGGTCCAATCCCAGCAGATAAAGCTTAAGTCAAATATGCAAAAACATAGACACAGATCATTCTGATTTATTCTTCCACACAAACACTCAGAGAGGAGACACAGCCACCCATAGAGACGCCTTTCACATTCTTTACACCTAGAGGAGATCACCACCCTGAGGATTTATAGATCCTAATAGCCTTTCCTTACAGTGGCTTGGATGAGATGTCAGAATTGATGGTATGCAGACTTTATTACCTGGTATGGTGTGTGTAATTAGGTTAAATAGATGGGGTTGGACACGCATGGTAAAGGCTACATTTCTCACCCCCGGCTGGATTTATTGGCCATGCTCAGCTCTCTGAGGTCTGCTCTAATGCACCCATTTGCATTGGGCCACATGTAGCTGATGTGTGTATTACTGTTACGTCAACTGCTAAGCACAACGACAAGGGCCGGCGCATGAATAGTTTGGTTTTGGCGGTTGGCAACATTAGGGCCCCGCCAACTGCCTATTAGCTATGATATGAAAGCTGCCTGGCAAGTGTTAGATTGATACTTGACACGTCGAACAAAGCTCATTGTCATTGTAATTACTATACGTTGAGTCTTAATTTCATGGTCGTCCATATTGCCAGCGTGATAGGGCTGTCTGTTACTTACATCTTCAGTAACAGCTGTCTATTCAGCAAGTGTATCCATCCGCCTTTCATATGTTCAACAGTCTCCCAAATAACGACTTCATAATGACTATAATCGCCTCAGATGTAATTATAACGCATAGCCATTGGTACAATTAAAGTGTATTTTCTGAAGAAACATACCACTCTTTTTCTTCCTCCAGATGTCCAATCAAGTGTAAATCAGAGATAAACTAATAGCAGGGGACTATATGTGTTATGACCCGTTCATTGAGCAGACTTTAAAAGGAATCACTTTATTCCAGTTACTCTGTCATTTGCTCGAGGGTCCATCCCATCTGTCTGTTAAGGACAGGCTGATAATGAAGTGCATTTGATGAAGTAAGTTGATAATGAGAACTAGCTGGCCAGCCATAATGACAGTGTAGGAGCAGAGACAGTGTCAGTATAGCCTGCAGTGGTGGATGTTACTGCTCAGACTTTTCTGACCTTCACAGATTCCAGTTTCCCCTCCTATACCCATCATCAGATTGAATCACTGAGGAGGCGTGTGCACTCACACTTGTGGGTGTGTGTGTGTGTGTGTGTGTGTGTGTGTGTGTGTGTGTGTGTGTGTGTGTGTGTGCACGTGCAAATATGGCAGGATGATCTCATTCACCAAGGACTACCGCTCCTAACTTTTAGGGGGAACAAAAACAATCTTGCAAAGAGGGCCATTCACATTCACACACATTCATGCACACGGTACTCTGACTCCAAGGCCGGGCAATCGGCTTGGCGCAACTGAACCATGTTACTCTGTACACACACACACACACACACACACACACACACACACACACACACACACACACACACACACACACACACACAAATGAAAAGAACAAATGCATGCTCAGACATTCATTTCCCTGAACCTGGCTCCTCTCCTGTGCCTTATTGAGAGCTTTGTAAGCTGACCAATTGGATGTGAGTTGCATAGCATAGCATTTTGTCTATTTCCCATACCCTCACTCTCTCTACCTGTCTTTTAATTTCCCTGTTTTAGCCTTATTTTGCTCTTTCTTTATACCAATCTGTCCTCATACTCAACCACAACACCACTTTCTCCCTGCTCCACCCTTCATCACCCCCTCCTTCCTTCCCCTCCCGCGCTAGGAGACACCATAGAGGGGTCTGCAGCAGACAGGGCCCATTGACAGGCTAGAGTGGCAGTAACTTATTGTCTATTGATGGAGTGTGACAAATCATGTGGGAACGCAGGGGTGCGTGGCAGTGAGATCCAGGGTGTTGAGTACGTGAACGTGTCTCAGATGTGTGTGTGTGTGTGTGTGTGTGTGTGTGTGTGTGTGTGTGTGTGTGTGTGTGTGTGTGTGTGTGTGTGTGTGTGTGTGTGTGTATGCCCGCATGTGTTTGTGCCTTTTTGTGTCTAGGCCTGTGTGTGTGTGTGTGTGTGTAACGTCTTAGTGTGGGGCAGGCGGGCAAAGCCGAGACCCTTCACAGCTCATTTAGCCCAAATGGGGCCACCTGGGTGGTGAGGGGGCTCAGCAGGGCGGCCCTGGCACTCTGGAGCCCCGCTGACAGCCCCCCAAATATAGGGGCTCCGTCGGCCTATTAATCAACACAGCCACTCTGACAAATCACCACAACTATGACCTAATGAGAGGCGGAGAGAGGAATGAAGGGAAGGAAAGAGGTAGAGACATAATGGAGGAGGTGGAGGGGGCACAAGGAGTGTACGGATGAAGGTGGAGGGGCTAAAACGTGTCAGAGAGAGCAGAGGCTTAATGAAAAGGAAATGAAAGAAAGAGTAGCCTGACATTGCGACTGGCAGTGCGGGCCATGAGGGTAAGTCATGAGGTAATGAGAGGAGAATGCTAACACAGTTGTCATCCGATGCTGATCCTCCAGTACTACTCACAACAAACCGATTGATTTGTTGTGAAAGCCCAAATCATGCACTCGGAAATTTAACAGAGTGGATTAGCACGCACTCACACAGTCCCACCAAGTCTGCATTGCTTGAAAATAAATTAGACTACAACTGCTTTCTAGACACTTTTTTTTTTTACAGATGCTTCTTAGCAAATTAGAGGTGAGAAGACGTTTGAGTTTGAGAGCAAACAACATTGATGTATGTCTCCTTCTCTGGTTCCCACCCTGAGGTGAGCTAGCATCTAATCTCTTCACTACCAATCTCAGGTCCAAATCACATTAGCCGGGATCAGAGGTGAAACTGGAGCTTTTCAACAGCAGCCTGTTCTCACTAATGAACCCCCATGGCCATGCACTGCATATTACAGCCACACTGAGTGAGGGGGAGAAACTTTTGCAATAATCATTATGTAATTGTGCTATGCCTGGGTTTCCATTGCCCTGACATTTCCAAAAGCTCGATAGCAATATCTTTTTGCCTCTCTATAGGGAATATGTTTGAAATGGCTGAACTGTATATGATTGATTGTATTTTGAGGCTAAGCAATCTGCTTTATTGTAATTATGTGGCGCAGTGTCCGTATGAGGTTTATACAACTTAAGTTTATTTGCAATGAATGTGTCTTATGAACCTGGATTAACTTGGCTGACATTGATTGTTGCTGTTTAAATGACAAAAATGTTCAGTCACTCAAAGAGACATGCTTCAATACACACATGCACAGTTATGCACGCACATCTTCTTTTTCCATCTTTCAAGAAGCCTTGACTGAATCTACATCAAACACAAAGCTCTGCTTTTCTGTTTCCAATTAATATGCAGCCCACCACTGAACACGAGAGTGAATATTCAAAAGCAGCACCTTCCTATTGACTTGTATCTGTCTGTTGTGCCAACCAGCCATGGGATCTATGTGATAAACTAAGCCCAGCCTGTCTGCTCCATCGACTAGCCTAGGATGGAGGGCCCATCGAGAGGATGCACGACTGCATGCTCCTCCCATCCATTACATGGTTATGGTAAAGCTACAACACCGAACTGCTTCTGAGTACATGGAAAAAGAAAGCCACATACACATCTCATTAGGTATTTATACATACTGAGGTCCCCCTTCAGGCTGACTGAGCCTCAATGACAACAGTGTTAAGTGTCATGAGGATTCTTCACTAACTTATGTGAAAGGCATTTGTACAACCGAGGTGACTTAAGTAAGGCACTTTGCCCTTGAATTGGTACTTTCTGTTGTTTGTATGTCGTGTACTGTATGTTGTGTACATTCAAAATGAGATCCACAGTAACAACGATGTTTGCTGCATTTGCTTCTATAACAGTTGAAGCATTTACTTACTTTGCTAATCAGCGCTGTGTGGAAATGATACAGTTTCAGATTCTGCGTCTGGTTGCTTATTTAACAGTCTTTACTCTTTTTTAGTTGAAGGATGTAAATGAAAGAATCAGAACTCACTGATTATAAGGATTAAAGTCTGTCCTCTGATCCAGTTCACAGCTGGACAATTACTGTATAACACCCCCATCGGCAGCTGCAGCTCTATAGCACATCATGCTGCCTGAATGCAAAGTGATATAAAGATGAATGTAAAGAGGGAATGTATGCTCCATTACGAGTAATTGTATACTATGTACTTTCTTAAAATGCAGTTGCCAGTAAGTTCTCAGTCAGTGATGGCATGTTAGTAACTTCAGTTTCTCTGCAGTACTTGAATTTATATAGAAACACAGGTCTGATTTGGAATCCTGAACAAACCTATATTACTTTTTGCATTTATTTATTTTTTACATCAGCTTTGAAGTTTGAAGGCCTTAGTTACAGTCAAGTTTTCGACTATAGTGTGTTGATTCAGGCAGAATCACACCTTGTAAAAGTAGCATAGTTTTGGCAGTCATTCCCCTTCATAACACATTATGTCAATAATATGCTTAGTTGTTGCTTGCACATCAAAGTTTCAAGAAATAAAATGTTGTATTTGCACAAGGTGAATAAAAAACCAGAAAGAACTTGGTATCACAAAAATCAAGTTTAAAAATGGTAGCACGTGAGTGTGTGTGTGTGTGTGTGTGTGTGCGTGTGCGTGTGCGTGTGCGTGTGCGTGTGTGTGCGTGCGTGCGTGCGTGCGTGCGTGCGTGCGTCTGCGTTTGCATCTAAAACATGAATGATGATGTGACACCCCTCTTTTCATAGAATTTGGCAATGCTTGTATTTTGCTTGTAAGAAATGCAGCACTGCCAGAGGGCTGTGTGTGAGTATGCTCATGTATGCTCTCCACAGTTGACAATAGACCTTTACAGCATCAAATCCCTACAAGGTGAGGCACAACTTAAAAACGTCTTTTCATCGCCTTCCTTATCTCTTCACACTGCTGTTGGCAGCGAGAAAGAGAAAGAAAAACTGAGACAGGCAGCATTATAATTTTATTATAAGGATAGAGGGTGTAAAATAGAGCACAGGCGATAAGGATCTGGAGATTAGGACGGAGTAGAACAATAAATTATGCAAAGTGTTTGAAAACACATACAGCTATAATTAAGTGGCATTTGATTTTAAATGAGGTGACAGCGAGGATTTATTTATCTCCTTAACCCCCTAAAACTGCCATTAGCATGGTGGGAAATGAACTGTTTGAAATGGTAAGAGAACAAGAACCCAATCTAATACACAATAACAGAGCCCCAAACCAAGGGCTCGCACGCACACACACACACACACACACGCACGCACACGCACACACACACACACACACACACACAAGAAGGTGGGATCAATGTCTGCATGGACTAATCAGTTCAATGCAGGCCCAGCAAAGCCACGGGAGCCCGTTGCTAATAATGTCATTATTAATGGAGTCTGAACACTGCTGTATTTACAGTACAGCCTCCAGCGAGGATTTCCACACCAACTGGTGTCAGTAAGTTGCCCTGATTTCAACACATTGTAACTATTGATGTAACATTTTAACCTATCTTTTTGTTAAAGATATATTGTAAGATTACGTACATTTTTTTATTTATTTGATTCATTATTTAGATTTGATTTAATATTTGTCAAGTGCATTACAAAGGAGTGACTGATACTTTGCATTAGACAGTAGTGGAAGACAATTTTAAGTATGCATTAATCTGTGACAGTCCCACCATGCGTGGGTGTCCACTTCCTCAGTGTCTGATGAAAAGGCGATTAATAACCATTCACAAGGGTTCCGCTTTGTGTGAAAGTTTTACAATTAAATCTAACTGTGTACAAAATACTTTTATTAATAAGCAACATGCCTTTCCTGATGCATCCAACTCAAGGGGGTTCATTCTTACTGAAGTAAGTAAGTAAGACCAAGTAAGATCTTGGTCTGAAAAGTGTTCTGGTTTCGTTTTGAAGTATGTTTTCAGTCCAGGTAGTATTGACCAATCTCGTATCAGCTGGCTTTGGTGTATGCAGGAAAAACAGGAAGCATTAGCAGGCGGAATGCAATCCAGCGTAATGACATACAGGCTTCCAGTAATCTGATGACAATATATTCATCTCAACAAACAGATACATGCATTCAAGAGCTATTGGCAATCCTTTCTAGATCAAAAATTTCGACTTGAGTGGCAAATCTCTCCGAAGCTGTGTAGCGAAAGCCAATCAGTGTTTACATTTTCAGACTCCCTGGAATTCTCAAGTTGCTAATTGGACTGTACACAGTGCATTGTACAGAAAAGGCAATCTTGACAGTAAGTTGTTTATTGCAAACCACTGGCTACAGCAAATAACAGAGAAGTTGGCCGTCATTCCTAGAGGCATGTGTGCACCAGACGATAACCGATGTGATCAAAGATTTCAGGTCTTCATGTCTGTGATTGGTCAAATGCATCAAGTTTTACCTATGCAGAGGTACAACTTGATGCATGGCAGCAGGAACTGTACAGAACTAACTGTAACTTAGTTTCAATACACTGCTTGTGCGGCATCCAAGATGTGCTCAACATAATTTCATATTCCAAAATCATAACTGCAAGTTTTGTTGTAGTTGAGACACTTTCTGTTGTCTCTGGTCCTGATGTGGTCTTGGTCTTGATTTGAATTTTGCAACGGGGTTCCAGAAACTTAAATTTATTCCGACATATCTGCCTGCTCTCAAGCTCGATCTCTCAGCATGAAATCAACCATACTAGCAACTTATCCAACTAAGCCACTTCATAATCCATAATACAGAAGAATATGGTGAAATATGCAATTTATTCATAGTGGCTGTGAGAATTCTGTATAGCCGGGTTTGAATACAAGTTTTGCCAGATCAATGTGTGAGAGCGAGGCCTTTGTCTGAGAGCAAGTCACACTTTCTCAACCCTCAGTGCTCCTTAGTAGATTTCACAGTTTATATATGCACAAATGACAAAGAGAAAGCACTGAATAAGTAATAGGCTATTTCCTGGTAGCACATTGAGGAGAAATCACATCGAACATCTTTTTTCTCCCCCTCTGTTCATTGTTCAGTGGGGAGATCGCACGCGTGAATGCTTGTTCTCATTGTTTGCGCTTGTGTGTGTGTGTGTGTGTGTGTGTGTGTGTGTGTGTGTGAGGAGGGCAAAGCATAACGCTACTGACTGTTTATCTGAAACATCTTTGTTCATTAATTCATGTGTGATATTTTATGCATTTGGTGACAGGGTTTAAAAGAGTAGACCCAATGCATACACAACGCACAGAGGGAGATGGTATGTTATGGGGTGCTTCAATGTCTTTTCTTGAAAGTGAGTTGGATGTAAGAGGAACATCTGGCGGCAGAGGAGGCTGGGCTGGTGTGCAGGAGGTTCAAGAGGTTTGTAGATAGAGGAAGTGCGATGAAGGCAACAAGTAATCTCAGCCTGGAGACAAATGTTGTGTGGCAGCTGTCTGCAGGGGAAGGCTAAGGATACAAAAGAAAGTTGTTGGCAGTTGGCAAAACTTGCACAAAACATGATGAATACACAAACCCTGTTACACCCCTGCTATTGGAACATCCCTATATTTATTGAGTACTGTATATGCTCAGTTAGTCGTATGTGTATTTTTTAATCGAGAGTTCATCTTAATCTAAAGTTTGAGCCTGTCCTTCTACTTCTTTTTCCGTCCTATTCCTGCCACTTATCTACTGAATTTCACTCCATCTCCTCCCGCCAACCTTTTCTCTCTTTGGCTCATGTGGACAGACAGATTGCCTGTGCTGAGATTTTTGATCCCACGGATCTGCAAGCACACTGGGGCCGTTAACAGGTGCCTGCCTACCTACCTGCCAGGCTAAATGACTGAGCCACTGACATGCCCTTCTAACTTAGCCTCCCCTTGTTACTAAAGGAATGTACACGAGGGAAAAGGCAATGGAAGGTTGAATATGGTGTGCGTGGGGGTTTTGCCCCATGTCATGGAAAGATGAGAAAAAGTTTCAAAGATACAACTTTACTGCTGCCAGTTGTAAATCAGAGAAAAACAGCTGGTAAACACATGATTGCTGATCAGATGGTATAAAAGTGATGAGATATATTTGGAGTCACGTTAACTAAAAGAAATAGATGTGCCCCGGGTGGTGGGTGTTTGAGGTGATGTCAGAGAGAAGACCAGAAAACACAGGACAAGGCTGAAAGGTGTCAAGCTGGCTGGCTTCCTTAACGAAGGGCTTCGCTGCAATGATTAACAGCAGCTCAAGCAAGAGAGGTCACACACACACACACACACACACACACACACACACACACACACACACACGCAGAGCGATACAAAAGCACATACACAGGATCGCAATTCCCTGTGTCACAACCTCCTCTTGGGTGCTGTTTCAGTGAAAGGTGCCAGCCTGCTCAGCCAAGCTCCTAACAAGAGCCAAACAGTTGGTAGACTGAAAAGGAAGAAAGGAAGGGGTGAGGTAAGGTGGGGGAAGAGGGGAAGGGTGAGAGGGGGAGATAAGAGGAGCAGAAAGCTGTCAACCTCCTGGGACATGTGCAGAGAAGTCAGCTCCTGCGCTGCACTGACCAGCATACGTCGCCTGTGTCGACTTGGCAGGTGTTGGGTTATTTGCTGTTGTCTGCATGTAATAATACATTCACACACAGCAAGGATTCTAAATTGGACCTCACCTTGTCAAACACAAACAAGCCCCACTCACCCTTTTCTCCCTGGAGCATGATTTGATAGATCTCACCCACAGAAGCACAGTGAGCCTATTTGAGGAATGTACCAAACTGTGTCCAATAGACAAGCACTCACAGTCACACTGAGGTGGACAAGCAGCCTAATGATGTCTGAAATACTGGCACAACTGCTATGATATGCTGTGATAATTGCTACCCTCCTGTCCGTAGTACAAATAAATGTGGAATCTGTGAGCAAACACATTAATATGGAAATGTCTACATTAATTTGGAGCATGGTCTAAATTATTCAGTAATTAAGCCACTGCAAATTTGCACAAACTTTCCCCTGGACGACAGGAGAGAATAGTGAGGAGCTGGAAACAGCCATGCAGAGGGATTTGAAATATGTGGTCACATGATGTGAATACATAGTCATATTACCCAAAATAGCTAAATGGAATATTGCATGGACACAAAATTAGCCCTCAAGACACACAGTAATGCAGCTGCAATCCTAAGAAAATGTTTATGGAAGACAACCATTTCAATTTTCTATATAATGGTAACAGTTGTAGAGACCTCTTCCTCCATAAACACTAACAGCATCATATTCCGTACCATAACCGCACAAAATAATGCCACTTACCTATGATGGATGCATGCCTATTTCAACACCATCAGTAACCTACAAACACAGTTTGAATATTGTTTTAATAGTTTGACATTTTGAGAAATGTCCATTCCTGTCATGTCTATTCTGTCAACAAGATGCTGGAGCTAGCAGCTGGTAAGCTTAGCTTATCACAAAGACTAAAAACTGTTATTCTGGCTCCATCTGAAGGTAAACTAGTCCATCCATTGGCAGATTAATAATACGGTATATAAAAGCCAAGTAAACATGTTGTCAGGTATTACAGTCATTACTGCCACAGTCATGTAATGACTTCTTAGTCATACAAGCTCAAAAAAGCCTGACAAATACGTTTTTTTAATGCAACAACACTTGATATCTATCAGCTAAATTCACTGCCGTAAGTAACAGAAGATGAACAAGAAAGCGATAAAACTTTGAAAGGATCTCCTCAAGTTTCCTGCCCATCATCTCCTTTTACGATATTATGAGGTCAAGAAAAAAGCTGAGACAAGTCTTGCTTTAGTCTTAAGTTCCCATTCTTGTAAAAAAAATCATCTTCAATTGCAAGAATCTTAAAGGAAGAAAGATAAACAATAATTACTCTCTAAGAATGATTAACAGACTTACTGTAATGCAATTGTGAGAAACACTCTATGTGTGCCATCATGTGCAACTCTTACTCAAATCATCTTTACAAGTTTCAAAATCAGATAACAACGGCGAAACTTTCCATTTTGGCATTGTGCTCATGAAATCGCTTGTCCATAAATATTTCACTGTTTAGAAAGCTATATTGATGTGAATAAAGTTCAACCATTTATAAAGCACATTTAAACCAGATGTGTTACCTATAAGAGGTTAACGTTGTAGTTCAGATATAGTGTCACAACCTGATATATAATTTGAAGGAATCAGCAGGTAAGATCATTATTTAAAATGAAATGATTCCTATTGGCGTGTGTGTGTGTGTGTGTGTGTGTGTGTGTGTGTGTGTGTGTGTGTGTGTGTGTGTGTGTGTGTGTGTGTGTGTGTGTGTGTGTGTGTGTGTGTGTGTGTGTGTGTGTGTGTGTGTGTGTGTGTGTGTGTGTGTGTGTGTGTGTGTGTGTGTTGGTGCATTTTAGAAATAAGCCCTTTGAGCTGTCTGGTGTGCTGGACTTATTGTTGCTTGGATTTAGCGTTTAAAACCAAAGTGTGTTTGAAGTTTCATGATAGTGTGTCCCTCTGTGCTGGCTATATTTTTGTGTGTGGGTTTCTTTTCAGTCCATTCTCTGAGAATGGATTTGTTTCTGCCCAAAGCACCAACAAGCGTGTCAACTTGTGTAACTGTGGATGTCTTTTCTAAGGGCCTTCACAGATCTGTCCGAGGCCCTTTGATCAGGCATCCACTGACTCTCCTGCTCCTGGTGGCCCTCGAGATGAGGGGGTGCATGTGTTAATGTGTGGATTTGACCCAAACATTAACACACACACCCACACAAACAACCACACCTACACAAAAAGAAACAGAACTAAAGAGGAGGTTCATTCAAATGTGATACATCAATACTCCAAATTAACTGTCAAGATGCAGTGAGCATTACGTTGGACAACACAGATGATTTAGCATGGGAATGTAGCCTATTATGTGCATTTGTGTTAATATACTTTTGTTAAATTAAGTTATGAAGACATCACACGATTAGAAAGTACCCAAAAGAATCAGCCTCTGTACTTTACAGTAAGAGGTTTAAGGTTTGTATTAGCAGTTATAAAGTTTGTGATGTTATTCATCAAGTATTGTAATACGCTATTGATTGTGTGTATTTATTTGTATTTATCTTTATTGGACACGGCAGCAGCTGAAGAGAAAAGCTACTAGTACCCGTTTACTTTGAAAAAGATTTGCTCTGATGTTGCATATTTCTGTCATAGTCGATTTGCAGTGTTTCCTGTAGCTTTTGAGTGGACATCAGTTTGGATTGAGATGGATCTCAGGTAGGGTCTAATAGTGAGTGGCATCAACGCACCACATGGACATACTGTAGGCCTGACACTGAGTTGATGTGACAATAGAATGGATCAGTGTAGCGGCTAGTAAGTCAGAAGGTAGAGCATAATCCCTTCTGTCAAGTCTCTGTCTCGTCAATATTCAAATCCAGCCGGCTGTCCAATGGCTGTCAGTTACAATCTCCCTCTGGCTCGTAGCTTAGCACAGGCACATATCTAAATTGAATTGGATGTTTGCTTCTCAATGGAAATTGAGTCAAAGAGATGACCCCCCCTGACCTGTATTGTGAACTTGTCAGTTACCCAAACGGAACCAGATCCTCATGTACAATGTAAATTTTTAAAAAAATAACTTATTTTTGTTGTTTCCTCATTTATAGAGCTTCTGGTTGTTTCGTTTGGATTGTCAAATGGCAGTGTTCAGTCTCCCTCGAGTTAGCTTTATTATTTTGCAGAACACTTTAGATTAAGATCAAAAATGGCATTGCTGTGTATCACATATTTTGATATGCTGAGCCACTTGATATGGCATGAACAAAACCCAAATTCTCTCTGTCAACTCTTGAAATATTCTCCTGTAATACACTATTCACATGTACTGGTGTCAGGAACCTCACTGTTGTCTCCAACAAATAGGCCAAGTGTGGTGTAATCAATAGTTCGACAAAATTTCTGAATTTGAAATGATTCTACTTATTTTTCATTACAGTATATTGTGATGTAACCTAACCTTACCCTAACAGTACAGTATATTTCTTAAGCTAGAAAATAGCCCATCGGCAAACAGTTAGAGCTGCTACGACAACAATGATGAACTCTATAAACTTCATAAAAAGAACTAACCAAGCTGGTATTACTCACAATGAAAATTCCCATTAATAGTGAAGTGAGACAAGGTGAACAGTATCATTGCAGCCCCTGATTGAATTGTTATCCGCCATCACTCTCAGCTAATTGACATTTTCCTTTCCATCCACCACTCACGTACAGTACCATGTTCCATTACTGTAAATGTTTGCCTTCTTCAGTTTTGCAGGTTTCTCTGCCATAGCCTGCAGCTTTATGTGTTTTTTAAACTCAATTATTCCCTCATTAAATAAATTATTTAACTCAGCTGTCCAATAAGGTCAAATTGAGACTGTACACATTCTCATACATTATTTTTTCATCCTTCCATCAACATTCATCCACTGACCTCGCCATGTCAACATGTAAACCTAAGTCTGAGCTCTGAATTCAGCAAAAAAAAAACATACTACTTGAATTCTTTAAAACTCATTATGGTGGGGTTATAAAAGTTCAATTCAGCTCACGGTTGACTCTATCTTGTTTTGTCCGAGACGACTGCTCACTCAATGCTGTCTGGCAGCTACTTTTTATGACTCACAAGTTTTAATATATCTCCTTGTATTTCAGGGACAAAGGGTGAATCTGAGTGTCTCGGTTAGTGCGGGACTCTCTTGTCAGCCGCAAACCCATTGCTGACATGGGTTTATTTTTCTTACCAATATTGTTGTATAATTTATCTTTCAATCTCATTCAAGATTCTAACCCCAAATGAGATGGTTCAAGTCCGCTCAATACAAGAAAACTGAAGTTCTGAAACGGAAAGAGGGTCTCAAAAGAGAGAAAATGATAGGACATGAGAGGACATTTAACCATAGTCTTTCTCTCTCTCTTTCTCTCTCTCTCTCCCTACTTCTCTGACACATGTCGCCCTGGCATGCATGGAAAGGCCTGACCTTTGGAAAGTTTAGCACTTTAAATATTTAGGCTTGGGTTATGATGGATCCTCCAGGCCCCGCGGCAATGTGCAAAGCCTCTGATTAGGGCTGCTGTCAGAGTCATTTAGCCGAGTGTCTGGCAGTCAGTGGCGCTCTCTGTTTGACAGGCGAGCCTTTTAAACAAACAGCAGTCCCAGTGGCAGAGCAGGCAGGGCACCCAGTGCAGCACAAACACCCGACACTGTGAGAGAAACCACTCAGCCCACTGACAGCTGCATAGGAAACCACTGGCCACTGCCTCTCACCATCTCTCAAGCACTTTGTCTTTCTGCTCGCTCGTTTTGTTTCTTTGCCTGTTTTATTTTGTATCTTCTCCACTCCATTTTCCTTTCCCAGAATTTACATCTCTTTTTTTGTTATTCTCCTTAGCTTCATTCCAACATCAAGGTTTCATCTTTGGTGTGTTTTGAATAAGATTAAGTTAGTTGATTGCCGGATGATCTCTGAGCAGGGCTTATGCTCTTAATTTGTCAAACATCACTACTCATTATCAGCTGAAAATCAGCACAAATGCTCTCTCTCTGTCTCCTGCCTGCATCGTCCCAATGATTAGGGCAGCTTACACTGATGTTCACGTTGAAATACATCTGAGCCAGCCTTTTCATCTCACTCTGAGACAATCTCCCGTGGCATCAATCCTGTAAATATATGAGTCTTAATATGTGTGTCCTATTCTGTATTCAGAGGAAGAGCCAAGTCAGCAGCTTCAGTATTAATGCATGAGAAATGAGCAGCGCCCATAAGAATTAAAGGGTAAGACTTGCCTTATTAAGATGTAAATTCCGGGGGAAAAACTTGCCGAAATGAGGATACAGTGAAGTTATTGTCAACTTTCACCTACTTGTGCATTTCTAAGAGGCATTGTTGATTTGTAGTTGTTGAAATTAGATACACTCAGCAAAGCACCTTGTGTGTTTTTTTGGCTCATTTTCAGCACAAGATCAACCAATCTCGACAAATGTGCAACCTATTTTTCACGCAACAATTTACACTTTTGGCAACATTATCAAGTGACAGTGTACATGGCAACTATCATTGTAATTCAATCTCTGTCTTTCTGTCTCTCTCTCTCTCTCTCTCTCCTCTTCTACCTCGCTCTCATTTCAAATTTGCACTTAACACCTTCCTGGGGAAAGGCTTCTCATTCATCAACGGTGTTTGTCCCGGTGACAAGCAGGGCGCCTCCTGCATATCAATATCTGCTAAGACAATGCTGAGCCTGTAACCTTCAGCTAAATGTCATTCTGCTTAATCCTATTTGAAAATTAAACATTGAAAAACCTTTAGCGTACCTTCCTGTCTTCCTTCCTCTCTCGCTCCCTCCTTTATTGGCCGCTGTTCCTGCAGCTCTCTCTTCTCCCTTCCTGCTCTTGTTTTGCACACTGCGTGACATTTGTATTGTTTTGTTTGTGTGAGTGTTTGTATCTCATAATGGTTATTTAGTGGAACTGATTTTGATTTTATGTCACTGAAGAAATAATACAGGGGCAATTTGTGCGCCCCTAATAGTCATCTTCATGCTCCAAACAGAGTCTACAGTAATCGCCAGAGGCAGACTTAACTACTTCCCCCTTTGTTTGTCTTTTTTTAGAGACAGTCCTCTAAACATATCGTAGATTTTAAAAGAGAGTTTCGCTCCGGCACAACCCCCCGCCCCCCAGCCCCTATTTAAAGGGAGAATACAGTCAAATGAAAGAAAACCTCTGTCACAGCTTCATATTATCATAAGCAGATCCTCTCTTATCAATGTTATTCACCAAATTCAGACAGATGCCCTTTTCCCCTGACATTATGCAAAGGGTTGGAAATAAAATGTTGTTATAATACTGTAGTGCTCTATTCAAGGTTGCAAGATTTATTTAGGGTATCTAACAAATCATCATATTAGGTGACCTCTATTGATGCTATACTATTGCTTCTCTATTGATCAACAACGGAAGAAGATAATGACGGTGAAACCTTGAGGGACAATGGCCCATATTTCAAGTTAAAACTAAACAGTCAGACTGCAGATAACAGTTGCAGTTAGCTACTTGCTAGATAATAATACTTTACTTTATATAGCTAAATAAGCATTAGCCAGGACATGAATTAAAGCAAATAATACCATTTGGTAGATTTATATCATAAAAAAGCAATTTACTTTGTGTAGGTATATTATATTTGCTAAAAAGAAAAGTGATGTCATGCTAGCCTTGGCTGTGCTCTAACCCTAGCTAACGGGCAATTGAATTTGTTGTTTCACATTGAAAAATAAATCTTGATGTTCCTCCAGAGTTTTTGCTATCAATTGTCTTAAAAACCTTACTGGGTGACTGAGTTCGTCATCAAAAAACTGTCGAAATGACAACAATTGTCAGATATCCTACATTTAAGATTTTATTTTTTGGCGCTTTCATGCCTTTGTTCAGATCAGACAGTGGATAGAGTCTGATACCAGGGAGAGACAGACTGGGGAATGACAAGCGAGGATGGAGATAAGGAGCCACAGGTTAGAGTGGAACCAAGGCTGCCTGCTGCAAGGACAACAGCCTCTGTACTACTATGTGCTACCTAACAGCTAGGCCATCCGGCACCCCGTACCCTACAATTACCCAACCTACAACCTAGAACACAACAGTTTGACTTTATAACAGCATATGAACTTCTCACCCAGATGAAGGAGGAAAAGGGTCGGAAACGTGAATATGGGGGATTAAAACACTGATGTTGGTTGGGAAGCATATGGAAGACATCTGATTTGACTATAGGACAGAGGCTGAAACTTCATCAAAATGGTCTACATTGAGAGGCCCATTTCTTAGTATGCATAATACACTACCCATGGTGCTTTACCCCCTCTTCCTTCTTGCACACATGAACGCCATGACTATATGCTACATGTTTGAAGATACAGGCAGGAGCGGAGGGGACGGAGGCTGGGATCAAAGGAGACACAGACATGGCAATGAAAATGCAATCATTTACAGTCATAAATATACAATTCCCCTTTGGTGTGATGCTGTTGCTAAAAGAAAGCCTTCAGCCAGCTCTACATACTGTATGGATTTGATTAGATACTTGTCAAGAGATTCCATTGGGAAGTTGTTAAACAAGATGCAAGGAGCAATTTCCTCCATGCTAAAAGTAAGTCCCCCAAACTAGGTTTCTGAGAAGTTCAGCAATTGTTCTACAATGACTTTGCCACAGTGAGCAGCAAGCTGACAAAAAAGAGAGATGACAAGGCCAGTCTTAGAGAGCAGAGAACATTCTTTCTTTTTTTCTCTTAGCTGTATATACTGTATGTCTTTAGACAACACATTCTCACCACCAACTTGTTGATTGTCGCCTTATTGGGGGCCCAGGCCCCAAAATTTGACATTATAGGTACTATAGGTATGTTTGCAATATTACATTTGCAGCATTCAGTTAAACTTACAAAACGGTTGAAATGTGTTAATGATTAGAACAAGATAATAGTTTTAGTGGGAATTTTAAAACTAATGTTAATACACTAGTTTATGCAAATAACTTACATTATGTGACTGACTAGCATAAAGTAGATGGCAAATCAAACATTTCAATGTATGTTATATAACTTAAAGGAGTCAAGTCAAGAGGTCAATACTGACCACTATATATAATTAATATAGCCTTTCACGTCTCATCAAAGTAATACGATTCAAGACATCATCAAGAAATTAAGCTATTGTGGAAATAGTTTTATGGTGGAAATAGCTTCCATTACTGTAGCATCATATTTGCAGGCATTCTGCCACTGACCAAGCTGAAGTATAAGTGATAATGGGATGATGTAGATGCTTACAGGTCTGTAAGTGTGCTTGCATGATGGCAAACTGTAATACTGAAAGTCTATCACTATACTGACAGAAGACTCATGTGAGAAACATTCATGGCTTTTAGAGTCTCAATTTTTTTTTGGTGTGCTGAGTCTATGTTGGGACATTATTCCAACCCCAACATAATCTGTAAAAGGCACACAGTAAAATGAGCTTTATGTGTTTGTTTTCATTTAACCTTCAGTATGTTGGTAAGTTTTGGTGTAAAAAGCAGCTGATGTTTTGGTCTCTCTATGTTTGCAGGTGGGAGATGCAGGAGGTTGCTGAACTGGAGGAAGAGGAGAAATCAATGGTAGAGGAACTTCAGAATGCCTATTTTGTTTGCTGCTGCAGCTCCGGGCTTCAGGACTCCCATGAAGCTGCTGAGACACCTGCAGAGTAGACCCAGAGGGAAACACACCCATCTGATGAGACTGCTGCCCAATAACAGTCGGGGCAGTTAGAATTTTTATCATGTTGTAAATGTTTGCTTGTAATACTCACTTGGAACTCTCAAGGTACTATAATTTCCGTGTGTGTGTGTGTGTGTGTGTGTGTGTGTGTGTGTTTAACTGGATTTGTGTTGCAGCAACTTTGCATATGTGTGTGCGTGAAAACAAGCAAGAGAGCGGACAAGAAGCTGCTAAACATCAAAAAAGTGAGGGAGACTTTGCCTCCCTCTCTATGCACGTACACCGCAGACAACCTCTCTCTGCTTTTCTCTGCTGCATCAGACAGATTTCATCTTTTTAGAGCACATCTCCAGAAATCAGTTCTGGGAAATGGAGAGCTGGATTTGTTTGCCTGGGACAAGATGAGACTGTGTGATCACTGGCGGTAGTTGAAGTTTTTTTTTTTTTTTTTGAGGCAGAGAGTGTAAAGACATTGGTGTCAGCATACTTTTTCCTGGTTCCTGAAAGCAAACATCAAATATACCGGTTGGGAAGCGAGATGATGTGTTTTGATTACAGTGTGTCCCAAAAATCTGCCCCACTATGTAATATCAGTCAGTGTTTTGTGCAAACTGAGAAAACATTTATTTTATTTGTAGTACGATTTCTGAGTATATTTCTGCCAAGGTTCGTCCTTTTTTGATTATTTATGAGATGGAGATGGAATGTTTTTGAATTAAACATTAAGATAAAACCATATTCTTATGTCTTGTGTCGTATGATCAATTTTTGTGATCACTGTACAGTCAATAATTCATGATGATTTATGACGATGGAGGTCTTTTCTGAATACATACATCAGATGTTCTTCCCTTGTAAATCTGTTGTTCAAATGAAGATTAAACAACTTAAACGACGCTCTCTTCATCAACTAGAATAGTATTTCAGCTCACAAAGGCTGCCGCACACCCTCTGAGAGAGGCATAAACCAGTTCTGCTCTATAGAGTAATATTTCTTTCTTTAACTGGATGTTTAATGCAAATGCAGCTTATTGCAAGAATACAAAAGAAAACAAAATGCTCAGCAACTGAATTGTGCCTGTGATTTTCAATTAAAGCGAAGTAGCAACAAAGCAGCGTTAGTATTTGGAAATGTACTGTATAAAACACTTTTATTTTGGTGATGCATAAAAAAAAAGGTAAAAGGCCAGCCAAATGTTTCCTGTAAGAAAACTGGAAAAGGAGCTTTAATCTCTGTCTTTGCCCCCCCCAGTAAATACCTGTAGACCAGCGTTGTCTATTTGTATTTCTATTGGTTGATAAGAAGACATATTTCAGAAAAGCTGACAGTACTACAAAGAATAATTAATCGCAAAGAAAAAATTGAATAATTTATTGTACTGCATTCATTGTGGGATTATCAAACCAACATAAACATTTAAAAAACCCAGAGCTCATCATGACATTTTCATGCAGGATAAACAGTCACAGACTTTGACTCCTCTCATTTCCATTTCAATTCATCACCCTCAGTGCTTTATCGCCAGCAAACTCTCACCGCACAAACATATTGGCTTTGTTGTATGGCCCTCTCAGTACAACAACCTTATTGTTAGCATGTAGTGAGCCAGCTTGGTAGCATTATAGGAAACCACTTTTCTGCATGGTTCACCTCATTACCGTTTGAAACCAGATACACCTGAATTCATTATTATTTTGCATTCAAATTACAAGTGCTTATGCAGATTAAATGACAACCAAAACTCCCCTAAAATGCAATTATCACTTTTATATCAAATTAACGAAGGAACCTTCTCTCCAAACCCATAGTGTTACATGGACAGAAATGCACAATTTTGGACACACTAAAAGGCAAACAAACACAAACGCCAAAGAGTCATATGTGTCACATATATGTCACTAAAATCAAGAATAAAAGAAAGCTCAGATATAGCACAAAGTTATCTACAATAGATAACTTTGTTTTTTAGCAAGATATTTTTGTATTGGTTTCTGCAAGTGTATAGACAGATTAAGTTGTTTCTTTAATCTGATTTAATTGAAGTCACTCTCAACCATGAAACATATCAAGAATAATTTCTCTTTTTAAGTAGTATCTCTGCTCTATGTCACTCTAACAGTTTTGTGAGGAAATACCACACTTCCTATGCAACAGCTTCTAAATGAAACTAACACTGATGTACCAGAGGTAAAGAATCAAAAGACTGGATCCCATACCTAAAATGGGACTCTAATGAAAATGTCTGTTAATTTAAGCTATCCTATTGACACATCTGAGGACGGGTAAATGTTCAAGCTTGTAGCTTTCCAACTCTGCTGCTCTTGTTTGAAAATAAATTTGGCAAATATGAGTAAAGGTAATTTTTAAATATTGTTTAAGGGTTGGTAGTCATAAAACAATGCAATTTTCGTACTTACTATTACAGGTATTTTTAAATTTAAATCAATGTATTTTCCAGTAAGTTGAAAATAACTGTTAAGAAAAAATACATTATGTCCCTCTAAATCGCATTCGAAAATAAATACATGGCTGTATAAGCTGTGAAAAAATCAAATCAAGTGATAGAAATGAAACACCGGAGAAAACATCTGTATTAACCACAGACTGTAACTGGAGCAGCTGCTGTGCTACTGTGTCTTTAAATCTTCCTTCCAGTCCGTTGCCCCGGTAACCCGGAAGCTTCACGCGCTTCACGCTCAGTCCCGCTTCGAGTCCTTCCTGTTTTAGAAATTTCAAGGAAGCAGTAGCCACTGGACACTCGCATGAACTGATGATGGTGCGTGAGTCGAACAAAAAGCATGTATGCATCTCATGTAAACAGCTGTTCCTCTCTGAAACCCGGGTGTCGTTTAGTTGAGTAGACTGTGAAAAACAAGCATGAATATCCTACCGTGCCTTAAATGTTTGCTCTGGCTCTGTGCAGAGCGACTGGACATATTCCGAGAGTTGTTTTTAAGTGAACGAAACATTACATGACACAATGACAACGTAGTCTGAGGTTGGTTTAGCGGTAAATATGAGTGTTTTGGCGCCAGCGGCGGCGTTCAAATCAATGATTTACTTCGCTGTGTTTGCATAATTAATTCAGTTGTTTCACGTGTGCAAAGTTCAGCGAACACACGGCAGCTTTCGTAATAACTCTTACATAGTGTGTTATTGCAGTGTAAATAATCACTGTTCGTGTCATTTCCTAAGTTATAAACTGCCTGTGTATCATTGCAACATTCAACAGTTCACTGTAAGTGGCGAGGCTTCCTGGTGCAACAGCTTTGAGGCAGTTTCTGTTTTGGTCGCTTGTCAAATAAAGAAGGAATTAAATCCCTCACAGTTTAAGATAAGGGTATTACATAAACAGTGCATTTCACTTCTTTTATTTTCTATCTCAGGCTGTAACACAGTGAACTTTGGAAGGGGAGGACCCATGCTATCACATCTCTGTGCTGCCACACCAGCCCTGTACATATTGTGGATCACTATGGCTCAGATTGTAGGTCAAGAGGAGAAGACTACTGCTCTCAAAGGTAAAACTAAATAAAGACTCTGATAAAAGAATATCGAGGTGGTGTTGTTCTAACTTGGAATATGCAGTAAACACATGAACTTTTTTTATGATGACTCTCATCCACTATTTCCACATGCTGAATTTAAGGTCATTAAAATACAATTTCATTTAATTATTATTCTACCTCGTTATTTTGAAGCTGTCTCTTGAATCATCCCACAAAAAGTGACTTTTGTTGGTTTGCTCCATTAAAACCAACTCTCCTAAAATGCCTGCTGCTTTGACCCTAGTTTAAAAAGTATTTCACACATCAACAATTGACTTTTCTTTTATAAAACCGGGCAGTCTCTGCCACAGAAAGACTCAAATATTTTTTTTACAATTTGGTCCAACATTTCTGATAGAAAATGGTCTATGGTATTCCTTTATGCTCTGCTAGAAAGATAGAAAACCTTCAACAACCAGAATGCACTGGTCCGTGACTTCCAAGGCAACTTGAGGGTTGCTCCAAATCTTTTACCAATCACTCTATGCGCAGATATCTGTTTCACACCGCTTGCTGTTTTTGATTCCCAGTTATTTTTGAGGATTCTACCATTTACATAATATGTTGTGTAAACTTTGGTGTTGTGTTTTTACTTCTGTTTGTTTGGTGCACATTACTGAAACTGCACTGTCACTTCTCCTCACACTGTGCAAGCTCATATAAGTAGTCTTGAAGGTCCTATTCCATCATTAAACAACTTAGAACTGTTTTCTTGGATTTAGACTGGATGTATGAACTTTTGGATGTTTAGAAACATCTAATGTTGATCTGACTGTTGTTGGAGGATGTCATTCAAAAATAGTGCGGTATAATGTGTCATTTAAAGACAACCAAAGAGTCAGCTAAAGTTTGCCTCTTCTGCAGAAGTTTTGCTGCCTAATGAGTGGATGACTGTGGGCACAGCTGGCATGGAAGTTACATTTTGTTAATTTGCATTTAAAATTTCATTTTGATACCGAGCTGCTTATAAATTGGCAACGTTAAACTATTTCCTGGATCTTGACCTGAAGGTTAGCAAACCAACACATCTGATTTGTCTAATGACAAACAAATGAATGAAGGTGTCGTTCCTATGAGGTCACAAAATTCTTACACTAAATTGGTAAATGGCATTATGAAAATGTGTAAATCATCACTATTTCCCAACATCTTCTACTCTTTTTTGCAACACTATACATATAGTTATGCCATCTATGTAACTTGACTTTTGAAATTTTTTGATTACGTTTTTTAATCAAGATCTTTGAAATCAGGTATTATTTAGACTTTTTGGCCCTGTAGGACTAGAAATGTTCCACTTAACCTTGAGTCTAACACTTCCCCTACCTTTTTAGCAGCCACACACTTGTGATTTGTTTCCAATTTTCTTCTGCTTTTGTGATAGAACTTCGAAAGTGTAAAACATTTTTTTAATAGACTTTTTGGATTGGTTTTTATTTGGTTATTATTATTTCAAACTGCTGAGCCACTCAAGGATGATGAAAAGCTTTTAGTGTAAAACGTAGGAAGGACTTTTGTGT
The DNA here is from genome assembly GCF_963584025.1 of Labrus mixtus. Lineage (NCBI taxonomy): Eukaryota > Metazoa > Chordata > Actinopteri > Labriformes > Labridae > Labrus > Labrus mixtus. The sequence goes on along the minus strand of NC_083616.1, from coordinate 13,989,161 downwards.
GACACAAAGGTTTGCTTCATAACTTTAAAAAAATATGTAAGCTTTCTTAAAAAATAATATAGGTGATGTTGCTGCATATTCTTTGTTTATAATGTTGTTATTGAGATTATAACATATCTTTTTTGACTTTGACATTCTTTGAAGAAATGCTGTCATCACTCATTTTTTTGCTCAACTCTTATCTTTCTCTTTGTCCTCAGATTTGCTGTCAAGAATAGACTTAGATGAACTGATGAAGAAAGATGAACCGCCTTTCACGTTCCCGAAAACACTGCAGGAGTTTGAATATGCCTTCAATGACTGTAAGTACACGATTGAATCTTCAAAGCATAACCTCACCAAGCCTTCTGCTTTGACCATAATCACATTAACTCTGAGTGAATACAACGACACTACTGACAGTTCAAGAGTATACTACAGTTTATGTGAACAGATAGTAAACAGACTCAAATCAGCTGTTAGGTTCAGATGTAAACATAGGGAAACATCGGTCTGTTTTTTAATGCATAAACTGTTGCACATACTGCCAGATCTTTTTATCCTGTGACACCTGAAAAATAAACCGTGTCTACTTGAAACTCCTTATTTATCCAGAAACAGATAACTCTGAATCAGAGTCATCAACTTCATCATACAGTGGCAATCCAGCAGCAAAGGTGGATGAGGCCAGTGGCAAGACGAATAATTTTATTTATTTTTTAGCTTCTATGCAAGGATATGGAACATCATACACTGCTGCTGCACACAGTCATAGAAATAATAGAAAGAATATTCCTGATGGGAGAGAACTCTCCACTCGTGGAGCATTTGGCCGATCTAAATTAACTGAACGCTTAAGTGAAAGGCAAAGAAGAAGAAGAAAATCTTCTCACCTTGTCTGACAAACTGCGTGGCTTTAGATCTAAACTGACTCTGGCGTTCCTTTGTGGAACAAGGATGACTTGAGATGTTTGTCCTGTGCAGTGAACATTCAGACAATAGCACACTCTATGACCATATCTCTCGGCATCAGAAATTTCTCGGTTTTGCCATTATTTTCCATCAGAGTCATTGGCAAAGTTTGACTGGGTACGTGACCCATGGAGTTTATGTGCACTGGACAGCTCAAAAGACTTGCCATTGATGGCACAGGAGTTATCAGTGAAGATCATACATTAAAAATTAAATTTCACGACACAGCCTCACAAATGTTTTGGATATAATTGGAGAAGGAATATCCAATCGTTTCAGGTAGCCCACTGCAATTGAAATTCTACTGCCCCTCTCCACAACATATTTGTGTGAACTGTACAGAGAGCTACTGAGGACTATGGTTGAGCTCTGTGTCTGCCTCTCATCAATCCTTGCCAGAATAGGGCGGATGTGTATATCATCCCCGGGTAAGGTTTCCCACTGATTGTAAGTCAGTTATGCATTGTTGTATAACTCGAAACAAACCCTTGTTGTGTGTTAGACGGCTGTCAGAGGGATGTAGAATGTTTATTTTATATTAATAAACTTGGACTGGAGTGACTTGGGATTCTGCAAATTTTTAAAGGTTGCCATGACAGAATAAAGTTTGAGAAACACTGGGCTAACTATCCTGTATTTGAAAATGAAACACTTGAATGGAAAGCCGTACAATGTTTTTTCTACCTTTATTTCCCCTCTAATCACTGCCTATGTCTTCTTCATAACATTAGACCTGGAGCCATGGAGACAGGTTTTGCTGTCTGAGATAAAAAGTGACTTTACCTCTTAAGTATGACAAACGCACAAAAATATAAAGTTTAACAAATTTAAAGTCTAAACAACATTGTTCCTTAAGAGCAACAAACCGAGTGTCCCTCCACTCCTGGGACCACTGGAAGGTCCCGGGCCCCCTTTATGGGAACCACTGGTTTATAAATGTAGTTCCTTTACTTGAGTCATGTTCAAGATAGCTTGATAGCACACCTTGAGGTACACTGCCTGTATGGATGTGTGCTCGCTCACTCTCTCTCTCTCTCTCTCTCTCTCTCTCTCTCTCTCTCTCTCTCTCTCTCTCTCTCTCTCTCTCAGGCTGGGGTAGTGCAGTACATTCAAATATTTATTAAGTATTTCCATAATATTATTTGGTCATGATGGGACACTTAAATGAAAAAACCTCAGCATGTGAGCGCTTCATTAAGAAGTTTGACCTAATGGGAAACGTGTCACTTTGCAGGAATTATTAAAGCTTATTAATTGTTTATTTATCAATATTAAACATGATACAAACTCTATGCAACTGCAAAGACTGTTCACTGCGGCAGTGGAAAAAAGAAAAAGGAAGACAGGTAAGAGAATGCAGCCTAATGAGATAGTCACTTATCGTGTTTGTTTGTTGGGTGGTTCATAATTCCTTCAGGATGCAGGAAGAATGCAGCTGAAGAGAGTGAAGAAGTAAAGTTCTGTTTCTCTTACATTAAATATTAAGGGATAAAGAGAGTGATTAACATACTGTATACAATTATTGAATAGATCATTTTATACATTTTAGGTATTACTTTACAAAAATGTAAACACGTCGACAATAATAAATGATGGCATAAAATAAACAAGAAAACAGGAAATAAAGGGTTTGAGGGTAGATTTGTTAGAGTTAGAATGAGAGATGGTCATGTGATGTGGTGCAGTTTTAAAGATTTTTTAAGTTATAAATTAACAGTCAATATGTTATCATTAACATAAAACACATTTCCATTTAAGTAAAGAAAGAAAACAACTTTTCTTTTTGGTGAATATAATTTCTATAAAGAAAGAAAGCCGTAATTTGGATCTAACCAGGATCTGTGTGTGTGTGGGCACCCTTGTGTTCGTGTGTGTGTTTGTACGTGCGTGCGTGCGTGTGTGTGTGTGCCAATTATCAGGGAGAGAAGGTAGTAGAGCTGGACAAAATGCCGTGTGGGTCCTGCAGATATAAAAGTAATTTTAGAATTCCCCTGTCTGGTTTTGATGAAACCAGGTGGACAGAAGGAAGAAGCTGGAGGCTTGAAAAGCTTGTGATTTTGTCTCTTAGTATTCCCCCATAGCCTCTCGCTCTCTCTCTCTCTCTCCCCCCTCTGTTCTCTGTCAGTGTCTCTGCTGGCTGTCTGGCTGGCTGAGTGGGGGACATGTTGTGTACTCTACGGCCCGTCAGTAACCTACTCAGCCTTGCCCTGCGCCTGACGGAGCATTTGCATAACCTCGCTGTACCTAAGAACAGAGACACAGAGACTAACCCCCCACCCGCCACCATGCCAACACCGACACACTCACCCTACCCCACCCTCAAGTCCCGGCTCAGTCTCCCATGGAGGGAGGAACACATTCAGAGACTCTTCATCCTTTCTCTCTTACCTTTCTGCTCCTCAGTCTCTGTTTCTTTCACTCTCTGTATCTCTCTATTTCTGCCCTCGCCCCTTTTACCCCCACCCAACTCTCTCTCTCTCTCTCTCTCTCCTCTCTCTCTCTTTCTCTCTCTCAAACACACACATAACACACACACACACACACACACACACACACACACACACACACACACACACACACACACACACACAAACACACACACACACACACTTACTCATCTGTATGTCTTGTCAATTTCCACTCAGGCCTGTTTCTCAAGGATAGCATTTCACACTCCCTCTGGCCCTCGGGTATTTCTATAGCTACACCCAAGCTACCTTTTGCCCGAGACAGGTGGAACAAAAATGTTAATTTGACCATGTAATGATGTGAATACAGACGAGGCTGTGTACAATAGTTTGCAGGTATCTTAATCACTGAAGATGATGGCTTCATCTTGCTAGCCCTCCAGTTTTCCATTACTGGAAATCCAAGGTTATGTACACCTAATTAAGCGGCCAAATTGAGAACAGAATGCTAATTATGACAGAAAAGAGGAGAAAAGTTGAGAAAACGTTATTCCTCTGAGAGGATGTGTTGGGGGAGGCAATGGAGCTGATCACCCCCCCTAGCTCATATTCAAACACACATACACACATGATGCCTCCTCCTGCCTGCACATGCACACCCCTTTCCTACAGTAGGATTTCATTATAGCTCCTCTCTTCCTTCTCTTAGGCAGTAGTGTTTAGATCCTCATCCCTGCATGAATGTATAATTGATTTCCTTCAAGGTACTTTTTGTGCACACTGCTTTATCCTTACTTTTCACTCGTCTCCTGCTCCACCTCTGCAGGCACCAGTCTGCTTTTTAATGCAACATGATGACAAACCTAGATTCCTGATTGCAGGTTGTCTAACAACTTTCCATAAAAATAAATGCTGGATAAACAGTTTGTTAGCAATGAAAGATTTATCACATTGATAGAGGGGCAAAAATGGTGGCAATTTAAATGAGATGAAAAAGTGCTTTTGCATTCTTTATCTTGCAAAGGTATTATATTTATTTATATCCTAGATGGGTTTCCTCACATTGTGCAATAATTGAGAAAGTATGAGAGCCCCCTGGCTATTTGGGTTAAGTATGTGTACTTTTCGGTGGTTTAGCTCTTACAGATGCTGCAGTCATAAAGGTCAAAATTAAATTTAACACTCTTTAGTGTTTTATTGTGTTGTAATGTCAACCCCAGGATCGATGGGCTCATTGCTAAGGTATAAACACAGAGGTTGCACAGACACACAAGGGTAATTGGTATTAAAGAAAAAGTAGTACCATTTCTGAACAGCGTTTTCCCGTCTTATGATAGTTTTATATCCAATAAAACCTGGATATGATACAAACTCCTCTGTTTGCCTGGATTTACAATAAATCACTTAAAAATTGTCCCAAAGAGCTTTTGTCTCTCCTCAGTCGGGTGTTGTGTTGTAAATGCAATCGTAACATTTTAGAGAAACAAACACACACACACACACACACACACACACACACACACATAACACACACACACACACACACACACACACACACACACACACACACACACACACACACACACACACACACACACACACACTCTGTATGAGTCGCACCTGGCCCTCCTGGCTGGATCTGCTTCTCTGTTGTTGTGTGTCAGTGTGTGTGTGTGCATGCTTGCAGTTGTGTGTTTGTGTTTGTGTAAGCTGTGCTAGTTAGGGTGTTTGGCTGATACCCAGACAGTCAGCAACCTCAAAGGAATTGCAAGGAGCAGTTGTCTTGGTGGCTAATGTGTGCCAGGCTACCTCACACACACACGCACGCACACACACACGCACACGCGCGCAAACGTGAATGTGAACGTGCTGCAACCCTTTCCCACACCTCCTTTAGTCTTTGCTCTTGGAGGTTCCAGGTGAAATGGCAGAGACAGGCTTGTGGCCTGCTGCCAGAATGAGCAAGGAAGAAGAGGAAGGGGAGATGCTTTCAGAGGGATGGAGAAGAGGGATAGAGGCAAAGATTTTTTTTACCATACCAGCTGTCCAGCACTGGCCTACCAGACTACCCAGAAGGATGTTAGAGTCGTGACTGGAAGAACGCCGCTGCATCCACAGGCCTTGTACCTGCCAAATGGGGGGATGGGGGTTGAGGGAGGGAGGGTTGAAAAAAAAGCAAAGGGACCAAAAGAGAGCAAAATGGAAGATTAGCGAGAATAAATCCTGACTGGACAAGCTTAGTTTGCCTTATTTTTCAGATAGAAATGATCTTGCATTTTCCTTCAGAAGTAGTGATCTGCCTCCTTTTCTGACAAATTCATGTATCAGTTATCATTACAGATGTGTTTTTTTCCTTACAATTTCTCTTTCTTCACAGATGGCCAGCTCAGACATATAAAATCAAGAGAGCCCTTTGTATTCAACGCCAGGGAGGATCTCCACCGCTGGAATCAGAAACGATATGAAGCTCTTGGGGAGGTAACAGCTATCTTTTTTGCAACTTTCCAGATTTTGGGTCTATTATGAAAGGATACAACAATTCTCTAAATAAGGGCGGTTCACTACGCTACACTGCTTGCAGACTTTCAGTTTTGCGTACACTAGCCAACATGCATGTATTCCTCTCCGAGTTGGCTCTGTTTGTGTGTGGCAGTGAGTCAATGCGCTGGGTGTCACATGCACTTAAGGTTGGGGGAAGCGGACAAGACTGGAAGGAAGAAAACTCTTGCGCTTCAGCCACTCCAAAAATGGAGGTTGGTGTTCTCAGAGGACTTTGACGTACAAAAAATATAATTCAGTGGATGCCTTCTTTCAGACAGGATCCAAAGACAATACTAGAGCACACAAATCACTTAAGGCAAATTTAATAAAGGTGCAAATGACTAACTTTTTGACGCACTACGGCTTCCTCAGAGTCAAATTGTTTTACATGTGTCGCCTACTCAGATGGAAACCATTACAGAGTTTGTCTTACAAATCTACAGCAAAGACTATACAGCAGGCTGTAACGTTACTAACATGAAGCTGCTGATTGTTACACACACAGCCAGCAGGTGATTCCTGCATCATGCAGACGAGGTGAGAGTGAACGGAGAAAAGACAAAGCAACGTTTGAAACAAAAAGTAACAGAATGAAATATCAATGCTTTATGACTTGTTTCTGTGTGAAGGTCGGCAAACATTTAAAAAAAAAAAATGTATTTCATAATACTGAAATGTCTTCCTGTTTGTACAGCGGGTCTACTCATCGCACTACTTAAATGATGCCATCTACTCACTGAGACTATACACCATACACCAGGAAGGTGTATAACTGGAAAGGTTGTTTTGTTTTAAAGTAAAATAAAGAAATCAGTTTGGAATAAAAAAGTTGTTTTTTCGTAGCCCCCTTGCTGTTCCTGTAAAATTGCGTAAAACTCCAAAGAACAGAATACCAAAGAAACACTCCAACAGCCCGGGCCTTAAGAAACGAACTGAACAGAAAACCAAGGTACATACGTATTGAACCGCAGGCTGACTGTATGGTTGCATCCCTACTATTTAGTATTTATTACCTGAAATTTTTGGTAACATGACATTTCAAGATGTTGCCTTCTTGTTGCTTCATTGAAGAGTTAACATACCAAGTATTTTATATTGTATTAATTATAATGGTGTGAGGCAGATGGATTTTTGGCTTTTTACATATATTGCATAGACACTGAAAGCTACTTTGTCTGTGGCATTTTAAGGGTTTCTTACCCCAAAATACCCACAGGGAGTCATGTGTTTGCAAACTACAACACCATCGATCAAATCACACTCCATTGTAAAGTTCACCTCTAACTTTCTTCAGTAGTACAACCAACTGCAATATCCATTAAGATAATGAGACAATGTTCTTTTGTAATCAGTTTTTTATTTGCATCCCCTGCTATGTTGCTTTTAATTGCGTTCAGTCTTTGATGTTCAAAGCAAAGTGATAGAGCCGTTTGTGGGATTACCTGTGTGTTTTTATTATTTCTAATGCAGGTATACAGTCGCTCCTTTGAGAGTCAGCCTTCTGTGAAGGCTTTATTTCCCCTCTCTTCTTTTGCCTGCTAAGGCACTATCTTCCAGCATCTAAAAAGACTTTAGTAACAAACATTTGGTTGCATGCAAACAGAGGCCCTGAAAGAACACACAGACATTTAAACTAAAAGTGGAGAAATCCGAGGGGGGCCAAACATTTGGAGCATACAAAAAAATCATCAAGCAGGATTTATGCAAATATTATTCACAAACTCTGATTAAAAAAATGGACAGAAGTATTTTCTTAAGAGAAGAAAAGAGGAAACTGTGTCAATCAGTGATGATAGGAGCTTGTGTAAAGAGATGATAGGAGCTTGTGTAAAGAGGACAGATACTGTGTCGACTGTGTTGCAGGAGACTAACTGGCTGAGAAGAAAGGAGCACTACCTGAATAAGCATTATTACCTGTCTGTTGTTTTAGGCCACAGATGATTCAAGAAAATGAATATCCTACCTTGTAAAGCTTTGCAAGTGCAGATGCATTGTTTGTACTGGTAAGAAATATGCTCCTTTATAAATAGACACAACTGAATAGAATGCCTTTGGTAGTAAAGTGGGTTATTCTGCTTAGTCAGCCTTTCTATGAGTATTTTACACAAGTGTACCTCGCTGATCACTCCTGGGTTTGCTGGCCAAAAATACTTGTTTGTTGATCTATTGTTTTATCCCTTTCCTCTCCTTCTTTTCTACATCTGGCAGGAAGATATTCTTTGTATGTCATTAGGGTAAATGTAGAGTAACTTTCTACTCAAACAATATTATGGGCCCAGATCACTCCAGAGCACAGCCCAATGTTCATGATCAGCCCCCGGACATGCATCTCTTCAGAACCAATCAAGTGCACAGACTTGAAGACTTACTAAAACCTAGGAATTTCTGTCCTATGAACATGATGCCTACCTGTTGGAAACTTCTGGATGCAATTCCTTAAGATGATTGCAAGAGTGGAATGGATTTTGGATTTAGCTCAGCCAACTTTGACTCTGGACATCTAGTGGATGGCCAAAGGAGGGACACTGCTGACATTCTACCTCCGGTTAAATCGTTAGAGGTGATTTTATGTAATGACATAAAAGGAGGAAAGTTTCACATGCAGCTATGGAGAAAACTAATTTTAAAATATGGGAGACACGAAGATAAGGAACACAATAAGTAAAACAATAAATACACTGCATTCTAGGTGCTATGGTCTATGATAAAAGGACAATTCAACTCAACACATTAACACATTCTATATTAAAACTGATTTATTTGCAATGAGCTTTAAGAAGTGAAAACATTCTCAGCTCATCATAAGCCTCTACTTTCGACTGAAGGGCATACTTCCTCGTATTCCTGTAAGTTTGGCCCTGAGTTAGGCTAATATTTTTGACTTCCTGCCCCTATTTATGTTTTAACCAGTAGAAAAGTAACAAAATGTGCTCAAATAAATGTGGATTGTAGATTAAATTTGATATAAATCAGCCACAGTCTGTGTTTAAGAAAACTGACAAATCATTCTTTATATTGTTGATTATGGAAAGCACAAAATGTTGGATCATATTCTGCAGAAGTCACAAATAATTATACAATATTAAAATTCAACAGGATTTAGTAAGCAATAGTTAATAGAGTGAACAAATTGATGTTTGGATGTACTATAGTTGTCTCCGTTTAAGGAGAGACAGAACTAAAGAAGAACAATGAAATGCAGCTGCAGATGTTAAAATCCACATTATGTAAATAACAAAGTTAGCCTTATGTCTCACATGACATAATGAAAGGACATCCGTTTCAGTGGGAGTTAGAAAACGTATCCATGTCTTCGTTTTAAGTAGACTCACCTGTTCTAATGCTGGCAGGCTGATTTAGAAAGCTGCTTCTAGAGGTCCTCTCAATAGATGGGTTTCTATCACAGCCCTCAGATCTTTACAATGGCTTCCTTTATGTAAAATAATTAACTTTACTGTGACTGTTGATTCATAAAGCACCATTTGGGCATAATCAATTTCCACTCGGATCATCTGGGCTTGGTGTGCCAGCTGTTTCTAAAGTCAAAACTAAACATAGAGAAGCAGCTTTCCGAGTTAAAGCTCGACAAAAACCTGTTGTAAACTACTTGGAAACATGTAGTCTTCTCTGACTGTAGCTACTAAAGATAATTCCCTTTATTAACTGCATCTAAGTTACATTTAAGTTACATCAAATCTTGCCCTACAATGAAGCTGCACTTAGTTTATATTTTACTGTTTATAGGTAATATTATCTTTCCAGGCATACTTTGTATGAGTACTTAATATTCAATTAGCTATAAATACTTTCGTTAATGATTATACACATAGGTATGTCATTTATGGTCTTGTGTTTCTTTTGTATCTTGTTGCCTTAATGTCTGATGTAAAGCAACTTATTACGCTATCATTTAAAATGAAATCCTCCTGCTTTTGGTTGCCTTGTTTCTGTCCATCGCTCTTTCTACTTTTCTGTGTCTCTATATCCTGATAGTCCTCTATTTTGTGTTGAGGACGGCTTGTGTGTGTGTGTGTGTGTGTGTGTGTGTGTGTGTGTGTGCGTGTGTGTGCGTGTGTGTGCGTGTGTGTGCGTGTGTGTGCGTGTGTGTGCGTGTGTGTGTGTGTGTGTGTGGGGGGGTGTGTGTGTGTGTGGGTGGGTGGGTGTGTGGGTGTGTGCTATGGGGTGGCGGCTGTATTGTCAGACACATCACAGCACCAGATGTCCAATTTGCACTTCAGCCTTGTCTGAATGGGGGGACGGATAGAAAGAGGAAGAATGAGGATGTTGGTGTGATGGCCTCCAAGCAAAAAAAGAGAGAGAGAGATATGCGACCAAATCTGGCACTAGAGCAGGAGATACTTTTTTTAGTCTTCGGTTTTCATCCCTCAAAAGTAAACTGTTTCCAATATACGTAAATATCGGTCTATCTATATGTTCACATAATTATAGATTCTGTCTTTGAGAGGTTTAAAACATACACTTTGTATGAACAACATGAACTGCAAGTATATTTTAGGTGAAATAAATGGAAAGCCAAGTTGTGCTTGGGCACTTTTGCTCTCAGGCACCTGGGCTGCAGTTAAACACCTGACAAAGTGTTACACTGAAAGTTGACCCACAGCTCTTTAGAATGCATTTAGTATGTATCTCTGTGTAGTCTGAAGGTGCAGCATTAGCACCGGAAAGGATTTCTCTTGTTTGTAGATAAGTAGGAAAAATATCACTTCTGCAACTAAAACATCCCTTAGTGTTGTGAGTGGACTCTATAAGTACTTACGTAAAGTACCCATAAGCTCTAGTTTATGAATAGTTTTTCCTTCGTCTAATGTGTTACGTGTTGAGGTTTTTGCTCTTTCTTTTGTATTCTGATCTGACAAATGTAAATATGATTAAAAAAAAAAATCAGCAGTGAGAGCACCAAGCTGACATTTTCCATCCTTTTTTCTGACTGTAATGGTTCTGACTGTACTACAGCTAGGCAGGCTATCTGAACAGTGTCGCAAGATGCAGCGGGGTCACCTCGGTCTGTGTAGGTGTCAGTTGTAGTCTAATTCCTGTGATTGGGTGATGAATCTCTCTGATAGAAGACAAGCATAGGGTCTGGCCCAGATGGAGCTCTATTAAGCTGTTAATAAATGAGGATTCTTCTCTGCTCTGCCTGCATCTGTGGGATGGAAGACACTCACAAATTTGTAAACACACACACACATACACACACGCACACAGTCAGAATATTATAATGAAGTAAAGCTAGCCAGATGGCTGAATTAGAAAACCGTCTCTCTCTCTCTCTCTCCTTTTTCTTTCTGTCTCTTCATTTCCCCTCTCTCTCTCTCTCTTTCCCTCTCTCACTCTCTCTCTCTTTGTTTCCCATACTCTCCACTGTCTCTCTGTTATCTTTTCTTCTTCTTCTGTCTCCCTCTGTTTCCTCATAATGGATGCTTGATGTTGTCATATCAGTGACCAGCTGGCCAACGGTGAAGCTCTGCTGAAGCGCTCTTGAGCAAAATACTGAGGAGAAGGGGAAGAACAATTGTTAATAATGAATTATTAGTAGCTCCTTATTGTATATATTTTTTAGAATATTATATTACACTGCATTATATGATATTACATTATACTGCAATTTAAATTATTTCAAACGTGTTTGCGTTTTGTTCGTTTTTTCTGAAGCAGGAAGACATTACTCTTAAGACATTTAGATTGACAACACTAATTAATGATGGGATATTGAACTTACTCAAGTCTAATGAATTACTTTATAAATGATGGTGCAGTCATGTTGTGGGAACCCCGTAGAGAGGCCTCCATACTGTACTTAAAGAATCAGGAGGCCCCATACCAGTCGTGGACCATTCTGTTTGGAATCTAATGGGATCTCTCTAAAGAGTGACTATAAATGACAGCTGTCTGCCTGGAGTCACTGACTGCCATCATGTCTCCAGTCCCACAACACTTAAACACTGCTGCTACAGCTTCTGCTCAGAGCATTTAGGAGGAAGCAGACACAGTCAGACAAAAATGGTTTCAGGGAGTAGGTGAGGTGGATTAGAGGTGATGAAAGAGAAGCGAATTGGACAGGGGGCTGGTTGTTTGGTGTGTGTGTGTGTGTGGGGGGGGGGGGTGTTAGGGAAAAGGCAGGAGGGCTGGTAGTTACAGTGCTGGCATCTGTCGCTACTGCCGGCACCCACGGTGGTGTACAGTACTTTGCTTTGAATTAGACCTCTGTCGACTTCTCAGTTAACACCTAAGGAGGTCATTATGATGCCATTAGGGGGAGGAGTGCAGGGAGGGAGTGACAGAGAGATGGATATCTGTGTGAGTGTAAACAGTCAGTCTGTCAGTCGGCGTCTGAAAACTTTCTCTTCCCCTTGAGAGCCCCTCACTCCTCTGACAGAAGAGTAACAGAGACCTCATGGGAATTACACCACTCTCTCTCTCTCCCTCTCTCTCTCTCTCTCTTTCTTTGTTTCCCACGTGGACTGACAGATCAAAAATTCACAACAATAGGCTCTATTTTAAAACCACTTTTTGTTGGTACACAAGGCTGACTTAAAATAAACAACCTTTTTATTGCCTCATGCTCTCTCTCATTTTCACACTCTCTTTCTGAGTGCACTTTGCTTTTGTTGTCGCCATTGTTGTGCTGCATTGTTCGGGGGGATTTTCTTTTTCTTTTTTTCCCCCCTTTTTTCTTCATCTCCTCTATTCTCTGGAGAAGAGGGAACGCTTTCCTGGGTGCAGTCAGTGATACAGCAAGGGACAGCTCTTTCAGTTTCATTATATAAACTGCTTTGATGCCTCTTCTTGTTCTCTGGTTTCTATGGCTAAGTGGCTTTTGGAAGGGGGCTCTGGACTACAGAGACAAGAGGTGTGTGTGACTGAACATGTGTTTCTTTATATATGCTGCTGCCTTGAGTATATGTGTGCTCATTGCTGACACTGAGATAAACAAGTGTGGCTCTACGGGCCGCAATAGGTTTCAAAAATGTCTCCAATTACTTTATTTAAGAGGCTCACAAGGCCTTAAAAACAGCTTTGCAACTGTGACTGGACGCATCCAGAGGCTTTTTGGAAATATGTTTTGTGTCTATTAATTGATTGATTGCTTAGTTCACCGTCAGCACCTGGCCTGAAACTCTTCTAATAGACCTTTTAATCTATCGCCATAAGACTAATGCTGACCCTGATAAACATCAGGTCATCATCATGGCGTCTCTCTGGGCTCTTTTCATCTCATTAGTCCTCTTCCTTCTTTGTAATTACCTCATTTTCTTTGTTTTTTGTTGACTGTCCTACCATTTAACTATTTCGTCTACTTTTTTTTCATTCCTGCCTTCCTCTATTCCCTGACCCCCCTTCCTCATCTCTTCGTCACCCCCACCTCTTTATCTATCCTAGTCTTCCTGTCCTGTATGTGCCCAGGAAAGATGATCTCCTTGACGCCTTGGGTCCGATCAGCCAAACCAGGCATGACTGTTGCAATCAGTGCAAGAGCACAAACTCATGCACTCACATTATCTGATAAATGTGCACGATGAGGACTTAAAAGACATATCAACTTGCAGCCACAATGTTCTTCATTAAGACCTTGGCTTTGTGTATGATTGAGAGTGATGAGGAGATTGTTATGGGGATGGCCAGGTGTTTGAAGAAAGTTGATGTCACAGCCCACCAGTCGAAAAGAGTGTTTTAAAGACCAAGTATTTTACTGTTTGCTTCACTCATCCATCCTCTCAGCTGTTCACCGCAGTGGGAGCTGGCACCAACCTCTGGCTCCCAGGGATTACCTCTCCTCCTCTCCCCTCTTGTCTTCCCTCTTTCCTCCCGCTGAGCCCTCCTTTAAGTCCCTTCCTTCCTCCCTGATCCTGCTCTACTTGCTTCATCGCCACAATGCTTCCTCTACACAAACAAAGCACAGACAGCGCTGACCTCACCGCAGACTCTCCCACGTTTGCTCTCACTGTCATGAAGGAAACATTAGTGTTTGAGGTTTCATCATCATCCGGATGTCCTTGCTTTTTTTTTTAACTAGATAGCTCCAAAAGTGACAGCTGTAATGTAAACTGCCAGTCAGGGTCATTGCTCTGTGTCTTTGGAGGTTAAATGTCCTCTCTTGGACTTTGTCCCCCAGTTTGGATGATGTAAAGTAAATTCACACTTCACGCTATACAGTTGCAACCCATCCATTAGTGTAGATGACAATTTAAATTTGTTACAGATAAGACATTTTGTTCATAAAACCTTTTGGTTTGAATATAGTTGTTTTTATCTTCCCTCTCTTCCCCCTGCCTTTCCTTCTGTTATTTGCCGAAACCACTCCTTATGCTTATCCTACCGTCTGATGTCGCGATGCAGCCACTCAACTGCTTCCTGCAGGCGTTTCATTAAAGCACTAATAACACACTGGTAATTAGGTGACAAAGAGGCTTTTCTTATGGTACTGATCAGCTGCTGAGACATAGTACTCAGAGGCCCATGCGGAAAGAGGTTAGCTCTGACTATGTGTGTGTATGTATACATATATATATATGTATATATATATGTATATATATATATACTTCTGCTCTAAGCCAATCCCATTTCCTGTGAAACGCTACTCTTTGTTCGGATTTTGATTTTGCTTGGTAAAAGTTGACCAACTTTCAATATAAACTAGAAGATAGATACAGATGTACACACAGCATATAAACAAGCTTGCAAGCTTTTTATTTATGATCAGCTGTTTCCTTGTATTAGTGGAAAAGCATTAACACAGAGAAAGTCTTGCATTCTTTCCACAATTTCGTCTCTCTCCTCATTCCATATCAGTGGGTTTTCGAGCCACCTGAGGCACTGAACAAATAACGTAGTGCAAATGAAATTTCCTGTGAGGCTTATTGATGTCATTAAACACTAGCATACTGAAGCCCCAAATCATTTTAGTCTTCATCAGACCGGCTGACATTTTAGTGAATTAGCTGTTGATGGGTTGGGCTGAGGTGGAGATGTTTTAGCTCTCCTTGTATTTTCCCTCCTTCAACGGGTCAAAATGAAGAATCGATAGTCTAATTTGGTCTTATGCTGGCCTTTGATTGGCTGTCATAAGGCCAATATGTGTCTAGTCTGTAATGTTATTCTTGCATGTTGTTTTGAAAGCAGTACATTAAGTTAGCATTGACTTTCTTTTGGCATAAAAAGGGTGTGACGATATGATTATCAGAAGAATTCACCTTTGACTAAATACCAAAAGGTTTCAAGGTGGAAAGACAAATTCCTGCTATTTTACAAGGATGTAGAGTTTGGAACATGTCACAAATGCACAATTTCATTGTTGTGAAATGTTAGAACTCGGTCATACAAATATTTGTGTGTACAAAAAATACACACGCTAAGCAGATCATGTCCCACAATTATCCCATCAGTTTATTTACATCTAGGTTCTAACCTTTTTTATTTTGGTTCTGGTAAAGTTTGTCTTTGAGGGTAGAGATTTGCTCTCTTAGCAACTTTGTCGTTTTTTAGTTCCCAAAAATCCTCTAGTGCTTGCGAATGTCTGTACTTTATAGTAAAGGCTGAAGCTGTAGGTTGAAGTTTTAGAATTTCTAATACTGGTATTTACATTGTGCAAATATGTTTTAATGAGGCCTCCTTTTCACCTTAAGGGTGTAAATGTCTACCTCCCTGTAATCATTAAATCAAAGTAAATCAAACTTTCCACAGGTCTGAACATCATGTCATTCTTCCCCATATTCTACTGAGTCTGACGCTTCAAAAGTTACACAAAGTGAAATGTATCAGAGCTACACAGCTTCATGCTCGCTCTCCCTGTGGTCCATCAGACTATCATCTCATGTCAGAACGTGTCCAGGACAGGGAGTCTGTCGTAGCATTTATTAATGAAACAGCATCACAGCATGAACGCGACTCGCTGCTGTGGTCATGTTCTTTGCCGTGTGACATCACAACTTCTCTATCTTTCTCTCACAACCCATCAAACATCAAAATCTGTCCCACGGAGCGCTTTTCTCCTTTCTCAGCTGAGCACGGCGTGAGGAGGAGAAAAGAAGGCAGGAAAAAAAATACGAAAAATGGAAAAGAAAGTTGTTAATGTCACTGAACCATGAAAGGCTTGGCCCCAGGTTGGAATGATTCGGTATACAAGGTTCTTTAGTGCTGTGGCTGCGGGGATAAACATAACTTACATCAGCCCTTCGCTTGTACAGGAGATTTCCTCTCCTGGCACTAACAACCTCAACACTCTAACTGCACTGTTATTCACACAAACACACACAGAAACACACACATACAGTATGATCCAGACCCTTTCATGTAGCTCACACAAACACACACACAGACACACACACCAGAGGGCAAACGAGGGTTTTGAATAGTATTTTTTTATTCAGTTTGTAAGCATGACAGAGGATGCTGTTACTTGTTCACACACACAGTTTAGTCTGCTTTTGTTGGATTGATTTGTATCAACAGGAGTGTATAAATATTCTTGTATTAGACTGTATGTAATGTTTGACTGTGTTTCATTGTTCTGTGTCTTTTTTTCTCTCTCCAGATCATCACTCAGTATGTTTACGAGCTGTTGGAGAAAAAGTGCAACATGACTAAAGAAATCCTGCCAGTAAGTACTCTGAGTGAAAGGAGGCATTTTCCTCTTTGATAATGCCCTTGAAGATTAAAGCGAGTATTAAAAATGAAAATTGACGTAAATTCTTTGGCTTCAGAGTGTGATTATAATATTGAGTGTCCTGTTTAAAAAAGAAAAGAAAAGGGGATTGTGAGGAGTCAGCTCTGCTCATTCTCCACCAGTCTTTGTCTCTCTATCTCACTCACTCCCTCTCTTTCTTTTACTCGCATCCTTTGTGAAAAAGTGTCTCCTCAACAAATTAACTGTATTGTGACGTGTCATTTCAAAGGCGCAGAGGCACAGCATGCCGATGCTTAATCTGTTTTGCATTCAGTTGCGCTGAAGGGGACTTTCTACTGCGCCATCATGGAGTTATTCTTTGCCCAGCTCATCCCGGCTCAGAGCACACACTTGATCCCTTTTATTTGTGCTTGGAAGCATGTTTGTCTCTTTTTGCCCCCCTTTACCCCTCCATTCCCTTTCTAAAAATTGTGATCATTTTTCAGGTTGCGTTTATAGGGATGTTAGGCAGCGCTGGTGTTTAGGAGCTGAGCAGAGTTAGCCCCAGCACTAACAGTGTCCATAAATCACATAGCCAGGGACTCAGCGCCTTTCATTAGACCCCATACACTTTTACTGGTTTATCTGCGTGGCCTATTTATCTCATTATTCCTCTGGAAAATTGCTC
The DNA here is from genome assembly GCF_963584025.1 of Labrus mixtus. Taxonomy (NCBI): domain Eukaryota; kingdom Metazoa; phylum Chordata; class Actinopteri; order Labriformes; family Labridae; genus Labrus; species Labrus mixtus. The sequence continues at coordinate 13,971,949 of NC_083616.1, read as the reverse complement.
TGTTCTGCTTTTCTGCTCCCCACTCGCCTGTGTGTATACTGCAAGCGAATGTGTGCGTGTTTTTGTGTATGTGTGGGTATTTGTGTGTTACTGGTGGGTCCGTCCACCTGCATGGCATTGAACTTGTGACCGCAGATTTTAAGAAGATTAACCACAGCCAAGTATAGGGCGAGGGAATGAGGGAGCACAAGAGAATAAAGGGTAAGATTTTCTCCCCCTCTCGGCTCTCTTTGTCTGCTTGGATTAAGTTCTTGCAGCTGCCACCCATGGCTTTTATGGACAGTGTTTGTCTCTGTAGAGATTCTTCCAGCCATACTTGGGAGGGATGCATAGACACATTGGGGTGTGGACGGAACGCATGCGCGCACACACACACACACACACACACACACACACACACACACACACACACACACATACACACACACACACACACACACACACACACACACACACAGACACACCAAAAGACACACTCTTAGCTTCTCTGTCAGTCTGTATGGCCTTAGTTTTAATCACATAAAGGCTGTTTTTCATTCAATTCATAATTATTAATGGTTAGTGAACTGATGTATATGACTTTTTAACTACCAAGGCCACAGATGAGATTGAAGTTCCTTCTCAAACTTCAGATTTTTTCGATTACCAGCATCTTCACTATTATTATGAGGAAATTCACTGAAGCAGAAATCAAAGCTTTACATTATGAAATAACAATTTGCTTTTTTTCCATTTACTGCTTTTGCATAAAAGTGACATTTTTTATTTTGATCGAGTTAAAGTTTCAAAAGTAATGTTTAGCAGTTTGACCACTGAAAGAACATTAACTGAAAAAGTTTACACTTTCCATTTTAACAGTAATTGTAACAAGTGATTTCCTGATTGTTTAGGTTGATGCTGCAGACGATGAACCCACCAGTTTTATCTACCTGAGCCCAGATGCCTTGTCCAACCCATCCAAGCTGCTGGTGCTGATCCAGGGCAGCGGCGTGGTGCGGGCAGGTCAGTGGGCCCGTAGACTCATCATCAACCAGGACCTGGACTCAGGGACACAGATCCCCTTCATCAACAGAGCCATGGAGGTAGGGGACACAACAAAAGAAGTTCAAGCTACGGTGTTAGATGTTGAACTGATTTTCTAATCTTTGATCCAAGATGTTTGTTTTCATGTTTCACGAAGAGGGACATGTCTGCTGAGGACAAAAAATGTCAAAAGAGGATATTGTTTTTTTCTTTTCTTTTCTTTTTTTTCTTCTTTTCTTATATATTTCTTATATTTTCCCCTGTGACACATCCTTTGTTTCTTTATGCGTTTCAAAACAACACAATTTTTTCCTTCTCATTCACTTTTCCTTTCCTGTGATACATCTGAGGTATGAAGAGTTTTTTGGGCCACATGCAGCATGCTCATAATGTGCTCTTAGGTATCACAGGAATTTGCCCATTGGGTGTTACATGTGTGACACACAGTGTTAACACAAAGGGCAGGCTTGAGTATTTGGGGCTGTGGAAAGCATACTACAGATGAGTGTTTTGGTATTTTGTTTTCTTGTACTTGACTGGAGGTTTGAATGTGATTGTGGGTAATTTGATGTTGCTATGCGCTTGTGTTGCTTACACTCTGGATGTACTGCATGGACCAAATTCAGTTTAACTTCATACAATTAACACAAGTGAAGGGGTGGAAGGAAACTTCATCCCTAAGCCACGTACAAATTGTATGATGCTGAGCAGTTTCTGCACCTCAAAGCATCATATAAATACATAGTCACACAACAGACTTTCATTCACAGGTGCAAACAGAGTGCCATACTCCTCAATAAAACTGGTACCATTACAGTCCTTTCACCTGTCTTGAAACTTATATTGTCTTGTTAGTGAGATGTAGCATAAACCTCAACAAGATGATTGTTACACAAGAAAACATTCATGCATCCTTGATTCATGATTCCCATGCTGTCCTGTGTATTCACAGTCACTGAGCTGAGAGAGAGGGTGAGATAATGTAATGTAAAATATAGATTAGTTTTTATTTCCCCACCATATGATCACACACAAGTGTATACATCTGTGTGTCAGCAAGCAAATGGTGGCCCTGCTTGTCTTATTATTTGCATCCCCATCCCTGTGTTCATTTGTCATCCTGACCAAAACTACCTGTGTAATTTCATCGCCCCGCTGTTTAAATTGACTTAGGGGAGATCCCTCTTCTCTCTCCCCCCCCCCCCCACTCCCTCGTTTTGTCCATCTGAATGCAGTAAAGACTTTCACTGCTGTGTAAAGTCTTCTCCTGCGGTGTACAACAACAGGAGAGGTTTAGGTTGTGTGTGTGCGTGTGTGTGTCCTGTGTTGTTTAACAGATGATTCGGCTTCCCCAAGACTTTGAATTATAGTCACCTTGGCTGGTATTTCAGCTGGATAAGGCAGGGTTGTGCTGCAGAGAGCCAAAGTGACAGCTTCGATATAGAGAACACGGTGTGTGTAGTGCGAGTGTTGCTCATTCATCATAGTAAACAAGAAATCGTGTTCTCCCACCCTGACAAATCATCATCCAGGCATTTACAGCACACAGGCCGTCTACTCTGTTTGTGCAGTGGAAAGACAGGCAGGGACATTTACAGTCAATTCATGCCTACTGTCTGCATCTATTACGGGGATGTTTGAGGTTTATTATGTCATACCATCAAGTTTGTGAGGATGTGTTTTTTAGTCCTTAGACAGAAGTTAGAGCAACTGTACAATCTGAAGGAATATCTTGAGAGAGATTGAATCGGGGCTGTTGTTAGTAAATAGTTATTCATTCTTTACATTAATGTATATATGCTTATAGCAACACATGATACAACATGTTTGATGAATGACCCACACAAAAAATGACAGCTCTATGATACAGCAAATACAGTCAGTATAATCCACTCTCACGGCATTAAGACACATTTTAAAGCAAGTGATTGTGTGATGTGACCATCTCAAGGACGGCTAATTAAAAATCTTGAGCCTGTGCAAGGATTTCAAGAGTATGTTGGATTCCTCTCAACTCAGCAGCCATCATTAGGTTTTTTTTATTGGATCCCTCGCAAGCAGAGGGGGATGAGCTAATCTGTGAAATTACAGTAACAGTTTTACAACCATTGTAGTTATATGGTGAAGTGTTTTCAGTGGATACTTATGAGTGACTACAAGACAAGTAAATGAGACAAATAATAAAAAAAAATAGTTAGAGAGTCAACATCTATTCAATAGTATACACTAAATTATCAATATTTCTCTAGGCATATATATACAGTGTATATATTTGCTTTAGTATATGAGCTATTGACTCTGCACCATGACAATAACTCAATATTTTTGATTCACAATTTCAGTTAAGTGTTATGTTGGGTCAAATGTGGACTTTTCCAAATAAACTGTCTAATGCTTAAATGAGGTTCTATTTTCCAAAAAAATGTTTTCTGGCTAGAATCTGTTGCCCCTGGTGCAACTCGTGTGAAGTTCCTCATGGGAAGTTGATTGGAAATTCAAAGCCTGCAGCAAAGGGTCAAATGGAGTGCGTTCAGCAAATATGGGGGGAGCTTGTGGCTTTGCAAAACATTAACAAGCACACAGACACACCAAAAATATTACATTTAATTTGACTCTGTACTTCTGTAGATTGTGTTTTTGAGTGTGTGTGTGTGTGTGTGTGTGTGTGTGTGTGTGTGTGTGTGTGTGTATGCCTATGGTGCAATTCTAGGGTGTATGGGTTTGCACAAACCTGTCTCACAGCACCACTCTGAAAGTCCTAGCCATGTTCCGTGAAACTTTGAGTCCGCTCACCCTTCCGTTTGGAAAAAGTTAGCTGATTGTGCTCGTTAATCTGGCCCCACACACACACACAACACATTAACATATGCACATGGGATCGCAGGGTGAAACTTAGGGCACCGCTGTTTTCACATATGAACTCCAGAAAATATCTAGATAGTTTCGGAAGGACTGCTCCGGAGATTCTCCTGACCTGGCTGTTCACATATGCTCCTCACAGCTGAAGACAGACGGGGGGGGGGTCCCTGAGGTAAGACGTGATGTAAAAAAAACAATGCGGAAGAAGCAACAGAGCTATACGACGCTATAATGAGAATAACTGCCTTTATATCAATGCTACGTGTAGTTAAACGGAATGACAACATCAGAAAATGAGCAGAGAACAACATACTGATGAACAGAAAACATAATGCAGCCGTTTACTTACGTGCACGGAGATCGTAGTGGTCGCGTGCAGACACTCTGTGTAATTCTCCGGAGAATATCCTGCGGCGTTCTCACATCAGCCCACTCGGACTTGCTGCGGAAAAAATACTAGGGGTGTGGCAGGAGAAACTCTGGGTGAAGTTCGATGGAAAAATCTGGCTGTTTGCGTTCTACATATACAGCTCCTCTGGGAAATATCCTGGGGTTTTTCAGGAGATTTCTGCAAGTGTGAAAGCCCCATTACTCTTCACCTGTTCTCTTCCTGCCTTAACCACCATGCTTCTGTGTATGAGTATATCCCAAAGTTTGACAGACTGCTTAGTGATCATGACATGTTAGAAGGTCCAGAACATACACAAATGGAGATATACATACATGTAACTACAGTAGGTAAATCTTTATGGTGACATAGGGTTAAGGGATTGTTTTTGCATTGTGTGTGCAATTATTTGCTGACCTGCTCTGCATGTTGTCTTTACTTGCATGTGTGTTTGCACATGGAAGTTGTGCTGTTCCCACAGCATAGTGGGAAAATGACAGGTGAGCGTAGGATGCTCCAGCAACAACCAGATATGGGGGGAAAAGGGGGTTGACTAGAAGGAGAGGGATGCAGAAAGTAAGAAGAGTTATGATTGGTTGGAAGAAGACAGAAAGGGAAAAAAGTGGGGTACAGGAAAGATTGAAGCAGGGAGAAAGAAATGAGAGAAGGATGAGGGAGTGACTGCAAATGGGGAGGGACTGGAAGAGGAGAGACGGGAGTGTAGAGAGAAAGAGAATCGGCAGGAGGCAGGCTTCTGACAGCTCCACTACTGGGAGAGGGCCTCTTAATGACAGCTTATTCCTTCATGATTTCAATTCCTGACAGTCGACAGGTCTGCTTGTTGCATCATGGCAGCTGTATCATTACCTTCTGGCCCTGTCACTGCTCTGCATCCTGAGACTGAGATGGTGGAGGTGGAGGGTGGGCGCCATGGGGTTTGGAGGGACTGAGGGAGGGGGAAGAGAGAGAGTGTAAGATGTGGGGTTACAGTCAGAATAATTGAGGAAGGAGGGAATATTGGAAGGTGGGATCATAACTTTTGGTTGCTGTAGGAGTTAAGAGTAGGACTTAAAACTTGTGGAAGTTTGTGAACGCATGAATACTGTGGTGATGCCTTTGCTCCCCCCTTTTTTTTCTTCCTTTAACGTCTTGAAACAGTTCAGAATTTGTCCCAGGAGAATTCTCCTGCAGACAGCGTTGGCTTCCTTCTGCTTTTAAAATGCTTATTTGTTAGGGTAATCTGGTTGTTTCCGTATGGTCAAAAGTCTTAATTTAACTATTTTTAATTCGGTTGCATTCTGTGCTGTTTTTTTTTTTTTCATTTAAAATTTGAATGAATTGATCCACAATATCTATCCTGACTTCTTTTCAACTTGTTAACTGCACATTCATTGAAACAAATATAGAAACAACCACAACAACACAAATCACAAAAACTATACGCTGTCTGCAAAAATCCATTCATTTAATATTTAAATCACTAATTCAAAAACCAACATTCATACCCCCCATACTATCTCCCAATTTTTAGCATCCTGCTCCTTATAGTAAGTCAGGTTTGAGACTGGAGACCCGTTGAGAGAAACATTAGGTGTGTTTTTTTCAAACGGGTCTTTTCAATGTTTGGCTGAAACAGGAAACAATTAAGACAAACTTAAACAAAACCTTACCTTGACTCTCAATTTTTTAAATGCTGTGCCCTGTGTGTGTCATCCCTTTCAACACATTGGTTGCAAAGATACATTACTGCTTGTGTTGTGTCATGACCCTGTTTGGTTTGAAGATCTCTCTCTTTCTCTTCCTGTCTCTCCAATCCCCTTTCTACCTCCTCTTCCTTTCTCATTAGTTCATCTAATTTCCCCCAAGCGATGAATTAACCTGTTTGTGTGCGCGAGCGTGTGTGTGTGTGTGTGTGTGTGTGTGTGTGTGTGTGTGTGTGTGTGTGTGTGTGTGCGCGTGTGCGTGTGTACCCAATTGATAACATTGTATGTACAGTTTGTATAGAGCCTATCTCGGGGCATCAGGTGGTTACGAAAAACCAGACAGCTACCATTCAAACCCAGCCAGCCAGGTTTAGCCAGAGGACAGCACACTCTGTGTGTGTGTGTGTGTGTGTGTGTGTGTGTGTGTGTGTGTGTGTGTATGTGCGTGTGTGTGTGTGTGTGTGTGTGTGTGTGTGTGTGTGTGTATGTGCGTGTGTGCGTGTGTGTGTGTGTGTGTGTGTGTGTGTGTGTGTGTATGTGCGTGTAAGGGTCAAAAGATGCTCCGCCTATACCGTGGCCTTGTAATTGCTGCCCTGCTAGCAATCTCTCGCTCTCTCTCTCTCTCTCTCTCTCTCTTACACACACTCACACACACGCACACACACACACACACACACACACACACACACACACACACACACACACACACACACACACACACACACACACACACACACACACATACACACACACACACGCACACACACATATATACAGGTATATGTGCACCTCCAGGTGGGAAGGTCCCAGTACATCCTGCAGCTCAGATCAATGCACTTGACACTTTCAAAGGCGGGTGTGGGGCCTGGACTTGCTCTGGGGTTAAACCTCTTTTAAATAGCATCCCAGGGGAAGGCAGCTGTCAATAACCCACCATAATTACCGGGGCCAGGCCCGCCAAAGGCTCGGCTGAGCAGGCCAAATTAAAAATTGATCAGAGGCAGTGAAAACATTATTTTGTGGTGGTATTCCCTGTCCTAACAGCACACTGCTGCCTTATGTGAAATCTCATCAACTGAGGTCCAAGCCAGATATCTAGAGACCTATTTATCTATCTATCTGCCCCCCGTGGTCCACATCCACAATGTAGTGCTGTCCCTGTTGTAAAAATATTATTTGCATATTAAGTGTCTTTCCGTGTGCACATCTGTGTGTGTGTGTGTGTGTGTGGGGGGGGGATACTGTATGAGCATCAGCTGAGTGTTATGTGCTCAAGGTAATTGTACATCATCCCCTATCGTTGAGGTTTGTGTGTGTCTGTGTGTATACATGTGGTGTGTGTGTATATTTGTGTCTCTGTGTTCGTTTGTAAACCTTGTAGCAGTATATTGATTGAGGTCTCATTGAGTTTCTCTTGGCAGAAAGCCTTTATTTGTCAGTCAGAGAATGATATGAAGGAGATATGTTCATCCTTAGGCTTCTTTTAGGAAAACACACACGCCATTGTTTCACAAGACAGAGATGAATGAGAACAAGTTTAAATACATCAAAGGTCACAGCACATTGTTTTTATCATTGGTACTGTATGCCATCACTGGTAGAAATGCACTTCCCTTGCTGCAATATGCCCTATTTAAATAGATTTTCTTTTCGGGAGGTCCTGTCATTACCATAATTACCAGCAACAACAATAATTTGCATCTGCCAAATACAGCACACAAGGGTTTATGACGGAGCAAAGATTTTGACATTCAACATTTGGGTGAAGAGCAGAGGTTCAAGTGAAGACACGTCACATTTGTGGTGTTGGTGAGTGTTGATAGGTTTCTATAAACACAAAGTGTTGAGTTTAACACTGACAGAGTTAAAGTAATTCAACTCTTGTTCAAGTGCATTTGTTATGAGCATAAGTACATTTGTACAAGATAAATGATTTCTGCATTCCAAAACAAGCCAATTTGAAAAAGGGTAACTTTAAAATTGATTCACGGGATCTGATGTTTCCCACATTGTCTGCTGTAGGACCCGTGGGTGCCAAAATATATTTTTTCCCAATTTTCTCTCCAAAGAGATAATACTCCAAATACTAATATTTTCCGAAGAACCGATATTTTCTAGGATATTTCTACGTTAAATGGGGTGCAAGAATATGTGTTTGTTAAACACTGGTGTGCCATGGTTTTAAAAAGTTTTGAACTTTTCTTTGGGTTAAAGAAAATTTTCAATCTTACACCACCACCCCTTTATGAGAAAGAGTTGGGAACAATTGTGATACAATGCAATGAAAGTACAATGAGATAGGAAGACTTTGATATGATTGTGTAACAGAATTTGAAATTCAGTTTTTGCCCAGCTCGGATTATCGACTAATTGTCCTGAAATTGTCTTATAAATTGCATTATATATCAAAAAAGGCTCTGTCTCCATGTGTGTGTGTGTGTGTGTGTGTGTGTGTGTGTGTGTGTGTGTGTGTGTGTGTGTGTGTGTGTGTGTGTGTGTGTGTGTGTGTGTGTGTGTGTGTGTGTGTGTGTGTGTGTGTGTGTGTGTGTGTGTGTGTGTGTGTGTGTGTGTGTGTGTGTGTGTGTGTGTGTGTGTGTGTGTGTGAGGAGGTGGGTAGTAGGTCATACGCAGCTGCAGGCTGTGTGTGTGTGTCCCAATGGGAAGGTCTTGTTTAGTATCTCTTCCAGAGGGCCCCAGGCAGTGTGTGGTGGATACCTCTTCCCTCTCTCACTGGGAACACTACTCTATGGCCGGTACATGCACAATCTCACACACACAAAGACATGCACACATAAACCAAAAAAAACCTTGACAATCTTTTCAACAATTCGTCAACCTGTGTGCCAGCATGTTCACAGTCTGATAGCTGAGGCATAACAGCTTTTCCTTGTTTTTGGCTACCGGTAGGTAAGTGTACGGGATGTGTTTGAGTGTGTATAACATACAAACACACGCACATACTGTAGAGAAAAACACACAAAGGCTCTTTCATCTTCTTGCAGATTTTACATGTATCCTCCATCACAGCAGTTTTGCAGAGGTTAAAAGTGCTTATCTGCGGACGTTCCAGGAGGAAATTGAGTTTTGCGAAGAGCTAGTGTCGAGCCAAAAGGTGATCCACTGTGAATTTACACCATATTACACACACACACACACACACACACACACACACACACACACACACACACACACACACACACACACACACACACACACACACACAAACATAAGCACACTCACACACATACAAATCAGCCACTGTGCATCTTTGAGGGTCAGAGTTGAAACCTGCTGTAAGCTCTCCAGGAGCAGTGTCATGCTGCTGGACTGTGCGCGCCACACTTTGATCGATGAGAGGAAGCTCAGTGCCTAAATAGGGGTTACCAGGGTTTCAGGGGGTACTCTGGGGTTAGCTGCAAACAACAACAAATCTTTCTTTTAATAGGTTTACTGCTGACTCTGTGTTTAGGAATAGTGCTTAGAATAGATGCTTGGGGGCTGCTCTGGTTTTCCTACAGACTTCAGAAATGTAGTTTTGGAAAAAGATTATTTCAAGCATTTTAAAATCCAGATGTTTTTTTCAGACATTTAAAGAGCTTTTACATTATTTTCCCTCTCTGCATTATGTGTCATATAGTATGTATAGTGTCTTTCGTTGTGTGCTTTGTGATTTTTTTCTTCCTTTTATGACCAGACATCAAACTGGGAATCTTTATTTGAAGGCTTATCTTTCTTTTGAGACTGATATTGTCTTGCATTCTCTCTGGATGTGAAATGTACATTTCAGTACATCAGATCATGGCAGCGGTGACGGTGTCTCAGTGTTTCAAGATATGTGTGCTTCTGTGTCTGTGCAAAACAAAGAGGGACAGACAATGAGGAGAGATGGCATCAGTGATCACATTTGTCTGCAGCTCTTTTGTCATCTGTAGCTCAGTGGGTCAGTGGGTAACTGTTAGCGTATGCATCTCCATGTGCCACTTTCAAACACCAGCAACATGCAGAAAACCAGGTGTGTCAGCAAAGATGGGGCCATCTAAAACCATCTCTTGACCTGGTTCAAGATACTTTGTTCTCAAGTGAGAAAGCAAGTCTATTCAGAAAATCTACACAAAGATAAGAGAGAAACCTTTGCAGGAAAAATGCATTTGAATTTTGTCTGTGCCCTAGAAAAAAAAAAAAAAGCTTTTTGCTATCAGTTTTCAGATTAATTTTATGTAAGGAAGTTGACAATCTGTATTGTGGCAATGGATAGCGACGTCAAATTTAGGTCTGTAACACACTCTGGGTTGAATTGAGACTCGTATTTATGTCATATTTGAGACACATCTATCTGTCTCAATTGTTCTCTTTACTTTTCTGCTTTAAGCAATGCTACGAAATGCTGGGATCACACTGAATTTTTTCACCACAACTAACACACACATGTAGCTCCATTATAGCTTATCCATTACTTTTTGTGTTACTTGTCAATGCTTTCATGTGCGTCAACACCAAACTGTGTATTTTGTCTGGCTCCCCTCCCCTTTCTATGGTATTACGCTGCTTGTGATAGGTGTTATTATCCCGCTGTATGCTGACAGCCTATCCCTTAACCCTCTTAGGAGCACACTTTGCCACGCTTGGCTGACTTGTTTGCGCTGATGTCAAGTTTTAGCGGTTAGCAGGCGGTTACCATATGCCACTGTGCTGCTGTCGCCCCTGATGTCAGTCAAACTAGTGTCAACCTGAGCTCTGAACACAGAGCACCTCTGCAAACATCCAGAAACATAGTGACAGTGAAAAAAAAAACACACACAAAAAACACACACATAGTCCAATCATACACCTTTACTGTAAACACAAATAGACACTGCAATAAAGCTTGCACACACACACACACACACACACACACACACACACACACACACACACACACACACACACACACACATAGTGACACAGTGTAGCTTGTATCCAGGAAGGCCTGGCATGATGATCTTCATCAGCTTACTGAAGGACATGGTGGAATCTGCAGTGGTTATTGAAGTGGAAAGGTCATGTATCTAAAACCTATAGAGAAAATAGAATATGCACTCTCGATTCAAACAATACTTATCTAGATTGCTGATATCAATGCAGCAAAGTGAAAAGTTGAGCAATAAATCAAGTCAAATCATGTTTTATTATGATTGCCTTGCACCAACAATGATTCCTTCATACCACAACATCAGCAAAACTTCAATGAAAAACACTCATGGCATCTCAGTATTTGCAGAACTTAGGTGTTGTTTCAGCAGCTTCCTATTCAAGAGCAGTATGTGTCACCCATTCTTACATTGATTCCAACCTAAGCCATGGATGCTGCATTGATCAGACAGTGTTGATTTGATTTGATTTCTTTATTTCGAACATGTAAAAAAAAAAAAAAAAGAAATGCTGTAATTAAAAATATGTAGGAAACAAATAGAATGAATACACATTAGACATTAAAAAGAAAATTCAATGTCCTTCATTCGCTCTTACATGCCCGAAAAGTAAGAACGTTCTCTTAATTGTCCATAGACACCCTTAACACCTCATCACTAGGTTATCATCAGGTGCATTTTCACAGAACAAATGCCAGCTATTTAATATGAGCTATGTTGCTAGTTAAGAGCATACTAATTATTTCAATAAATTGTGCATGCAGAGTTGCAGTTAATGGACAAGACAGATGTGCGCTATTTTACTCCGAAGCACAAGATTGTTGCACCGGACTGTGTGGTGTTATTATATTTTCTCTTTTGAACAGTCACTATCACATAAATGAAGAAATATTTTTCATCTGATTACTTGATGGAATGATCAGCATCAATAATCAGTGCAAGTTTTATAAAAACTCGAGAAAACCTGCAGGACAGTGTCAATAAACTACCCTGAACTCATTGAGGAACACTGATTTGAATGTTACATTTGTTTTTAATAATGATCACTTTGCTTGATGAAGAATTATGATTTAAGTTATTTATAAATCTATATTTGTTGTCATCATCATTACTTTTCATATTTTTAATAAGGCAGGTGCAAGATACACAGCTCATATGTGTTGATAATGTGTTTTTATCACCTGAAAACCAAATTTATATATGTTTGTATTTAGCTGCTGTATGTTATGTCCTTTAGCTACCTGCTGAAAACAGTACCATTGATGGGTTCCTATCCTTCTCCTTCCCTTCCTCCCGGATTCCCTCTCTTCTGTTCCCCTCCTAAGATGTTGATAACTGTTTTCTGTGTTATGTTCAGAGTGACGACGTGGCCCTGCAGCCCTCTGTTCTTTTTGACCTTGTTCAAACTTGTCCTTCCTTTTCCCTCTTGAGTTTTTCTTCCTCTTTCCATTCTTTCTTCCTCCTCTAAGGTTCCTGAATCCCATTCATCTCTCTGGCTCTGGCTCTCTACTGCCTTTGGAGTCAATGTCTCTTTGGCCTTTGACAGCTCAGGACCATGGTGTGTAACCAAGGAGGATCAGGCTGCTTCTGCATTCTGCTTGGAGTCTCTGGCTCTGCCTCGCCTCTCTGTCTCCATTTCTATCACTCTGTGTCTAAATTAGACATTAGTTAAACTGCTGAGCACCAGCTTGGATGGACAGTGATAAAGAAGTAACACTATAGTAACAGTAACATGACATGGTGCAGTACAACCCCAGGGAATGACAAGAGAGAAAGGCGCCATAATCCATTTTAATTTCACTGATAACATTGTATTAAGGGAGAGAGAAAAAAAGGAACAGAGAGAGAGAGAGCGAGAGAGAGAGAGAGGGGGAGGGAGTGGGAGAGGGAAGCAGTGGTTGGAAGAGCAAGAGGCAGAGATGTGAGGTGTCTCCGACCAGAGTCTGTGCTCTCACTGCAGTGTCTTGTGGTGACCTAGTTGCAACCTCTTTGAAGTCCACAGGCTGATCTCTCTCTAAAGGCTGCAGAGGAGATCTGCTGCATACAGCTTTATTAGACTGGGATAGAAAGAGAGAGAGGTGTATCAAATGGTAAGGGTCTTGAACCTGCCCTAAACACACAAAAGATGTGAGCATATGTCAGTTGGTTCATCCTTTCTGGTGTATGTGTTTCATTTTAAATTTAAGGATACATTGTTGGCCTTAAATGTGCCAGCTCTGTTTATACATAGAATTCTTTGTATGCAGCAGGTATTCCACTTGGAACATTTAGCTGTAATATCGGGCCAAACACAGCTTTTATCCTTTAGCCCACTACATTAGGAGACAGTGGTGCATTGTCAGGAGAGCTGACCTAGAATAGTCCAATCACTCCACATCCCCTGTCTGCCCTCTCCTGTGATCACCACGCTGCCAATGCCGCAGTCTATACTCTGCGTGTATGTGTGTGTATGTGTGACCCAGTTCAGTCGCTGGTGTCGCCAGGCTTGCCCCTGGTGAGGGCATGCATGTTAGGGCGCAAAGCCCTTAGATGAGTGTGTTCTGCTCAAGCACAGCTGTGGATTCCTTATATCATCTGCAAATGTGGCAAAAGGGAATTTTATATCTCTATATTTTCACATTCTCTCATTAGATTAGCACCTTCTTAACGCCTTCTTACGTCATCTATACGTTTTAATAAAGCAAATGCACACTTTTAGTTTAGAAAGTGTCATAACTAAGAGAAAGCTGTGTCTGAAAATTGATTGTGTAAATTTGAAGATGAAGATGAGAGATAGGGAGTTCATGGCAAATGCACACTATAGTATGGCCGTTCACTGAACTCCCTCAATTATCCGAAGCCTTTTTTCCTGCGCCCCTCCATCTCTGCATCTCCCCACCTGCTCCCAATTCAGAGCCTGTGTGTGAGGACGTACTCTGCTGGGGGCATACTTAACCTTTTTCCTGCTGCACAAGTACAACACAAGACACAGACACACACTCTTCTCTTCTTTAAGTTGGACTTCAATTAAAAAAAATTCCACTTCAGAAAATGTTTCCTTCTTTTTTTCTTCTTTTCTTCTTTTCGATCATTCCCGTCCTTTACCTTCTTTTTGAAGTTAGCCCGGGGCCTTGCAGAGCCTCATCAGCCCTTTGCCTTGGCTAGATTGCATACAGGTACCCTCTGTGGCTATTTCAAATGACTTAATTAGCTTCTGAGTGCAGTGGATTGGTAGAAGCTTTCTCCCCCCACTTCCTCCCTTTCTCTGTCTCTGTCTCTCCATGTCTGTCTTGAGAGAGAGCGAGAATGATTGAGCCCATGTGACACATTCAGTCCCTTGCCATGTGGTTTCACTTTCTAGGTCATGCTCTGGCTGTGAAGCTGACTGCCTATTACATCTTAGAATAAGACAACACACTGAGTACTAAGGAGAGACAGTATGAAGTGTGTGCATGCACACCCCAAACCCCCCACCCCTCCCCTTGCATACACAAACACACGTCTCATTTTATATTTAGTTTGATTGTCACTCTGAAATCTTTAGCTTAAGGCTACGCCCCCCCCCCACTATCATTTGTAAATGATCTACTTCTCATTGATTCAATATTTATTAATTCTACAGCCAAACAGCATACAAGCCAGACAAGAGAAAAAATGGTTACTATTTGCTAAGCTAGTTTGGCACATGTTTGTTTGTTTGGAGGCTCAGACACAACCCAACACTGTTTTGTTGTGTAGAGTCCCAAGTTGTTAATTCCCACACACACCAATGATCAAGGTTGTTGTGCTTGTGTTTTTATCTGTGACAACAACGTCAAGGGCATGCCCCAGTGCAGTACAAAAATTCCATGACGCCACACAGATCTCAGCCCTGATGCCACTCATGCACCACACATACAATACACATGGGTAAGCATGTCTTCTGTGCTCCCCTTCCAGGGGACACAGGAAAACTGAAACATGTTGCAAGTTGCCATCTTTGTTGTCCTTTGTTGATGTTCATGGTTTACAAGCAGACTCTGTCACACTGTATACAGCAATGCCAGTGTAGCAGTCTTCCAAACTGACAGTCTGCAAACAAACTCTGTCAGAAGTTTAGTCAATGACAGCTGACTGGTCCCTGTTCCTCTGTAAGCGTTGTCAACTGTCAAGGTCCTGAAAGTCAGAGGGGGGAAAAGTTTTTGCTCCATAAAGCTTTATTGTAATGAAGTGCCTGATGGAAGGATATGACCACAAGGATGTGATCAGCGATGGTCATCAATGACTAAATGAGTTCTCTCAACCCTTAGGGTGGGAACGACATCTCAGGGGGTTTAGGGGAGCAATGTGCCTGTTAACTTCTGGCTCTCTGGTCCAGCTTTAGCTCACTGGCTAGCTTCAGGCCTGTGTTAAAAACCTGGGCCTTCTAAATTAAGTTTGGCTGTGCGCATAGCCTGTGGCGCCATATACATACACACATACACACACATTACAGCCGCTTGAAGTCAGACATTCACCCATGCTTCTGTGCACGGACTCACACATACACACACTTTCACATTCACTCTCCCATTACCCAATCTTAATTGGCTACCTCTCCTCTTTCTCTCTTCCTCTTTATCTCTCTCTTGGACGGGCCCACAGGCCTGTTGGTATGCTGGCACACAGCAGCAGAGTTTGGGCGTGCAAGCAGGTCTGGGGGCATGGAAGAAATTGGAGAGAGAGAAGCAATACAGATGGGTGCTAGGATGAGGTTTAGTGCACGATCAGAAGATGGCAGAAGGTAAATTATATATTAATCATTAAAGACTCATGTTTTGCACTAAATATCTTGAAGATCTTAGTATTACTGTTTTCAGTCACCATACATTCAGGTCAGTTGTTAACGACACAGTCAGAAAGTAGAGCTGGAGATGCCTTTCTCCTCTTCCAATAGCTGATGAGTTGTCATGTGCTGTCAGCTAGCTCGTTCTCTATGTGCCTGTCACTGCTCTGGATGGGAGCTCTGGGTCCCAGCATCCTGCCAATTGGTGAACTGTGTGTGATTGTGTGGGTGTGTGTGTCTGTATGTGTGCATGTTGCCCTCAGAGCACTTTGTTGATTCTGCTCTGCGGTGTCAGTGACACATTGAGCGGGTTCAGTGGGAGTCCCCTGGTTTCCCTCGTGCTGTGTTTACTCCATCTGTTTACTCCCCCCAAAACACTCTCAAATCTATTACGCCTCTCTCTCTTCCCTTCTTCTTTTCACTCTCTATATATCTCCCTTATTTACTCCTGACTTCTCTTCACTTGTCGTTTCAAATCAGTTGCTGTGTGGTAGTCAGGTGATGTGCCTGTCGACAGCCAGCGCTCGTCTCTCCCTCAGCAGGAGACAGGATTGAGTTTCTCTCTCGGCAATGTAGCAAGCTATCTTTTTTACTTGAAGAGCCAAAACACATTCTTTTTCTGGGTGGAGACTGTTTTTTTTTTAGTAGGATAGTTGAATGAGAGGCAGCAGATAAAATGAAATTATGTCAAATACATAGGAAGTGCCAGATATTATTACTTTAAATTGATTAATTCATTCGTTTCCTCTATAAAAATTCAGATGGCATCCCTTAAAACTTAAGTTTTCTAAAGAAAACTACCCTAATGTTATGTCTATAAAATATCCAAAAATGATTTAAAGACCTACCTCAATTTCCCAGAGCCCAAGCTGATGACTTTATTCACCTGTCTGGCCAACAGTTTGAAATCCAAAGAGAATGTGTCTTTTAATACTATGCTTTAATGTATTTATTTCAGTAAAAAAATAATCAAAGAAAAAGGGTGAAGACATGGCAGGGCTTTTTTTATTTTAACTGGACTAGAGCCTGGCACCAGTGGTGGTGATGGTTAAACCAGTGAGTTCTCTGTTGAAATCAAATCCTCATGTTTTTTCTCCAAAACTGTGACCACTGGAAGTGGTCATTCTGTGGGCTTGGAAACTAGAACTACTGTGTTTTTGAATCAGGCCTTGTGCTGACAGGAAAAACGAATGAATAAATAGTTGGAATAACAATGTTTGATATGCTCTACCGTCTTTTAAGGGTGCTTCATTCTCTACAAAGGTTCTCTTTTAAACAACAACTTACACACTACTTTTAAATTCACATTAAGTAAAATCTGTCTCAGGATGCTGAAATAATCATAGACTTTTCTTTTCCACACAGCATCACCCCTGAAACAACTTCATTAACGCTGTGCTCATTATACAACCTGTGCTATGGTTTTATAATGCCAGCCCTGAGTCTGTGTGTGATGGTGTGAATTGATAGTTTACATACCCAATGCCAAGGGCACCACCAAGGGCTCATGAATGAGAGATGAAAAGAGGTAGAAGTGGAGCAGGGGAGGAAGAGGGCTGTTTTTTTCTCTCATACCTGCGACCAGCTAATTAGCCAGCTACACTAGCTCAGCTTCAACTGCAGGGACAGGGTTCAATAGTTCACCTCTCTACCACTGAGCTACAACCATGGTAAATCTGGATTACCTGCTCTACCTGCTACCAAACCACAGTATTACAAGTACCTGTCTTGTTCAGCAACCTGGAAATCAAATCAGTCCAAAGAGCCGGCCAGGTGGATTTACATGAAATCTGTTGTCCTGAGAAGAGACATAATCTCTGTGCACCATGGGTAAAAATAGACTGTAGAGGTGGCATGTTCAGCAGTTGATACACTGGAATGAAAAACAAACCATTTGCACCTCTGCACTGAAGCACATTACTACAGGGAATCTGTCACCTACACCTCATGCAACCATTTAACCCATCCTGAAGGTATCATGGAAACTAAAGGTTCACAGTCCTGTTAAGAGCTAAACTTCACCTGCGCACACAGCCATGAGCTACACACTTGCTTACATCTACATACCGTTCTCAAACATTGCATAACTTACGCTGTTGTGTAGAGAGCCGGCGGTATACTAGATACTGAGCACATCCTGGAATTAAAGTGTGTGTATCTGTGTCTGTGTGTGTTTGTTAGTATCTCTCTCTCTCTCTCTCTCTCTCTCTCTCTCCGTTTTTGTTTGTCTTTATGTCTGTGTGTTTGTGTCTGTGCTGGTCTGTGTGTGTGTGAGAGGGAGAGCGAGCAAGAGAGAGACGGACTGATTGACAGGATCAGTGTTCTAGAATAGTCATAAAATTCAGGATAGCATTAAAATACTCCTCTTGTCTCTCTTCCTCTTGTTCTTTCTGCCTTGTTCAACAGATCTTAATAATAATAATAATTATTATTATAATAACAATAATAAAGGGATAGAACCTCAGTGAATGCAGCATTCAAAAGGAAACACAGATTTAAAAACTGTTCATCTTGGAGAATTTGATGATTTTGCGATTCAATTTATGTTTGGTTGTACAAATAAGGAAAGAAAAGATTAAACATAAGAAATATTTCCTCTTGTCATACATTATGATCTTCCTTTTTTAATTTTTTCTTATTATACTGCATGATTTCAATAGTGTCTACCCTGCGGTCGTCTCTGCCTGTGTGCCAGTCACACCAGCGCTCTCTTCCTGTTGCTGGCAGAGCAGAGTATCGCAGAGCAGACTCGGAGGGTCGAATCGGGCTAATGAAGTTGTCAGAGGCGTGTAGCATTGAGGCTGATGGGAGGGCCTGCCAGGCAGCCAATAGTGAGGCTGCGTCTGTGATCAGCCGAGCATGATGGGAGACCACCCTGCGCAGCGAGTGCTGAGGCCCGGCACAGCCCCCAGATCAAAGAGCTGGCCCTCTAATACAGCCGTAATTAGAAAGACGCTGCCGCAGAACACTAACACATATGCAGAAATTAGACTTATTCTGAGTAAAACCCTAATGCACGCAAACATAAAGCATACTGTTGCACACATTCATACCTACATAGTACAGCTGCATAGTTGCACTCAAACAAATGATAGCAGTTGTAATGGACTGACTGAAGAGATATGATTCAGGATGAAGTAAAATGGAATTTAAACAACTCTTTATCTCTTTTTCTTCACCTCTTCAGCCCTTCTGCGATCTCTACCAGCAGTTCATTTTCCCTCTGCCAGGTCCCTGCCCCTCTCCTCTTTTCATCCACCTCCTCTCTTTCTCTCCAATGCTGTGCTTTAGTTAGGATATCTCATTAACAACCACCACTTCTCGTGCCTGCCTCCTGTTAGCCTCCAGTGCTACCTCGCTGCTCATGCACTTGCCCAGCCGCCTCGCTGTCTTCCCTCTCTTGTGCTCTCTGCTCTGCTCTCTGCTCTGCCCAGGGTTCTTGTTTGAAATTCAAGAGTGGTGCAGTGAGACTGCAATAACCTACATACAGATCTCTCTCTCTTTCTCTCTCTTTCTCTCCCTCTCTCATTGTCATTTCTTTCTTTCTACCTTTCATTTCTTTCGCTTTAATTCTTTTAGCCATTGTTCTTTTTTTAACCACTTATATCTTTTACTCTGCCGCACTCCAGTTTATTTTTAAATATGATTTTTATGTAATATATGTACATATATAAAAGTGTAATGAATATCTTAAGTTTATTTTTGCTTCAACACCTCATCAGTCTGGAAGCGAAGTGCTCTTTTTCATGCTTTGTTCTTTCTTTCTTTTTTCATCACAACGCAAAGACACAAGAGTGTTTCTTGATTTCAAATCGATCTCTC
Source organism: Labrus mixtus (assembly GCF_963584025.1). Taxonomy (NCBI): domain Eukaryota; kingdom Metazoa; phylum Chordata; class Actinopteri; order Labriformes; family Labridae; genus Labrus; species Labrus mixtus. Next base: position 13,952,464 of record NC_083616.1, on the reverse strand, counting down.
TTTAGCATTGGTTAATTTAAAATGCTGATGCATACCACCACCATCCTGCTGTGTGTGCCTGTAGCTTTTTGTGTATGTGTTTGCGTGCCTGCATGCAAGTGTGTGACGCTGGAGGCGCAACTCCTGTATGCCCTGCTGACTTCTCTGTGAACTCCTCTGCTGCAGATTAAAATAAAGACAAGAAGAGGAGGAGGCCATGATAAAAGGAACACATTTTTAATGTGTGTGTGTGTGTGTGCGTGTGTGCGTGTGTGTGAGTGTGAGAGAGCATTAACAGGCTGCAGGTGTCAGTATGTTTATTGGAAGAGATGGGTGTGTAAGCGTTTTTATAAATGCACATATGTGTGTCTGCATGCATTTGTGTCATTTTTGTGAAATTCTTTGCGCTTTCATGGTTTTATTAAAGTGCAGAAGTTGGCAGTGGGTGGCAGTGCAGGAAAGGAAGCCCACTCGCTGGTGGGGAGCTTGAGTCACAACTCTCAGGAAAAGAATCCTGTCCTTCTTGCGCTGAGTGGAAGACTCTGTTGCTTACTGCTTATTTGGTGGTCTTCAAACACAAGGGCTTTTTCCTGTTGTCTCTGGAAGTCGCACCTCTCGCTAACTTGTTGATTAAAGTTGGTTGACTTTATAATTAACATAAAGCTTGAGTATTTGAAACACAGAAAGACTCTGCGCGGATTTAGTGGTTATCATAAATAACTGTCAGACTGCTGCCTAGTGCAATATAAACCGTTTGGTAAAACAATTGTGTCTGTTTGCATACTTCTGTGAGTGTGCACACATGCACTAACCTGATTAACCCTGATTAATCCAGTAACAGCTCTTCAGTATCACTCGGACTAAGAGCTGCCTGTTCCCCTGCTCATTTTCTCTGTTTTATATCCAGAAATAATTCACTACTTGTACAAATGAGGTGGATTAAAATATGCATGCTTAACTTGGCTGCCAGACCCTTAAGTTTGTCAAATTTGATGGTTAAAGGTTCAAAGCTCAGGGCAGTGTACTTTTCTGTAGTCGGGAAGCTCTGCAAAATGAGAGCAAAAGGCAATGATTACTTGGCATGGATCTACACATAGGGTCAGAACATGAGTTTAAATGCTGCTGCGCTAAGTCTCTGAGGGAGTTTTATGTGTGTGTGTGTGTGTGTGTGTGTGTGTGTAAATTAAAAAGAAAGAGAGAGAGAGGGAGAAGGGCAGATGTTATATTGATGGCATGCCACGCTTCTCTTCTCTGTCCTGAATAATCATGATCCTGAGCTGATGGGATGCTGCTTCAAAAAGATGTGAGTATGCATGAACTGTGGATGAACTGGAACCTGCATATGAACCGAGGCTGGTGGTAGCCCAGCCCAGCAGCCATCCCTGTTCCAGCGGCCAGGGAATTCCTAAACTGGATTGATGCTCGTATCGATGAGAGGGGGAATTGGGGGACATTTAGAGCCCTTTTATATCTTCTTAGGAGCATGCAAGTGTTGTGAAAATGCTGGTTTGATGTGATTAAATGAAGAAAAGGATAATTTGCTTTTGTGTGCATTTTTAAAGAGAGAGAGAGAGATACAGAGAGAGGTTCGGTCAGTATGGGTTGGCAGGTGAGCAGACGGTTGCTCCAGGCTTCTGTGCTACCTTTTGATACAACAGGCTTTGTGGAACAGACATGATTTCCCTCTTTTTTCCCCTCCCTCTCTATCTCTCTGCCCCTCTCTCTCCCTAAAAAAACTGTCACTGTCTGCATGTAATATCTTTAGGCCTTTTATCATTCCCCTGCCTCAGATCTCGGCTTGCTTATGGTTGTGTTTTTCAGAATAATATGAAACTTGAGCGACAGATGTGTGAAGAGCAGGGGCTGTTGTTCCAGATCAGACAGATGGGTGGCAGTATGCTGTCATGCTAAATCAGCACTCTCTCTGACTCCCCCATCCCACTAGGACTTAATTGGACCTCCTGGTTTTTTTTTTAATCTATCTATCTATCTATCTATCTATCTATCTATCTATCTATCTATCTATCTATCTATCTATCTATCTATCCTTCTGTCTATCTCTCTATCTGTCTGTCAGTCTTTTTTATTACATGTCAGTGGATTTTTACCTTGATGGTCATCTTCATCCCCCACTATTTTCATTATTCATCTTTTTTAAACATCTCCCCTCAGGCTATCTTTTCATTTCTACAGACGTCCCCCTCATCTCCCCCCGCAGCTTTTCTGTGCTTAAATGCTAAAATGCAGCGACGTTAGCACTTGTTAGCGCAGACCTGGCTATTCATTCCTCTGTGTCCCATACAGGGTCCATAAAAGAGCGGATGGATAAGAAATCGTAGAGCTGCCTACCAGCTGTGACTCAGTACCATCAACTTAGAAATAATGTGTGCAGATAAATGTAGACACTGACACACACCAACACACACACTGTTGCCCAGATCAAGGCCGTGGCTCAGAGGGACTGGAGGGAGATCAGGCACAGAGAAGCTATGGAAATAGACGGCTTTGTCATCGAAACACCCACCACTCTTCCCCAGAGATGTGTGCTCTACTGTGGTGGTGTCCTCAACTGGCAGACTTTCTTCTTCTCTCTTTTTCATCATTCTATAACCTGTATCTTACACACATGCACTCACACACGCACACACACACACACACACACACAACAAGCTGCCGTCGCTCTTTTTCTCTCTCCCCTTTGTAGTCCGTAAGCTAAGCAGCATTATTTCTGAAATAATTTAATTTACGCTCAACAGTTACACCTGCTGTCAGTTGCTTTTTTGAAATTAGTAAATTAACTTTTATCATTCTGTTTATTCGATGACTCTATGACATCTAAATGGATTCAATTCTCAAAAATAATAAAAAAGTGTGAGATTGATATCTTACTCTAAACCCTGCATATGGTTATATTTCTTACTTTCTTTCTGGACTAATCTTTTCCTTCCTTGTGCATCCGCTCTCTTTTCTTTTGCTAAGCAACGTTGTGCAGCGAGCACTCAGAGAATGCCTGTATTGAGTCTGCAGTAAAAGGAGGATTACGAGCCAACTGTTTGCTGTGTCACTCTGAAAATTGTCCTGGATTAAATACTACGTAGAGTAAACATTCTGAAAAGCTTGTCATTGTATTTAGTTTTTTTTCTACAGTGGTGGATTTTGTCCCTTTGTATCCTGTTTGATATTTCATGAAAACACTTTGAATACATTAGATCTGGCTCTCATGGCGTTGTGAGTGAGGCAATTTTTTTAAATTCTGGGCGCCAACTGTTTTTTAGTTTATCAACAATTCAGGGTCTATTTCCAGAGATACTTTTCATCCATCAGCAAATTGAACAAGAAAATAAAAAATTGTATCTCTTCTATTCTTGTTTTCTTGTTTGCTCTTCACACAGTATTCACTTCAGTCCTGTTCTCTTTTCTCCAATTACAGAAGGTTAGATAGTTATTTTTAATTATTTCCTCCTGATTTATCTTGATGTTTGTGGTAGTTGAGCTAAAAGTTCAAGTCTCAGTGTGTGGTAGTAAAGACAACCCAAACTAAAATACAATTTAATACAACTGAACATCTGGGGGCTCTCCACTCTGTCTGTTTCTCTCTCTTGATCTCTCTTTTAAATGTGTCTCTCTCTCAGCTTGTTAAAGTTATCAAACTCACCGTTAGCCTGCATGATAAGCAGATTATGAGTAATTGCATGTTTGTATGTATTTTGAAGGAGGTGATTTAAGAATCAATGGAGCGTTCTTCCCACACTCAGTGGCTTTGCCCTGCTTGTCTGCTACCCCACTGAGCGGTTTCATCCTGACTGTGGCAGCTCTGTTAGAGATCAAAATGAGCTCGCCCTATCCCAGGAGCGCCTGTGTGGTGTAACCGACAGGACCTTTACCTCCACATATTCTCATACTTAACTAGCAGAAACACATACAGCAGCTTTCGACTATCCTCTGTGATACAAATGACAGAGCAGTGGGTGTGGAGTGTGTGCAGGAGAAAATGTTACAACTTGCATATTTGCAGTTATTTTAGAAAAGGAGAAATCAAATCTGCTCCCATGTAATGTTTCTTCTTTTCCTTTTCCTACGTTTCTCCATTTGCCCATTCCCACCCCTCACCTGAGAGACTTGAGGGTCTACGGTGCCCAAGTTGACCACATGTTTGCAGGGTCAGCCAGAGTATCTGGGTGAGAGCCAGCCCGCTGAGAGCCAGAGCAGGGGCAGGCCAGGGTTTGGTTTGACCAGCAACGAGACCTGGAGAGCGGGCAGAATAAGATGGAGAAGGGGGCGGGACTGTGGTTGTTGTATCCTTCAGATTAGAGCAATACACCGTCAATACACACAGGATGGGCTTTTGAACATAGCACACTACCATGGCCATGACCGCCGGAACTGGGGAGGCATGTGTAACAAATGTGTGTGTGTGTGTGTGTGTGTGTGTGTGTGTGTGTGTGTGTGTGGGACATCAGAAATAGGCATGCACCTTTTTTTCTGATGTGTAATCGCAGGATAAACTTTTCACCCCACTTTCTCATGTGATCAGACTAAAACAGCATTCCATGGAAAACGCATGCGCACTGCCCCTGTTTCTGTGTGTGTGTGTGTGTGTGTGTGTGTGTGTGTGTGTGTGTGTGTGTGTGTGTGTGTGTGTGTGTGTGTGTGTGTGTGTGTGTGTGTGTGTGTGTGTGTGTGTGTGTGTGTGTGTTTCCAGCTTGTGTGTGTTTCTGAGCTAATAGCAATAAGAGCGGTGGACTGTGGATTACCTCTAGTTCAGACAATTATCTTTGCAACAGTCAATTCAAGGTCACTTTTACAAACCAATTCACTTGCCAGCAAATATTGCTTCAATTAAGTATATATCTCAATAAAAGCACTCAAACATCTTAATTCAAGAGCTTTTATTGTTTTTTTTTTTTTTTATTTCTCCCCTTTTTTGTCTTTATGCACATTGCTCTATTTTTGTAATAGCGTTTATCTTTTTTTATCCAAAGTAGAGAAGTAAGCTGCTTCTTGTGCAATCGAGCAATCACATGTACTCTTCACATGTGTGTATGTTTCTTCTTTAAGTTTGTTGCTTTGCCTAATAGCTTTGGCAACTCAATGAGGCCTGATGTTTGGAGCTTTTTAATAGGCAGTGTGCATGCGTGCTCCTGCGCTTGTGTTTGCTCCGTCTTTAGCAGTGTGCCACGTCTCAAGCCCCTTATTCTTGGATAATTGTGCTGCAAGTCCTCAGCCTCCCCTTTAGCCTGAAAACCAAGCTCATTGCGGCCCCCAAAGGCCCCCCTGACAAGGTGGAGAAAAAAATCCCAAGTTGTCCTTGTGCATAAAAGTAGATTCTACTCTCCAACACCTTTTCAAATTAATATTTGTGATGGGCGCCATTCTGCCAGCCCCAGTTTCTGTTCCCCGCCTTTGTTCCTGCGTTTGATGTAATGGAGGCAAGGACAAAGAGGAGAGCAGGCAGAGTGTGTGAAAATGGTAGTTAAGTGGGCTTAAGGGCTCCTTCAGTACCTTCTGAAAGGCCTGGACCCTGAATAGGACCCTCGCACTGCTAAGCTGTAGTGCAGTAAACAAGACAGGTCCAGCACAAAGGTGCGTCTCAAATGAGCACAGACACCCTCCTCCTCTTTCGCCTCACCCTGTCTCACCCCGACCTCCCACCCGACTCTGACATCTGGCCAATCCCAAGATTTGTCTGAGTCCTTACTCACTCCCCTTTCCCTTTTACTCCCCCCTTCATTTTTTGCCCTCCTTCATATCTTTTCTCTTATTCTTTAGTGCTTCTCTGCACTCTCTTCTGGTGGTGTGTGTTTGTGTTTTGTTGTCCCGGTCCCGCCTGGACGGCTTGCTCCCCCTAGCCAGCCTCGTCCCCAGTGCTTGGGCGGTTCGGCTCTTTTGTTTGGTTAATTGCAATGAGTATAATGTACTAGTCTCTCGGAGGTCCACGGAAGACAATTAGACAATCCCAAGAATTTAATGAGACACCACCAGCCCCAATCCCCCATGCTCTCCTTTGAGAAACACCCTGCTCTCCGTTGGCACCGACTGTGATGTAGTGAGGAGGGGGTTGCAGTGCAAGTCGCCTGCCTGTGTCTGTTTGTGTTTACCAGATTGTTGGTCTGCCCATCAGTGGAATCACCAGAGAGAAAAAACCCAGAGAGATAAAACAGAAAGAAAAAGGGAAAACAAAATAATGTACGCAGTATAGTTTTGAATTCAGCATTTTTATGGCACCTTTCCAGGCCCGTCCACTACAGGATTTCATCTAATAGACTGCTCTTCCTGACCAGGACAGACTTGCTGGGAATATCCGTGTAATTATTAAGAGCGTTTATCCTGTTCACTCAGTGAAGGGACAGGGAACACTTGACAGTGTCATCCCCGAAAAGGAAGAGAGATGGCTGGGGGGGCCTTGGTGATAGAGGAAACCCTGGGTGGCCCTATAAGGACTTCTCCTGCCTCCTTTTTCTGTCTCTGTCTTTTTTCTGTCTCTATTATTTCTCCCATGGTGTTCTCCTTTTCTGTCTCTTTCCTGTCATACATGCCATCATCAACTCTACCTAAGACCTCTCTCTGGATCATACCAAGATAAAACCGGCCTTTTAAAACAGAGGAAATATCCATAAGTGATTCATTATACCTCTCTTCACCTCACATGGAGATTAATTAATAATGGCACTGCTTTTGTCAAGTGCCCATAATTCACATCCTTTAAACCTACACTTGTACCTCGTCATGAAGAATTTTTCTATCTTATATTCCTTTTGTTTTCCCTTCTCGCCTTCATTTCTCTCATTCTTTCATTCCTGTGCTTTTTTTTCCGTTCCCTGGCTAATCATGGTGTTACAACAAAAGACGGGGCTCCATTATTGCATGTGTGCATCCCAGAAGAAAGGAAATGAGAACGGGACAGAGGGTGGCCATGGCCTGACATCGCACTATTAATCTTCCAGCAAAGCCTTGTCAGGCAGAAACGGACACAAATGGATCACTCCCATTAACTGGGGGAGTGTAGGTAAGGGCTTTAACAAGCGTTTACCAGAGTCCATTTTCTCACTAATGAAGAGGGGGAATACACGACCTCCCAGCCAAACCTGCCAGACCGCACTTAGAGGTCTGGATGGAGGAGGGATAAAAAGGGAGGAAGACAAGCTGGAGGAGGAGAGAAGAAGAGAATCAGTAAGCATGGATTGAAAACTCTGCTTTTGTGAAGACATGTTGTATCAGGCATGGTGAGAGGTTAAGTCTAGGGCCATCACACTGTTCACCCTCTTTCCCCATGGTAGAGAATGGCCTCTACCATGGGACATTCTTTTCTCCTAAACCTGGGAGTAGTCATGACAATCATAGTAGCCTTGTCAAACTGGGGACAAATTAGCAAAATTTGTCCCCAAAATTTAGTTTCTTGCTTCTCTGAAAATCCTGTCAATCAGCTCCTTCACACAAGCACAAAGTTTGTCCCGGGCTATTTCCCCCAATTTCTGTAATAGATATTCAAACACAAGGGCTCACAGATGTCGCGTTATTTGACACCCCGATCTTAATGGAGAAAGACAGAGGGCCACAATGGTAGGTGTCATCTCATAAGGGGTTTGCATTTATGCGTTATGTTTTAAACATGTGTCTGTCATCTTCTTGAGCTGTCATGTCGGCGGCCAGAGTTCTGTCCACGCAGCGCTTAAACCTGCTGTTTCTGTGGCACCGCTCTCCGGGACTTCTCCACATCACAACCACACTCCCAGAGGGCTGTGTAGGGTTTTGTTCAGATGTGTGGATGTGTGCTCGCATCTCGGGGACTTGGACTTTGAATTTCTTATGCATGATGTCCCTTGTCCCTTGACGCAGGGCTGGATGGGCATGTGATGTTTTTTTTTTGTTTGTTTTTTTATGAAGCCACATGATAATAAGAGATGTGCTGGAAACATATCAAGGATCAAGCTGTAATTCATCACAGTGCCTCCAGATGTCAAAGGAAAGTTTAACTAAGGAACATGCCAACATACTTAAAGAATCACAGAATTGCAGATGCACAGTTTTTCATCAATGGATCTTCCATTTTTGTATTCACTCTGCGTCTTCATTATCATGCCTATATGTCACTGAATGGAAAGTCTTCTTACTTGTGCACCTCCAGGCACTTGGCACCTACAGTGCATGTGAAACCAGATATGTTCCTTTTGCATCAAAAAGTTGATTATGCTGTTATATCACTAGAAGGATGCATTGGGCTTTTGTTATCCTGTGTGTCAAGTTGCTTTTAGCAATGAGACCAATTTCCCAACTGCGTCCAATCGGTGGAGCTAGCGTCATTAAAGAGATAGCAGCACATACTGACCTGAGTGATACCAGAAAGTGAGCAGGAGCGCGAGGAAGGCGCAGCCAAACCCGTTTGTGTGTTATCACCGGCTCTGTGTTCCACAGGCTCCCAGGGGAAACTATGAGACGAGAGGAAGACTTCACCTTCATCCTCCCAGACACCCCCACCACCCTCAACCCACCACATCTTTTCCTAGTCCTCCCGCTCCTCAGCAACCACCACCCCCACGCCCCAAACATTTTTAATTATATCTTCTCCCAAGTAGTGCGGCTCAGTAACCAAGGAGCTGACATTGATGCATGTGCTGATAAATCCGCAAACACTGGAAACAAGATTAACAAAGATTTTGAGGAAAGGGTGACAGCTAATTTTGCGCAATGGTCGGCGCCTCATTCAAGAGTGATGTTTTTGATAGAGCGAGCCACGCCTGAGAATTCATGCTGCACACAGGGGAGGGGAACAGAGTGCGAGGAGTTCCGCGGCATTTGCACTTTTTTAAATTGTTTTTTTTTTTTTTTTTTTTTTAATCTTTCATCCCCCGTACTGAGCAATCTGCTTCTGTCTCACAAATTTTTCTTCTGGTTGAATGTACACCTCTAGATTCATATTTACACAGGAATAATGAGATAATTCACTCTACTTGATTGTTAGAACATTTTGACACAGAGATGATATTTTACATATCAATAAGTGAACTAGGACTGTAGTGTCGTCTTTTTAATTGTCAGTCTTTGAAATACCATATGAAACAGACGTATCAATCTTACCTGAGACCAGACAGCTTATTCACTCAGCCTCTTCCTCTCTCTGTGGGCATCTATTTTGAGTGTGTGCGTGTGTGTGTGTTTGTGTGTGTCTACATGTGCCAGTCTAATCAGTCTGATCTAATCAGCAGTGTGTATTGTGGAGTCGGTGACATGCCACTCCAGGCCCGTGGTCCTGTCTCTGAACTGGCTCTCAACCCACTGAGACATTGATACACACTCTTCTGAGAGAGATATCAGTCAGCCTCATCAACCATACACACACACACACACACACACACACACACACACACACACACACACACACACACACACACACACACACACACACACACACACACACACACACACACACACACACACACACACACACTCTCTCTCTCTCTCTCTCTCTTTCTCCCTCTCCCTCTCTCTCTAGTAGAGACAGAACAAGATTACAATCATACTTCCACAGCTGATTCCCTATTTTCTCATGGCACATGGCACTAGCTCCTTTTCTTTTTCTTTCTTCTCCTCTGCAGCCAATTTCTGGTCTATACAGTAAAAAAAAATCTTGTAGATTTCTTTTGTTCTAATTCATTTTTTCTTCCCCTTTTTTCCACCTCTTTATGTGACGTCTCCCTTCTCAGAATCGCCTCCCATGTCTGTAGGAAGCTGACAGCTTCTTTCACTTTTCTTTGTCAATTTCTTCTTCTCCCTCTCTGTCTTTCTAGCTCTCTTTTTCATGTCCCCCCCCTCCCCTCCATCTGCTTTCGCTTTTGTTTGCCAGGCCCCTCTCCCATCCCAACTTGATAATGAGGAATGCAGTGTGACCCTGACCTCCATAGGCCGTGCAACCACCTCCGACCCCTCCAGGTGACCCCCGGTCCCTGTTTTGACAGCTTGATTAATTACCGAGGGTTATGATTTATGAGAAAAGCAGTATGTAAAAATAATAGACAACAGGTGGTCTTAAAAAAAAGTAGATTTGAAAGAGCTTCTAGTTAAGATTGTGGTGGCGGTGGGGTTGGGGGGTTGGCCTATATGTGTGTATGTGAGAGCTGTAGAGAGGATGTGTTTTACAGGCGCACTCCATGGTAAATTGCTTTCAACCGTTTTTGAAGGCTACATTGGGTTAATAGGAAAATGTCTATTGCTCCATGCATGGCTTCCTTAGTTGCCACAGCATGGATTCCTCCACGTGTATTTGGCTGTACGGCGAGAGGATGAAGGGGATTCCAACATACATGCGTAGCCCCATGTGTGCGCTGTGAAGCATAAACCCGGCCATGTGGTAATGACACTATGGAAAATGTGCAGGAACACACAGATATACATGCATACTCACACACGGATGCACTGTATTCTTTTCTAGGTTACATCCTGTGAAAATAAGCAGAGTAAATGGCAGGACAGAGCAGCCACAGTGTTTACCCTTCACACTTCAAACACAGCTTGTGATTGGCTGTGGCGACCTCCCCTGACTCATGGACCTGTGGTGCAGCTCCACTTAGAGAGGGGTCACACTTTTGTACTGTGGGTGTCATTGTGGTTGTGTGTGTGTGTGTGTGTGTGTGTGTGTGTGTGTGTGTGTGTGTGTGTGTGTGTGTGTGTGTGTGTGTGTGTGTGTGTGTGTGTGTGTGTGTGTGTGTGTGTGTGTGTGTGTGTGTGTGTGTGTGTGTGTGTGTGTGTGTGTGTTTGTGTGCACTTATACTTCGGCCTTGAGATTTATTTCCCTTGCATGATTGTAGCCTGTTACACTCTCACTGTTTACCGCACAACAGAAGATAGAAATGAATATTTTACACACAGGAGATAGCAAATTGTATCTGATGAAAGGTCACACTTAACATGAAATATCTCACACACACACACACCTCAAAGAGCAACAGTCGGCAATGTGGATAGGACCACCAGCTCTCTCTGAAGCTCTCCCTCCTAGGTCACAATAACAGGGCAGGGGTGAAGGGATTCCTCTTTGACCTTTGACTCATGGAGGTCATAGTGGTCTTGTGATGTTCAGTAAGATTAATACTCTGGGTGCAACAGCACGGTGTCATTATTCACCCACACATCGCTGTTTACTGACAGATGACAGCCGGAGGAGCAGACCTAGACATCTATAAACACAACTGAGCATATACTGTATAAATTAACTATATTTCAATTAGGAATTCAACAAGCTTTTATCAAGATCCAACAAAGTGCTAAAAAAATGTGTAAAATGCTACATGGCAAGTATTAGCTATTCAAAATAATTGATCAAATTGGTATTAGTATTGGTCTAGGTATTGATATTGATATTGGTATTGGACAGATCCACACACATTTTTGTCTTGCTAAAATACCACGGCATACTCACATTCAGCTGTGTATAGATATGGTTATAGTTATTTTCATTTGTTTTTGCATTAACTTGCATGCATACATGTGTTCATGTGTCCAAAATGTTTAGCTGTGTCCTCCCATTGACCCTGGTTGGCTCAGTCAGTACATATGGCTATGCGTCTCGCACCCACCGTGTGTGTGTTCATGTGTGTTAACACACTAACTACCTGTCCAGATGGTGAAGTCGAAACATTCATGGACAGCGCTCTTTAAGAATTCACATGTGGTGGAATTCCTTTACTTACAGTTCACCTGAAAAGCACACTCACTTTTTTTAATGTCATTTAGTGTCATCGTTATGATCATGATGATGCAAGAAAGATATTTGGAAGGATATTTCACTGTCACTGCAGAGGTCAGAAGTCTTATTTTTGTCTAAATTTGTGTAGAAATGAGGTTTTGAATAGCAGCCAAATTCTTCTTTGTGACGATCATCATAATAATCATCTTCATTTGGCACCAAATTCCTTCTTCCTAGGCCCATTAAGTTTTGTCTGCCTTCATTCCTTCCATTCACTGTTATTAGCGGCCTTCAGGACAGGGTTACTCCTGGGACGCCTCTTCTCCTCCTGCCTCCCTTCTTTTTGTAGCTCCTCTTCCTCCCCTTCACTGTTCACCTCTTTCCCTGATTTATACATTAAATAGTTAGGCAGGAGGGCAGGGAGGCACCTATCATTCCATGATCTATATCTCTCCGTGCCCTCATTAAAAATACATGTGTATGCTTAGGGGAGAAAATATAGAATGTATAAATCAAAATGCTAACGGCGTCAGAATAAGCTTCCTGTATTTATTTCCCCATAGCTTTCCCTCTGTGAGCCGAGGACTCCTCCTGCTAACTGCATTTCTTTTGCTTTGAATGCTGCAAATTCATGTTTGATACTCTATTAATAAAGAATACTGGAAATGTTTTTATTTATGTTGTATCTGATTGTGTAATCTCTCAAAGTTACACTGCTAGTTAAGACATGACTCGTGTAAATATTCTATTTCTGTAATATATAAATAGAATATATAATTCTTATTACTATTTTGTTCCATTAATCTAAACATTAAAAAGACATGCTCAAACCATGGAAACATTTAGTCATATAGATATCTGCTTAGTTGCTTTGGAGCTGTTACACATATGTTGAGACAGCTCTTGAAATATAGTGTTTGGTGAGTTTACATTCACAGTTGCTCCTTTGTAAATGACACACAGGTCTTCTGTTAAAAAAAAAAATTGACAAATGACTTGTGTAACATTTACTTGCACAATCGATAGCTCTGACAATTTCCACCTGGACGGTGATTAATGCTACATCCACCCCCAATCTAGCAACCCCCACCCCCAACCCTGCACCTCCCTCCGCGTGTGTCGTGCTGAGAGCAGATGAAGCCGGGCTCCTAACTGTGTGTGTGTGCATGTGTCACTGAACATGTGTATGTGTGTGTTTGTGTGTGCGTGTGACTATGTGTGTGTTTATTGTGTTCTTCCTAGACACTCAGATGCTTGATTAATCATTGTCCATGGCTAGTGGCTGAGCACATTCACTGATTCACACACTTTGAGTTTGGTAAATAATTGACACATAAAGTTCCTTTGACTTTTTTTTACACTGAGTGAGTGTCTAAACAGAGTGTGTGCCTGAGTGTCTTTATGTCTCCCCTCACACCCAGGTGCTGAAAATAGATAGGTCGGGAGGAGCGAGACAGGAAGAGAGAAAGAGAAAGTGAAACAGAGAGAAGGAAATGTAAATGTGAGCATGAATAGAAGTTTGAGGCATCAGGGATCAGAAGCTGTGCTATTCTCTTCACTTCCTCCACCCCACTGCTCCACTTTGAACTCAGTTATAAATATTCAGCTCCACATATAAACAATATCCAAATGAGCCCAGACATTCATGCCAAGGTTAAAAACACGGCAGCTTATTACAGACACAGCTACTTGACTAGCTCCAAAGGTTACCCTCTTTTTTTTCTGACCTAAACTATTTGTGCTCATTAAGATCAAGAGACAATCATTACCACCGAGTCTTATTTACTTTGACCAAATTAGTGTGCGACTACATTAGAGTAAGCACAGAGTACAGTCTTTGAACTGAAAGAGAAGAGTCGAATTCAGAGAAACTTAATTAAATGTGTGCTCTTTATTAAAGGAGAAACCCAGGCGGTGGACGATTTGTAAAATTAACTCAAAGGGCAGATGGGGAGATGAAGCTCCAGTTTGTCTTACTTTAGTAATGTAAACATTTGCGTTGGCTGTCCCATTGATTGCTTAAACATACAGGGATGAGGGGGTTAAGCTGGGGATAAATAATACGAGTCAAACGCATGTATCTCATATAATTGTGTTGTGATTTATACCACATATTTAAAATGATCCATTTCTAAACCTGTGTTGTAATTTAAGACCTTGAAGTTACTGTTTGATAATTAGATATAGGAACATTTAGGTGCTCTCTGCCAGTACTCGCATGCTCCCGTGGGTATCGCGAGTTATCAAGAGGATGATTGATTTTGTGCTGACAGGCTGATGACAATTCCATCTCATCCCCTCTCACATAACCCTTAAGATCCACACATGTTCGTTTCAGAGCCCCAGTGGTACAGTAAGCACCCTCCCACCTCTCTCTCTGCTCTTTAGAGAAACGCTGTGTGTTGGGTGGGTATGGGGGGTCTCAGACTGGTGCTGTGTTAAAATGAGAAAGGGGGCACCGTGACTTAATCTGACATTACTGTGCGATCTGTGTGGTATCTCAGCCTCAGGGAAAGGGGGAGTGGGAAAAAAGGAGGGAGAGAAAAGAGGTGAATTGGATGGATAAAGGGGCCCTGCATGCAGAAAAAAAACTCATGTAGAGATGGAGACAGACAAGGTCACACGGCGCAGGGTGGCCCTGACAGCGGAAGAGAGATAGAGTCTACTTGTTATTACTGTATTTACCTTCCCTCTCAGCACCTTCCTACTCCTTTCTTGCGGAAGTCTGATTTTTTTCTCCGATCCTTTAAACAGCTTTTTACTCGTATTTTTATTCAATGTAACTTCAGCCGCTAGTAACATAAGTGCAGACAAAACTGACGCTAATGTTGATATTAAAACCTAGCCTTTCTCGAGGTCAGCCATTGTGCCTCTTTTAGATCTCAAACCCGACTGTAGCCTGCAGACAATCCTCCCCTCCTCCTCTTATTGGGTATGCCATGCTGGGTGACCCTTTCCCTCTTGTCAGTCAAGCCTTAGCAGCGAATCCGGTGCTGTGTATCACTGAAACGAGGAAGTGGAGAGCAGGCTGCTGAGAAAAGAGAGCGCCATTTACCGTGATCCTAACAGCTCCCTGACTGAAAACTAATAGCGTGAGCTTCCCAACATCCAATTTACATGGACACCTATAGACGGAATGCTGATTCTGGTGATGTTATATGTGCTCCGACACGCAAATGCACTAAGATACTTGCACAATGCAAGAAAGAGCGTTTATTCGCTCCTGTACAACAATCTGCCACATGTACAACCTCCAAATTCACGCATCCTGTTCACTTTCCTGACTGCATGCACCCGTGACCGCTATCAGCCGTGCTTTGTACCTGTCAAGTGCTGTCCTTTTCCCTGTGCCCAAAGCCCTGCTCACTACATGAGAGCTCTCACATCAAAGCTCCGCCGAGCTCCACACGCACAGATGAAACACCCTCTCACTCTGGCCGCCTCTTTCCCTTGCTTCTGCACATTAGACACATTTCATTTCATTACAACGCCACTGGAAAAAATAGAGGTGCTCCTGTCTTAAAGGGGCATCTTATTTACTCTCCCTGGCTCTTGAGTAGTAACACATATGTTGACACACACACACACAAATCCCCACACACTAGCTGTTTGGTTTTGTTTTTTTTCCAAATAATGTGACTGGAAGGGAAAATAATGATCTGTTACGATTAAAGTTTAAGTGGACAAGCAGAATCTAATTTGACCAGAAAGAGAGCACATTATTGACTTATTGCCAGTTTTATTAAGGCTCAGTATGGATCCAGTTCTGCAAAAGAGAATCACAAATAATGAGAAATATGATGATCGTTTCTGAGAAGCGCCATATAAGCTCCATTTATTTAATTATATTTTTCCTCTTCATGTGCAAATGTTGTTTTTTTGAACGTCTTCACGATGCAGCATGGGATGTCTAGCGATGATGGAGAAAGGGTCTCATCACGATGATGAGACAGGACCTCGTTTCCGTGGCAGCAGCTGTCTTTGTTGTGCTATCTGGTACGGGACAGGCCGACAAAGGAGCGCTAAGGAGCGTCCAGAGCAGGGTGATGGGGGGTCGGACTGCCCCCCCTTAGAGGGGTCGGGGCAACCCTCTTGACCGCTGGCCCCAGGGCCAGGGGCTCAGTGTGGTGGTGGCACAGGGGCACTGACAGGGCATGGGAAGAGACTTAGCCTGTATACTGCTGCAGAATGACAGAACTGACCTAACGCTTCTGGACTGTGTGTGTGTGTTTCATTGAGGTGGTGTGTGTTTATGGGACAAAGGCAAAGTGACCCCATGTTAGCAATGTGTGAGAGAGAGATTTAGTCGTATAAAAAGCAGGGTGACCCAAGGTTTGCAATATGCATTTGTATAAGATTCACACTCTGACAGCACGTCACAACACAAAAATCTGATTTAGCAGGTGTATCCAGTGTGTGTGTGGGACGGACTTAACAGTTAGCTACACACACAAAGAGAAAATGACCTAACTCTGGAAGGGTTCATGGCGAGATGTATGGAGAGATTTAGCTGTCACAAAAAAACAACGCAAAGACGAGGATACTGAACATTAGCTCTGTGGGAGAAATTAGTTCTGTAGGATTTGGGGAAAGCAGTGACATAGTGCCGCGCTAATTTAAATAAGTTGTTCTTTAATTTCAAAAGATTTAAGTAGAGAAGGAGTTTTGGTAGAATGTTTAATTTTGTATTTATTTTATTACGTTAGAAAAACACAAGCATCATATTTAGAAAAAGCCTTATTGTGGTACATTTTGAAATCCAAAAAAATGTTTTTTTTTTAAAGAAAATGAATTCCAAGTTTTTGTCTTTTTTTCTCAGTCCACCATCAGCAGACCCATTGTTGTGTATTTGCTTGATGAAGAGAAGAATAAGAGAGGAAATGTCTGGACAGGACGAATAGTGTTGTCTTGACGCCGACACAGACCTCTCAGTGTTGAAATAAATGATGGCTTCCGACATGGAGGTGAACTCAGCCGGCCTGCTACTGCAGACTAAATACGCCGGCAACCCTGGTCGCCTTTACAGCAATGTCCTTCTGGGTGACTGGACCGCTGAAAGGGTTAGCACTGTTAGCTCGGTTAGGTGTGTTAGCCTCGCCTAAAGAAAGGCTAGAGGCCACTCAGGGTTAGCATAAGGATGCAGAAGGCTAGAAAACAGGCCACTTAAGGTTACTAATAGTATGCATAAGGCCAGGCAGGGTGAGGGTAAGAGCACTGAGGACTAAACACAGTTGTAGGCCACTCAGGGTTAGCATCAGAACACGATGACCAGTGTTACTAAACCATTAACTCTTGGCCTCGTGAACCAGGATTAAGGGAAAGGAGAAAAACACACAGAGATCTGATGGTGGTTATGTGAAAGAGGCTTTTCCTGTTTGATTATTTCTTTGTCTTTGGGAAGTGTTTTTTTAACTGATTATTTTCTACACATGAATTGTATTTATCAGACTTGAAGTTATTGATTTATTGATTTATACTTTAAGCAGTTTATGTGTTTATATGGTCTTGCAGCCTTTTGCTGATCTGCTCTTGTCAGTTATTTTATCAGGCTGCCACCAGTGGGCAGTGGCACAAAGCTGGTGTGGGTCTGGTTAGGATAAATCTCTCTGTCCCTCTTTCCTTCTCTTTCTTTTACATATTATTTAATTTTCAATGTATATCCCTTATTTCTACTTCTAAAATGTTTCACTTATTTGTCTCTTTCCTCTCTTTTCTCTTTCTCTCAATACTTCTTTTTAAACTGTGCTATCCTTCTGCCTCAATGTGAGTGTGTCTGAATGTATCTGTTTGTGTGTAAATGCCTCTTTGATATCTGAAGGCAGAATTAAGACGATAGATCCACATCCATTACCTCTTTACCTCCACTTATTACACGGCACAGATTATAAAACAGGTTTGGAGAAACTTCATCTGGCTTGAATTTGCAGACACTTTTTTCAAGTCATAAATCATTTTCAAAATTATCATTAGACGTGTTGTGCCTTAGAGTCATTATCTAGAGTCTAATATGAAGCAGAAAAATCTTTAACTGCTGTAGGAAAATTTAAGATTGTATTTGTAGTTTCAAAACAGATTATTCAAATGTTATATCTGGCAATTTGATCTTGTTTTCTTAATTCAATTATATTTCATTCAAGTTTTACATCATGAACATGTCAAGTGCTTGAAGGAGAGGCTTGTCTGAATTTAAAAGGAGTGAGAATCAGACTAATTTTATAATCTGAGTAAGTGAGAAAGTGTCAGTTTGACGTTGTCAACACACTGCAGGTGCTAAGGGAAGGGGTGTGTGGCAGGTTTGATGCCGATGGGCACAGAAAGTACACACACTCATGCAGCGTCAACAGAAAAAAACAAGCACATTGTGTTAACACTTATTAAAGACGAGTCGCCTTGAGAAGATAGTGTGTTGCTGTATGTGTGTCTGTGTGTGTGTGTTGCAGATGAAGCTCAGCACTGCTTCCTACTCTTACTCCTTCTCACATTTTCTAAAACTTTTTTTGTTGTTGTCCAGACTGATATCTTTTATTGCGGTGTTTTCTTAATGTGTATATATACCTGTATGTGTCTGTGCATTTGAGTTTGAGTCTTTAGTGGAGTGTGTGTGTGTGTGTATATATTCACAATGGGGGTTGTGTGTGAAAAGCACAACCAAAGTGAAACAGGAATCCATCCATTTCCTGCTTTAGTTTCTGAGTGCTTGGGACAATAAACACAGTTAATTAAAAAGGCTCCAAGTTGAAGAAGTCACCCAAGGCTTCAGGAAAACTTCCTTTTCTCCACAATCAATTTCCCCTCAGTCATTCTTTTCTCCTGATAACCATTTGTGTTTTTGCTTTCATTTTACTATGACTCTTCTTTTCATTTTTGGTAGAAGAAGTGCACTATTCACAATTTATAATATTGGAAATTTATATTGGAAATTTATATTTCCAATATGGGTTTTTAACCTTTTTAAAATGTAAGCTGTAAAAGTTGTAAGTCCTGCAGTACGCACAAACAAGCATACATGCAAATGTACGTCTGCATTTGTGGCTAACTCTTTTGTTGAGTGATGCTGGGATCAATAGAGTTGGATATTAAGTGACACATGGCCTTTGGAGTCACTAAATGCTACTCTCCGACTGAGACAGCTGTAGCTGAATTCCAATTCCCCGGTTGTTTCTCAGGCTTCTCCCCACGGTGACACTCGCTCGCCCGTCCCTTCCTCTGCCATTTCTTTCAGTCTGGTTTTAAATCTCCCCCTACTCACCTCACAATTTGTCCTTTAAATGTTTCTTGTGATTATTTTTGGGATTTCTCAGCTTCTCAGCTTTTTAAAAACACAATGAGCCAGTATACACATAGACTGGGAATTAAAGTCTTTGAGCTTCAAAGCAAATTAAAATGCTTTGATAAATCTTCTTTAATTTACAAAGTGAGTATTTTGGGGGATTTAAGTAAAAGAGAAAACTAAATAACACTGTTTTGCTTAACTAGGTTTATATTGAAAAATTTCAGAAGGAAAATCCAAACCTTTTTAAAAGAGTTGAAAACAAGGAAAAACACAAACTACTTTAGTATTTGTAAAATTAATATATACTGTATATGTTTGCACATATTGACACTTTTGCCACTAAAGGTTTGCTGCATTACTCCCTTTTTTGAGCTGCTTAATTTCAACCTTTTATTTTGCACAATAGGTTACTTTGTTTCTACAAATGCTCTTCATTAAAATAGAAATCAATTATAAAGACAATTATAGATAGTTTCACATATCTCATGAAGGTATCACATGTGGATCAATTTAAACTTAACTACACGTGTTTGTTTCTTGTCTGTTTCAGGAAGGCTACGGCGTGATGGTGCTCAACCCCAACGAGAACTACCTGGAGATGGAGAAGCCAGCCAAGTCTTCTCCCCTGCCATCCCCCACTGAACCCTCGGACGAACCCGCTGAAAAGAGGGAACGAAAGGACGATAAGGATGGCAAAAAGAAGAGAGAGTTCTATGAGAAGTACCGTAACCCGCAGAAGGAGACAGAGACCGAACGGATCCCAGTACGGGTAAGTCGGGGAGGGAGGGAGGGAGGGAGGGATGAAGTGATAAAGACAGCGAGGAGAGACAGAAAAGGAAGGTAGAAAGGAAACGATGGGAGAGCCGGGATGGAGGACAGAAGGAAATGTGTTCATCAAAAGCAGACATGATGGGGGAGGTGGACGGAGTGACAGTTTAGGGTCGTGGGAGGAGGTAAGAGAAGAGACATAAGTGAGAAAATAAGAGGGAGGGAATCGGGCTGGTTTGGAAGCGGCAGAAGATGCAAGGAAGGTTTAGGAAGGTGGGAGGCGGCTAGCTTAGGAAGCTATGGAAGGAAATGTTAGGTAACAAGGGATGATGGGAGGATGGGAGGCAGAGGGAGAAAGAGAGGCTCTTGTGTGGTCAGCCTGTGTGTGAAGAGGTTGGCCCTGCTCCAGTCGCCTCTCAGTGAGCAAGTGTTAACCACATGGCCACCTCCCTCTCTTCCTCTTTCCCTCTCTCTCTCTCTCTATCTTCCTCTCCCTCTCTCTTTCTCTCACTCAGATGGTGGGCTGGTCAGTGCAGCTTTGGCCCTTCACTCTTGTTGACCGCTGGGATTATTATCTCCATAATACACACTCTGCAAACACACTGCAACATTCTTATCATGCCACACTGACTGTACACCCCCTAATAATACACACACGTACTCTTATATACATATACAACACACACACACACACGCACACACACACACTCTCACACACACACAGGCTCTAGGTTCTGTTTACCTTGTGGTAATACAAAGAAAGTCACCCTTAGCATAAATCTAGTTCAAATGTGAAAATAAATATAGACAAAGAGATGAGATATTAAACAATGCTGTCCTCTTCACAGTCAGGTCCAGTTTTTGGGCGTTCAGAATTTGCAGTTTCCATGAGGGCCAGACACATTTTTTAACTTCTTAGAAACCTCCCTCTCAAGAATATTTGAAAGATTAAGGATACTCCAAGTAAGACTTTCCCATCACACAGATAAATGAGAGTAGTGTCAAAATTCACTACTATCATCTCTTATTTCGCTTTTTTTGATCGGTGGCAGTAGTGTCACAGTGATGCATGTACGTGTGTGGGTGTCTGGGTGTGAGTAAAATATGTCAGCCCCTGGTGTCTGACAAGGCTTAAGATTGCTGTGGTTCCAGCGGGTGGTGTGGTGTAAGCCTTTAATGCAGATTTTTCCTTCACACACACTCTAATAAGGGATAATTAGCCGCAGTTCTGTCTGACTGACACATTTTCTATACATGTCTTCTGGTTTCCCCATCATACAACTGATGACATGCTATACACTATATGACATGAAGATCATAGGGAAATATATATATATATTTTTTTTACAGAAATTAAGTCAAAATAAGCTACACTTTTGCCCCTTGTATATTTATTTTTATTTTAAGTCATATAACTTTCCCTTCTAAATTAAATTCTTGATGACTTCATGACTTTTACATACATCACCTTCAACTTCAACTTCATCTTTTTACCCCTGAGGGAACATTTGTTTTGCAGCCGAATTGAATTGAGAAACGTAAAGAAAACGCAGGAAACATAAACCATTAAAAACATAAATGGGCCAGGTATTAACAACTTGTTTTCAAAGTAAGTTTGAAATATACAAATGTATCTCTTCTTTTAATTCCCTCCTCATGCCTTAATGTTAGCAGTGTTAGAGCATTAATACAATCCCAACCAAGGGTTTCCATATCTTCAGATGTAGCATGCAATAATATTGCCATCTTGCTTTCAACTTGCCAGCATAATGCATGCAGGACAGGGTCAGATGAAAAGAGACAAAGGCCATTTGCTGCACTTGTGTGTCTTTTTCGAACAGCAATGTGTTGGACAAACTGTGCTTTCTCACATCCCCATGAGAAATAAGTCAGGACAGAAAACATAATGATTAACTGAAGGAAATCCCCTTCCAGCCAAGTGCCACACTAAGTCCCTTTTCTGCATTTAAGAAATGGAAAGATATATGATTAAGTGAGCTCTAGATGTCTGTTATTTCAGTCCAGCACACTAATACAAAATGATCCTCATTAACCAGAAAAGTCTGGGTCATGTAGAGGCTTTAGCTATCCAACCAAATACACTTGTCCTTAGATGCAGAGATTGCAAGACTCGGGATAAAGATTAATGAGTGAGCAAGTCGGCCCTGTGTCGGTGCCCCTTGAATTTTGACCTTTGACCCAGAAGTCAGCGGGATGTTAGTGTGTGTGACCTTCCCTAGCGCCCATGCCATCTCCTACACCGTCTACTCTCCAATGCTCTGCCTCTGTCGGCCCCAGAGTGAGCTGTCACATGCACACCCGCACACACACACGCAGAAACACACACACAGCTATGCAAAGGCACACACAGATCACCAGACAAAAGAGTTAAGACGTGGAAAAGAACTTCGGTTGTGACGTGTGTGTGTGTGTGTGTGTGTGTGTGTTGTGTGTGTGTGTTGTGTGTGTGTGTTGTGTGTGTGTGTGTGTGTGTGTGTGTGTGTGTGTGTGTGTGTGTGTGTGTGTGTGTGTGTGTGTGTGTGTGTGTGTGTGTGTGTGTGTGTGTGTGTGTGTGTGTGTGTGTGTGTGTATATCTTTCTCCTTCATCTCTGTTGCCCAGGGTGGGTGGTGGTTCAAATCAAACCTCTTTAGTAGGGCTGTTTTCATCTCCTTTTTTTATACCCGCCCAGGACCCGTGCACACAAACACACACACACACACACACACACACACACACACACACACACACACACACACACACAAACATACACACAAATCTTTTTAAGTCCCAACACCTCACACTCTAAGTCCTGCTGAGCTGCCAGACCACCTGCACAGAACCATTCAGAAATACACACTCGTATATAGATACCTTATCTCCTTATAATTTAATGAAATCAATGATTAGACATGAAATAACCAACGTTGAATTACCCCCTGTCTTTCTTCATATTTACATCCATCAAACCCTTAAAATGACATTGTGCATTTCACTTTTTACAACATAAACACTGAAACTAGCACTCACACATACACACACCAGGCCCCTGATAGAGTTGAGTTGATTAATACGCTTCCTTACACACATTAATAAGCTCTTAACTGCTTTTAGGATTCTTACTTTTTAGCCTCTGGTTCATAGTGTGCAACCTCTCAACCTTATCTAATCCCCCTCCTCTCCTCTCCTGCAGATCACACACCACTGGGCCATGTTTAGGGGGATGTTGGTGGAGCAGGGAGATAGAAAGAGATGACAGAGGGAGGGAGGGAAGGATTGAACGTCTGATCGGAGGGATGCTGATGAGGATAGTAGGAGGATGAAGGGGGGTGCTCTCTTAGCACTTTGCCATATAGAAGTTTGGGAGTTCACTTTACTTTGAATTTTAGCAGTAATCCAGTTAGCTATTTTCTGTCAGCCAAGCGGAGGAATGGCAGGAACAAAAGGCACATTCATGGGCTTAAGAAGCTTCCAAAGAGTTCACCCAAGGCTGGCTGGCTGGGATTAGGCCAGCAGGGCCTGGAAAGAAGAAGGGGGAAAAAAGAGCAAAGGGGACAAAAAACAGAGCTTGGGCATTCTTAAAGCACCACTTATTTTTATAAATTACTAGGATATTCTTCTCTTTTTTCACTTTGAGTTTTTATGCTTTTTCTATTTAACATTTTACTGTGCATGTTTCTTAAACGTTCTGAAATATACATAACAACGAGCCCCTTCCCCGATAGCATTATGAAGTTTTTTCTAACCTACTTCATTTAGCTTAAGTTCAAATAAATATAAAAGTTCTCTGTAATTGAGATTTTTTCTTTACAACCAAACAACCAAGGAAGAAAACATTTTTTGTGTTACTAAGAGTACTAGCTTTGCAGTCAAGGTAATGTTTTATCCCCTTATAGTAAATGTATGTACCTATCATTTTCTTTTATCATCAGGGTAGATCCAGGGGGCTGGTATTGTAACAGGTCTTGGTGGCCCATCTTGTGCCATGAAAGGGGTCTTGTTCTTCACATACTTATCTGACTTTTGTGGGTTGTACTTTGTATGTTTCCTAAAGGAAAGAGCATCCATTATTTAGGCCATGCTACTTCGAGACCCATTATTCCCAGCTGCAGCTGTCCACAGGGGCTGGCTCGGATCCTTGTCCTTGTCTGTGTTAAGCAGCTGATGTCCTGTTTCACCATGTTCACACTATACTACAAAATGTCCTGAGCATTCACTAACGTACACTCACACACTGACATCAACACACATACACACCAAAACTTGATTATAAACATTAAGACGTGGACACACACACACACACACACACACACACACACACTGGTAATTGCATTTGACATGCTGCTACAGTGTTTCTCTATTGGACTGGGTCTTTGCTCTTTGTCACCTTCACCCCTTTGCCCCAATTTGTGGCCCACAAGCAATTATACAGACAGGGTTTATTCGACCTTTGACCCTTGGTCGTGCCAAGAAGTAAGGCTCAGCATATCCAAGGACAGGTAGGGACTTGATTAACCTCTGAACTTGGTCAGAGGAGAGGTCAATGACCAGGGCAGGAGGGCAGCTCACCTGCTTGCTGCAGGGAACAAATTGGCTAGATGCCATATCTGTATTATGGTGTGTATGTCCGTGTGTGGTTGGTAGAGAAAAGTCTTTGACCTGTGTGCACACATGTTTGTATAAGCTAAGTGTTCTGCTGCAGTAAAAGCAACCTGTTGTGTTATGTGTTCTAACTTCTGGTGATTCTGTTGTGTTTGAATACAAATTCCAGGTGTAAAAGTTTTAAAGTGGAGGGGTTTTCCTAGAACTTGTTTCCTAGAAGTTGTTTAAGGTTTTTTTTTGGACATGTGTTAATGTGTAGTACAAAACGTCAGACTGTGTACACATACCTGTGTTCATGTGTTTGCTTAAGGCAGAACCCGTGTAGCTGATCTCAGATCCCTGCTCCCAATCTTCTAGTCAGGTCAACCATCAAACACATCCATCCTGCCCTCCCTCACACCTCCCTCACCCACTGAGCTCCCTCTCTTTCTCTCTCTCTCTGTCTCTGTATCTCTCTTTCTCTCTCTCTCTCTGCACACAGCTCTGTTGTGGATACAGGCTGACCCGAATAAAGACATCCACACGCACACACGTACACACAAACGCAGCACCTCAGGGTCATCCTGGAACAAACACAGCCTTGTCTGGCTGCCCGCTCTCCTTTGCCTTATGTCAATTAATGGCTCGCAGTAATTTCACCTGACAATCGGGGCGTCAGCGCAAGGCTAGCCGAGATGTCACAGCGATGACCTTTCTGGCCTGCAGCCGCTCTTTTCTAATAAAGAATCTCACAAACCCACAGCAACTTCCTTTGTACTTTGTTAATGAGTTATTGATTTGAAACAATGCCCTGGCAAATATTGTCAGAGCAGACTGACCCTGCCAAGGTCGCGCTATTTTATTGTATACAGTCGGAGCAAGCTAATCTGCACGTGGGATGATGTGTACGCCATAGTTTCTCTCTGTGCCTCTCTCTCTCTCTCTTTCTCTCTCTCTCTCTTTCTCTCTCTCTCTCTCTTCCTCTCGTTTACTTACTCCTCACACTGAATATTCCTTCATTGGGAAGTCAAATGCCACAACTACACACACATTTCTCTCACTCTTATATACACATACACACACAAGCATGCACACACAGACAGTTTCCTCCCCCTTGTTAGTCTCGTACACGTTTTTCACCTCGTTCTCCCTTTTCCCTGTCTCTTTCACACATCATTATATTCCCAACTCTCCATAGGTACTATACCTGCTAATTACCCACAATGCCACAGTCATTATTTTTCCATCTCTGCCGCTAATTTGCTCCATACCTTCCTTTCCCCCACTCCAACAGACCCATCAGCTCCCAGACAGCTTCTAGCTAGCCTCAGCTCTCTGTCTGATGGAGACGAGAGTAAAGAAGGAAACAAAGACTGAAGAGGGGTAGGAAAAAAAGGGAAAAAATATTGCGGAGAAGTAAGTGTTTTGATAAGAATGCGACTGCAAACAGGTGTCATAGAGGTCCCCTTTTAAACTATATGCAGAGACATGGACACAAACTAACTTTATTAACCTCTATTCTTATACCCTAAATGTTTAGCTTATTTAATAGTTGACCATTTGGTATATCAAATCAATTATATAATGTCTTGGGCTGCTGGTAGGTTTACCCAGTGTGTGACCAGAAAGCAGGAATGGACACTCACTTAGAGAGCTGTAAGTCTGTTATACTAAATACTGTTCTGTAATGTGTGTTATAACACCTTGCAATAGTTACTGATATTTTTTGCTAAGATTGAAACCAGCACTGCTAAAGCAAAACAGGCAAAACCTAATAAAGTTGTTTAGGGATCCCGTGACACTGTGCTGACACTCCTGGCTCCCACTGAAAAGCTACTGAGAGTAAAGAAAAAGTTTAATGGCTCTTATCCACTAGATTCCTTTTGGTCCACTCTGCTCAACATCGCCCACCTTTGAATTCCAGCTTCCTCAGAAGTTTTCTGCAGTCCCGTGAGTATTTGGGATGACCGAGGAGGAGGAGGAGCAGACGGGAGGAGCAGGGAGGTCTAGAGTGGTTGTTTGTCAAGAGTGTGTTGATGTTGTTAGATTCATTGTTTCCTGTGTTGGTCAGACACTGGGTTTGTGTTGGCATTGCGGCTGTTATTCTGGCTGCAGTGCTCTCCTCGGCTCTCCCTGCTTCTCATTACAGTGAATAAACATAGAGCAAGCATTCGACCGGACAACTGTGGAAGAAACACGAGTCTGTGTACATGAGTTTGCGTCAATGTGCTTGCACATGAGCCTGCTTGTTTTTGTGTGTTCTCATAAGTGCATTGAATTATCTGTGGCTTTGGGATGGAGTGTAAGTTGTTATCTTTAGAGCAATGGAATGAGCTAATTCAAACAACTTGTTGAAATTGAATATAAGAAGGCAAACACCTTAAACAAAGTGGTAACATGGAACTCAAAGATGATAGTCCTGCACAATGCCATGTAGCAGGTTGTCTAGCAGTTTTAATAATGGTGTAAGTAATAACACATTATCAAATGTCTTCTCATTAAGTAACAAGAACTTGTTCTTAGTCAGGAAACTACATTCTGGTTAACCATGTCACTGCCGACTCGCAGTCAAGCCAGTTGATGCCGTAGCGTAGTCCATCACCATTGGCTGACAGTTATGACCACAGAGTCCTCTACCATGATTTTTTAAACCTTTGATTTAAAGGTGCTGTCCCGCCTCACGCTGTTTAGTATCATAATGCACTGCTTTCCTGTCACTCTTCTCTTACTATGTCACAGTTAGTTTTGGGGGTTTAGAGTTATTGTTTAACTCGTTTTAAAAAGTTCACACATCCACCACAACTGCCCCCCCCCCCACCCACCCAAATCAAAACTTTCAATGTTCTTCCCAATCTTTCACAGCACTCTAGGCTTGTTTATATGCCAATTGCTTTACTCTAATGCATTTATATATAAACACATTGTGTCATTGAGTGTACATCACTTTAACAAGCCTCAGGATAAAACTACTCACATAAAGTTGTACCATAAGAAACTGTGTGCATATAATTTAATGATGATGGACGATAAATGCACTTTAGTTCTGTGTGCGTGAATATTGGTGTGTATTTCTGTGCGTGTGCACGAATATGTGGCAATATAATTGTGAAATCTAAATCCATGGCTAAGAGAACCAGTCCGCCTCCTCCAACAGGCTGCTGTGTCTTTCTGTTGGACACGCATATGTGCTCTATACCATAATAATATGTTTTTTTCTTTCTCTTTTCCTAACTCGCACCGCCATTTTTATTTCCTTTGATAGTAGTAAGCTGTCAGCATCTGGAGACTGTCCCGTCCTAAGACTGTCTTGGGTGAAGATTTTTGTTTTTTATTCTCGAAGGAAATGGTATGCCTTGCTATGTATTGAGTAAACACAAACACACATCCAGTACACACCTTCAAATATCCCCTTGACAGTCATGGCTGAAGGATGTTGGCAACAGGTGTGCAGCTGGGATACTGTTCTGACAGTGCTGGCAGATGCACACACACCATAGACATATACAAACACACACAAACAGTGAAAGAAATATATATATATATATATATAAATAAATAAGCTAGGATAGTGTGTGAGAGCTGGTGACAGCAAGCCGGTCTCGCAGGGCGGCGTGCTCCACTGCAGCTAATTAACCCCGGGAAATAATTGCAACAATATGCAAATTCTGTTTAGATAATTCACTACACTGCTATGCCAGGTAGTCAGTCACTCTGGCGCCTGCTGCTGAGGGTGAAGGCAAAGAACCAGTGTTTGTTTGTGAGGTGATGGATTCTGTAGCACGACAGGACTCATCTATTACCATAAAGACATCAAACACACTTCTTAAAAGTATCATTGTTGTTCTTATAAAGAAAATCCATTAAAAAACTTGTTTTCATCTTTAGGTTGTCAAAAATGAAATAAATTGTATCACTCACTGCTACATGTCGTCCACAGTTGGTTTAAATCAGCTAATTCAATATTGATAAGATTAATATATTGATATCAATATAGAAATATTGACAAAGTAAATACACACACACACACACACACACACACACACACACACACACACAGAGGCACAACAAGATGCCATATTCAATATTACACCCTGACTTACAGTATGTCTTCATGTCATTAAATTGTCACTTAAAGATTGGGAGCGATGTGGACAAAATAGGAGTTAAAGGATTGTGCAGGGTGTGTAACAGGTGGCACCAGCAGAGGAGAAAAATGAGGAAGAAGAGAGGGTAAGAAGTCATGAAGAGAGGCAGACTAATGAAAAAAGGTCTCAAGGATGAAGGGTGACATGGTGGAGGAGAGAGGAGGGCGACTTCAAAAGACTTTAATGTCACAGCCTTTCACACAGCCAACTCTGCTCCAGCCAGCTCCTATGTGCATGTATGATTACACACACACACACACACACACACACACACAGCGCAGCAGTGATGGCAGAAGGGCAGGGCAAAGCCGAGTTGCTTGCTCTTGCATCACACTCTGTGAATGGAGGTGGGTGCTGACACTACAACCCCCTCATGCTAATCTAGGAGTAAACACAAACACTCTGACAGGTTAATTTACCTCTAGACAAACACAGCAACAAAAACACACATCAGCACATCATCAAATGCTACAAGCACGCACACACACACTTGCTTACAAATTTGTGCCCACAGAAACACACATGCAAAGAACGTTTCTTTAAAGCACAAGTTGCCTTACTTTTGATAAAAACTCAAGTATAAACCACATTTCCTGTAACTTGTTTTCTTTTCAGTTTCTTAATTACCTACCTACAGGTAATAATTGTTAAAGATATTATGTCTGTGATCACATAGTATCTTTCTTCATACAATGCAAACACATTCCTGGAAACTAACGGGATAGTCTCGATGCCTCCTCTGTCCTTTACCTCATATCCCTAATTATTTGGTTTGGAGTCACATACTGAAGAACAGTTTGACACTCAATTAACAGCCTCCATTCTCTATAGGCCCTGTGTTTGTTTATTTCAACATATTATTTTTTATATACATCTGTATGCTAATTAAGAGAGCTATGTGTGTATGTGTGTGTGTGAGTGTGAAGAAGATAGTATTATGTTCCCAGCATAGATTTGTGATGTGGATACAGGTGTTTTTAGCCCACAGAGCTTCATGTGCAGTGTGGCTTCTTGTGGGAATGTATTGTAGATTTCTATTGTGAACCAGACAGTTTGATAGGAAATCAAAGTCTAGAATCAATGTCACAAGTTCATTAACGGATGCCCTTTTCTCGCCTCTACTTTTACTATTGTTCTTTCCAGCCCCGAATAAGCGCTTACATCTCTGGTTAATTAAACATGTGTTCGTTGTGTGTGTCTGTGTGTGTCTGTGTGTGTGTGTGTGTGTGTGTGTGTGTGTGTGTGTGTATGAACGCGTGCTTTCAGATGAGAGTGGGAACCTATGTAAGGTTGTGACTGTGTGTATGGTTGCAAAACATTGCCTGAGTGTGTGTGTTTCTTTGATGCTGTTGTGTTTTCCCTTTGACCTTCCCCTAGTGTCTTCCCATTATGCCTCTACTGGTGTATAGACGGGCCATCGATCCAGCAACAGGGTACAAATTAAGATTTAAACGTTACGTCACCCAGCCTATTGAGTTTTACATTTAGGGCATTTGCAATATGCAAGACTTATTGATTCACTGAAATCACCTCAGGCCACAAGCACTTTTTGTTTTCTCTTTTAGACCTTTGTTTTTGGCTGGCCCCAAGGTGCAGGTTTTGATGGTGTACCATTACATTTCTAAGAGTTTGATGACTCTATTGACTCTTCACTATCATTGGATTGACACAGTTGTAAGGGTGTTGGTAGCCTTCAACCTTAAAAGTTTGAAGTCTCTCTTCTTTGTGAGCTACATTAAAATTGTCTTTTTTTTGTGTTGCAGGAAAATGGTTCCTCTGAGGAACACGTGCTTTACGTTTGGGACCACTTTGTATCAAAAGCCGAAGCCAAGAATGTTTTCATCGTGGCACACAGCTATGGAGGGCTGTCCTTTGTTGAGCTGGTGAGTGTTTTAGTTTTCCTCTCATCCTTCCCATACTGTACCTCCCACCAACAAAACGCCACACTGACGCACTGTCTGCACGATCACTCATACATGTTCATCTACATATGCAAACTTAAGTCTCAAACACTCACTTCCACAAATTAAAAAAAATAAAAATAAAAAATGCCAAGCAGTACTTGCACCGGACACCTCAGGGAGACTGGCAGCAGAGTAACAGTGTCTAGAAAATAGTGGAAAATTAAATAGATAACATTTACTTTGGTGAATTTCAACCTCTGTAAACAATCTGGTTCATCCTTGTCCTTTGGCTTCTATACACCTTATTTACACATGAACAGCAGAAGAGGGAAATGAAGAGAGCTTGATAAAGACATGTAGGAGATGGCAATGCAACAGTGGTTCAGATAGACCAGATCTTCTAAAGAGCTATAGCACATCTCCCAGCCCTAACAGAGACAAAGGATAGGTTGAAAGATGATGGGAAGGAAGTGGATTTGAAAGAATAAATGGTTCACTGGGGAGGGTGAAAATAAAGTTTGACCAGCCTCTTGGTTTTATAACGGCACCCTTCAGCTAAATGGGCCCAGAGTGTGTCTTTTGCAGGTAATATGAAGACTTTTGAGGTTAATGCTTTATTTTCTGGTGTTTGGTTTAAAGTGAAGGCCTAGAGGGACTCTGCATCACATATTGATCATTGCTTTCCCTCTGTTTAATGACTCAAATTAGTTCATAATAAAGCTACAGTGTGCAGAAAGCCAATACGATCACATTGAGTTTTCCTTCACACGTTAGAGTCACATTTAGGAGACATGCACCCTGTTAGCTTGCTCTTAGCTGCTGTATTCATCTTCTACTTCTACATAAAATGTTCTGGTCTTATGTTCATGAAGCAGCAACTTATTTGTTGTCAAATGTTCAGTTACTGGGAGTTGAGCGGCTCTTTGTAAATATATGAAAAATATGGATTTGTATTTGCTTTGTGTTTTGTTCATTCTTTTTTCTTTCATAGTATATTGTGATTTTTAATATTTAATATTTTATTTAAATTAAGTATGTTCACTACCACAAAGAAAACATTACATCTTATATTTTAGGCTTATATTCCTACAAAAGATTTGTTAGATGTAGTTTGTGGTTTCCAATTTTCCCAAGTAGAGTCTAGCATAGAGTAGCAGCCAGTTAAAAAAAGAATGGAATAACAACACTATATTGTATATATATACAGTATATATCTACCCTGACCTTTCTACCCTTCACTGTTGTATTTACGGGCTTTTGAAATACCTACAACCACTTCCATGTAGCGGGCTTAGTGAAGTGCCAGAGTTATTTCAAACATGCAGTGTTGAGCTGTATTTGCATTGAATGCAAAGGCCTGCACTGTAATAAGAACCGCTGGCTAATACTGTGCTTGTTATGTTTGCAAGTCTCTTACTGATCAGAGCGCTTTGTTACATTGCCAGTCTGCTGGTTACTTGATCTGAAGGATTTACTGCTACACTCACCACATCCCATATTATTCAGGACATATCTCTCCTCTTCTCTGAGGAAGGGGAAGAGGAGGGAGGTGGCACAATGAGGATACGGCTAGCGGGGGGGATTAAAGGTGGGCACTTGTCCCACTGGTGTTTTCAGGAATATTTTTTTTCTTTCTGTCTCTTTCACCTACTCTTTTTTTGTTTAGTATTTTGTAATTTTAATTTGGCTGCTAAATATTCATGCAATGTTTTGTCCGTGACAGCCTCACAATCTCCTGGGCTTTCTCCCTGTGTGACGAAGACCAGCTATTCTCTCTATTTGTCTCTTTCTGTCTCTCTGTGTTTCCCTCAGTCAGACTCGCTCTTTCTCTGTGTGTATAAAGACCTCAACGAGGTTCTAACTGCACACTTTTATGTGATGTCCTTGTCATGTGAAGACTCTCATATACAGTATGTGCATATATAAATACATAGCATATAGCAGATGCTGTATGGGGAAGATAACATCAAAACGGAGACTTGAAAGATCTCTGTGTTCACTTTAAGTGACAGGGTGTTGGAATATGCCATTGTTAGGTTTCCCCTGAGAACAGTGCAGCTCCTGTTATCTTTCACTGTTGAAACTTCCTCACCTCTACCAATTTGACATAACCACAAACACATTCAGAGATTTTAATAGCTTACCCACCTGGACCTAGAAGCAGCTCTGTCCACACTGTTTGTATTTTCCAGGTCAGTTCAAACACAATGCCAAAGCTGTTTTTGTTTATTTGTTTCTTTTTCCCCTTTTCATTATTTTCTACTCTTGCTGCTTCGGTTTCCCATCCAAATGCACTTCTCCAATGTATACATGCACTTCAGAGGACTGCATTATAAATATACATGTGGGAATTAAAGCAGCCACTGTTCATTTCTTACTTATCATTACTGTATTTCTTGTGCATCCTCACACTAAAGCGCACACACACACACACACACACACACACACACACACACACACAGACACACACACATACTCACGCGCACATATACACATGCACAGCATCTACTTAATTGAGGAGAAAGTGGTCCAGCGGGACGGGATGGGAGGTGTGTGCGCATGGGCAGGCGAGTGGAGAGTGGAGCCTTGCGGGATGAACGGTTTGACACATGAGAAGACCCAGAGAAAACAAGCTGTCTGCGGGTTAATTACTGCTCCCCTTTGCAGTTAATAAATACATTTCTGATCAAGCACATCAAAAAGGCCCGCCATTAATTTCTACTGCTCGCTCCCCTTGCTCCAGAGCATGTTAGCCCCTGTTTGGAGCGCTCAAGTGTTTCATTGCAATTTGATTTCTTTTAAAACACTTCACAGTGTGTACTGACTAATTATAGATACATCAAAGAGGAGCTAACTGCCTTTGAATGAGAGCGTGAGAGAGAAAGAGAGGCTGGCGCTGCAGGGGCAAGGCTGCTCGTTCTCTTTCTGTGCTTCGCTTCCCCCCCCCACACTTTTTTGGCCCTTTTACCCTCTCTATCATTCTTTAGCTATCATAGAGTCCATCCATCTATCTCAGTTCACTGTTTTTCAGATCTCTCCTTCTCTCTCCCTTGCAGTCTCAAGTCTCCTCTGACATCTGCTTTCATGCTTGGCCAGGCTGCTCCTCCCTGCTCCTCCTTCTCTGTCCATCTCAGCTGTATGGTTTTAAAGGAAGATGGGTCATGTTCTCCTCATTTGAGGTTCTGAGGTTGTTTTGAACCTAGAATTCCTATCTTGATTACAAAATATGAGAGGTTTTAGCTTGTGTGTGGACTTTCTTACTTGCTGAATCTTCATTGTTTTAAGTCAGCATTTCCAATGTAGAATGAACCCAGAAAACTTGGAAAGACGGACCCTTCAACATAAGTACAAGTCATGGTTGCAATGAGGAAGGGTTTTTTAACCCACACTAACCTTCCCACTTAAACAGTGAAAAAGGAGCGCTCTTATTGGAGAGGACAGGACACCATTATATAAGGTCTTATGTAAGAAGGCATCTGTCTCCCAGTACACTAATGTGTGGGTGCCAACCAGACAACCAGCCAGCCGCCACAACAGTCCCTCAAAACATGGAATACAGATTGTAAGTCTCTTCTGTACATACTGTACATGCTTATAGAATATTTTCTTTACACTTTCTGTATTGTGCCATCTGTTTGGATCAATAACAAATATAGCAAGCTTTCTCTCTCTCTCTCTCACGTGTTCCTGTGTATGTGTGTGTTGTGGCTTGTTGTCAGAGTGGGAAGAGATGCTTGAGGTGAGACAGACAGATATATGGAGGATTTTTTAACTCCTTGTGGACATCACTGCTATACCATGTGCGTGGAGGATGAGAAAGATAAAACACTGCCGGGTGAATGAGTCCGAGTCTGAGAAGTTTGTTTTACATAGCTGGGAGGGTGGTAAGTGATTTCCCTGAAATGATATAGCACCTGCAGACTAAATGAGAGTGTTTATGTTGTGTATAGGAGGATGCAAAAGGAACTAAAAGCAAAGCTAGTGACTTATGTGCCACTTAAGACTTCCTCTTCCTTTTCCACATTGAGATTTCCCAAAAAAACAATGCCATTTGTCTGTGCAAAGCCTCTCTATATCTCAGTTATTGGTCTTTATTGCATCATGTATTCAACATTTTCACCACAATATGCACAATCCCACTCTTTCCACGTCCTTCTTTATTTTCTCATTTTGTTTGTCTTTTTAATTCCCCCTCTCCCAGTCGTTTGACCCTCAGGGCAGCGGCGGTGCCAGCTCTGCCCCCTGTGCAGGACTCTTGGTCTGGCACTGGTCTGTACAGCTCCATGACCAGCATGGTAACAGCCCTCTGAACACATGGCACTTCTGTTTCCAGTCATTGCCCATGTTAGAGCATGCCTTTAAATACACACAAAAATGTGTATGTAAATCAAATGAAATATAAATACATTAAACGACATGTTTTAACTGTACCACATCCTCATTTTACTTTAGGTAGATTTTTAATTGTATTAAGAAAATGTTCATACTCTTTCTCAATCACGTCAGAAAACCAAAACCTCCTTAAATGACGGAGTATACCTTTAAACTTTGTCAAGCTAAGTTACCTGTAAGTCTTTCTGAAAACTCTTCAAGCTGTAGTACAACCTTCACCTGACTTCGTCACCACACAAACAAAAATTGTTTTAATTTGTTGACTAAATCATTTTAGCCGTGAAAGTTGTCCATAGGCAGGCTCTGAAAAATCCCCTCATCTAATGTTGTATGCACGTCTCGGCCGCCTCCAAAACTCTGAATTCTAGCCTGTCTATTGCTTCTGGAGGGGATGAAGAGAAGGTTTGTTTTTATCTCAAGGTTCTTCATAGCTAGCGGGCGTGCAAGCGCTGCAGTAGCAGTGCAGTTTCCTGTGTGTACGTCGGCCCGCGTGTGCTGATGTGCATGTGTGCGTATGTCTGTCTATGTCTGCAAGTTAGTTCACGCATATTGTGTCAGTCTGCGTGTCCTGTGTATGTGTGTTGTGTGTTCATGTATTCATGTCTGTGTGTGTCACGCCTAGCCTGGAGAAGCCAGTATCGTCCTGAGCAGAACAGCTTGGTGGAGAGCAGCTATCAGAGCCACGTTAGGAGGAAGAGAGGGGGAGAGGGTGAGAGGCAATGATAAATGGCTAGGGCACACTAGCAGAAATTAGTGGAGCCGTATGCAAAGCTGTGGCGTTTTGTTTGATGTGAAACAAAAGGACCACCATGACAAAAGTGCCTGCCAGCCAGCACAGCAGGACAGCAGCCCTCAGGACATACACTATCACCACTGAGAAAGTGTGTGCATGCATTTGCGTGTAGGTACACACTTTTGTGTGCGTCTATGTGGTAATGTGTATCATGCATAGTGCTTTTTTCCACTCCTGTCTATATTATGTATATTATACCTCTCTGTGTTTTTGTGCTCTGCTCATAATGATAGACAATGCCCGGCCCTTTGTGCACCATGAAAAGACACGGTTTTCTTTCCCAGTGAAGCTACAGCATATTTGCTCTATTAAGCGTCTGAAATATAGACGTCTAATTTCTTTCTGAATGAATAGGCGTCTTAGAGAGCGGCTCTCCTCTTAACACAAGGATGTAAATTGAACTGTTTAAATGTCACAGCTAGCAAGCTGATTTGATTTGAATTGATTTGCTTGTTTCTGGAAAAAAAAAAAGACCTCCCTTGCCAAACCTTAGCTGCGCTGGCTCCCACAGATAGACCAAGGTCTTTCTTTCCACCTCAACAACACATTGTAGGGCTTCTGAATTCTTCTATCTGCTGTGATTATGTACAAATGGCCTTCATTTGCCATCCATTTCAAAGCTGCACTACTGCATTGTGACTAGAGGCAGATGACGCAGACCAAATTACAGCGGGTTTGCTGCCTGAAAAGGATACTCACACAATAGGCTTTGTGAAGTATTCCCTTCAATACGTCGCCATTATTCTCACCTTTGTTGGTGTTTCTTTCTATGTTTCAGGAGCATCTTTGGTTTCTAGATTACATTTGAGGTGCTGGAGAGGATTGAAGGGTTGAAAGTACTTTACTTACATCCTGATTTTTTATTTTTTATTATTTTTTTTTATATTTCTTCAATATCTGGAAACTATTTTTTGTCCGGAGGTTTATTTTGTTGTGATAGCCTTCATTACTATTTCTGTCTCATTTAATCAATATAAAGTTATATATATATAAAGACAACTGAGCAATCTGAACATGAACATTGTCTGTTCTTGTTTGGTGTATTGATCTCTACAGCCTCTTTAGATTATACATTTACTCCATTGTGCTTTACATACATATATAGCATTCCTATTCATTATCAGATTGCTACATAATGTCTCACAGTTAACAGAAATGAAGACGAATGGGTAATAGGCAGAATGAAATGCTTGTTTCCCTTACTTTTGTTTTGTGTCTTTGGGGTCAGAAAGGTCATCTGAAATACAGCCAACAACCATCCATTACTTTCATTTTTCCACTGTTTTAAATCTTGAGGATATATATATCCGCTTTTTTTGATCAAACTCTCCTATAGTGTACTCAGTGGCCCTGAGGCAGACATGGAGATGTTGCTCTCACTTCAAGCTCTGGCACAAGAGAACGGTCAATACGCTTCGGGATGGCTTCTATACATTGTAGTTGCAACAGTCAGTTGAAGACTGCCTCTATCTGGCTGTGTCTGCCCTGTACTCTTACATTATACTGATATCTATATTTCTCCATGTATTCTCTCTTTTCTAAATGGTAGTCAGTAGTTTAAATGCACAGCCCTTCTGAATAGAAGCATACGTTAGCAGTCACTACAGTTACCTTGTTGAGCTAATTGAGCTATATGCACTTTATATGCCTTTAGATCTCTGATATATTTTCTTTTATTTAAACAGTTTGAGACTTTTATCTTTCAGGGTATGAGTATGTTCAGAATTCTTTGTCTTCTCCAGTCCTTGGTTTGCCTGTCCACAGCTTTGAATGGCTAGAGCACACTCACTCCAGGTCATCACCATCACCCACTCTTCTCCTTGGTTCCTCAAAACACAAAGATGTTGCCATGGAGATGTAATTGAAAATCATTATACGTCAAACAAGTATTGTTGAGGTGACTATTCATAAGTCTCCTCTCACCTTATTGTCTTCCAATTTTTTTCCCCCTCCCTGGTGAAAAGTCGGGGGGGAAATGTATCCCTCCTCAGAACATCACTGTGCAATGGCTCTTTTAAACCTACACCCACCCTGCTCCCCACCTCCTCAACACGAGGTCTTTCTTACCACTTTGTGATATAAGAAACGAAGCTGGTACAAGTTCATTCGAGTTCAGTGAAATCTTGGGGGATTCATCATTACATATTTACTGGCTGAGGCTGATCTTGCTGTAAGGTTCTACCCTCGTCCCATTGATCTAGTGCGCATGTTCACTCCCGAGGTTACGGGACGTGCTTCCATTTGCATAAGGCCCTGGGCAAGGTTCTTTCCACCATTGATTGGCCTGTCCATGAGCGCCCCGTGCCTTCTCACATTGATCACTTTGTTTTTTTCCCGGAGACAGTGCTACTCAGAGTTCAGCTGCAGCTCCGACGTATCAGACCTGCCGGAGGAAGGAGAGAGGCCGACTGAGAGAGGAAGGGGAAAGAGGGAGGCGGCCAGCTGAAACTCTAGTGCCAATATCTTTATCATTCTGCATTCTTAATCTTTTTGAATTTTGACACTAACTTTGAAAAAGTAATGTCTTTACTACTTCAGCCTGGGTTTCCCTGAGCTAGCTGCCTTTAGGGGGAGGGTGAGTAGATAAACACAATAAACACATGCATATATGCACATAATCAGATTTCTAATAAGACCCACAGAACGCTGAGGACATACAGACAGATATTACCATTTCAACTCAAACCTGAATTCCTACTTTAAAAGAATAGAACAGTATTCCCCCCCTCCCCGGTTCATCTCGTCTTCTACTTCAACCCTGATCCTCTCCCTACACTCTCCCTTTCTTCACTCCGCTTGCTTGTTTTCACTCTTTGACCAACACTGTCGGTCTTGTAGTTGCTCAGACAGTATCCCCTTTCTCCACCTACTCACTTGGTCCATAAGGAAGCCATAGATAAACTCTGGATCTCCTTTCTTTCAAACCTTTTTTTACAAGATTTTTTTTTAAACTTTCATTAATTATTCAGTTTTGTTTTTGAGTAAAGTTCATGACAGGCATACTCTGATTTTCTTCTTTTTATATAAAACATAGTATTATTTGATATGCTCAATAACTAAAATTAATGACCTAAAACTGACCCTGTTATCCTTCAAAATGTTAAAGTAATTCAGCTTCTTACTAATTGAAATAAATGAGCACAGAGGTTTATACACCAATCACTGTCTTTTTAGTACCTGCAATACTTGAAGGCTTACGTGTTTGCTTTTTGATTTGTGCATATCTGCCATTGTGTGTTTTTCTAGCATGGCGTCAGCGGCGGCGCGAGGGCTCAGTCTCCCATGATGCACTTCTTCTCTTTGTTCTGCCTTGTGAGAGCAGTGTACGGCTTTGTCTGCCTCTCTCGTTGCTCTCGGCTCGTTGCCTTAGAGGCAAGGTCTCGCTCTCTTCCTTTCCCTCTGCTCCAGACCCCTCTGGCTCTTTCTTTTACTGTTTAATACCCATTGGGCACTGCTGTCCACTTGTTTC
This sequence comes from Labrus mixtus, assembly GCF_963584025.1. Lineage (NCBI taxonomy): Eukaryota > Metazoa > Chordata > Actinopteri > Labriformes > Labridae > Labrus > Labrus mixtus. Next base: position 13,913,482 of record NC_083616.1, on the reverse strand, counting down.
GCTCCTCTCTGTGTCGTTCGTTGTCTGTTACCGTCCTTCATATTTCACATCGTAACACTCCTTCACTTGCTCATTCTTCCTTTGCCCCTTGCCTCTGGTTTTTAAAATGTCCAACCACTCCTTGATAACGTTCATTTTGTTGTCGTTTAATTGTTTTTCTCTTTCTTTTTGTCAGATTCAGTTTCCCTCCTCTCTTAACCTCAACTTTACATCGGCCTTGCTGTTTTACTCAAATTCTTCTCTTCAGACCGACCTCACTTCAGTCTCTCTTCTTTGAACATACTTTTGTAAATTATCTGTCAAAAGCCATCAGTTTTTCCCACGTCTCCTTCCTTCTTCTTCCAGTACCTTATGTCATTGAAAAGTTGTCTCCTAAGTGCCTTGAATTTATTTGCGTGAGTCGTCTGAACTGTAAAACAATTTTGAACAATATTAAATTCCATCTAAAATTTTAATGGAAATAACAGAAAAATCTTCTTACCCTGAAAAAATTCCAGTCCCATTTGTTGTCCCCTGCTCTTTTGCTATTGCTGTTATTTCCACACACCTGCTGTGTCTGAGTGTGTCAGCCGGTTACGACCCGGGTCACCTTCAGCTGAAGAGCCTAAGCAGTTGATGTGAGGTTTAAATGTGCTGAAGATGACATGTTGACAGCTCAAATGAATCGCTTGTCACATGTCATTTTTTTCCCCTCCCCCCTTGTTAATTCCTCCATAAGAATGCATACAATAAACAAGAGGAATCTTGAGGACATACGGGGTTGAACATTGTCACGCAGTTATTTCTCGAATTCAACCCATTCAATTCAATTTTCCTTTTCTGTTATTTTTCCTTTCTTTGCCCTGAACATTGTGAATGGTCTCATTTCGCAGCGAATGTAGGAGGAAGAATAAGTCTTAGGAACTGAAAGGAGGGGAAAGTGTCACTTCTGAAAAGCTGTGAGGAACAGCTAGGCGGATCCTGGTGCAAATGTCAGTGAACTTATTGACTCCAGGGTTGAAGTTTAAACCCTCTCTCCCTTCTCTAGTCTCTTCTCTCTTTTTTTTTTTTTTTTACCTTCAAACTCTGCGTCTCCATCTTCGCCCGCCTCCTTCACCCTCTGCACTCATTGCTTTTAACGTTCATTGAATTCGGTGTCGGAATTCGGCGGTGTGTTTTTTGCTTTATCTACTCCAAACCTCTCAGCATCAAGGTCACGGCATTCTTTTAGTGTGTTTATAAATACATTTTTCTGTACCAATGCATCACCTGCAGAAAGTATGGTGTGTCTTCTGCACGTATCCCAGTGTTTAAACTGAAAGCACAGCAGGGCAAGTGGTGGCCAAGAAATGTAACAGGCAGCTCCACGGTGTCTCTATGGCTTCATATTTTCTGCACTTTAAGCTTGAAAAACTGCATATTGGCTATTCAGCTGATCTATACTCAATTCTATAGCCTCCCATACTTATGGAAAGACTAGTTTGAATCCTTTATGGCCTTTTTTTCCACGGGTGTGTTTTAGTTATGTACCTGCAGTAAAACATATTTAATTTTTTAAGCCTGGAAAGCTGACACTGAAAAGAGATGAACTGTTTTATGTGCCATTTTAGGGCTTTATGTGCTGTGAAATACGATGAGGGTTATGAAAGAGCAAAAAGGAAGAGAGAAAGGAGAGTGAGCGAGAGGCTCCTGGTTCGGAGCAGCCTTTGATGTCTTCGCTGCTTGGAGCTGAATGTGAAACTTACTGCAGGGTGGGTAGGCCTTGTTTCATGGTGGGAATATGAAGCTGGTTGCGCTGTCTAACAAATAAAATGTAAATAACACCCATTTGCACCCCTCCACAATGCATTAAATTGTGTGTGCACATGTTTTTTCTTCTGAAAGCATGACTGTGCATTTTGCTCCAAACGGCTTAGTGTCTGTCCCAGTTTTCTATAGGTTCCATTTCTTCCCATGAAATGTCACTCATTAGTTTGTGGTTCATGTTTAGATCAGATACTAGGACATATTGGGTGGCTTAGTAATTCACATTGTGTGTGTGTGTCTGCGTCTGCGTATGTTTGTCTGTGTGTGTGTGTGTGTGTGTGTGTGTGTGTGTGTGTGTGTGTGTGTGTGTGTGTGTGTGTGTGTGTGTGTGTGTGTGTGTGTGTGTGTGTGTGTGTGTGTGTGTGTGTGTGTCTGTCTGTCTGTCTGTCTGTCTGTCTGTCTGTCTGTCTGTCTGTCTGTCTGTCTGTGTGTGTGTGTGTGTGTGTGTGTGTGTGTGTGTGTGTGTGTGTGTGTGTGTGTGTGTGTGTGTGTGTGTGTGTGTGTGTGTGTGTGTGTGTGTGTGTGTGTGTGTGTGTGTGTGTGTGTGCGTGCGTGCGTGCGTGCGTGCGTGCGTGCGTGCGTGCGTGCGTGCGCGCGTGTCCGTGCGTGTCACACTGTCTCGTATATTCTGCTTTCTTATTAGATGGCTTCACACTCAACGATTCCTCCGGACTCCTCTGACATAGGCTTTCATGCATGGCCTGCCCGCCTCTCTTTCTCTCTCCCTCACCCTCAACCTCTCCTTCGCACACACTCTCTCGTTCTCTCAGCCTCAAACATTTTAAAACCTTTTAGTTGTGTCATGACATCTTTTAACTTCCCTAAATCACCAACACCAGCAGCCATCTAACATGTGCAGTGCACCCCCATCCTCCGATACTCACTCCTCAACTCCCATCTTTTCTTTATCCCCTGCTATACCTCCATCCCCTCCCTTCCTCCCCCCAGTGTCCTGTCCACCCTGCTAACCCACCCCCCGCTCTTCTTCCTCTCCTCCCTCCTGTTTCTGTTTGTGGCTTTGCTAGGTGTGGTGGTTAGCTTATTTGGTCAGATTTCTCTTTGATGAAAACACTAGGGGGCACTGCCTGTCCTTTGTTACCCCATCTCTTTCCCTTAGTAGTCTGCCATGCAAGTTTATTTTTGTGTTTGTGTGTGTGTGTGTGAGAGTGTGTTGCTTCAGTGCGTCCGTGCATGTTTTTGTATTTTGTTAAAAAGCAGTCCCTCGTCTGTAACGGATGAGACAGATCTGCATTCAGACAGACAGGAAGGCAGGCAGGCAGCAGGTCTCTGGTGGTCAGTGCTGTGAACTCGTCCACCCCCCTACCCACCCCCCTCACTCACACACACGCTCCCACCCCCCTGTTTCTGTTTGCTGAACCCAGGGGTGTAGGTTAATGAAAAGGGCTTGGACCACCAAGAGGAGCGACAGTCATCTCCCAGACACCTCTGCTCACCTTCAGGCCTCTGAGACCCTCTCTCCATGACAGGCCCCCCTCTCGCTTCTCTTTCCCCATGTCAGCCGTCCTTCCCCTGGGTCGCACTATGTCGTCTGGCTGCCCGGTGGCCGCCAAACGCAGCTCACTCGGTGTGGTACGAAACAAAGGTAGTCAAAGTCTCAAGAGAGAGTAAGGCTTTTGTCAAGTTTTTTTTCTGTGTGAGGAAAAAGACAATACATCAGAAAGACAGCACTCTTGTCCAAAAGGCTCAGGAATTAGTCATTGGGAGCATTCGGGGTGGGTCAAGAAAGAGTCAGGGTCATGTTAGAGAGACGTAGCAGATCTTTGATTCCCCCTGCTTGTCGGGAGCTTCTCGCAATGCTCCACTTCTGTACATACTATCTATGCAAAGAATCCATACCATAAACTGAGTGACCACGCTCCTTTCTCTACATAACTTCAGTCCACTCATGAATGTGATTGTTTTTGATGGAAGCTCTGAATTATTGATTTGTTTGGGGGATTTTTTTCTCTTTTTGTGGTAAGCAGACAGCTGATGAGGGGTGTTTGATAGTGCTAATTGGCAGCTCCCGTCCATGCAGCGTGTGGTTGGTGGTGGTGGTGGGCTGGGGCTGGGCGAAGTGAAGCGCTGCTATTGTTTAGAGGTGTCAAACCCAACACAGAACAAAGAGGACGGGAGAAATGTGCTGCGCTCGCCTATCAGTGTGCCGAAAACAGCTGAAGTACACACACACACACACACACACACACACTTATATGAATATATATTATATGTGTTAGAATGCACATGCATACATTCATCCACACACACAACAGAACATTACCTGGAGAAATATACACGTGCATTCACTCACACTGACACACCTCATGACGCGCACACATGCGCGGTTTCTAAAAAAAAGAAAGAAAGAAAAAACAGCCTGAATATGACAAGATAATCACCACATTCAAACTTACCTTCAGCTCCGGGTAAATGCCTCTCTCTGAGATAAACTAATAAATATACTGTTTTCTTTTCAAATGTTCTCCACTGAAGGCCCTTATTAGCATATGCTGACAAAGACCTGACAGAGGTGTTATAGTTAAAAAGGTAATTTGACTACAAGTAGGAGTTTGGGTGGAGAAAAGGGTCAGCGTGCTCTCCCCCAACCGCCCCCATCCGCATCTCGCTTTAATGGTTTATTCACGCTTTTTTTTTTTTTTTAAGACTTTTTGCATGATTGACTGACAAGGTCTTTTTCCGAAATAGCATCTTCGGTAATGAGAAATAATTGACTCCCTAATCAAAAAAAGGGTTCATGGAATCCACAAACCCAACTGTAATCTTCTGTGGCATTTCCAGCAGAATTGACAGTCCTCATAGCTTCAGGCTCTATACCACTTTGATTTAATTGCTTTTTTTACAAGATTAATAATATACTTTATACTGGGATGTGTGTGTGTGTGTGTGTGTGTGCACGCGTGTGTGTGTTTGTGTGTGTGTGTGTGTGTGTGTGTGTGTGTGTGTGTGTGTGTGTGAGTGTGTGTGTGTGTGTGTACTCCCTACATGTGCGTGTGTGTGTGTGTGTTTGTGTGTTCTTCACTCTTCTCTCAGGCTTTGTTTTTAATCAATAATATCACTTGAAAAGCACTCAACTAGTGTACTTATTTTTGTAGGTTTTATATTTAATTCATTAAAGGGATTGTTGCTGTGATTACATCATGTCCTTTCACATATACTGCTGTGTTTGTTGAGCAGTTTATTTTAATACACAACAATATAAAAAGTATTGCAGAAGAATGACATTAGAATAGCAAGAGCACATTTATTTGAAAATAAATTGTTTTTATGTTGAAATTCAAAATAAAGCATCGGAAATAAACCACATAATGAAACACTTTCTAATCAAGATTATAGTAATATAAATGATAAATGAAGATCATTAATTATAGTGTAACTTTATCACTTTTATTGCTCTTCAACTAAAATAGAACCCACAGTTGAGGCTTTTTATTTTTGTTTTGTTTTTAACTTCAGCAATCTATGTCATTTGAATATGTATGAAAAGCTAGAGGGGAAAATGTTTTTGCTATAACTTGTGGTCTAACGAAACATCCTGATATAATTCAGGTGCTTACATTTTTTTTATCTTTACTCCACCTGTTTAATCAGTTAATTGAATTACTTTGTATTAATTTTCATATGGCACATTACTATTATTTCTAATCTTTTAGTCTTTTGTCTCAAACAATTTGGGCTTAAAATAATAATTTCAGTGAGTTTGCCTGAAGAGGTGCAAAGTTTTTAGATGATGGGGCAAATTAACATGTAGCATCCTCCCGCCTGTCCAATTTGTAAAATGGCCCAAACCACTTCTCCCCTTTTCTTTCTTTTCTGACTCATTCTCTCTCTCTGGTTTAAAAAAACAGTTTTAAATCATGGCTAGTGGCAATAAGAAGTTAATTTCAGATTTTTATATTTCCGTTAATTTCATTTGGCCTTCTGTAGTTTCCCTCTCTAACTCTTCTTCATTTGAGTACAGGGGAATCTCAAGGCCTGGTTGTTCTTTTTCCTTTGCTTTTATTTCTTTTCTCTCTTCTTCCCTGTTGCCCCACAGCCAGTAGATGAGCAAATACGAAGGAGTAGAGGATGATAACTAGAACTCTATCTTTGTAGCTTTCATTAACACAGACTTAAACCTCTCCTCCCCTTCCTTTTTGCCCGTAACTTTGTTCTTTTTTTCTGTTTGACCATGCGCGACTCTACACTCAGAGATAGGTCGAGTGGCCCTGGAAGTTTAAACAAAACACCTCCCCTGAGAACCTCACTCCTACAGCCCTGGGACAGACACACACACACACACACACACACACACACACACACCAAAAACGCTCACACACACGTACGCCTGATTTGCCAGTAACGCACAGAGCAGCATGTCCCCATATTTGTTGATTTTCTATCATTTTCCTTTCTTCCTCCTCCCCAATTCACAGCTAATGTAAAAAAACAAAAAACACTCCATTGGGATATTTGGGATATTTCCGCCATTTGCACGCGCCACCTTTTCAAAACACTTACAGTTTAGCTGGACATGATGTGTTGATTTGTGAAACTCTGAAGTGAATTTGTAAAGAGCAGCGGAGTAAAAAAAAAGAAAGGGGAATTTTATAATGGCAACAAGAAAAGGAAAAAGTCATGCAATTATATATCAGTACGTCTACTTAAACCTCCTCACAACAAATTTAGAAGAAGTGAGTGAAAATTTCACATCATAGCATTTTCTCACTGCACCCCAATTTAGAAATGTTGGCTGGGATACCAACTGTGGGCTCAGTTAGTACAAGGAATCTGTGTTTATCATCCCCTAAGGCTGTGTGTGTGTGTGTGTGTGTGTGTGTGTGTGTGTGTGTGTGTGTGTGTGTGTGTGTGTGTGTGTGTGTGTGTGTGTGTGTGTGTGTGTGTGTGTGTGTGTGTGTGTTGTGTGTGTCTCTGTGTGTGTGTGTGTGTGTGTGTGTGTGAGTCTCAGAAATGGACAGCAGTACCCGATGGATATTTAACACATTAGCTTTGGCAGAGCTGAGAGTGGTGTGAAAACACACTGATTTCCTAAGTGGCAATCATATCAGCCTCGCCGTCAGAGAGGCAGCAGAGAGCAAACATCTGTGTGCGTGTATGATTGTGTGTGTGTGTGTGTGTGTGTGTGCGTGTGCGTGTGCGTGTGCGTGCCTGCACCCTGATACATACATGCAACTGTTTGCACTTATTTGTAAGACATTAATTTAAGTATAGTTTTTAATTTATTCCGTAAACTTATTTTTGTGTGCTTTTGCCTTACTATGATTAAATTAACCTTGTTAGCCTTTTTAGAAAGATTGGCCTTTTGAGATTAATATAATTTATTTGATAGACTCAGTTTTATTTGTTTTACATTATCCTGTCATCTTTATTTCTTTCAGCTATATTTATTTTAACTAACTCTCGTCTTATTCTTTGACAGGCCCTCTTTCCACATGTCTCCTTGTCTTAATCTAGTTTTTTATCCTCTCGCAGCCCCGGGTTACTGCTTATGCCCGCTCTGTGTGTGTGTGTGTGTGTGTGTGTGTGTGTGTGTGTTTCTCTCCCCGTCCGCCTGTAGTAAGCCGTCTCCTCCCTCTCAGGTTCAGGGAGCCCTCGGTTTTCCTCGATGTCAGTCTCACCCTGAGTTACGGCACAAAGGTCTCAGTCTCCTCCTCCAGCCACCCTTGTTAGGCCCTCTCGTTTACTCCCTGCCTCCGTCAATCCCACTCTCCCTCATGCGATCCATCCTCGTCTCAAGCTGAGAGTCACCCATCCGAAACTGTGTTAAAACAGGGTGATCCCCCAGTGTGCACTTAAAGGCTGTCCCTTTAACCTGCTCTGAAATACTTACGGCTATTATTGTAGCTTATAAATCATTAAGAAAGTTTAATTATACGAAAATTTCATGGTGGAAATGTGCAAGCTGACACATGGGAAGGGGAATTTAATGGGCTAGCAAGTCCCAGCACCGTGAGGGAAAATATTGAGGTTAGGTTTCTATTTTACAGCATTGCCGGAGGGTTGGGAGACAGGGTAGGAAGACAAGAAAGAAGCACTTTGAGAGTGAGAGAGAGGAAGAGAACAAGCCAGTGGAGAACATGAGGCCTTTACACTTTATCCAACACGCACAAGTAACTTTCTCCTTTCACTCTGTAGACCAAAGCTGTTAATATGGCCTGTTGATTTGGGAATGATGAAGACGTTGCCCACTGTAGCTTGTGCTGGTTTTCTTAACTAAGATTTATTCTAATTAACACAAGACTTTAATTAGTCACCACGCCGTAATTTCACTTCGTTAAGGAATTTCGCCTAATTAGAAATAACCATTTGGAGAATTTCTGTAATTGCTGTTGCTAAACAATATATGAACATCCCTTAACTACTACCGTTAAAAAACTTATTCCAGTGTCCATTAATTGTGTCAATATCATTTCAATGTTAACATTAAGGGGGTATTGTTCATTAAGCTTGAGCAACGATTGGCACTCTTTTTCAGGTTGTCAGAAATGTAAATTGATCAAACTGTTGGGAGTTGATATCGTTAACACTTGCCACTGTGCAGATGTTAATTAGAAATTAATTGAATTCTGTTTTTATAACTATGAAATGCTGCAATACATTTGAGCATCTGCTTGGTTCATTAGATATGAACAATATGAATGCAATTCCATATAAATAAAAGACATGTCATACAAGGCAAAAGCAACAGAAATGAGTGTGTTTCTGGGACTCTGAAATTCTGAATTTATAAAAGAAAACATTGAGGTTAAAATTACTTCTAATTTTGTGGGCAGTTTTTAAGAGACATTATTTTAAAAGAATAATACCGATAACTACCATCTAGACACCATTAAAGAACGCACACTCAACTTTTAGAAACTAAATGCATTTTTTAAGTTAACAGCATTTTCTTTGCACCAGGCATCTATTGTTCATGTGGACTCCCTTACCAACAACCCTGCTGGTCCCTCCTGCCTTCCCTCCCTCAATTCCTTCCTCCCTGCTCTCTCCCTCCTCCGTCCTCCCTTCCCCTTCTTCCTCTTGTTTTCCATGCGGGCACAAGCAGGGCACCGCGCCTGCAGCCGGCAGGTTTCCTGGCACGCCGCTCCTCATCCTCTGCCTTTTGTTTCCACAAGTGGACAACCATTCTCCACTTGTGCTGTGTCAGTAAATATTTATTGGCCTTCCTTTTCCTCACCACCCTTTACTTACGCTGGTGTATATTTGTGTGTGTGTGTGTGTGTGTGTGTGTGTGTGTGTGTGTGTGTGTGTGTGAGTGTGTGAGTGTGTGTGTGTGTGTGTGTGTGTGTGGTTTACATGTTTATACACAAATAACTCTCCCTCACATGTACTGAAACACACATCACCCCCCACTGTCCGTTGCTGTCACTCTAACAATTCAGAAATGCCCCTCCATCATGCATGTGGGCAAACAGCCGTGAGAGGAAAGAGGAAATAGGAGAGGAAGTTATTGCAGTTTTCTCCTGCTCTTGTCTTTCCCTCTCTAACACCCTCACCATGAACAGAGTTCATGCACTACATAGTCAGAGGGGAAAAATCCCTGCAACCAAATGCATGACTCACAACTCTGAGAGGCAAACACACAAACTCTTACTCCCTCGGGCCCTGTGGCCTCGTGCTAGAGTGGGCTTCCTTCCTGCGGTTAATACAAAGGAAGCTGGGGACCGACAGGGGACCTAGGACTGCCGCTTCAAAGCCACAGGAAGCGCTGGTGTTGTCTCTTCCTGTAGAGGGTGTCAGAGCATGGGGGGCCAGCTGCCTGTGTTTTCACAGCCAGGGATGAACAGGGAAAAGTGTGTTCTGTATGTGTGTGTGTATATGTCACAGACAGGTCAGGTAGAGTCAATGAACACGCTGCAACTTCCACTCCCACCCAACTATGACCTGAGATCAAATGCCGACAACACACAGTTCTGAACAGATTGGAATACGAGAGATAGCGCATGAACATCATCCATGTGCTGACTGATGAACCACCGGTGTTTAAAAGCAAATCCAACAGAGGATCATCATCTTAACCACTGTTTGTCCAAAAGTCTATTGTCTTAAATGCATCAGTCAGCCTTTATGTTTGTTTTCCAGCCCTTGCCACTGTCTTTGCAGAGTCTACACATGCTTGCAATGTGTACACGTCTGTGTGTGTTTGTGTCTGTGCTCCTATTCCAATGTTGGCGTGTAGGGATTTCTGGGGGTGTATGTGTCAGTGTGTCTGCGCCATGTGTTTCCCAACCTTTCGGCGTGCACCCGCATACATGTTTGTTTGTTTTTCCTGTGTTCGTCCTGGCTTCTCTGATGCTCTCCTCTTACTCTCTGGCAGCAACAGGACAGTTAATCAATCAAATATTTAAGCAGTGCTTCATTGCTCAGTGGGTAGTCCTAGATTATCTGCGGCTGTTGGCAGTGCATGGAGCAGCCACATTATAAGCCTCATCTCTGACTGGCATCGTCACGGGGCGCTCCTTGCTCTCTCTCTCTCTCTCGCGCTCTCTCTCTCTCTCTCTCTCTCCCCTCCCTTCCCTTGGCCTCTGCTCAGTCTTTGCCCACTCCCACTAACACTCCACATTTTGTCATCTTTTTCACTCATTTTCTGTCATTCTCTCGCTGTCCCTTGTTTTCCTTCTTGTTTTGCTGCACTCTATTCCCACTCTCTCTCTTTGTATAATTGTGGCTTTTCACATTGACTATCTGACAGTGAGCAATGCCCCTTAAAGAGCTCTCATCTTTCTGTCTTTGCCTGTTTCTCTCTTTTCTCCTGCTCTGCATTCTTTCTGGGGATAAGTCTGCCTGTCTCCCCACGGGGATCTCCATTGTGGATTACCATTCAGTTTTCGCCCAATTATCTAGTGGCTTTCGCTGCCTTTGACACATAATTATCAAAGGCCTAAATAATTGTCTTTATTATTGCCGGTGTTTAGATGTAGCGTGAGCAGAGCAGTCGCGAGCAAAGGAGCGTCACGGGGAGAGGAGAGAAATGAAGTATTTATCTCGAGCAGAGATTAGCTTAGCATGCTGTTAAATGATGTCTTGTCGCTTATTTCAACTCCTAGTCCAGATAAATAAACATGATTAATATGCCCCCCTTCCCTTCTTTGTAGCCACACAAACACACACACACGGACTCCCATACACACACCCATTACATATCACATTCTACGTCAGTGGTGAAATAAGATTATACTCAACAGAAAGTACAGCAATTAGCTGGCTTTGTAGCAGGATACAGCTTAAAGCGCTAAACACTGTACTTTGCCGAGGGCCATATGAGAGGTCAGGTACAAGATACAGGGGTTAAAGAACAGTCTCTCTGTGTATGTGTGTGTCACTGTATTTGTGTGTGTGTGTGTGTGTGTGTGTGTGTTTGTGTGGCTCCGATGTGTGGTGCTCGGCTATTTGATAGAGCTTGTGAAAAGCTGGAATTAGTCGAATTGTGCCAACCAGGGTGTCAGAAATCTGTGATGTTTGTGGATCTCTATAGCAACCAGGCCCTCTGCTGAGGAATCAAAAGAGCAATGGTTTGTGAGGAGGAGAAAGAGAGGGGGAAAGAGGTTGAAGGATTGCATAGTTCATCCAGAGTTTGAATATATGTGGGGGTGAACTCAAGTTTGCGTCATCAGATGTGACTCAGCTTCAGAGGAATTTAAACGTAATGTGTAGATGGAGTGAAAAGAAATCCAACTCACAAAATCCTTGAAAATTGTGTTTCCATAGCACACTTGTTTCTGATGCAAAGTAAACAGAATTATATTAATGAGCCGGTAAAGATGCAGAAGAGGAATGGGGATGATTTACATTTCATCAATGTACCCTAGAAAGTACATTAAGGAGGCTGTCCTTCAAACTCTTGTAGTGATATGAATTATTAGCCTTTAAGGTTGATTGATTCCTATTTTTAGAGTTTAGACTTTAGATCGTGAAGTAAACTTGCTCCAGAGACGCTGCTCTGAAACTGACTTCAAGGTCTGATCTCCATGTGAGCTGGGGAAAAAATACATTTATCACTTAGGATCAGTAAAGTTTGTCCGTCTCTCCTCCTCCGTCTTGCTCTTTGTCCTTAGTCCTTCTTAGTGCTCCAAGAATACTTTTGTTATCCATTCAACCTCCTCGAATTAACTTCTACATTACTCTGTCTTAAAATGTTTTATACTCAAGCCCCCTAATGTCTAACCCCCAAACCAAAGTTCAATCCACATATCCAGCTGCTATAGCATAGATGGAAAGGCCAGCAGAGAGGCGGCAAATGTCTCAACATCTGCGTGTTGGTTTTAGTGCAACAAGTATTTCCACATGTTTTTCTTTCTTTTTCCCTGTCTGATACAAGACCTATCACAACAGCTGGCCTGTTTCCTTGTTAAAGCTGCAGTCTGCGGTTACACACTGGATTAGCACGTCTAACTTTCTAGATAAAGATGGCTAACGCTGACGCACAAACATAGATGTGTACAACATGATGGGCCATGTGAGAATACGTCTCAGCCCTCTTGGGAACATGTGGCTTTATGGTTCTAGCTGGTTTGTAAGCTAACCTTGAGTCTCTTCCACCTAACAGAAGACACAGACACACTTAGATTTATCTTTCAACATGCAGCTAACCACAGTTATCATTGTGGCTTGTAAAACATGGGACCCAGTGGTGTCAGAATCATTGCGGTTACGGGCCAAACTGCACAGCCACTCCCTCCTGGAGTCATTTTTTGTCAACCTTTTCCCCCAACTGTTACCACAGCAAACCACATGTCTGCTTGCATAGCTGCAATGAGAGCTGTGAGAGAAAATGATTGATATAGCCAGACTTGAAAGATGAGTTCTATGGTCTTTAATCTGCAGCTGAAGCATCATCAGAAAAACAGACTTTGTTTGGTGGAAGGTCCTGATTATTTTATCTATTTCTTTGAATAGCAAATCGAGAGAAACTTTGACACAATGTTGGATAGAGAGGCGAAGAGAGAAAGAAGTTTGAATAGAATTTCAAACCAAAAAAATATTTACTAAGATACAATTAGTCTTTACAGGTGCCCTATCTAAAGAATTCCAATTGCAACTTTAAGATCGAAAGACCTCATAATACATGTTAATTAAAAATCTCCATTCATCTGTCTGCTTGATGAGATGTCAGTTTCTGCAAGATTAACCATGCACTGTCTAAGTTATTACTGTAGATTAGATAGATTAGGTAGATGTCAATTCAGAACCATCTAAAACCCAACTTCACCTCATCTCTACCATCTGTGTCTTTTTCTTTAAACATACTGTACATACTGTTTCCTCGTCTTGGGACTGTCAGTCATTCATGGATACTACCCCTTACTGTAATTGTCCAGTGCTCTTCTATCTGTTCTGATTCATACACTTCCTCTGGTTATCTTCACAAATATTCTTATTCTATTTCTTGTTCCATCTCTCTGAATATATTTAATATATTTTCTTAACTTTAAAGCATTTTATATTGGCAAACATAGTTAACTTCCACCATTTTTCAAATATATTATAGAATATACAGTTACAGTTTGAATACTATGGTGAACCAAACCATGAAGTACTTGTTCCATCTGAAAGAAAAATGTTGGGCCCAGGAGGGACAAACAATATGACCAAGTAGAGACCTATTTATCCTCTCAAAAGTGGAAAAATCTAAAGCTTCTGCCCAGACTTATATTTGACTGGTTTGAAGCCATGCACTTAGATTTTTCCATGGGCAGTCGAACATTGCCTCCTGCTTCCTGGCCTCTATAGCTGGTATACTCCGTAACTAGCCAGTTTGGCTAGCGCCAGAAAACAGGACCTTGACTGACACTTCCAGTTTTTAAAGGTTGACTTTGCTACTCCCACGTACCGAGTTCTGCCAGAGAAAAGCTTTTCAACCAACCATGGAAGAGGGTGGAGAACATAGAAGGAGTGTGTATCTGACCTTGTGTTGGTATGTAATTGTGAGATTTTGTGTGAACACACGTGCTGTTTCCATCTTTGATGTCTATTGTATAACAGTTGCAGACTTTAACCATTTTTCTTACCTTCCCTCTTAGTCTGCTCTATCCCCCACTATGGTGAAGACTCCACAGTGGAAGCCTTATCAGCTGTATGATATATGAGTCCTTAGGGTCTTAATAGGTTCCATTTATCTCTATATACTCACACTTTAATTTGGCTGGGCACGGGAGGATGTATTCAAATGCCCACCTTCATTTTGATGTACAGCCAGCCAGTCTGCGCCGGTGCTGGCGGTAGATGACCGGTGTCACTTATCTAAGCGGGGTAATTGCTTAGTTTTAGTCTCAGTGTCAGACTTTGATTCATGATGTTGTGGAACCTTTATACCCTCTATACCTGATCAAACCACAGCTTGTACTCAAGCCTTAACCCTTTTCTATTGTATTCCAACTATGCTTTTAAAAGCCCATATTTATTCAATAAATACAAGCAAGCACAAGCTAGACCATTATTTGCCATTACCTGTAAATTGTAGTTGGTCAGGTAACAACCAATAAAAGTGAGTTTCTGCACTGCTTGAATTCATCCTTAGTTCACAAGTCTTTTTTCCAAGCCCTACTGAATGTATACTGTAAGTGATTGTCAACCTATTGTTGCAAGTCCTGTTCTCTTTTCTTCCTGTTTTATCTTAAAGCAAGGCAGAGTGAAACAGCTCGTTCCCAAGGCCTGGCTTCAGTACTCCTTGGGGTGGGACTAGCAGTGTGGGAAGTCTATTGTAGTGCAGTAACAAGTTCTTTGTGTGACATTTTCCTTGGCGTTGACATTCAGAGGGGAATAGGAAGACGAGTCCGTGGACACCACATCCTCTGTGTCAAGTGAAGGGAAAGGGTATTAAGAATGGGGGCCGAGGTATCTGAACGTGCACAGGGAAGGGCATTTGCACAGAACGTGACAAGGACACGCTATGGTGGAGGAGCTCTTTCATATTTCACTTTCTACATTATGCTGTACACCAGGTCGAATCTGCGTCCGCTGGTTACAAATCTGTCCACTGGGCCACTGCTATCATTGTCAGGGGAACATGCTGACAGTGTGTGTTTGACAGGGAATACCATTTTCGTAGGGTACTACATACAATTGATATTTATTAAAACAAGTTAACACTTGTTTATCTAATTAAAACAATACATTTATTTTCTTAACATGAATTCAAACCTCGCACAGCATCATGTCTCTTTTCAATTCAAAGTTGTATGAAATGAGCAGTTTGTTTCTCAAAAGTGAGTGATTCCATGCAGCCTTGGTGACTAACATTTGATTTGTTTTCTTTGGCAGATGAATCAGAGGGAAATGCAGGTGAAGAACAGAGTGTGCGCTGTGGCTCTGACCGACTCGGCTCACAACATCTGGCTACAGGACACCAGCAAAGGGACACTAGACTGGATGCAGCAGGTGAGATAACCAAATAAAAATGAATTAACTTTTATACAATTTCATACACTTTATTAATGCCAAGGGAAATGACAACTTTTCACTCTGTTTTTGTGAGACATGCAAACACATAACAACCCGAAAGCACAAACAGAACCCAAAAGACATACATTAATAGAGAGATGTCAGAGAGAAGGCAAAGGGAGACGGGCAAACTGTACAAGGGTCCATTCCATTTCATCTTGACATGTAAATTCCCCAGCTATGAGCGAAGGTATCCCGGCTTTCGCCTTACTCTATATTTATACCTTCAGAACCCTGTTGACCTACACAGGTACCCTGGACTAGCAGCTAGACTTAACACTCACAGAGAACCATTGTTTGCGTGTTTGCCCTCTGTGTCTTTTTTTTTAAACAAGCCCCGACTACTCTTCCTGGGTGCATGTCAAGGAATAACTAAGACAGTTAGACCTCCATGGTATGCATGTGTGCATGCATGCTGGTGTTTGTGTGTGCTTGTGGGTAAGCATGTGAGATAGAATGCTCGTGCACATGTGCATTTGTGTTAGCTTCATTTTAGCACTTGCCCTTTCTGGTGTGACCTCTGAGCCATACGCAGCACCTGGGCTCACTCAGTATGCACATACAGATGAGGACCATCCAAGACCTGAGCCAGAGATGCAAATATCATACATACACACGCACACACACACACACACACACACACACACACACACACACACACACACACACACACACACACACACACACACACACACACACACACACCATACCTTTTTTTGTATTACATCCTCTTTTATATCCCCTTGCCTTTTGTTTTGCTATTTCTGTCATCTCCCATTTTGTCTGTGTGTTTGGTTTGTGTGCTGAAATATGTTGTCTTGAAGTATGTATGTAAGTTTGTGTTGTGGGGATTCAAGGTTGCACTGGCCCCCTTCTCCTTGTCTGGCATTTCCTATTTTTTGATTCATCTAAGGGACACATCATAATTGGAATGCTAAGTGATTTTCTATTTGTGATGATTACCCAGAACAATAAATCTGAAATAACCTTCTTTGTCCGGTTGGAGGAAAGGGACGGGCAAGGATACACTCTCTCGTACTCATTAACCCATGGTCCCTTTTTGGCTGAAATAAGAGAAGAGCTTGTGTAGTTTTAATAGAATGTATCTAGAGGACAGCAGTTGCACAGCCTGCGATATAAAAAAAACTTGTGTTCATTTATATAAAAGATAAATATTTGAAATTCTCTAGATTTCTTTCTTTTTTCAAACCTTATACCTTGATTAGAATTGTATCCTTACCAACCCAGGATTTCTCTCAGTATTCTACTACAGTACTCATAACATGTTGCAAGTTTATAGTTATCCCGGGGATAACTGATATCTTTACAACATTGGAACAGTTCAATTTAATCTTAATTTTACAGCAACAAAAGGCCTTCATCTTTTGAAATGTGAAACATTTGGATTTAATTATTGGAATAACAGATGTCAATGACTTTATTTTTTGCCAACTCCATGATGGATAGAAATGGTATTCATGACAACAAAAAAGTGTCTTGTCTTTGTCTGCCATTGTGGTTGCAGAGATACTGTATATACTGTGGATCTGTGAGAAGTATCGTGTTATCCATTGGGGGGGTGTTCAAATAATACCCTATACTCAACTAGCTCATATTCAAATTCAGTATTTCATCACATCACCCGGGGATGGCAGTGCTAGTTAACAAGCCCCGGGTCAGAAAGAGGATTGAGGTAAATCCAAAATCTAATTTGTCCCAGCCATTTACATTAAAAAACCAATGCTGTCTATGTCTTTGTTTTCCCACCAAAAGGTCAGAGTCCCTTTGTGTTCCTCCCAATATGCTAATCCCATGACTCTGAGCTGATCTGGGGGTCTGTACTGTTGGCTCAGTTTCCCGATGTTTGGCTTTGAGTGATCACACAGCAGAAGCGTATAATTCTCCTTTACAAAGGACTTCTTCATCAACAATCCATACAAAGCTGGATCTTGTGAAAACATGAACAACACTTGCAATGCACATAAAGTTATGGTTTTACACAACAAGAAGAAACCGCATATCACAGGGGGGGAGCGAGCTGTGAACCTGAATAATGTCCTGGGTGGTTCATAGATATGGGTGACGTATGAGCATGTCTATGCAATGCTGGCACACCCCCAGCTGTGCACCGCTCTGTTCTCCTCGGACAGAGTTAATTCCCTCCCTCCAGGGTTCGAGGGGTCACAGGATAGTGGGATGGAGCGATGAGAAGAGGAGAGTAAAAGAGAAGAGATGGGATTTGGAGATCAGTGCCTGCTGGGCCAGGTTATTTGGAGCAAATGGGTCAGAGGAGGGGCATCTGACGTCACTGCCAGGTGACAAAACACTGAGAAAAGGTGAGAGAGCAGAAAAAAATGAGGTATTAAGAAGAGGCAAGAGATAGAAAATATCCATTCATTGACTGGAACTGAAGGAGAAATAAGCAAAGAAATAAAGTATGGGAAATGTTCAATTATTTAAATCCCGTTGACTGGTGCAGAGAAAGCCCGCGGTAGAGCAGTGGAAAAGCAAAACAAAAAGACAGGTAGGATATGAATGGAGTGAATATAGATGGAGAAGAGGAGAAGAAGAGATGTAGGTGGAGAAAGATGAGTTGTATATTGAGGAGAAGTGAGTGAGGGAGAGAAATGCGAATGATGGTGTACAGCTGGCAGCCTGTCACAGTCTCCAAGGTGTCTCCTGTCACTGTGCTGGCCTGCTGTCACACTCTAGTGGCCTGCCCAGAGCACACACACACACACACACACACACACACACACACACACACACACACACACACACACACACAGTCATAAAGAGTACACTATGGTCATGAATAAACCATCCTAATCCATAGAGATTATACAGCCACTGGAGGAGGTGGGAGAGAGACAGACACACTGAGAGTGAGCAGAAAGTGATACTCAGGACTACTTTCTGAGAAGTTAGGCTGCAGGCTGTCATGTATGTTATGGTTTAGGAGACTTTGTACACTTAGCGTAGAGTTTCTGTCATTGGGCTCAATCCAGGGTGCTCTCAGAAAGAGGTGGTAGAAATGGGGTTTTACAATTAAATGGAGGCAATTGTATATGATTATTTACACTCTACATATATATTTTGTGTGCTATTTGTATTCAGATCTACATGGAATAACCTATGTGTCCTTTAAAATCAACATGGAATCTTAAAGGTATTTTATTATTCCATCAACTTATTTAGGAAGTTGTTTAATGCTCAGGTTTTGCATTGTGATAATAAATGTTCTTAGTTTGGGTCAAAATTGAATTTATATTGTGTTATTTACTATTAACAGCTGTTTTTTTTTGGGGGGGGGGGGTAGGGAGTATTCTTTCCTTTCTAAATGCAGTATGTGTGTATTCCTGTTGCACTCTCTGTCTAGTTGATATGGACACCAATGAGAGACCTATTTGGTCCCCATGAAGGCTCCATTAGATCACCCTGCCATCAGCTGAGTGCAGAGTTTTTGGTCCATTACCCTCTGAGTATGTGTGCATGTGTGTTTGTTGTGTTTGTGAAAGAAGCAGGCTGCCTTCCACTTTGACTTGCAGAGAGAAGCAGGTGCTGGATGACATGCAGACCCACAGAAACACATGCGACAAAGAAGGCTTAAAAGCATCGGCGCAGAGGGAAAGAGCTGACACCTGCTTGTCATTACACACTCGGACCAAACTATTAGCTCAACGGTTAGCTTTAGCATTAAGCAACAGCCTCTACTTGTTCTCACAACTTGCATGATTTTGAGGTATTTTTCAACTTTGTTCCTGTATGATGTTGAAGTTGGGATGTAAATGTAACAAAACACACTGTGCAAAAATGTGTCTAGTTTTGTGAGCACATAGTAACATGTGTGTATATCCAGCCTTAATCCAAACGCATACAGAGATAGACATGCACAGAGCAGCAGAGGTGGGGGAGAGTCAAATCTGTTTACATGTTTGTTTTTCAGTCTGCCTTTAGTTCAATGGTGCCATTGATCGGCAGACGAGCTGCTCGAAGTGATGATGCTATGCGTCAGAGGCAGCAGATCTGATGTGCCATCCTTTTGTCACATTGCTCTCCTCTAATCCCAGCCAGCAGGCCTCGCCTTTATGTGACTGCTGTTATGCCTGCGGTCTCCCACAGCACTGGGGCTGTGTGCTCTATATATGTGTGTGTGTGTGTGTGTGTGTGTGTGTGTGTTTGCGTGCATTTATGCAAGCGTTTGTGTGCACGCAGCACATGTGTGTTGTTGCCTTGACAAATCTATTCAAACCCCGGCCTCCCTGCCTCCGTTGGTGGTGCTGGTGGAGGTAAGGGGGAGGGAGGAGGGTCCTTTGAAAGACTCCCCTCCTTCCAGCCGACTCTAACCCACTGCTCCACAGCCCAGCTGACATCTTCCTTGAGACAGACTGAATGAATTAAAGGCGATACAATGAGACACTTGATGTAGCAGTCAAGGAGCCCCACTGCTCCTGTGCCGCTCCGCACCGCTCTGCCCTCCAGCCCAGGCTCAGAGGAAAGCACATATAGGGCAAAGCAGAGGATCTAAAAATACACAATATGCCAGTGTTTACTGGATGACTTGTCATCTTCCCCCAACACTAAAGCCCCAATCCTGCTCCTCCCCTCCAGTCCCTCATCTCTCTGCCGATTTGTCCATGACCTCTTTGGTTCCTCTTATACTATAACACTTTTCAAATGCAAGCCCTTTCGATTAACAGGAGTAAAGAAATTAAATACAGATCTTTTTTTTTAGATTATATAGGAATTAATCACACATATGAACCGAACATTATTTTTTACAGCAGGCTTCTTTTTGAACATTTCCCAATGGAATTATTGTTTGTAAAGAGAGTAATAATGTGCTACTTTTTATTAGTTGATTTGAGATTTGCATACATGGGCCAGATGCCTCATCTTGATCATCTCTTGCAATGAGTTTCTATATTTTTTAAAAGCTTAAAGTAAAATCACTAGGGACAGAGCAAGATGTGGACAATCAGACATTTTTTTTCATAGCTGCTTTAACTGTAGTTGGCTGTACAGTGACAGCAAGGAGCATTTCAATTCAGCTTCTTACATGTTGACTGTTGGTTGAATTAATGATTGCTTGATTCAACTTTTTTATCAGTCTTAATTTGACTCAGCAGCTCCATTTACAACATACAAATTAAAGTCAAGATTCAAAGAAACGTACAATATTCAGAGGCCTTCAACATACACTTGATCTGGGATAAAGTTCCATATTTAATTTACAAAAGAGTGTTTCAGTCTGACCTTGTGAAAGGGTGCAACTGTGCACCAAGGTTTGATAGTAATATGTCATATTTTCTGTTCACAGCGTGGCTAGTATCTGAGACAATAATAATGATAATAATAGTAGTAATAATAACTTTATTTATATAGCACCTTTAAAAACACAGGTTTACAAAGTGCTTTGGCATACAGCAAAATCATACAAAGATCATAGCAAAACAACATAAGCACCAGTAAAATAACCACATCAGCAAAAAAAAAAAAAAACACATACAACAAAATACCCAACAAACATATTTATCCCACCCATCAGAAGACCCACCATAACAACTATCATAAGATCATGAGAACCAAGGACACACAAGAACCCAACAAGAACCTAACAAGGCTGTCAGCAAGCCTTAACAAACGTTTTCTCCATAGGCTCACTCATGGTTCTGGTTGGCCTAAAATCTAAAAGCATATTTTTAATTGGTGGAACAATTTATATGTTAAAGTAACAAACAAACAAACAAACAAACAAACAAACACATGCACCATTGCAGCACTGTAGGACAATCAACATCACTGAAGTAAAAAAAAAAGTAGAAGACAGAGTTTGTACTTGCCCTATTTCAGTCATTTAAGAAAATAAATCTTTCTATTGTCTTTTTGCAGACCTCTTCAATGTGACAACAAATCTGTTTGTCTTTCTATGTGTACTGAGCAGTTCAGAATACTTCAATGTTTCATGGAGTGTGCTGGTTGTTTGGATGGGGATTTGTAAAAGTGGAATGTTGCCCTTTTTTTGCACTTTTGTGTAGTGTGAAATGTTTGTTTGTCTGTGTGTGTTTTAGAAATTTGAGTTTTTCATAGTATCCAGTCCCTCTTTTTTCCAGGGCCTCGGGAGTCAGGGTGGCTAAGGGCAAAAATGTGAAAGCACATGTGCATTTGTATTTTTGTGTCTGAAGGGTTCACAACGCTGCACATCTTCGTGGGAGACCCCCCGCAACGCAATCACTGACCCACACACACAAGCACACGCTCACACAAGCATGCACAACACTGTAATGACTGTCAGGGGCCCAGGGTGAAAGTAAACAAGGGCAGATAAGCGGTGATTCCGAAGGACGCCAGCTGCACATTCTAATCTCTTTACATTTTCTCTTTCTTCTATTGAACTTTTATCTTATCTTGGGGAACGTCTTCTCCTAGATTTCCCTGTGAACCTCCCTGTGTTCCTCTCTCCCTTTTCCCTTGTTTTTGTATGAACCTTACAAGCCACGACACACAGCTCCACATTGCATGGTCAAAAGGGAAGAACACACTTTGATATGTCGTCATTTGTAAACCAAGAGAATGAAATTGAAATCTTGGGTAAGTACACTATTTTGAAGTATCAAAGGGTTTAGTTAATCAACAGTAAACCAGCAATTTTGTAAATGAACACTCATGTTTGAAAGAACCCAGCAGGTACAAAGAGGGAGTGCCACACAGACAGGGAGAGAAAGACAGCACACAAAAAAAAACAGATGAAGAGGTCTCCTCTTCTTTCTGACAGTAGAGTTGTCAACCGCAGGGGGTTTGAGAGGACTAGGGGTGTTTGCAGGGGGTTATGGGTCAGCAAGCTGGGCAGACACCCTCCCCCAGGGCACCCACTGATCATGCATGGTAGAAGGCCTCAGACTCCACCACAAACAAACGCCAAGCTGTCTGAGCAACATGTCACACGGCTTTTAATTGCGTGTTCTTGTCTCTCTCTCTCACTCTCTCTCTCTCTCTCTCTCTCTCTCTCTCTCTCTTTCTCTCTCTCTCTCTCTCTCGCTCTCTCTCTCTCTCTCTCTCTCCCTCTCCCTCTCCCCCAGCCTTGCTCATCCTCACACACACCTCTTTTCTGCTTACTGACCTTTCCCCCCCCCTGTCCTCCACACCTGTCCCAATTTTCTTTGTCTCCCATGCCTTTTTATTCTTTCTTCCTTCTGCCTTCTGTGTACTTCTCTCTTTATTTCTTACTGTTATCTCTTTGGGTTTCTTATTATAATCAAAAACCTCAAGATAATATAAATACACTTTAGAATCAAAATCCCTGCCTTTTTTATATTTCACTCTGTGCGTGTGTATTCCTTTGTGTATGTGAAAACAATATTCAATCATAAATCACTGTGCTTAATAGATATACAATCCCAAGTGTTTTTTTGTTTCTCTGTATTATTTATTTTTCAGTCTGTGAGCACATAGTTATTTGTGTTTGTCAAAGTAATATTGAAGGCTAATGGTTGCCAGGTTTACATTTCCCGCAAAGAAATCCTCAACATGCCATAAGTAGTCCATATAGAAGTCGTTTAAAATGTCTTTAATGGAAGAACTAAATCTGCACTCAGAGTTTTTAACTGCTAACCTCTTTTTCTCTCTTCCTACAGCACTGTTGTAACTGGGTATCCAGTCCAGAGCCCCTGGACACACCGCTGGATCCCATGCTGACTGACTGCCCCCGAGTCTCTGCAGGTAGAAAACAAACTGTGTAGGAGGGCAATCCAGCACTATTTATAATGTTACAAAATATCTATTTCCAGCATATTATTACATGATTGTTCAAGGGATTTGACTTTTGAAAGAGCACTAAAAGTACTGACACACTAGCATGAGGTGCTGTGTACATATTATCTAGCGTTAGTGTTTAATTTTAGTTTGTAACTTTTTAAAACAAGCAGAAAATTCCAGAAGGGCACATTTGTGATGTCCTAATAATTAAAATACAAGGAGTAAACGTGATGTTTTTATTAGGCACTATATCTTTCCAGTAACAGCTAATGCAATATATCAAATTGAAACTGTCATAAATGAAGTGTCAGTTCTAGTAGGTCAAATTATTTGCTGGAGTTTTTTTCTTAAATCACTGTGCTTAATAGAAATACAATCCTACAAGTGTTTTGTGTATCTGTGTGTGCTTTCTCTGTAGCTTTAAGTAGTGCACATGTGCTGAATATCAGGGTTCGGTTAGTTTAGTGTGCTATGTTGACCATGTTTTTGTATGCACATGCTTGTGTTCGATGGGTAGATATGAGTTCTGTGTAGAGCTGAAACTAAGAAAATACCGAAGCAGCAGCACTTGAATCACACACAGAAACAGAGGCTGTCTCATGCACGCCACAGAAATGTGCTTTTTTGATTTTGTTTCTATTTTTGTCTTCTTTATGGCGCCCTTCTTTCTTTTTCATTATCGACTCACTCTCCTATATTCATTAATCCTCTCCTGTGGTGTTTGGCTTTCTGTCTCTGCGCCCTCTCCGTGGTTGACTGGCCTTGATGATGTCACAGCCATCATTAGAATGTGTCCTTAATGTAGGATTAGGGATGAAAGCTGTAATCCTCGACATGACCGTTGATAAGAGATGATGATTGCAGTGTTGTTTGAAGAGTGACACACATTCAAGAATGCACGCACAGGCGCACATACACAGGGACAAGAGGAAAGTCAAATATTAAGAAACAATATCTATCAGTCACAACTGTATAATTCATCTGTTTTTACCTGATGTGTTGAAGCATCGACTGATACACGTGAACACATACAAAACACTCTTACTTGCACACACACACACACACCACACTTATTTCCATCATCATTCTGGAGGTCTTTCATTCTCTTCAAAGCCCTGCAGTGACATCACGGTGAATGTATAGGTCATCTTACACATGCTGCATATGTCAGTGAATACATCTCTAACACTGCTATCTCATCTCTGCTACTAAAACACCATGTTCCACACCGAGCTGCGTGGGAGGGTGGCCTTAACATCTACCAGTGAATCAGCTCCTTGAAATGTCATCCAGCCTTCAATACAAAACCCAATACTGTATTTCATGTTCAAATGTCACTTTTTTAGCCTTGATGTTTTATGTCTCGTCTAAGGGACTGCTGTCGGTCAAAAGATGGCAACCTTTGAGCCAAGATATTGAGGTCGACTTTTCAAAATCCGTTGGCATGCCTGACATTGTCCTAACACAGACCTGTTTGACACAGCGTCCATCTGTATCCATGCACTATTGACTTGTGCTCTATTGACTTCTGCAACTTTAAACCAAGCTGAATAGATCTGAGTCCCTGGCCTGTTAACAGAGCTGCCAATTCAGCTTGTCTCTGGTCTTTTGGTGGCAGCTTCTGATGTCAAAGGTTGTCTCTTTCGTCTTTGTGTCCTTGGCAGCCTGGCAGGTTTCACAGGCAGCGGCCATTGTGGTGAGAGTCACAGCAGAGCAGCAAAGGGGACAAGGTTGAGAGAAGGCTGTCAGGGCATCATGGCCTGGCACTTCAATCAAGGCACATGTGAACACACACAGCTCCCAACAGTCAACTGTTCCGCTGCCATGACTGCTGTTGTCGGCGTTGCTATGTTAAGAGTATGTGCTTGGGTGTAGGTGGGGTGATCAGGGTTGACCACAAAGTGTCTCGGCAAAACAGAACAGAAGAGTGAACCCTTGCCAACTCTCGACCCCTCACCCTCCTGATAATATGACCCCCCTCCCCCCCAGGTGCCAAGAGAAATCCTACTGGCTGTCTTACCAGAGAGAGGGTGGGACTTACAAACTAGCTGCAGTATCTTTTGTGGCATTGTATTGTAGCACATTTTCTGTAATTGATGCATTATACTATTCTTTTTTGGGTCCTTCAAGGAATAAGCATTGGAGATTGATGTTGTTTTTAAATTTAAAAAAATCACAAGAATTGGGGTGCTGGTGGCCTAGAGGTTAGTTTGTACACACCATACAGAGGCTACATTCCGCAGAGGACCGCCCTGGGATCGTATCAAACCTGTGGCTTGTTTGCCTCTCGTCATTCCTCACTCTCTCACGCCTTGATTTCCAACTCCATCCACTGTTCAGTCTCTCTTTTAAAGGCATAAAAATCCCCCAAATAAATCTTATTTATATGGTAAATAAATGCTATTTGGACAAGTTTCCTGTGTGAACACAGACTTTAGGCCACCCCTGACTAAGTCAATGTCTGGGTTGGGTCACCACAGTCAATCAAATCTGGAAACACCCCTGATCACAGTGAGGCCGGTATGGCTGCTGTTGGGAATGATAAGTGATCACACACACACACACACACACACACACACACACACACGTACACACACACACACACACACACACACACACACACACACACACACACACACACACACACACACACACACACACACACACACGCACACACACACACACACACATTTAGATGTCTAAAGGGCACTGAGACCGGGCAGTAAGCATGATGGAAGAACGTGTTAAAGACCAAATCTTGATGTTCCGCTTATTCTGCCTGTGTATCTTCTCTTCCTTCTCTCCTATCTCTTTCATACTTTCTATATTCTTCTCCCTTTCGCCTCCTCCTGAATTCTGCCTTACTGTGCAGTGCAGTGATCATCTGGTGATTGTGTTTTTCATGCTGGTAGATTCTTGGCAGAGGCAGGGAGAAGTGGAGTCAGAGCTTGTCTGTTATTCCTAATCATCTGTGAAGCAATGTCAGTGTACCAGCATGGCATTCTGGTGGGGCCTAAGAGGGAGGGAGAAAAACACATGGCAGGAGTGTTCGCTCACATTATTCTGCATGTACTAATCTTCCCTCTTTTCTCTCTGTCCTTTTTTAAATATACTAAAAGATGAATATGCTCCAACAAGGAGGACATTGCTCTGGCATTTCGCAGTGGCCTGGCACACTTGCAGAATCGTATCAGTTCGGATCTATCCCACCAAAAGCGAAATATTCAGAAAAATGTAAACCAATCTCCCGCTGGAAAAGCGTGTAGGTGTGGGGAAGTTGCAACAAGGCAGATGTTGGAAAGGGGGGTGCTGGTTAAGTGGCTGATGCCTACCATGGTAATCATGTATTTATTCAAAATCTTAATTTGCTGTTAAGATGTCAAAAGATGCATAAAAAACAAGATGTGAGAGAATGAAGTTGAAAGTAAAGACAGGGGAAAAACACGCTTAGGATGATTTTTCTTGTATGGGCTCCTCTGTTGCTGCTTCTAAGTTTATTGACTTTTTTCTGTTGAGATGGATGATGGCTCGTTTGATCAATAAAGATGCTATTTCAAAGGTGGGAAGCCCCCTTTTGCTAATAAAACAGACATGCTGTACATGAGCACACACATGAACACACAACTTCCTCTTGGGTGATTACTCATTGTCCAAGCTGATTATTAATTACAAAGGGAGAGCTCTCTGAAGGTAAACACTGATTAATGGCTAACAAAAGTAAGTTAATGTCTTACCTGTACTTTAATTACCAACCCTGCTCTGTTACAAGCATCCCAACACAAGGCTGTAATTAACCCTAATGGACTGCACAAAGAGATTCACTTTCATTTTCTTTCACAACATAAATACACAACTGAAAGTAACTGTTTAATATGCACACCTTATGTGCTTTCCTACTAGGCTTTCCATAGTTAAAAGTGAGGACGTTGCTGAAAGGATTTCTTGATTTTCTAGTATCTTTCATGAAATAGCAGGGAGTTGGCTGAAAAAGTGATGCAATATTGTTAAAGAAATGAGAAATAATTTCTGCAATGACATGAGAGGTCACTCTGCCTTTCTTCTTTACCTAAGGCTCGCCCTGCTGTAGCTCAGTGTTATTAATGTAGCAAGATACCACAGAGACACAAAAGAGTGTCTGAGAATCAGAGCAGGCAGACAGGCTGATACAAAGAACACACACACACACACACACACACACACATGCACACGTTCGTTGTCATGCTCTTGTTGTGAAAGTGCACTTTCCTGCTGTAGGTTTGAATTGACTGTAACCCTCACCCCCCTGATCCACGCACGGCTGACCGTGAAACACCTCTATCTGTCGGCACTTCTTCATCACACAAGCGACGGCACACACACCCACTTACACACACACACACACTGTCTGACTGATGTTTGTGTGACTTAACTCTTTAAGAGGAAACTCAGGCACTCTCGTATTGACCTCACACCCTTCATCCAGTGTTTTTTCAGCTTGTTAAGGTGGAAGTCCGCTGCCTCAATGGAAGATCATATGAAAATGTCTGTGTGTTTGTGCTTGTGTTTTCAGATATGTGTTTCAGTGTTTTCTTAGCCTAGCCAGCACACTTTGCACCAGCGTTGCAGGAAATAGACAAGTAAACTCTAGTGAACTGGACCCCGACCTCTGACCTGGAGTCACTGAGGTTGGATCAGGCTATTGTCTGGGTCAGACCATATCATAATGATGTGGAAAATGCTGAAACCAAAGACTCCAAATTTCTGGGATTGTTCTTTAGTTCATTGATATTGAGTACTGATTCTTGAACTGTTCAAAATATGTACTCAAGTGGATTTCTTTTAGTTGATGTAAAGGGGTCCTTTTATGTTTCTGTTTTTCATTGATATTATAGATATATAATAGAAATTAGTAGATGAGAAGTCAAAATTATTAGATAAAAAGTTTGTATTTTATGAGACATTAATCCATAATTACGAGACAATTGTGAAATAGTAATATGTAATTTGTAAGTATTTTTTAGGACTTTTTATCTCATAATTCACCCTTTTTATGTCATAATAATTACTTTTTATCTTGTAATTCTGATTTATCTCGTAATTTCAGAATTGTATTAGGGCCTTCAGCGTTAACATGAATCCTGATACGATTAAGGCCTGAAATGAACCCAATCATTTTATTTAAACTCATTCATTAAGAGCTATTTTGTCCCTTTCGATGTACTGTAGTTTAGCCATCGTAGAATCCTTTAGCCGCAGTGATAGAAAAGTAATATTTGTGATATCAAACATTTCACTTTTTACCGTTCCTATTTATATTTACTATTCAATCTTTTGTCATTTATTGTCCTAACATTAAACCTACCAGAAGTTGCTTTTTTTTTTTTTTTTTTTTATAAAAGCAGGTTTTTATCCACACAGGAACTAAAGTACCCTGAGCTTCAGTAGTAAACAATTCAAGCTGTGTGAAATGTGAAATGTTGGAATTTCAAGCATCTGATTAAAAAATGCTATTAATCACGATCAACCATTTTAATTCACTGATTAATCTAGATTTAAAAATAATAATCTTTGGACGCCACACTTTTTAATCACATAGCTATACAAGCCCAAGTTTAGTCTACCATTTATGAACACTAGCATGTTAGATGTTCTTTAACTGGTCTATCTCAGAGGCCTGAAAAGGAGAACTATACAGAATTTATCTTAAGAGGATGAAAAAAAAAACAGACAAAATAAATTTACTGATGTGTCCTTGTATCAGGAAACTTTGGGAGCAACAATAATCAATGAACCTCTGATCCAACAGTGATAGATTACTGTCCCAAATCTTAATTTTTCTGTGATTGCCTGTCCACTGATAGGTCGCAATCTTGTCGGGTGGTGACAGGGTAATCTGATCTATCATGTACGGTGCTGTCTCTGTGGGATATATCCATTGAATCAAAGACTTGACCACTTTGATTCAATTCTTTGAATGAATTCTAAAGGAGTATCCTCGTTCATCGATCTAATCCTGTGCTTTGTTGTCTATCAGACATGCATCTTCACTGAGATCAGAATCAAAGATATGCCGACACAGTCGATATACAAGCCCTCACTACAGGTCTTTGACAAGGGTGTTGCCGTTTGTTTATCTTCAGCGATAAACAGAATGAAACAACGGTGATCAATACGTCAAGCTAATAATTGTGAGAGCAGGTCAAAGTTAAACACCATGAAATACTTAAGTAGTGATGTGAAGCGCATTAAGTATTGTGTTGCATTGGCCTATCTATATCATTTTAAATAAGTATAGATGTTGCTGTGGTAGCTCTTGATTCAATATACTGACATTTATATAGCATTACCATTTATGGTAATACTGCTTATAATGCATTAGTAGCAGTGTTAAGGAGAGAATAGTCATTGAGGAGTTTTCTCGATCCATGAGCTGTTCATGTGTGAGTTAATAAAAAAAATAGATAAGGATTCCTGGGCACGGGTTTTCCCCCCTCAAGGATTTAAAATAAGGTTGTACCTTGTTGAATGTAACGTCTCCTATAAGCATTCACTTCACTTCCAGTTTAAAACGAATATAAAGATCTTTATTCCTCAACATGAAATAAGGCTTTATTTGCAAAGTGAGTTCTCTTTTCTTCCGGGATGAATTTAATCTTATTATCCTTACAGGACTAAAAAGGTCGTTTGAACTATGAGTTAACTTTGATTTAATTTTTACTTTAAGCTCTTTTATATTTTCCCAGATCTCATCTGTGTCTTCCTTTGTATATTCCAGCTTTTTTATTTTAAATCCTCTCTTTTAACAAAATCATTCTAGCCTTTCACCTTTGCTGATGATTGTCTAATGTACGGGGGATTGAACATCATTTCTTTTATATACAAAACTTATTTTGTAGCCATTAATTGCACCACATGTCATTATCAAATCTGACTCAGTTAACTGAACAAGAAAACATTGAGGCTTGGGCAAGACAAAAATAAAACACTGGTGTGTAAATGTTGATGCTTTTGGCTTTCAGGTGTATTTACTACTCAACATAGATTTTGTTTTGTATTAGTAATGTATTTTAAATTAACAAATGCATAAAGATGCTGAATAGATATGAAATTTTATTTATGATCATATCTGAAATGCAGAGCACTAGTGCTTTAAAAGTTAAGGCTTTGGTGATTATGCTAATGAGATGTGTGTCTGGAAAACCCAGTCTGTGGTCTTCAGTTCACCCCTGCACTAGGTAAACTCTTTCCAGGAGGCATTTTATCCTCTCCTCCTTCCTCATATTCTACCCATCATCCCTCGGAAAAGAAGAAAGGGGAGAGACAAAAAGGGAAAGAGCCTGGCATGCATAAATGAAAGTTCAACAAGGTTCAATGAAACACTTATACAATTTGCTGCAATATAGTGGGGTTTTATAATCTCATTATCATCTTAGTGCCAGATTTGCCCATGAGGGCTGTTCCGTATTCATTCTTATTAGCTCCTCAGATTTGTCCATTTGTCCTTCTGCTTCCCGCCTCACAGCCAATCAGAGGGACAGTATCATAATAAATATCCCCCTCCCTCTTTTTTAAATCTGCTTTAATTTTTGTTCTCTTGCCATACCTCCCACTGCTTTATTTATGATTTTCTTTTCCTTTACTTGCTACGGGGCAAACACCAAGCATTATTGCAGCAGTCTGCTAATAACTGTATAAATTTCTTTATCTGTGAGTTATTTCCCTTCAAACACATCTGTATCTACAGTATACAGTATGTATGTATATTTTTTTATGAAACCCAAGTAAGTTGCAAACTACTGGAGAATTAACTGAATTTGAGACATTAAATAGTGCATTTTCTATTTTGTATCAGAAATGTAATTATATTTTGGGAGAATAGCACGAATACAGTTGCGGTTGCTGTAGAGTATATGTTTATTTTGATTGTGATTTTGTTGTCTTTCACGTTCAAGGCCAGGCTCTTTCCTCTCTCGGTATAGGAGGTCAGATGGGGGAGCTATCGTACAGGGTACAGTAAAGCAAGGCCATAGGTTGCTTTCCAATCCCCAAGCCTTTGAGCTGCTGTAGTGTCCATCCCTGGTCACTGAGAGGGCATTTCCAGATTAGTGCTTCTCCGACATGGATCTCATTTGCCCATATGGCCTCTCCTCATTGACTCGATATAGGCTCTAATCCGCCAAGCCTTTACCCCTGACCTCGACATGTGGCAAACCACTTAGAAGACAGAACACAGAAACTGTGCATATACTACATTTGAGGGCAGAAGCCACACCAGGATCTAGTGTAAGATGAAAAACAGTGTCCAGTGTTCTCTCGATCATCGCTGGCTTCTTTTCCCAAATTCAAGTTGTGGTTTAGCCAAAAAGCAAAAAGCCATGATAACATGCTGGTTTCCTGTTGCTGTAAACTGGTTGTCGGTGTAATCCCTGGTGTGGAATTAACCCAAGAAGCCGCGATGGGGCACGGCAAATACTAACCATTGCTAGCTTTAGCAATCACCTTCATCCTATAGTTCAACAGTTTCTCTGCCCCCTGATTAACAGGGCATACGTTGATCCCCAGTAGGTGTGATGTTATCTTTGTGCCAACAAC
The DNA here is from genome assembly GCF_963584025.1 of Labrus mixtus. Classification (NCBI taxonomy): domain Eukaryota; kingdom Metazoa; phylum Chordata; class Actinopteri; order Labriformes; family Labridae; genus Labrus; species Labrus mixtus. The sequence continues at coordinate 13,881,913 of NC_083616.1, read as the reverse complement.
CCTCTGTCTATACTTGTTGTTATTATCAACCTTTACTTTGTCTGTCAGTGTACAAGTACAACAAAATACTGTTGGAGCAAGCCTGTAGATGCCTAACATCAGTAAATATATACAAATCCAAATCCAAATATCCAAAAATAAAGGATAAAAAAACCTCCAACATCAACTTGTTAGCAAACTCCATTTCGGCAAGTTACCCATGAACTAAGCATGTTTTATTTCTGAGATGTATAATTCTTCTCTAGTAAAGACATTGTGGATGTTTGACATAAATTGTATAATTCCTCGAAGCTGCTGCTACTGGGTTAACTTAGTTGATGGGATAAAGTAGATTAGAGTGGAGAGAGGTTAATCTATTGAGTAATCATATGAGAGTATCCACATATATCCATGTAGGATCACACTGCCAACCAAAGTAGATACATTCAGCAGATATGCAAAGATTTACATTATAAATGCATATACAAAGAAATAAACACAGTTGCTGATGAATTTGATTATTTTTTTAAATGTATCATTGTCATGGTCATAAATTGATTTATTGATCAAAATTAGGCTATATAGTATGAAATATTATCATTTATTTGAAATCTAAATTTACAACTAATTTTTATTTTTCATGCCTGTAAAACAGGTCAGTTTTGGTGCCATTTTAACTCAAATAACCTAAACAGTCATTATTTTGTGGTGATTAAGCACCCCCCTCCCTCTTTAACCAACTTGCTAACCTCATGGTTGTGGCTCCTGAAGTGTATGATAACTGTAATTATGATCATGATTCATCATGATTCCTCTGAACTTTAACTGTGCTCTGTTGGACGCGTTGCATTCATTTTTATACTGACAGTCTTATTGTTTTGGGTTCAGGAGGCCAGCATGTAAGGTTTAGCTGTTAATTAATGCTACTACTGGATTGAAGAATCCATGCTGAGATCCAACATCCGCAGAAGCTGGTCAGTTTACTGTGTGTGTGTGTGTGTGTGTGTGTGTGTGTGTGTGTGTGTGTGTGTGTGTGTGTGTGTGTGTGTGTGTGTGTGTGTGTGTGTGTGTGTGTGTGTGTGTGTGTGTGTGTGTGTGTGTGTGTGTGTGTGTGTGTGTGGCTCCTGTTTAGTTAAATCTTTCAGATTTTTTTGGCAGCAGTCATACCCTCTCTCTTCTGTACAATTAGGTTAAAATGAAATGCATATTTAATATGATTGTTGTTTATAATAAAAACAAACATGGAAGTTGAGAGAATATATTTGAAATGCACATAATTGCCAAAGAGATGATTAGAATGTGAAGGGGAAAAAAAGATCCTTGAAAGTCCTTGAGTCATAATCAGCCTCAAATTATGTTTACTTGTCTTTTTTTGCTGAGAAAAGAAAATTACATCTCATTTATGTAATTATGTAAACAAAAGTGATGGTAGATTCCTCGGCTAGCCAGGTTCTGAGTATGCAGTGGTGACCTTGGATCCTCCCCTGTGCTCTGAGTTGACGGATAAAAACTTTATTAACCAGCCGTCTCCAGGACAGGAGACAAACCGCCCGTGAAACCGATGCCCGTTGGTATTAGAGAAATGTGGCAATTAGAGGATGATATTTTTTTTTTTAGTTATAAAAGCACCAAGAAGTAGAAAGGATAATAAACACAGCTTGTTTGCTGCCTGGGAAGCGGCAATTATAAAGTGCTCGGAGAGTTGTTGTGATTATTGTGCCTTGGAGTAATGAGATAGGCTGCACTGATCCCTCCCTGATGCTGTAGCTCCTAATCCTCAAACCTCTTTTCCTGCTTCTCTTGTTTATCCATCAACATCCTCCGACCATTGCTGGCCTGTCCCTGCTCTGGGAAGCATCAGGCGACCTTTGACTTTTGTGTCAGATGACCTTTCAGCTCTGAAAATGGACTGGCAATGAGTCAAAGTAACAGGGTGATAAGTGTGTCATAGTGCAGTATTCTATGTTTCCTTAGTGTGCAACCAAGTGTGTTTGTTTTAACCCCAAATGGATCACCTTTTAAAAAATGCAATTGATTTCAATGATCTAGTTTCCATTTGTTGTACTCTCACTTGTCTTCCTCCATTTTCTTAAAGTAAATTTGCCTTTGGAGGTTTCCTGGTTTGAAATGACATAAATATTTCCTGTAAAAGGAAAATGATTTCAGGATCTTTCTATAATGTACTAATGCCCTGACTTTATCACGACATACTAGACATTTGATTTGATTTGGTAACTGGAGTTGTATTATTTTTCTTCAAATATTCTATTCAAATTTCATCTTGCACTTTCTGCCCATCTTTTCCCTTTTGGCATTTGGTATATTCCCCTGATGGACACTATCTGTGACAGGTCATGTTGAGAGATGTGTTTTCATGTTGTGAGCCTTTATAACCGGACAAAGATATTTGTGCATGCATTCCTGCACTTACAGATACTCACCTACATCTCTGTGTGTATCCTCCCAAGAAGAAGAATGCTTTGTGTACTGGCGTGTTATCTGGGTGACCTAGAGCCAGACTGGTTATCACCTCTGTGAGCCTCTCAGGGCTAAACGAGAGGGTCAGCGGAAAAACACCGCTCCCATGTTCCCCCCTGACGCTGCATGTGTGTGTACTGGTCAGCCTGCATGTCCACCTACTGCAGAGCTCACCTCCTATCTAATCAACAAAGACAGGCCACTTGTCCACAGACACACACACACAAACTGAATGTAGACTCACAGATTCATATGCACATGGACATGCTTAGAGATAGACCAACACACCCCACACACATATGTACACACATACTTATAAACAGAGACAGACTCATTGATCTTGGCCTGCTTTCGTCTCCCAGATATCCCCGATATGACAAGGGGTTAACATGAGAGGTGGAAGTTGCCTTGAGGGCAAATACTTCTGTGTCGACTCTACACTTTTGTTACGCTGTAGTGGCCTATGCCATCGTGAGCACTACACAATGCTCCACCTCCAAACGCTGGTTGGCAGTGTGTTTGTGTACAGAAAACCATGGCGACTGAAACCAAGTGTATTATATTTGAGTTGAAGCTGATCATTATGGAGTAGCAGTTGATCAAACTGCAATTATTGCAAGGAAAATAAGAGAGGCGACATCGAAGGAGATGGAATGTACAGCCCTTGAATCAGTAGAGGCCATTGGCGGGGGAATTATTTTGTGCTTGTTCTGCAAACGAGAGTCATGGATGAGGAAATGCAGTTCCGATATTTTCGCATGTCGGCAAGTTGTCGAATTGGTTCTTCTTCTGCAGCCAGTTATCTCCCACTACAGTTCACACAATTTCTTTGAATAACCACAGGGCCTGTGGTCTGTGTTGTTTTGATGTGTAGTTACATTTTTTGGAGGTGCATGTCAGGCTATGTACGTAGGCTTCTGCATAGCTACAGGGCTACGCAAACCTACGGCATAGATTTAACGCAGAACGATAAACCAGGCTTAAATTGGGCCTCCTCACTCTGAGCAAGAGTTCCCTTCCCTTTTTTTGTCCCAAGTCACCTGACCACTTAGTGGCTTTTGGCCTTTTAACTATCTCAACCCTACCTTGTCCCATGCTCAAACTCTAACAGAGTCCCAAGTTGGTATGAAAATAGTTTGGTTTGTATCAGAGCTTGGGATACAAAAAGGTGAGGTCAGTACTCTGATACCTTAATTCTATATCGATCTTTGGTACCATTTTTAAACACCTTTTGTTTGGCTTATGAAATGCTTTTTTTTCCCCCTTCAGCGTGCATTCCAAGCCAACCTTCAGATATTATACAGTGCAGCTCCCCTTTGCTCCCAAACCTGCCCTCTGAACAACATGTGGCCAGATAACAAAACCCTAAACAAAAGAGGTACATTGCCAGAGCAGGAGAATAGTGGGGGCTCGCACTTTGTGTCTGAAACACCTCATGAGCGCTAAGTGAGGTTGGCACCAGCTGTTTGAGCCAAGTCGAGTAGAGTCAGGAGGATGTGAATAGCATTTGGCACCAGGCGGCTATCAGGCAGTAATTAGTATAGCTAACATCCCAGATGAAGGAGTCAAGTCTAGGTCAGGGTAAAAATCTTCAAGGGTCTTAGCGGGTAAAGGTTGAAGGCCAAGCCATGCCCCCTCCCCTCCCTGCATATAAGCTGATGCCGTGCCTGCTCAGATTTGCTGAAATCTGTATTGACCTTTCCCCTTGAGGTGTCGCAGCCAGTCACATGTCAGACTGGCTCCTGTGGACCTCGCTAGATGTGTTCATATTAGATTGTCTTAGTAGTTCCTACTCAAGACCCACTCAACCCGGCCTAGACATTTAGTCTTACACACGATGAGGCTTTTGACATAGATGTTACCTTACAGCTTAAACCCATACTTGGCATTCCTGCCCTTCTCTGGCCTCAAGGATCAACCTTTTTCTGCCACACAGACAGAACCAATCAACAGTGAAATAATGCATGTTTGGATGAAGGGATGGATGAACGAGAAATTGATTGTGTTTGTATCCGGAAATCACTTTGTAATCTCTTTCATATATATCAGGCTTGGTGTGAATTTATCCTTCGGATAAGTGTGTGTATGGATGGGTGGACGTACGGACACCGTGCATTCAGTCCTGATTCCTTAAAATACATCTAATCCTCTAATGCAACCATAATCTCTTTTAATACATTGAATATTAGTCGACAAATCACATGGTAATAAAGTGATATGAAAATGTTTCTTCCAAATGACAGCATACACTAAGGATTTAACCCGTGGTTCTAATCATAGCTGACACTCACTGTTTGTTATGTTGACCATGTCCTGAGGTTTATATCTGATGTTGGCCTGTAACCTTCACACAGCAGGAGCTAAGTGCTTTCCAAGCATTGACTCTAAATGTTTTGGTACATAAACGCAGACTTTAGTTACTTTTGAAATAAAACTCTTATTATTATATTTTAATTACTTAATGCTTTACAGTATGTATAGTATATATATATATATATATATATATATATATATATCTCTCTATAGATACATATATATATGTATAAATGCATACATTTCATGCACAAATTACAATAATAGATTCCTGTATGTTCTTATGTAACAAACAATCTTCTCTGAATAACCCAAGTCTCTGTGCAGTAATGTTCCTATGCATAAAAAGGTTTGAACTGCATGAACTTTGGTGAATTTGATTTATCTGGTGTGCTATTTGTGGAGCTTTTCATCTCTTGAATCCTGGCCTAGTTTCTATATCTTGTTTTTGGAAAACATGAGTTAAGCTTTGGTCCAAAAACCAGACAGCCATTAGATCACTGTACTGTAGGTCTGACCTCTGACCGGCTAAGCCCCTGCCCCACCCTCTGGTAAAACCCTCACCCCAGCCCGCACTGTGCCCTGCCCTGTCCTGTCCCTGTCCGTTCTTGGAAATGATATTATGGTGTTTGGATCATCCTCCTTGTCTTCCTCCATACTGTAATCCTATTTGCTCTGTCATGTGTTGGTGTTCACAGATGGTGTGTGTGTGTGTGTGTGTGTGTGTGTGTGTGTGTGTGTGTGTGTGTGTGTGTGTGTGTGTGTGTGTGTGTGTGTGTGTGTGTGTGTGTGTGTGTGTGTGTGTGTGTGTGTGTGTGTGTGTGTGTGTGTGTGTGTGTGTGTGTGTGTGTGTGTGTGTGTGTGTGTGGAGGTGGTATAACACCCAGCTCATCCGCAGCTGTTTGGACTAGCTCACTGGCCCTATTGTCTCTCCCACACGTCCCTGAAATGGTGGTCCTGCACACACTCACAGGGCCATAACCACCCAGTTGCCCAGAGGGGTGTTGAAATGTAAGTGAGTGAAATATTTTGGGTAACATCACTGTCAGGTTTCTAAAGTTCAGCCTTCCAGACCTTTACTTCCTCCCTCTCTACTACCATCTCTGCTCTCGCTGTAATGAACATGTTGGGCTGAATAAGTTGAATAAGGGAATGAGTACGAATTGGGGATGTAGTGTGTGTGTGTGTGTTTGTGGAGGGGAATGGGGGGGTGGATTGGGGTTGTGGGGCGGGAGGCAATGAGTTCCTACTCTTTGTTGAGTCTCAGGCAAAAAAGAGAGAGAGAGAGAAAGCGCTGCAGGGTGAGAGGTCCTTGGCAGTGCTCCAATAGCTGGCGTCTCAGCGTCCACGTTTAGTTCCAGCTGAGTGCCCACAGTGGGCATGGCCACACTGCCTTCACTCTGACCTCTCGACCGAGGACCGCTGCTCGCCTGTTTCCACCACCCCTTTTGATTTATCCCTTTCTTCTCCTTGGAACCCCCCTCTTCCTCCTCTTTTGTGTTCTGGAAATGGCTTCATAACAGCAGAAACAGAGATGTTTAGGAATTGATTTGTCAAAGTGATGGGATAGTTTTGTGATCAGACAACCATCAGGAGGCTTTTGGGGCCTTGCTTTTTAATCAAGTCCAACCTATCATTCACCTCTTGATCAAAAGATAAATATTAAAATTGTATTATTATTATATTGTTATTTTTCTGATGTTCAAAACAAAGCTACAGGTGGGACTTTTTTTCTTAGTTTCTTTCAAATATGTGAGAGATGTGTTTATAAAGGAGCGATTTGTTTTGTGCTTTGATGTCAGCAGGATTCTCCTTGTTAGATGCTGTTGAGTGCCACTTATAGACACATGAAGATATTCTGATATGTATGCAGTTCACAGACAAATCATTATGTTTATAGTTTATTACAAAAATGAATAATTGTATTTTAACTTAAACATTACATTTGCTCATTAACATTTGGCAAAGGGTTAGGGTTATGTTTTGTAAGTCAAAATATCATATGATTCATTTGAGGATGGAGTTGTTTCATAAAATAATTCCAAAATAAGGAAAACTTTTTTCCTTATTAATGTCACTCATAACTTATCGATAAAGAAAACTTATCCTGAACAACAAAATATTCAGAACAAAGTTATTTGAATGTTGTACAATTTAAGTTATTTTTGAGTGCAGATCAGATTTAACAGTTTTGTTTGCAAATACAGTTACTGCATTATAACTTCTACTACATTAATATGACATGCCTCACAATCTCCAATTGCTTAAAATCTCTTAAAAAATCTACACAAAATACTCAAAGGCATTTCAATTTAACGGGTGTAATGCAAACAACAATTTCCTGCATCCAAATATCAGCCCCATGCTGCCCACAGTTTACCACATCTTACATCACACGCAAAATAACATAATGCAGCCGCCCACAGAAGGTCTGTTTTCACAAGGTTGAGTTTTACTATACCTAAAAGTTCTGGAAACATTGTCACACCAATGATATACTATAGCAATAACAAGTATATGGTGAAAAAGGATAACTTTCAGGTCACTGTAGAATATTAAATTGATGTTAAAACTAAGGTTATTTTTTAGATTTATTTAAAAAAACAGAATTCTACACGTATATCCATTTGTTTTATGAACAATAATATTTGTTTTTGAGGTCGTACAGAACAGAACCCTCCCTCTTTTCAAACAAATCCATTATATTCATTTAAAAAAGTGTGTCTCTGCTCCTGGAGCTAGCTTGTATTGCTGTTGCTCAGACGAGGAACGAAGCGGGCGCTGGGCCAAAGCTGTGGGGGTCGATAGCTGTTATAAGAGCAAATGCTTGCAGACAAGCAGATTTTGGGATGCCTAATGAATTGCACCCGTATTGATCTCCATGGGAAATGCTTGTATGATACAGGAATACTATTAAAAAAAACTGGGTTGGAGGGGATGGTGGAGGCGGAGGAAGTTTGGCAGAGGGGGGCAGGTGCGTTTGTGCAGACTTTGTCAGGATGCAGATAGTGGGATCAAGATTGGGTATTGACGAGATACAGAGGGCCGGGTGACTGAGCCACAGAAGCTTGAAATAAACTGTGGGAGGCACACGGCCAGTCATTACAGTGAAGTCGCCTGGCCCTGCTCAACCTTGAGCGAGTCGATAAGCTATTATAACCATGCAAATTGTGCCCGAATCAGAGACCTGACATATTGGTATTATATTTCTGTGCAGCCAGCGGGTTATGCATCATTATTGGGAGCCAGCGACAATATGCATTATGCTCCTGTGTTGTTTTGTTGTTTAGTGCGTGGACTCATAAGGGGAACACTGCCATAGAAAGAGACAATTAATGTGTGTGCGTGCGTGCAAGGGTGTGCACATGTTTGTGTGTGTGTGTGAATGTGAACTTGGGAAAAAAATGTCATGGGCACCCTGTTTGGTCTTTTCCATGCAAAGCACTTGTGCCATTTGTTTTGCAATCTTTTTACGACTTTTAACTCAGGCTTTCGGCTTCAGGCTGTGTGCAGGCTCAAAGAAAAGGGGGCGTTAGTGCGTCATGCGACAACTTTTCTGCACATAAAGGAAGAAGGCTGTCTGCCTCTGTGAAACTGAAAGATTGACAAGATATTAGGCATGGGTGCCACGATCCATTAGACGTAAAAGCATACATATTTTAAGTTGCTGTGCCCTCGTTGTTCTTTTATTCTGTGGATAATGTGCTGAAATTAAAAGTGTGAATTTGACCTGAAACAAACAGATAAAAACGAAAGAGAGACTGAATGGGGGTTAGATTATCACTAGCTGCATGTATAGGCTTCCATTATGTGATGCAAACATGTGTTCCTTAACCTGAACATCTTTAATACCAGGCGAGAACATTCTAAAAATGATGGCACTTCCCAGCCAAATTAAAGTTGTAACCCTCAACATAACTTGTGAGTAAGATACCTTGGTTATCTAGCCAGGTTAATAGAGAGCCAGCTTCATGACACGGAAAACTCTGACTTTAGGCTCAACAGATTGGGCTTACCTTTGAATCTCGCACTGTGGTACACCCCTCAGGTCATTAACTCTCAGCGTCAGTGTGTTGCTTCCAGCCAGCCAAAGTTTGGATCATGTAATTTTTTATGAATGTTGTCACACTATGTTGTTCTACAGTGGTGTTACAGGGTGTTGACAAATTGCGTTGTTACACTGTGTTTCTACTTTTTGTTGTCAACCTGTGTTGTTACAGTATGTTGTTAAAGTGTGTTGTCACATTATGGTGTGAACTTACACCGTGTTTAAACAGGGTGGTGTCAAACTGTGTTTACAGTGTGTTGTCTATGGGTGCTTAGGCAAGTCACAGAACACAACGTTGCTGCTGTTGGCATAGTAGGCATGTGAATGTCTATGAATGGGCACATTACATAACTTCATGTGTTATTTGTGTTTGGAGAACAGAGAAGGGGATTTTATGGGATGAAGAGTAACCTGCCCTAGCTCTGATAACTGGAAGTCTCTAGCTGACTTACTGATATGATAACCTGACACACCTTGGCCTTACCTCTGACCCAAGATACACTCCTTTTACCAGCTTGCTGCCTCCACATTGTCAAAGCCTTCTGCTCGCCTGCGCTCCTCTCCTTTGTCTTTGATATCTCTGTACCTGCTATTAACACCCCCCCCCCCCCCTCCAGGTCTTTCTACCATTCTTTTTTCTCCTCTCTGACCCTGTTCCTCTCTTTGATCGCAGTGTCTCTGCCCTTCTCTCTGCAGCTTGTCCACTGTCTGCCCTCGTCTTCTCTGCCACAGTGCTGTACTCTGTTTCTGCTGTCATCTAGCCTACGCTGTTCTTCATGAGCTCCAGAGGTCAACACGAGTAAACACTGGCCGACAGCCCAAACAGCATAGTGCTATTGATCTGGTTTGGTGGGAGAGGTGATGGGGTCTACTTGCAGGTCTCGAGGAGGGCTATGACCTCCAGGTCTAGACTATATCAGCCTGGGTCCTTCCAGTGTGGGCAGGTGCAGGAAAATCTGTTATCAGACCAACGATGGTCAAAGATGGTCAGCCAGTGTTGATCCATTGTGAATGCCTGAGTATGACCAAGCTCACAGGTGTATGGCTGCACATTTTGGTCCCCACCTGGGTGAACAATAAAAAAACAAACACAGGTAACCAACATCAAAAGGCATTAATGGCCTCATAATGGCCTACAGATTATGATTTTATTGATTGTATTCTTGTTTGTAATACTTTAAATACATCCACTGGGGAAAAAGTGGGTATACAAATTTAGAGCAACTTTAATTGGGCAATTAAGGTTCAACTCTTCCATGTTGCTTGCATACTGAGCAGTTGCAAACATTGTTTTAGCTAAAAATCTGTCTATAGTTTTAGAGTTTTGTTTTTCTTAATTTGATTTTTGTGTTACAGTGTTGCTTTCCTGGTAGCTTTGCTTTGAGGTTTCTCCCATTTGTCCCCTCCCTCAAGTTATTGCATGCTGCACAAATAGTAAAGTCCTTTCAGGCACATATGGCATTTTTGATTTTGGGTTATTTAAATAATATTGACTTGACTTGGCATTGTAAATGTATACAGGCTGGAAGGGGTCCACATCCCACAGGAATGGGATAACCAGCATTTTTCATAAAGGGGTATATGAGATTTAGGAAGGTGGCTGTTACGTTAGATTCACTGTAACATGTGATCCATGTTTTTCTGTTTTTTTTTCATCCTTAAAAACAAACATAGATACTTCAAACATCATTCAACCAACAGTCTGTTGAGGTTAATATCAGTGAGGCCAGTTCCACATATATTGACATACAGGGTGAAAACTTTCCAATAACATCTGCAGGACACTGAGATGTAGTCCTTGAATCTTTAAAATATGAAGTCTTGTGGGTTTAAAACATAAGTCTGATACTGTGGCATCAATATCAGACATATGATTTGAGTAAGCAGCCTATTGAACAGCTCAGGGCATTGCAGTGTTTGATGTTTGAAAATACACAAATTTGTTCCACCAAGTTTTGTGTGCAGATGGGCAGCGATTAATCAGAGAGGTAACTGTGAAGTAGTTTGCAATTACACTAGAAAGCTCTGAGGCATGCTAATTGAATCAGAAAATTAGCGACAGCTCTGTACTGATCTGTAATAGGCTAGCTGCTGCTTGCAGCAGGTGCTAGCCCACTCAGCTGTGGAACAAGGTATTTAAGTCACATTAGCAGCAGTAAAAATGTTCCTTGATACGGAACAGTTGGATTTTCTGCTCGTTTTCACCCCCCATGTCACCAGGTAGGGCCCAACAGCAAGCCCGAATACTTCGGCCATTTGTGGTACAAACAGTACAGACGCCACTTTAACAAACTCCAAGAGTTAGTGAAGAATTGATGTATGAAGACAAATGAAGAAACAACCTAGGGATGAGCTTGAAAGTGATCAAATGTAAGAGATACATTCTTGTATTTTAACTGGGATAATATAGAAACCTCCTTGTTAACACAATGTATTTGTACTGTATGCATTTGTCTGTTTTTCTGGTCTTTCAGTAGTTTCTCTTTTTCTTGTATGCTGCTCCTCCTCGTTCTCCTCACCTGCACTTCCCCCTTCTGCAAGCACGCCCTCTCCCTCCTTTCGACAACCTCCCCAGGGCTCCTGTTTGCTGACATCGTTCTCTTAAACGACATGAAAAAGTGGTGAGAAATTAAAAATTGATCACTATTGAGCATGGGGTTGCCGTCTTCTCCCCTTGTTGGCAGCAAGGAGAGAAACAGAGAAATAGAGAGAGGGAGGCCGTCACTTTAGTGGGAAGGCTGTGTGAGCAAAAGTTCTTCTGGGGGTTTCCATAGAGTCAGAGTTAGGGAAGAGTGTGAGGGAGCGTAGAGGCGAGACGAGGCAGAGAGAGTGATGTTAGAAAGGATGAGAGGATGATGTAGAGGTAGAGAATTCCCCAGGCAGATAGTGTTGTGCCTCATAGTTCTGGCTTTAAAGCATGCTGCGTGCCACACATACGAGGAGCAGAGGCCATGACAGAGAGAAAGAAGGGTGTGTGTGAGGATGTGTGGGTCTGTGTGAGTGTGTGTGTGTGTGTGTATGTTTTTGCACTTCAAGCAGGCAACATCGTCTTTTCTGCCTGTTGAGCCCCCCAGTCCTCCTCAACATTCTGATCCTGCCCCGACTCTGCTAACTCTGATATCTTCATCACATACGCCTGCCTGCAAACACACGTGCTCACACACACACAATTGATTAGACTGACACACATACAAACACATATCTGTTAATGCTTGTGTAGCTCTAACACAAACACTCTCACATACATATATATCCTCCAAATATTTTCAGTTGTGATTGATCATGCTCATAAGGATTACTGTGCCGCTGTATACACTGCCTGTATTGATTTGTGTGTTTTTGTCTGTGTTCTCATGTTTTGGTGTCTGTGCTCTCCCTGAAATGAGCTAGGGTGGGATGAGGTCTTAGGTTGATGAGAAGCCATCTGCAATAAACCAATGCCATGCATTGATTTTCCTGGTAATGAGTTCTCACAATGCACACATGTGGCACACACAATAAACGCACACGTCATGCACACAGGTCAAAAGCTCTCCTCTCTTTATGGAAACATACATAAACGATCTGCAATGAGAACAAGCATCTAGAATATGTCTAGAGGTTATAATAATGAAATGTCTTACAGATAGGTTTATGTGCCACATTTGTATGCACCATGCTAGCTGTCAGAACAGCAGAATTGCAAAAACGTTTTTTTCTTCCAAAATGTAAAATTGGTTTCTTTTTTTTTTTTCTTTTTTTTAAAAGGACCTTTCCAGTCCTCGTGATAATCTTTACCTGACCCATAAACCACATTTTTTTTAAATGGCAGTTTCTAAACAGCAAATAAATAACCCAATCCCTAATGCAGCTATGGCATGCCCATCCAATTCCTGTTGATATTTCCTGAAGCTGTGTATGTGCCTTTATTGCAAATCGTACTCTGGCACAAATCCGAACTCTGTACTGTTCACCCCTCCAAAATTAGTCAGGAGAGCTTTTTTCTTTAAAGACTTTCTTTATCTCCGCAACCCCTTCTCTCTCTCTTCCTCTACATCTCTCCCTCCCCTGCTGTGAGGATAAGGGCACTCCCACTCTTACTCAACTGTGGAACATTTACACTGAGGTAACTGCGAGGTTAGCTTGATCAGCTTTTAGTTGGGAAAACTCTGGCACCTGCTGTGGAATAGGCCCTCAGGCACTTTGGCTTTCTACACCTAAACTTTTACTTTCAGTGTTTACCTCCACTCCCCGGTCAATCTACATATGACTGTGCAACCTTTCTTTTTTATCAATTATACAACAGAACAGACTGTTTTTTTACCCATAAATGCATTAATTTTTATTCCTCGCTTAGTTTCTGAGAAGACATTTTCCTCTGGCAAAGGTCATGTGGTTGTTTAAGAATCAAATCAATCTGCAATACTCCAGCAATCTTTATACTTTACAGCAAATAGAAATTATGTGCCCTCCCTGTACAGCTGCAATTCATTCAGCTCTGCTCCCAGCAGAATATTCCAACACCAGCTTGTTAAACAATTTCAAATCTCAACGCCAACTCTAGCCTATTCATACAGTTGCCCCCCACCCCTCATATGCCCTCCCCCCATCCCTCTATCCCTCCCTCTGTCCCTCCTCTGATCCCATTTCACAGTGGAACCATCAGGAGCTTATAACAGTCTCAGCCTTGGCCAGGGGCCCAAAACAGTGCATGGCCCGCCTGAACTCAGCTGTGAACTCTCAACCTTTCCCTTAGTGCCCTTCCCTCTCTAGTTAGCTGACTCCCCATTATTCAGACTCCATGTCTGCCTTTTTGGGAGGGTTTGGATGAGGGGCTTTGAGATGCAGTGGATGCTCTTATGAACAGTTTCCAAGGCAAGTCTAAACGATAACATAAACTCTGCTATTATGTGGATAGATTTAACCCATCCACTCAGCTAGGCAGCCATCCAAACCATCAGCTATTTAGCCCAGGGTTCATACTGCTGCTATCATGGTAGTCACCTAACACATCAGCAATCCAGCCATCATTGTAGTAACAAAGCTGGGCTGAGTGAGACACACCCAATATTGTGTCCCCATAAAAGAAAAGGTTAATATATCTTTTCTCACTTTCTTTTAAAACCACTTTGTATTTTGACTGGCACTGATTTCTTTGCAAATGATGGAAATCCTAGCCAATAACGGTATGCCTGTTTTAGTGATCATTGACACAAACCAGCAGCTTTAAACTGGACAAGACGTCTACTTTCCATGCTGCCCTTAGCTCACTTTCACTCTCCCTCTCTTTCTATTCCTCACCAGCCAGGGTATTTCCTGAGTATCAGGAGTTACAATAATTAGTTTTGGGGGTTTTAAACAACTGAGCTCAGTCCATAGTAATTTGGGCCACTGGTTTTGCTATTCTGGCCTCCATGGCCCTCATCCTGCTTATTCTCTGCTGACTTTTAGGGGTCGTAAGAGGGTCAGAGTAAAGGCAGTAGTCCAAGTATGCGCGGTGAAAGGGGCTGAACAATTATTTTTTGTTAATCTAATTGTTAAACTAGAAGCCATGAAAGCAGCCGTTCACTGAGCAGATATTTTGTCTTAGTATGATGGGGTTGGAAACCATGTCATGACATTTTTTGCTTTGGTACAGAGATAATGGCCGGTGCTGATGTTGCTCATGCTGTGCAGGTAACATTAAATAAAGTGCTTGACCCTTTCTGTGAACAGCGTGCGGCCAAGGTGCTGACAGGACCAAGGCGCTCTAAACCCCTACCCTTGGCCGTGTTCCTGAATGTCAACCTGGCACAGGGAGCTGGTGCCATCATACCAGCTCTCAACTGTGTTCAGAGAAGGGGGAGGGAGAGAAAGAAAGATGGGAATGTAGGCAGAGGTCGGTATCATGGGAATACAGTGCAAAGGGTTTATAAGGGTTGGCTTCTCAAATAGTTCTGTGAAGAGATTTTACTGTGTGAGCATGTATACCCACACTTGTGTGTACTTGTGTATTTGTGTCTCAGTGGGTATATGACTTTATCCTTTGTGTGTCTGTATGTGTATGTGTGATCTCAGTGACACGCATCCCCTTTATGAGAGGCACATCACACTACAGATGACCCTGTTGGATGGCGATGGCCCTTTTAACTGCAGCACCCTGATGCAATCCGCTGTAAATACATTAAACCAAGCTGCAGAGGAGGAAGCTGCTTATCCATCCTCTCCTTCTCCATCGCTCTCTCCAGGCTCTTTCATCCTCTTTCCTCCTCTCTCTCTCTGCCTCCCTCTCATTTACTTAAATCTGTTTCACTGTATTTGTCTCATTTTCATTTTCTTTTATCCACTTTTTGGTTTCCTTTCTGTTTGTTACCTCTATCTCAAAGTTAAACATGCAGACTCTCCCCAGTCTCTAAAATACACTGACTTTAAACTCTGCTGAATTGGTTTACTGGCGTTTCTTAGAATTACTGCCTTACTGCCACCCCATCCACTATTCCCACCCCTCAACGCCTCACCTTTGCCGGCCATAAGTCTCAGCTCAAACCTGCCTGGAGGTCACAGGGAGTGCCAAAGGTGCGGTGAGTGACGTGGCACTTTGGCTGACCCCTGGCAGCTTGGCAGGGCTGCCTCCCTAATGAGATTAGCCGGGTAATGCCGACTCTGTGTCTGTTTCTCCTGCCGCCCAGCCCGGCCCACCCTGGGGCTCTTTATTTAGCCAGCAGCAGGACAGGGTGTGCCAGCATTCGCAGGTCGAGGGCAGGACAGGACCCACAAGCCCACTGCCCTCTCATGCCTCCCTTCCCCCGACCCAGCTTTCTGAACCGCCCGTCCTAGGATTGGGTTTCACCATTTCTCTGTTGCCCTGTTTTGCTTTTGTTGTAGCTGTCTGTGAAACTCCCAAATCGAATCTCTCTCTGTGATTTAACTTGTCTCAATCGTTGTTTGTCAATAAGTGTCTCTGTCCATCTCTCCCCATTCTCTCATCACTATCCATTCCCCATGCAGGTAGAAGTGCCCTTTAATGCCCTGGACTGAACAATACTGGGCAATGATCAAACAATACCCTGATCCCTTGCAACACTCACACACACACTCTGCCCCAAGCCAGGCGACTGAGCAAGAAACCCAGGAACCTCAGCTCCCATGCGTACGTGTGACTGGCTTTGATGATTGCTCATAGCAGCGTTAAGTGCAAAGCTGCTCTTTGTACCGCCCTGCGAAGACACACAGACTTGGACAGTATTACCAAAGCCGTGGCCACCAGCCTGGAGCTAGTTATGTTGCCAGGTAGCTAGTTTACACATACAAGAAGAATTCATAGGAATTTTTGCTTATATCACTATGCTAAATTAACTTTCTCGGAATTACTGTAAACCTCTTTGCCTCTTCAGCCTCTTTTATCCCTTTGTTTGGGTGGCTCTGAGAGATGTTATTAGCACCCTTGTTAGCAGTGAGCGAGTTTAAGTGCCAATTAAACCGCCTACAACTTTGTCACCGTGACAGAGTGTTTTTATGAGAGGGCCCTTGACAGACAGGGGGCCTCCCATGGCACAGGTGTGCCCCCCTCAGCTCTAGGGTCACTTTCATCCTGGAGTGTGTGACAGCTCCTGTGAGTCTGACTATGCTTAGCAAGCCCAGGTGTCCAGGTGTGTGTGTGTGTGTGTGTGTGTGTGTGTGTGTGTGTGTGTGTGTGTGTGTGTGTGTGTGTGTGTGTGTGTGTGTGTGTGTGTGTGTGTGTGTGTGTGTGTGTGTGTGTGTGTGTGTGTGTGTGTGTGTGTGTGTGTGTGTGTGTGTGTGTGTACCAACACCTGCTTGGCTGTGGCCCTGGGGCACAGACAGGTTCAAGTTCCACCCAAACAAACATCCTGTACCAATATTCATTAGACGTGTGTGTGTGTGTGTGTGTGTGTGTGTGTGTGTGTGTGTGTGTGTGTGTGTGTGTATTTTTGTCTGCATAAGACTGGCACAGTGTGTGTTACCAACAGACTTATACTGTATGCCCCCCTGTGCTCATCATTTTCACTGACGGATTGTGTTACCAAGATGTGTCAAAGTCTGCTTTTTTTTCTCAGACGGACTGCAAAGCTTTGCTCCTCACCTTGTGATTGCTCTTGATCACACTGGCATCGGGCTCTGACATTTTGTGTCCCAGTTTGCCTCTGGCCACATGAGAACACTGTGGACAAAATGTGTCATCCCCAGCCAAGAGCAATATTTAGAGAGGTGAATTCACCTTAACCCGAATCCTCTTTCTCTGTCTTTCAGTTTAACACCTCTCTCTTTCCCATAGACATGCCAGAATGCACTCTGAAAGGGACTCTCTCTCACTCCTCCTCCCTCTTTATCTATCGCTTCAGCACAGACAAGTCGCAAAATGCATGTTGAAAAGAAGAGAGATACACACGTACACATGTACACGTGAACGCACAAACACACATGCTGTCCCCCACCCCCATATCACATTGCTGATATGAATCTTTAGAAAAGAGAAAAGAAATCCTGTTGAATAAAATGAAATTGTGAGGTGGATTTAGAGGCCTCCATGTTAATCTCTGAAGACAAGTGCAAACATAATAGCCATGCAGTCGGATGTACAAGAAACTTAATTAACTGGAGACCTTGTCCATAGATGGCAGGTCAAGGGAATCTCACCCACACAGTATCTTTTTGAGTCGAGGCAATGCTCTGCATTTCTACTTACTGAAGATCTCCCTCAACCTTTAAAACTCTTTTTATATCTCTGTAAGTCTCTGGAGAACATGCAGTATTTCACTCTATATGTATGTATTTGCACATTTATGTCAGTGGCTTAGCCAAGCTGTGTTCCCATCTGCAGCTTTTCTTTGGAGTTGCCAATTCCAAATCTTTAACTGGTGTAATGTTTTCTTAAAGGGACATGTGAGTAACACAGGCTTAAGACGAACTGCATTTAGATAAGAATATGACGAGCAGTCATGTCGTTTTCTCTCTTGCTTATTTCATACATTTTTATGGATTTAATTTATTTGCTCAACTGTGTTTCATGTAAACCCTATTATCTCTTATCCGTTTTCATTTTTTTTCATTCCAACAAATAAAACCATACTAAACAGACAATACTAACAATACACATGCATTAGTATGAAAATCTCAAAGATCATTTCTCATCTCCTTGACTTAAAAAAAAGCCACAACTAAATGAATCTCAGATATTTCCTGCAATTTTCTGCAGAACAGTAAAGTGTCCCTACGTGAGGGCTTGCCTCTTTTTTGTGGGTGGTTCTATATTTGCAGATGGTCGGTTTGGAGGGAAATATGTTTATTTAAAACTTTCTGATTTGTTTTGCTCAATTGCAAACCGATTTTCTTTAAATAGTACCTCTTGTGAAACCAATGAGACAGCACCGTGAGTTTGTGAGACCCTTTTTATGAATGAGTTACTGTAGACAAATCTGCCTGTTGGTTGGGTATGTATTCACGTTTTCCTTCTTTCCCACTGAGGTTGTGTCACAGGACATGGTGCCACGATCAGAATCCATGGAGCGGCCCATCATAGTTAGTGCCTCCCACAGGGATTCTGTAGCAAGACAACCCCTGGACATACGACGGGGTCTCTTGTCTGATCACCAGCAAGTCACAGTGCACACACATAAGAAAGCCAGGTCGCTGCAGAGTGAGACTTTGTCCAGCCTTCATCAATAAGGGGGCTTGTAGAGTTTTGGAGCTCAAGACTTTGCTGAGCTGTTCTATTAGAAGCAAAAAGATGTATTTAAAACATTGCTCTGTATTATAGAGTACAAGTAGATGATAGAGATAGTAACCAGACATTTAAAGACTTCATGTGGTAAGGAGTTTTCTTTGGGGGGGGGGGGGGGGGGGGGGGGGTTCAACTTTTTTGAGACTTGATCAGCCAATGTAAGAAAAGAATACAGTAAACAGAAAAAAAAATACTAAATTTCAGTATGTTACTGCCTCTGGGGGTTTAGAGAAAGTGAAAGTGAGTTCATGTAAGGTGAAAAGTGTCAGAAGGGTAAGAGTCAGATAAACACATTAAATGAGTAACTGAGGGAGAAGAGGATAAAGTAGTCAGAGACAGCATGGAAAAAATAAGGGCATGTAGAGAAAGAGAGAAAAGAGCAGCCAGAGAGAGAGGAAGATGGGAGAAAGGATCCCTCTGGATGGAGAGATTGTAACATCACACTGTAGGGTCCCTTATGGGACAGCTGCAGACGGAGCACACTCCCTGCTGCATGCAGGAAGAGGAAGCTTTGCCAGCATGGAAAACATACAAGAGAGGAGCGGGAGACGAGAGGAGCAGAGAAAAACGCAGTTCCCCCCAGAGACGAAGTGGGAATTTTCTACTAGCACAAACACTCTGTAGGCAGATAGCTGAGAGAGATAAGGGGAGGAGATGGCAGAGAATAAGGAAGGAGAGGGATGCTGGAAGAAAGGAGGAGGATGATGCATAGCTGATATGTTGGGAAAGTAGAGGAGAAAGGTTCAAGACCAAGAAAAGTGGAGTGGTAATACTTTGAAATTGTTAAAGTCATTTGTTGCATAATAGTAAATTAAAATTGACCATTTGCTGTGTGATTCAGTGTGTTTGCTTTTGATTGTACATATAATGCACAAAAAAAACAATACTTACAATTAAAGATTTTCTTCACAGCACTATCATTTTCTTAAAGGGGTCATATTATGCCCTTTTTGGGGTTCGTATATTTAATCTATGTACCTACTAAAGTATGTTCAAAATAGCTAAAGTTAAAAAAAAGTGTCTGTTTTCATGTACTGCCGCTCCATGCACCTGCTCGCTTCTGACTCTCTCTCTAACTCTCTGAAGTGCCCACATTCAGAGTCCCCACATGTGCCAAGTCTGATCTAATTGGTCAGCCTGTTGGCTCTGCCGTAATTGGTCAGTCGCTCAGCACGGTTCTCGGAAATGTTACGCCCCTTTTACCATATTGGGAATGCAGCCACTTTGGCTCCGAGGGGAGCAAAAACATTAGCACCTTAGCACTACTGTGCTACCGCAGGCTACGGCATATCATGGGTGTGCTACAGAAGTTAATGGGCGTGCAACATGAGCTGATGGGCTTGCCACAATGAGCCAATGGGCTTAGATCAGTGATATCACACTGACAAGACGTCACACTGGCAAAATAAATTTAGAGGGAGGCTAGAACCGAGCGTTACGTGCAGCTAATGCTACAGCTAACAGGAGGACGTAGGAGAAGCCGCGTTTCCGCGGACATAGATGTGCCTAAACACACAGGAAAACACACTAAAGAGCATATAAAACCAGAACAAGCATAATATGACCCCTTTAAATCAATGCTGTTGACATGGCTACGGCCATATTTCCTCAAAATTGCTTAAATAAGAATAACAGTTTCATAGAAATAACATTCACGCTCACCTTAGACTTGATCTTTTTCTCAATCCACCAAACTGCCATCATTGGCTACTCTTGATTCCATCTGTGCACTGATCAGCATGTTGAAAACTATGGATACCCATTAAACCCTTCATTGATATAGAGTGTAACATTTGATATCCAAACTGGTTTGACAACCAACAAGGCTGTAAAACATAACCAATAAAGACCCATTAGTTTGATGTCTAAATATATTTATATATAATATATAATGTATGAGTGCACACCACTGGTAAGTGTGGAGAGGCCAGCTGAAAAGTGCCATTAAATCGGATAACTTAAGTGCTGTATTAGTGCACCTCAGTCAGAGCCACAGGGTCATCAGAGAGGCTCTGATCAGAGGTCAGAGTGTGTTGCTATGAAATGAGGCATTACTACTCACCAACTAAGCAATAAATACAGAAAGAAACCTTAACTGCTGTAAAATATGAGGCAGCACTCTCATTTTGTAGCATATAGGGTGTGCGTGTCTGTCGGTGTATGTGTGTGCTAAAGAGTGTGTCGGCTGCGGTTTCGCTAAAGGGAGGAAAGAGGATGGGGTTAGGGAGGGGTTTAATATGCTACTTTAGCCCTCGGGGGCCTGTACAGTTGAAAGTCAGTGCATGAGGCGTGCAGAATCACACCAGCCTGCATTACAGAGGGACCAGGGAGGGGGGGTGGATTGGACAGGCAGGGTGGGGGGCTGCTATAAAAAGTGAAATCATATCACTTAGCAGCTGAGTGCAGATAAAGCTGTGTTTGAACTGGGAGGCATAAATTATACATTGTAAACAGAGCGTTGGGAGACTACGGCTCGTTTAAATTATGACAGAGGGTAGTTTTTCTCCTCTACTTTTTTCTTTCCCACTCTTGTGTTTCTGCTTCCCTCGCTCACATTTTCCTTCCTCCCTTTCTCTCAGTCCTTCTGTCCTGCTGAATTTTTTATCTAACGCCTCTCTATTTACATGTTCTCCATCTCCTGCCTAACAAGTAGAAAACTCCACACAAATACCTCCTTAATTACATTTATTTGTAAACTTTGTGTCTGTCGTCTGACTAAGTTTGTTTTTATTTTCTGCTTGGTTTTTGCTTTGCATTGTGAAACGCAATATCTCCTCTCCAAGCCTTCCTCTACACTGTTATTGAGATGTAGCATTTCACACACGTCATGGACACAGGACAAAATTGGGTGAGCGTTCTGGCAGCCCCCTATATTATTTGATCAATGATCCCCCCCTGCATAGTTCAACTTAGGCTGCTGTGTTTTTTTTTAAAAGGTGTCTTCGTCCCTCCTGACAAGTGCAAGGTTATTGATCAGTTTATTCAATTTGCTGTTGACCGCTCGGCACCATCTCTCTGCTCACAAGTCAATAGTGGAGGATTGAGAGGGTGAGTGCCTCCCCTGACCTCCCCTCCCTCAATCTCTGACTCGTCCCGTCTATCCCACCACACAGACACAATCACACACATATAGAAAAACGCACACACATGAATAAAATGAATGACTCTCTCTGCCAGTTGTACCCACACCTCTGATCCCAGCTACAATTTTGATTAGTCTTGAAGTGCTGCAAGGTCAAGGCAGCGCTGTGTGTGTATCTGGTGTTAGCTGATGCTGTCAGATAAAGGTCTTAAGCTCTGTTGGGGGGGGATGTTGCTCTGTGGTGTTTTTCTGTGTGTCTGTGCCAGGGTGGGTGTAGATTGTGTCTGCTCTAGAGGTGATCTGGGCAACTGTGAAACAGGGATCAGTGACCTTGCCCTGTTTGGCACACACAGCTCAAGTTGTGAGTCTAGTGAGTGTGTTTGCATACATGTTTGTTCTTGTTCTGATTAGAAAAAGTCTTCCAAAGCAAGGACTGTTGGACAGTGTTCAGACCGACTGTACTGCATCAAAAAAAAGGACTCAGCTTTAGTCTGGGCTATTGCTACAGATGCAATAATGGAGGACAAATGTTGTGTTGTTTTGTTACTTATAGGTAAATGGCAGCTTAGGATAATGTTTCCATGCGTAATCTACCAGGTGAATGTGACTACAGATATTTGGTTTAGTGCAACAGTGTGGCCTTAAGTCACTGTTGATTGTTTTTTTTTTATTTTTATTTTTTTAAGATTTATTTTTGGGCATTTTGGGCCTTTATTGGAGAGATAGGACAGTGGATAGAGTCGGAAATCACAGAGGAGCCACAGGTCAGATTTGAACCCGGGCTGCCCGCTTGGAGGACCACAGCCTCCATACATGGGGCACATGCTCTAACCACTGTGCCACCAGCGCCCCATAGTTGTTTTTTTGTTTTTTTTTAAAGAGAATTCTGTGTTGATAAAAACATTGTTATTGTGATTTAGATTCTGCACCATTTTTTAGTGACTAAAACATATTTCTGCATCTAGGAAATGTAATGCTTGTCCTGCACCTCTGTGTCTTTACTGGTATGCTTCACTGATATGCTTCACCAAGAAAGTTGTTAAATATCTTTATTTTGGGTTTTTGAATTAGCATATCTCAGTTTCCCTCTCTGCTCATCATTTCGGGACTTAGTTCATTTATGGAGACCACACTGGGGGCTTCCACCCCTGCCTCTGCATGGAGTGGGAGGAGATAATTATTCTCTTTCTGACTGAAACATATCTATGAAAAATGCATGCAGCTGGGATTCCAAGCAGCTTATCAAAAGGTTAACTCTTCCCCATAGTTGTCTGTGCCTACAAAAGGGAGTGTTTCCAACAACAGTGGCAGCGTCGGGCCGCTCTGTGTTTTTCTGCTGTTTTGTTTGGGTGTTTTCAACATCGTGGTGACCTGCCGCTGGCCTGGAGCTTTGTTTTCCTAAAGTTAACTTTCAATCAAGAGACGAGCCAGCTGTTGTTTGTGCTGTGTTCTGTACATCATCTCTTAAGCAGCCGTCTGAGTACGGATTCACTGCGAAAGGACTCTGTGTGATACAGTTGCTTCATATTATTGTTCTTCAGCTTCATTAACACAATGAAACACTGGCAATTCATGCACCCTAACATATTAACTACTTTTACAGCTTCTTAGTTTTGTCCCTTTTTCTTTTAGACATAATCTCTATCCATCATGAAGTCTGACTGAGCAGAACATTTTTCCTGGAGCAATGCTTACAATATGCTGTATTCAGTATACACGTCATTGTGCTTGATAGCTCCTTAGATCATCTCATTGAGATTCAAAAATCTTGTGCCTTTTTCACCTTCACGTACACTGTATTCCCACATACACTTCTGTCACTCATTCATTCACATGCATGCACACACACAAAGTCTACTATAACACACACACATAGACACACACACACTACAGGACTTATGTGGCATGAACGCTGCCTGGGAAAGTGATAGCAGGAGAAAAGAAGCTCTGGAGAGTGAGTTATCTCTTAAGATGTCATTGAGGGGCGCCTCTCTTCTCTCCCTCTCCTTCCCTCTATCATTCTCTCTTTCTTCCCCTCTCTCTCTGCCTCGCTCTCTCTCTCTCTCTCTCTTGTTTCCACTTGCTCTCTCAAATCATGTTTGCCTTCAGTGGTATTCAGACAGTCCAAGGACAAAGTAGAGATATGCTGGGAGCAATGGACTGTCCGTCAGTGTGTTTGCTCGTGTGCGTGAGAGAGAAAGGGAGAAAGGGAGAAAGAGAGAGAGGGGTTGATGTTGAGTCTTTGAAGCTGTTTTCTCTTCGTCCTGACAAATCGGAGTGTCTTCCCTCTCTGTTTAACCCCCTGATGCTACATCACACACACTCACACACACTAACAAAACTCACTTCTCAGGCTGCGGTGGACACAGATAACATCCTAATGCACAGCTTGCTCTTGTCGAGGTCGCGCCCTTGTGTTTAAGGACTGCTACATTAACTTCATTTGATATTTATTGACTTGTCAAGGTGACTGTAATAATATTAAATATTTTACTCCCATAACGAAGTAAGCGATATGTTCGCTTTCTCTGATTATTCACACGTCTAAGCCTTGTATTTGCACCATCAAGCCAGAGGTCTCCATATTATTATTAAGTCATGCAGTGTGTCAGTGTGGCCTTGGCTTGTCTGACTGAAGCAGACTGAAGTAGATGGCCCCGGGGTCTGTGACCCTGAGACAGCCGCACACACACACACACACACACACACACACACACACACACACACACACGAAAACCAACCAGATGCCTGACCTACTCCCCTCCTGCCCCTAACACACACACACATAACCTATCCTGGAGACAGACTTCTACATTTGTGTGTGTATATGTGTGTGTGCAGAGCAGCTGTTCCCTTCTCCCAGACAAACAAGGGAAATCCTCCTTGTCTTTCCTTGTCCATCACAGGCCTTCTCACTGTCCAAGTGCACGTGGGCTCCTGCAAACCCAAGAGATTTTACAAGCGCATATGTACACACACACATCCACACACTCAGCCCCTTGGCTCCAGCCGGGTTCCCCTGACGCAGGGACACACGCAGACAGGAAGTTTGAGGAGAGGTTTGTGTCAGTTTGCTTCTCTTAGAACACTTCAGGAGTGACCCTCTCTTGACCGAGCGGCTTCCTCCTCCTCCATCTCTCCATAAACAGGCACATCCCTGCGACTGAAGGCGGCCCCTTCGCCAAGTGTAATAACATCACTCATGTTTTGATGTGAGGCGGGACATCTATGTGCTTAAGGGAGGCTGACACACGTAGACACGAAGAAACTATGTGTGTGCATTTCCGTCTGGGTTTTCTCTGATTGCAAGGATGGCATATCTTTGTCATGGAGGAAACCACGTTAACCTGTCACCTTAGCAGTCTCCTCTCCTCCCACTATTTATCCATTGTGTGACCTTAAAACACACTTTTGTACATGCACACGCAGGCAAACCCCGCTCAGAAATACACACATAAAGAGGGGTTGTCCACTGATCTTGTTGAGTGTGTGTCAACTCCATTAGCACATTCCCAGATAGGGCCAGAGCCCTCTTATCTGTGGCGACCCATTAATTACACTTTGTTCCCTTAAGTGATCTATTTCAGACCTGCTCCACCCTCAAACACCCACTCTCTGCAATCTCCAACCCTGGCCTGCTCCTCCCCCACCTGACCTGTCCTTCTCTTTTCTCCTTTCCTTTCCTTTCCTCTTCACTCCTCTCTTCTCCATCCACATCTATCCTATCCTCTACCCTTCAAACCACTGCTTTAGCCCTCTCTCTATGTGTAACAGTGCATGGGAGCACATATAATATAGTTGTTGTATACCTCCACAGCAGGTGTATGTATGTGTGTAATAGAGACACACATACAATTTGCTCACAAGAGCCTAAGTTGGGGGCATCTGTTTTGAATGTTTCGTCAGGATTTCTCTAAACAGTGTGGAAACCATACAGTCTATTGTACCACACACTCAGGTGGTCCTTAAGAGCCCCCCTTCTTTTTCCTTCAAGCCATGTGGTCACTTTCTCTGAGCATTTTCTGTTCTCTTTTGCAAACTTTGAATAACTCTTGACCTCACATGAACATCAGCATATTTGTCCCCCTTCATGTCTGCCTTCGTGCGATGTTGTATGTTAAACCCTGTATTTTTCATATTACTGTAGCATTTTGACGATCAAGCCATGTTTCTATCTTTTATGGTTGCCGGCATGTATGTGTAGACAATATTGTCCGAGTCCTCAGAGAAAAATCCAAGCAGCTCAACTAGTTGAACCATTTGCATTGCTTTCCTTTTTGTGTCCAAAAGCAAAACAGCTTTTTCCTGAAATACATGTGTTTTCTACGCTGTGTGTTATTGACACAGAAGACAAACACATATAAAATGTCAATCATTTGTGTCTACCACCCTGCCCCTTAATACCCAACACCACGAAGAACATACAACAAAGCATTTTTAAACAATGTAAGCAATGAAATCAGCAAGTGTAGTGTTTTCTAAATGTTTGTGACAAGAGGAGAAAAAAAGAGAATAATGTGATTTACATTCCCTTACCATGCTGCCACTGCATAATGCCATTCTCTGCGGTTAGACCTTGCACAAAGCATATGCGGTGTTTGTGCTCTATTGTTTAGAGCTCAGACAACCTGGTTAGTGAAGGAAGGCTGTGTGTAAGGTGTGTGATCACCACTGCCTTGTGTGGATGTGGGTTCTCACAGTCAAAGCTTTCTATTATGTTACCATAGACTCTGAATGCGGCCTGTCTTTCTTACAGGTGCAAGGGGGCCTCTCTCACCCCTCTCCCCCTCCTCCACCTCTTTTGTGACTGACTGATGTGTGTTTGTCTGATATTGTGGAAGTGTGCATGTGTGTGTGTGTGTGTGTGTGTGTGTGTGTGTGTGTGTGTGTGTGTGTGTGTGTGTGTGTGTGTGTGTGTGTGTGTGTGTGTGTGTTTTTGTGTTTCTATGCCTGGTATTATCCTGAAGGTGCTGGGGAGGTGCATGTGTGTGTGTGTGTGTGTGTGTGTGTGTGTGTGTGTGTGCCAGACCTCATTGTGTTGAAGTGGAACAGAGGTTGTGTGTTTATGTGTGTGAGGAGTGTCGTGAAGTGGCGTAGCAAGTGTCCAGTTTGGCTTGGATTTGGTGTATTGACTCTGTGTGTGGGTTTGTGAGTGTGTGCATGGACACACAAGTGCCCATGCTCGGGCTACACTACTGGCTTCACCAAGGTCGTATGTTCTGACCCTTGCCCAGGCTTCTCGATGTGTCTATGTGTTAGTGTGTGTATGCGCTCATGCCTATGGGAGCGCACGTACTCGCATGCATGCAGTGCCTCCACTAATGGACAGTCTTTGTGGGGGCCTCTCTTTTCAGCCATGCTGCTTTTCAGACACATTGTGCCTGGGCATAGAAACAGAAGCTCTCCATTGCCCTTCAATAGGCCAAAAACAAAACCGTGTCAGGCGAGCTAGCAGCCCCTGAGTGTTTGCCATTTAAGTCCTGACCAATGGTGGTGCAGCAGGAACAAAGGGCCTGGACAGGGAAGGAGGCCTACACTGTTTACAGTGCTAATGTCTGGTTGGCACTTCCAACAAGGCCCCTCCATACACATACATGTGTGCGCACACTCGGTCATTCAATCCCTTTCTTTCTGTGTTGCTCTCTGTCACATGTGGACACTAAATCGGGTACATGCGCAGACGTGGTTTATAAGGGGAGAGGGAAGGATGGCTATCACAATTCTTTCTTTTATAAGTTTGCAAAAGTATACATTTTAAGATATTTGTTGTACGTCTAACATGAATTATATTCAGACATATGTCATTCTTTTTTTAATGTATTTCGAGTCATTTCTTAAATTTTATCTGAAATGAAAAAAAGATAAATAAATGTGTGTCCCTGTTATTTAACGTCACATATTATTTCAATGTTAGAGGTAAATGAGACAAAGGGTAACTAAGGTTTTTGTAAAATGCCCCACACAGCTGCCTCTCCTCTTACTCCAAAGTGTCTCATCCCATTTCAGCTGAGCAGAAAAAAACCAGTGACATTGAGAGGTGCTGTCAGAGGCGAGGGGCATGTTTGGGTTTTTGATTTTCGCTGAAGAGGAGAGGGGAGAGGCTGACACCGGTATCAAATAGCTCATGCCGTCCTTGGACTGGGGTTATCTTGTAAATACTCCGCTCCAAGTCTATAAAAGCGAGGGTCCTTTATGATGGCCAAGGCCACTCGTTCACGTTAAAATAAAAAAGCACTCAGTGCAGGCTCAGTGTCTGGGTGGGGAAGGATAGATGAAGGAAAGAAGTAGAAAGTGTCTTTTGTTTGGAGTCCCTGTTGTCCCAAGTTTTTCTCTTCCTACAATTACTGTACATAGAATTTAAAGTAGCTTACATTGAGGATTGTTCCTGCAAGTTTAATGTGATATTCTCTCTTCTCCAGGCTCTCACTCAATTTTATTTCTGTCTCTCTTCTGCTTGTATTTCATTCCATGTAAATACAGAGTCCCCTCAGCGGGCCCTGTAGCTACTGATTCAGGTTCCTCATCTCTGGATGTGTAATGAGTTCTTCCTTGTTTTTGTCTAACAACAACACACAATAATAAGCAAAGTAATTAAAAGCAGTGTTCGAAGGAGATGGGGGGGGAGGGGGGGGGGGGGGGGGGGGTGTAGACCTAGCTTACCAACAAGCTTTTAAAATGAATTGCATTGCAGTGGTAATACTGGTTTGATGAAATTAACTCTTTTTGGGGTTGTCTTTGTTTATTTTTCTTTATCTTAAGCAATATAATTAAATCAATCATTTTTAGTACTTTTTTTTTTTTTTTTTTTTTAATCCCTTTACTGTAGAGATAGGACAGCGGACAGAGTCTAAAATCAGGGAGAGAGAGTAGGGAGTGACATGCGGGAAAGGAGCCACAGGTGGGATTCTAACCCGGGCCGTGCATGAAGGACTACATACATGGGGCGCCTGCACTAACAACTACCCTACCAGTGCAGCAATAAATCAGTCTTTATTTGTATAACACCAATTCAAAACAATTATTATCTCAACACACTAGACAAAAAGGGCAGGTCTAGACCGTACTCTTTGTTAAATTGAGTCTCTTCTGCTCCTGCTGCTGTGTGAAGGCTTAGTTTCATGTTGATTTTTATTAAAAAAATGATGACACAAAGAATAAATAAAAAGTCTTCTTATACCTGTTATCTTTGGATACATGGATGTCATCACCTTGAGTGGAGATTGAGGGATGCTGGTGGGGAATTGTGGGGGTTAATTTCCATTTAATTAACTTTTAGCTGAGGACAACATCTCCACCTTTTGTTAAAGATGACAGAGGTGCTCTGGCTGTGTGCATGACTGTCAGTCCTGTCTGGCTTTCTTTGACCTTGTCTCCGGTGGCAGAATGTCCGACCCTTTCCAACGGACAGCCACATGGGACATAAATGACATTCTTGACTTAAATGCTTGTCTGCGAACAAGATGACAATGCGCCTAACTGACTGTACCCACGTGTGCATTTTATATTGACATTCACAGGCAAACTTTATGTACACACACACCAAGGAAGATCATCTAATATCAGAGAGCGTCAGTGGCGGAAATCCGATCGTCTGACAACCAGGATACAGATAGCGATTCCCCACCGCTGATCCATGCAACAGATAGTTTCCACAAACAGAACCCCGGCTAAGGTTACATTCGGCACTGGTCCACACCCCAATGCACTGCTCTGCCTCACATCAAGATAAAACAAAAGCTTAGGTTAGTGTCGATAGGAAATCAATAAGAAAAGGCAATGTTTGCTTTAGATTTTTGATGAAAACTGTGACAAGAGGAAATGAGAAAATATTTGCTTTTGCATGCAGTAATATCGGGCATATCAGTCCGCTTAGGTATTCTGTTTTTGTAATTTTCACTCCATGATAATATCATTGTTCGTCTCCTTTTTTAATTGAAGCTCATTAAATGTTTAACCCAAATGTCAGTGTGTTGATAGAGCGCTCCTAATTATTTAAAGAATACCACAGAAAGAAAAGTATCATCGCTTTACATTTCCCTCGCCTCAACGTCCTAATAATTATTGGAATATGTATTTATATTAAAAAAGGAAGCAAAGAGATATGGCCCCCTTCACATCAATGTAATTACGAATCACAAAAAAAGTTTGATTCAAATAAAATAGGCCATTTGTACACAAGCAATTAACTGCTGTGGCTTTAAATAATGTAGCCCAGATGGAACCTAATTATAGTCGGCATGCTTTGATTCAGGCTTTATGTCGGAGTATCACTCGGGGCGTCACTTTGGCTTTTCAGTCACCTAGCGTTTGTTTTGAAATTTGTGACAATCAGAGGCGATTACCATTTGTAACAGCATGCAGTGTTTGGTGCAGAGGGAAGAAAGCATGGCCCATAGCTATGGAGGAGTTTCCTTGTTTCCTTTTAACAGCTCAAAACTCTCTCCCTGTTCCCTAACCTCACTGCACACAAATGATAACAACGGTGCTTGTGTGTTTAGGGGGAGGGTAAAGTGGGTTTGTGCTAAATGTGTGTGTATGTGTGTGTGTGTGTGTGTGTGTGTGTGTGTGTGTGCCATCCATGAGTAGACAGTTGCTTGTGGCTAACGTGTTTTTGTGTGTGTCAGTGTCTTGTACCAGTGTGGAGTCAGGGGGAGATCAAACAGTCAGTCAATTACCTTGAGAGGGCTCCAGTGGCAGTGACAGAGTGGAGGAGGCTAAATATCCAGGATCAAATACTCTCCTCTGCCTGTCACATAATGAGGAGGCCTCGCCGAGCGAGGACAACACACACTGACTGTTCAAACACGAGGGCGAGGGTTAGACGACGCACTGAAACTCTGCCATGACCTGAACACAGAGCAGAGCATCCACCGCAGACCCTTTTTCTACCTGCTCTGTCCTGCTTTACAGAGATCACCATGGAGCTGTGTGTGTGTGTGTGTGTGTGTGTGTGTGTGTGTGTGTGTGTGTGTGTGTGTGTGTGTGTGTGTGTGTGTGTGTGTGTGTGTGTGTGTGTGTGTGTGTGTGTGTGTGTGTGTGTGTGTGTGTGTGTGTGTGTGTGTGTGTGTGTGTGTTGCCTCACCTCAAGGTTACAGCGTCATCATTCCACTGTGAGGAAATAATCTCAGTTAAGCTCTCCATTGCTTCATGCTAATTATAAACACATTGTGAAAGTAGAGAGAATCTTTTTTTCTGTATTTCCCCTGACAATACCAGATGTTATGGAGCCCACTGTAACATCATTATTGCTTTTAAAATAAATGAGGACATTATTGCATTTACAATAGACTTTATTGAATTAATGCAATTACATTGATCTTGTTAGAATTAGCAACTTAATTGATTTACAGTGAATGCAAGAAAGCAGGCACAAATAAACACACAAGGCACTTTATTTTGAAAAGCTGCATCAATTAAACCCAATATATGATGAAGACATTAGAGCCCTTTTAATGTAATATCATGTTTAAACAATACATGAAATCAATAGCTCATTAAAAAAATCTGCTTGTTACTTTAAAGAAAACTTTTCCTGTAAGGGACTCAAAGTGAGGATTAAGCTTGCTCATTGGCTGTTTATGGGTTCACTTAACACACCAGATACAGCCAGATGACACCTCATCGATCCCCGCATCTTTTAAAGATATTACTTTGATTTGTGGCAGAGCTGAGGTAATTCTCGCTCTCCCACTCACTCACTCTCTCTCTCTCTCTCTCTCTCTCTCTCTCTCTCTCTCTCTCTTTCCCTGGGTCTTTTAGTTGCACGTGAAGCCTGGTCATTGGGGTTTCTCCTCTAAATCATTACTCACATCTCAGCTTTGACAACATCCATTAGGTCGGACACACTTTGGCTATTAAAGGAAGAGTGGACGTAAGCTGTTAAAGGCCTATTTAAGCCAGTGAGGGAGCGGGTTTATGTCTCTATGTGTGGGAGTGTTGTCAAGAGAAGGGGGGGCTCTCTACCATATAGAGGGGGTGGAGCTTCACATCAGAGTCATTGGAGGGGCACAGGCTCATCTGCATATTGGCACAGAGACGCCCCCCTGCTGACCCCGGACTGCGATGGAATAGGGTGGAGAGCCTGGCGGCGTTCCGTAGGAGTTCATCGCCAGTTCAGGGTGAATGAGAGAGCGCTGCGGCATTGATCGCTTTCTGCAGGAAGAGGAAAAAAAGGACAAAACAGAAGTAAAAACACTAGTGAGGGTAAGACCGATGAGAAAGGGAAAACTGAGAAGGAGGAGGTGAAAAAAGATCAGAGTGCCTCAAATTGGATATAAATGATATATTAGAGGTGTGAGAGGGCTGTGTCTTTGTTTTCCAAGGTTCGATGTTATGTTGAGCCCTAACACAGGTAGCACAGTCACTCAGAGTGCCGGGTTATTGACTCCCATGATTGCCAGGCCAGTAAATTTGACCCAAGGCACAGTCTGCTTGCTGTATAGTGTGCACAGCAGTCCCTTTTCTCAGAGCGAATGAGAACTCTCCTTCATACTGTGTGCACACAAATTACACAAACATACAAAAACAAAAAACAGCACCTACAACCAAACCCAAATACATCCCCAGCCAAAGCCCCTGCACACACCCCTGTTCCAACAATCATACACAAACACACACCATCTCCATTAACGCGTCCAGGCAGGGGTCAATCTAATAAACACTGGGTCAGTGCAGTGGTCATCAGAGGCCTGTCTGTGGTGAGAGAGCCTTTAAGGTGCTTCCTAATTGTGTCCCTGCGGCCTTCTAGTCCAGCTTTTTATAGCCTATCAAATGTACACAGAGGAGACGGGAGGAAGTGAGGAAGGAAGGAGAAAATCACTGTAGAGAAATGAATAGGAATTTCAATGTACTTCTGATTTGACTCATCCAGTAGTAATGTGGATTTTAACCCTTTTCCTCAGATCCCAGATACTAAGCTTACCCAGAGAAAATGGCAGACACCTCATTTTATGTTCTTATCTTACAGTAGAATGAGAAAGACAAGAGAGCAAATAAGGATCAAAAAAAAGGAACCTCATTATATGTTGGCTTGTTCTTTTGACACAGTTAAAATGTTCTTAGATCCTTCTAGTGAGGGATGAAACTCTTAATATCATGTAATGGCAAACATATTCTCCCTCTGGTAAACCAAAGGACACCTCAATATGGCTCCTCAAGTCCAGTTACAGTTGTGTTGCTAAGCAGCTGAGCTGCTAGCAGAGGCAGGCCGGGACAAGCCATTATCTGTTAACGTTCTCGCTGAATGGTGTGCTAGCAGGAGAGGAGAAGTGTCGGGCACCAGCTGCAGCCTCGATCTGTCCTCATCATGGATGTTCTGATGGAGAGCTGAGGTGCTCTGTTGCAGGAAAGCATTAAAATTGCCTTTCAGTTTGCAAGCCATCCAACTAAAAAGCTGCCCGGTGATAACCTGAACCCTAAGGAACCTGAGGTGCAAGGACCAGATTTCAAGCTCCAGTGTGACCCTAAACTTGGGAACTGGCTAACCTGGAGGAGGTCAGAGAGAAATCCAGCACTGCTGCCTCCCCCCCCACCACCACCACCGGACCACTTGATATGCTTGCTTGTTAGCTCTCTCCAACTTCTGTACTGCCTATCCTCAATCAGCTCTTTAGAATGAATGACTGCCGCTCCACTGGTTTCTCTTAGTGGCCCCATTGTGCATAACTCTGTTTCTGTAGGAGGACCTGAGGTGGAAGGGGGGGACATGCAGCGGTGTTGATTATCAGGTATCCGCTTAGATAACATATTGAGGCTGTCCCATTGGAGTAATAGGTCAGAGGCTTTCATGGCTCTCATACATGTGGCCAAGGCCCGCATGGAGCAATGCATTGTAGGTAGTGTATGGTGAACCTTACAGGTTTTAACATCTTACCCACTCACTTTTTATTTCGTCACAGAAGTTATTCATTATGTAGAAATGTGTTTTTAATAATGTTAAGACTGTTCAACATACACTTTATTTTCCTGCAGCTTGACAGTAAGAACATTTTGTGAACCCTGCTCATGCCCATGTTTGTGTCCATTTTTGTGTCCCTTCTACTCATAGGCACAGAGAAGCATGAGCTGACCTCCTGGATGAGCTTCAACTCCATCTTCCGGTTCTTCAGCGAGGTCCTGGAGGTGAAGGAGGATGAAGAGGCTGAGGAGACATCCAATATTGTCACCACCCGCAGCAGCTCCCTCAAAAACAAACACCAGGATTTGTAGAACAGAAATGACTTGTATCAAGAGGGAGATTCAGTTAGAAATGGATTATAAGGGGGGCAATGCAGAAAGGAAGATTCTGGATCTCTTCAACATGTTTTCTGTTGGGTTTTTCACCTCCCTCTTCCTCTGTAACCTTCCTTTCCTCACTCTTCTCATTGCGGGTGTCATCTTTCCCGTCCTGTCCTCTCTGGCTCTGCACACAAATAGCCTTGTTGTTGTTGTAAGACACAGGAGTACAGGGTCACCATGTATACATCACAATAACGTTTTGCATTACTTCTAGATGAGCGCAACTGTCAAAGCAATATGGGCCTGAGTGTTAGCGCTTCCCGTGGGCTGTGGCCTAGCTGCGGGTACAGGCCACAGTAGCACAGATTAAGGCTGACAGGCGCTGTGCACAATGCGCCATGGTGCACCTCTAATTGTCCTGACATCCGCCTGAACTGAGCTAATGCCCTGCCTGCCCTCCAGTCTGCACTGCTCAGAGTCTCCCTCCTCTTCCTCTTCTTCCCCTCGGTCCTAAAGCCTGAGCTGCTTACCCTGAAATCAGCTCATCCTGTATGAAATCTTCAACTAAGGTACATTCGCATTTCAACCTGATCAGTTCCCTTTTTCTATTTTAAAACCTTTAAAAACATTTTTCAAAAGAGGTAACACACTCTTAAATGATGATCGTTTCTTATGGATTAAAACTGATGTTTTTTATAACTTTTTTTTTGTTCCCTTTTTCTGTGCATATGCAGCTCACTTTTAAAACCTGACTTTTCTTTGTTCTTTGTGTGAAATGTGGTTCTAACTCTTGCAATATATTCATATAGGACAGCACTGCTTATAAAGAGAAATATCTTTTTTTAATGTTCAAGCTTTAAGCTTAATTTGAATTCAGCATCTCACATACATTCAGACTATTTGATTTTTAATATTAAGCCAATACCTCTCAGAGCTGTAAGTGTTTACTTTATAATCTCTCCAGGTTTGCAAAACTGTGCAGAGTCCATCTCTCTGTGTTTATTATAAATACATATCTTTTTTTTCCCTATTTGATATCCTTGAAATTGATGTCTGCGGATGATTTGATGTGATGAAACAAATAAAACAAACACAACCTGTGCTGAATATGGAAAATCGTGGGCACCGAGCTTATTTAAAATTACTTAAAGTCAAGCATCAAACTGGGTTTGAGGGATATCTCATTTTAACAGGAGCCAGAAGTCAGCTCACAACACTCATAAAGCCTCAATATATCGCCTTACACATGTCAGGAAATCCACCATTTCAATATTATTCTAAGCCTAAATGATATTTCCTTAGATGTTGGAGAAAAGTAACATATCTATTCTTTCCCTTTTCTTCCAAAGTACTCCTCTTGTGTGCTTAGAAGTGACAGAGTCAGATCCCTGCTCAGCTGTACATAATCTGACTACGTGACACAAACATGATAAAAAATTTCCACATGGCTGGTGTGTTTTATAAACCACTCAAGGCTTAATGGAATACATTTCTAATGTGTCATGACATTAGTAAAAACTCAAGCCGGATACTAAATCTTATGATACCTTGGACACATTCTCAAATATGTACTTTTCTTCTACTTTTTTTTTTCCTCAAACAGCACCATTGTTTAACTTTTACTCTGTGAAATCCTGCCTCTCCTGCACACTGTGCACATGCTTTAAGGCTTTTGTGGATTATCTTTCCGCTGTAATGAGACAACTGTGGCTGATGGTTGCAGGCCTAATTTCCTTTTAATTTGATTCAGATCTCTCCAGGTTTCAGCAGAGAAGTTGGCTTATTATTTGATTTGATGAGTTTCTGTTCAAAGATACCATTGCTCATCTCTCTGCTTTTCAGCTACAATCAGTTCATTTTTCACTCCTTAATTTGTATATTGTTGCCTTAGGAGCAAACAGGACTCTGTTCACTGTTTTTTTTTAATAATATCCAGCAAGCCATATGTGAATGGAACTAAAGATGTAAGAGCAGCCTCAATCCAACGCACAGTTTTCACATAAAAGGACACTAATTTAGCCAATTTCTCTTGAAGACATTATTTTTTTTGCAGATGGTTTACATGCAGTATTGGTTTAAGAAACACTTCTACTTTGTTTAATCACATTATAAGTCTGGATTTTATGAAACTGAGTGTCCTGCCAGGTCACAGGTTTTCTTTTTATTCTAAAGTGTCCAAGTGTCTGCAACACAACAATCATTGTTCTTACATGATTGTTTTCATGTTTGTAATCAACTAATTAAATAAAAATAAATAAATAAACGTGTGTATCCTGCTGTTAAAATATAGCCTACCTTTATACTTTTATTTTACCTTTATTTAAACAGTAAAAAACGTGTTGAGATCATAAATATATTAAGTGTCCTGGCCAAGACAAGCAGCAGCAGAATGAACAGTTTCTGACAAACAAGGAGCAGCCTTAGAATCAAACCATACTGTATTTCATTGTTCATTTATTTCCCCTTCTGTTCCTCTGCATTTCTTGATCGTGTGTTAACTATAGCTTGTTTTTATTGCACATTATTCCAAGTGAGACAATAGAGCCTTTGAGAGTGAAAAGAATACAGCAGCAGTATCATAAAGTCAGGTGCGGAAGTAAAGAGAGAAACAGAGATGTTGCCCGGAGGGTAACGTGTGTGCACCGGGACGAGAAAGTCGAGCGCCAAGTGACAAATGACCCGAGTCCTCATCTCACATGACATCTATGAAATCTAGAGGAAGACAAAATAGCCTCACAATCATGCTGTAACACGATCTGCTATTGGAAAGTGTTTCAAAACTGTACAAACCACGAATGTTTCTTTATTGTTTATGATTTTTTCTTTTTTTAGAAGTACGTTTTTACGGTTTAATTTTTTATACATGTAACCTCGGTCAGGCACCACTGAAAAGGAAGCCACATCTTTAACCTGATTATGTCCCCAGTGAGAAGTGTGTCAAAGGGAAAACAAACTATAAACAGTCATTCCCCTCTTTTTGGTCATTAATTTTGGCAAAGTGAGCCCCCCTCCAACTCGGCGAGCTTTTACAGCATCATTTGTTTTCACGCGGTGAAACCGATCAGGTCATTAAACGCCCCCTCAATAAATCTTTAGAAATCTTTTCCATTAATCCCTGAACAACAAGTGGAACCAGGCGAGTCCCCCTCACACTGTGTCAGGCCTCTGATTAAAGAGAGGCACACACACGTACACATACCAGCACACACAGCCGGCTCTCTGTATTTAAAAAGTGTGTCTGAACGCTCCTTAAGACAACACTGTCCAATGTGAGGCTTCTGTGATATTGTAGGGAATCCCTATTCTTGAATAAGAGGAAGTTTTCTAAGTTTAAATAAGTAACCTGTTCTCTGTCTAAGCAAACAGTGTTTATCTGAATTATGACCTCCAGTCATGATCAACAAAGGCAGAAAAGACACAGCGAAGAAAATATCCTATTGGCTGAGAATGACTTTATCTAACGCAGAGGAAACTTTTTCGTTAAGAGTTTTTTTTTTCGAGTTTGGGCAAAGTGTGTGTATGTTTGATCCCGTTTCTCGGCATTTGGGAATATATTTAAACTATAGCCTATCTGATTTATTCCGATCGATGACTAATGCATCACGCTGTCACTTGGTACTTTCTCCCAACATAATCTCTTCGAGCCTCTGGGGCTCAGGTTTAGACTTTCGTTCCCCAGAGGAGGGATCCCCGAACCAAACGTGAAATAGTCCGCTCCGTCTCTCCTTTGACTCTCTGGAAGTGAGCGCATGCAGCGTGTGAATGTATAATAGCTATGACTGATTTGATTATAGCTTTCACTCTGCCAGCTATTGTCGTCAACTCACGGTACAGATAGTTACAGACAGCTCTACACTGAATCATATCTGCAACAGAAAATAACATCAGCTGCGGAGCTTTACGATCAAATCCTGCCAAATGGGGGGTCTGCTGCTCTTACTGGTGGGTTTTGGGAGGAGGGATGGGTGGAGAAGGGTGGGGTCCTTGACATGAAAAAAGTTGGGGATCCCCTGTGCTGCCACAGCCTGATAATTCAATTTTATTTTTTTTTTACTTTGAGAGAGTTGTTGTCACGCTTGCTTGCTCCGGCCCTCTCTGATATGCACGCAGCCCAGCAGAAGATGAACTCTGTGCAAAGGAACCAAGTTGGAATGTCACCCCTGTGACAGCCCCCCTCACACACACACACACTGAAACACACACACACTCTCCTCTTCAGCACTCCTCCAGCGGATCACTGTCAGATCACTATTTGCATAATTATATGCTCAGCTCAGAAGAGAAAACTAACCCCCAAATTTTACGGGTCAACTAACTGCAACAATCAATGTTTTATCGGGTATACTAAGGGAAAAATGTCTTTTGCAATCACGGCGGAGGAAACTCTACTACTCCCCACTCTCCACTTCTTTATGAGTTCAATTCAATTACTTTATTGGCATGACTGCTTATCAGAAACAATATTTCCAAAGCAGTTTAAACAATGGAAATTCACTCCCCACCCTTGCGTCAAAGAGGACCCAAGCAAGCCCTCTCTCTCTCTCTCTCTCTCTCTCTCTCTCTCTCTCTCTCTCTCTCTCTCTCTCTCTTCTCTCCTTTCTCTCTTTCTCTCTTTCTCTCTCAGTACGTGAGCAAACACTTTTTCATCTATTGAAAGAGAAAGAATGTCTGGCTTACGCTTGGAGGTGCATTCAAGATTGTATCCCTTCTTTTTCTGACCCATTTTTTCTCTGCCGACTCTAGTCTACATATAGCCTATACTGTGTTTTCCTCCACAGAATAGCTATTTAATACAAGGCCTATATAGCAGAGCCCAAAACTCAGTGGCCTGGGTTTACATCATTACATATTCATTGACTTGCGGAGAAACCATTTAATCCAGTGGAAACAACTCCTCTTCAATCTCCTCTCTCTCTCATTCCCTATTCTAATGAGGACTCACACACTGATACGACAACACTTTGAGGCCACAGAAAACACATTTAGGAAAGAGTTTGACTGTGTTTTATTTTGAAGGGCAAGAAAGCCAAGGCTCTTGCAACACCTGTCTGGACACAGGTGTTCCACCAAGTAGGGTGCTGGGCCTCTTAAAGGTTGTGAAAGTCTCCCAAACAAGCATGCAAATGTATTCTTTATTTTAACATAGATTTTAATGAGATGGCATCGTATTGCTATTCCAACTGCAAAGGAAAAAAACATTATTATGGTGTACTGCTTCAAAAATAAAACATGTAAGAATAAGCAGGCCTTCATATGGTCACATAAACCTTGCTCCCACTTGTCTTATAGTTCTTAAAAAATAGGACCATACTATTGAACTATAGCCTTCTTAGATCCAAGTAAAACAGGAATTCCCCATGGTTATCATGAGGAGAGAAAGAGGTTAAAAAATGCCTTCGAGACCAAAATGACAAAGAAACACAACCAGGTTGAAGTCATCGAACATAACACGAATATTAGCGGCATATTCTTTGTTTTCTTTTCTCGGCTCTGCTGTCTTATTCTTCTAAGTAGCCTCTACATCAGCGGCAGGGTCTATAATGTGTGTGTGTGCTGATCCTGGCATATAATACTCCGATTGTGGGACAGCTGTTGGCAGGGCCGTTTTACGGTGTTCAGTCCATTTGGCTTTAATAGCAGCTTTCAGGCGGACCGCTACTCTATCCCCTCACCGCCCCCTCAATTACACCTCCTCTGATACTCTGCTGGCCTAAAGACTCGTGCAGTAAAAAAAAAAAAAGAAGAAAAAAAGCTGCCTCTGAAATGCAATCCATGTGAAGAATGGGCTCTGACTTTTAAGATTTTGGGGGCTATACTCTGAAGATTTCAGGGAAGCAAAGTTAGGCCAGCAGTGATGGAGGAGAGAGGAGAGGAAGTGTAACACAGCTCATTGGCCCAGTTTAACAGGCCAGCGAAGACTTAGGGGGGAAAATTGGTCATTTAGTGTTGATGAATGGCAGTGAGGATGAAGGGGCTCTGTTAGGCCTGTGATCGGGGCCTTTCTCAGGCTGTAAAATGCGACCGGATATCTGAAAACTGAACGCCAATAATGTGTTTTTAACACTGTTATATGTCAAATTCAAAATATCAGTTTGACAAATTACAATTTTAATTACGCACGTGTTTGTGTGTCTCTGTGTGTTTGTGTGTCTGTGGTTGGTTGGGCACACTAAGCGCCCAAGAAAAAACATTTTTTTAGGGATGGCTCAAACACTGTCACTCAATATTTCTGCACAATGGGAAGGATTAAAGGATCTTAAATATACCGCTCACAGATCTCAGACTCGATTTTACACATCCACTTAGTTTAAAAAAATAAAAATAAATCTTGTTAATTATTTAATTTCCATAAGCTGACTGTTGTAACAAAAGACTATTGATCATAATAATAAAATGCGCAAAACTTTGTCTGCTTAAATAATAAAATAATAATAATATCCTAATTACCTGAAAATGACTTCTTCAATGATGCCGACCTTAGACAAGTAGGCTCATTATTATATGACATTATATACAAATTTAAAATGTACAACACACTTTTTGTTTTATTTTAAAATGCTAATTTAAAATATTACATTTACCAGTTTTCAACAGCTTCATAGTGAACAAACTAAATGAATTACACGAAAACGAACAAATATATAATATATATATAGAACTTTCTAAACTGACGGTACAACTCAAGGATGCGTTTGAACAATATTTGAATTGATGTAATATAAAAACAACGATTGTCAAATTAACATATTTGAAAACGTGGGCCCACGTAGTTGTTGTATAGGCTATAAACAATGTAATCTTAAACGAATTAGAAATATTCTCCACGTTTGTTTTAGTCAGTCTCTTCAGATTATTTTTTTCAAAGAAAGAAAAGTGAAATATTCATCGGAGAGTATCTCACAGCCCATGTAGATAACTTTTCATAACTTTTACTAAGAACAACTGTTTGTCACCCATAAGCAAAAACTGAATGCGTAGTCTCCATTAATACATCGAATTTCAACATTTCTGGAACTTAAACCGACTGAAAATGAGGGGTTCGCCGGAAGTCCTTGAAGTCCTTGAATCAATATCATATCGGAGTTGTAAGATATCGATTAGTTTGTGGTCAGAAAAGGCCTGAACTTACACTGCAAAAAAAGGGACCTAAAAACTCTCTTATAGTCCTATCCTCTTGTCAAACGTAAAAAGTGATTACACCTGTCAAAATGACATTTTAGTCAACATTTTAAGTTCAACTGTATTAGAAAATATTTTCTCATTACACGTTGTTCATTTAAATGTTATAAAAAATATTGGAAAACAAGACAATAACTTTATCGAAGGAAAATGCGGCTGTTTCAGTTTTAAAACAGATTTGTTTTAAAGTGAAATCACCCCGTCTTTACCAATGTTTTTATATCCTCGGAAAAAACAGATCTCCCCTAGAGTTCATCTACAGTGAAGCTGTGTTCAAACCTCATTTATTTCAGTGAAACTCTGATCTAAAGAAAAGAAAAAAAAGCAGCCACTGAGTTCTCTCTTTTGGATTTAAAATCTGTGAGGGAAAAAAATAGTGCAAGGCGATATTAAATCACACATTATAGATGAGTTTCATCATGTGGACGCAGCCCTCCGAGGATAAACACGGCGGTGCGTGGGGTAAGAATAAGCTCCAAGTTATTATTACTGAGGGAGCGGCCTTTCACCAGCAGCACCTTGCATCCTCATTACATCCACCCAAAAAGAGAGATGAAGCTCTAAATGAAGTTATTGCCATCCAATGAACTCAAATTAGCGGGGCCACACCATGACAGACAGCTCAGAGGGGAGAGAGAAAGGAAGAGAGAGAGATGAGGAGGGGTTGATGGAGGGATATAGGTGGAGAGATTGGCAGGTGTATGTTTGGATGTGCATTTCATGGTTTGTGAAGCCCCTTAAGTGAAGTTGGGTTCATTTTGGTTAAGCGAGTTAATATGGTTGTGTTATTAAAGGGCCTGCAGTCACCTTGCAGCCTGAGACCCCTCCTCCCCATCCCGATGGCTTAGACTTTGTTCCCATCTATTTCATTTCTTTATCAGCCATTCAAATATAACGTTTCTCTCTTTCTCGTGCACAATCTCTCCATCCGGTTGAATGGCTTTCTTTCTTGTCGCTGAGGTCCTCATTGTGTTCACTACCTGAGTCAGCAGGGAGGATGAAAAGGGGAGAGTTTGACGGGAGGAAGGACGAGAGGAAGGGGTGGTTTGACACGCGGGGAGGGAGAGACAGAGGCGATGATAGGCGCGCGGGGGCCCCGCGAGGAGCCGAGTGAATCTACCTGCTCCTCCGGTGTCGAGCTGAGCGCGTGAGAGTGTGTGTGTGAAGTTAACGACACAGCGTCCAACTCGACTTCATCGCTGTTTATCCCCGCAGCAAGGGCTGTCAGGCGCTGACAGATTGGCAGCATCTGTAATCAGCGCCCTGAGATCCCCTCAACTCACTCACTGCTGATAGTTCACCAACAGACTGTTACCAAAAAGCCATGTATTATTTGCATGATTATGTTTATTTAAGGATGAAGTGCGAACATTTTTACTTCTATTATTCGAAAAATGTCTAGAAACGTTTCGTTAATTAGTAGCCTAGGTTATAAAGCGAATGAGACCAGTATATGTGAAAAAGGAGGTTTTCTTAAATATAAAAATGTGCCATAAAGAACAGGACTG
Source organism: Labrus mixtus (assembly GCF_963584025.1). Classification (NCBI taxonomy): domain Eukaryota; kingdom Metazoa; phylum Chordata; class Actinopteri; order Labriformes; family Labridae; genus Labrus; species Labrus mixtus. The sequence continues at coordinate 13,839,413 of NC_083616.1, read as the reverse complement.
TATTGCATTTGTGATGAATAACATTTTTATTTAAACCTTTTCAAAGCAGCCACACCTATCGATTATTCTACAACTATATAGGGAACAGTATTTATTTACAGTTACAAAAGTATTTCTAAACTCTTTTTCAACTTTTTAGACTACTCTCTTTTTTTCCTGTATTGTGTAGAATCTGTAACAAATTAAATGAGCTCACTGCAAACAGCAGTTAAAGTAATAGAATCAATAAATTACGTTTGATCTGATAAAACTTTTATTTTTGCATTTTAAGGATCAAAAGATTCATGAAACACAAAATCATTTGATCATTTGCACATTGTTTTTTTTTCTCTCGGCAACCTTTCAGGACTACATGAAAATAATTCAATAAATTATTAAAAAAGCAATGTTACTAAACTTTCCAATCTCAATAACTGTACGTCCATCTGTTTTATTATAATGTTAAATGCGAGTGTGTGTCTCTCCGGCAAGACTTTGATGTTCCGCACACACAGATAAAAAAAAATCAGTCAAAGAAAGCGACACAAGAACCTCAAGTATAGAAAGAAAAAAAATCTTTAGAAAAGCACGACATCCAGTCTGAACATTCCGGGTCATGTGCAGGGCCGCAGAATAACAGTGGACCTGAAGCTATATTTCACTTATGGAGCCTTCAATGGGATTGGTGCTTATCTCTCCAGCACAGTGCTGCTGACCTGTAGGCTGCAGCATCAGAGCGGTGTGTTTGTGTTGAGGTGTTGACCTGTCAGGGGGGACTTGTTAGGACTTTAACTCCGACTGCTGGCGGTCTCCAGACATCCGGGGGTGGCATCGATTTGAAACTTGTCCTGTCTAATTTGATGATAACATCCAGCATGCCCCGCCGCAGCACCATGGACAGCGCACTGTCTTGACCTTGCCTTGCTATCAAATTACCCCCGTCTGGGCCATGGTGAGAGCCCTGCACCAAGTTTACTATAGACTGAGAGAGAGAGAGAGAGAGAGATTTTTGCTTTTTTCACCAAAGACAGATATTGTGTAAAGCTGTACTGAGGTAAATCAAGAGTGTGTAAACAGTACTCAGTTACACTTAATCAAGGACTTTATTTGATGTTTTGTCTGTCCCTGCATTTCTCATTCCAGTTTGAAAATACTTAGTCTATATTTTGGATTTTAAACCAGATGTATTCAGCCCAGTGATATTAAAGTTTAGGGGGACCCAGATGCAACAATAAATACATTTCAATATGGGAGACATTATTCAGATCCTTTGCCAAGCCTATTTAAAAGTTATAAACCGAAGAAAAAAAACACTAGGTAACTACTCCATTACAAGTACAACAGCACTCAAAGATTTCACAAGTTAGTACAGAACAGTTAGTAATTCTTACTCAGTGTCTTAAACGTTGAATTACTTGTGTTTAAGGGGAAATGGTCTCTGTTGCTGTTTATATTACGTCATCAGAATTGCCAATGCATTAAGGTGTCACGGGATTGTGTTGGTTTGAATATTTAATTCACTTTGTGGTAGTTGAATTCATACAGTTGCATCGTGTTTTATAACAAATATGTTACATAAAATCTTTATCTGCCTGCAGCTGAATTTAGTGGAGTAAAAACGACTATTCTACACTTAATTACACCTTGAATTATGTTATTATAGCATTTAATAATAATCCCATCACCCTTTTCTAATGAATATATACAAAATACAAGTTGGTAAAGTATGTATAAAGATAATTCTGAGCATGTCTGGCATGTTGAAGGTGCACAATCTAAAATGTTTGAATCTACCTGCAGCAGGCAGGCTTGAAGTCAAACCCAACAGAACTCAGGACAGTACGAGGATGTCTGCTGAATGCACGTGCGCATCAGTGCATGTACAGTAGATGCTGAGCCAAAAAGAGAAAACAAAAACAATTTATATTTTTTGCACATCTTCCCGCAGTAGTTACACCCTATCAGCTGGTGCACATACTGTGCTAACAAGTTGATTTGGGAAGGAGAATGTCGAAAGTTTGAGAGAGAGCCCAAGGCAGTGACGGGAGGAGGATTTACTGGTGAAGAAACAGAGAGAAAGAGAGAATGAGAGGCTGTTTGATGGAGCTCTACAGCTTTGAGACAGCTTGTTAATTAAAACCCCAAGAGATGAGGCTCTGCAGCCACCGTCCATATCAGAGCACTGCTAACTATACTGACAGCAAGTTACTTAACAAGCAAGCGCCTCAATCCTGCTCCGTTTTATCACAGGCAGGCAGTGAGATATTTTAATTCGTTAAAATCCCACTGTGCCGCTGAAATATCTTGTTTTCTACTTAAGAAATTATGACAAACCTTCGTATTCACTGTCATTTCAGGGATGGAGCCCAAATGGCTGCTTATGCCTCAAATTCCTCACGCCAGCTTAAATGTGGCAAATTCGATTAAGGAGAGAAAAAAAGAAATGTCACAAAAATGAGTGAATTAGTCTAGACATAGGTTGGGTGGTATTAAATTCTTAGCTTCCAAAATCAAAGTAGCTTTAGATTTCACAGAGGCAGATAGGCCTCACTGCAGATACAAAGAGTCAAAACAAAGAAGCTACTGTGTGTTTCTTGCTGAATGCGTTTTCTGATCAATTTCAATCGAGGTCATCATACGCTTTGTCCCCATGCATTATTCCACCTTAATTGAACCCGCAACCCGCCCTTTGCCTGCGGGATCCCGGAGCAATTTCACTTCTATATGCATGCGCGAGATGATGGCTTGTTAAGTCGAGGAAAACAAATACCAAGAGAGCCTTACTCAAACACTCAAAATGTATGACGGGCTCAGGCCCATTGTTGAGAAAATAATTGAAATGCTGCTTTCCTCTCTCCCCCTGCCTGCTAATAATGTGTTAGCCGAGTGTAGGCCACCTCATGTAAATAGCAGGAAGAGAGAGAAGGCGTTGAGGTGGAGGTGAAGCCTGGCTGAGTGTGTGTCTGCAGGTGGAGGAGCCCCGGATACAGTACAAGCGAACATGCTGTGCCACACCACCCAGGATCACACGGGGGAGGAAGTGGGACTGTCTGTGAGTGCTGGAGGGGTGTCAAACAAATGGTTAAAACAGCTCAATCAACAATGAAAAGTTGCCTCTTGTAAGTGAGATTGTTCTGTTAACTGTAAGGACTAATTCTGTGTCCATAAGTCTTTTGTTTGTGTGTCGTCTAGAAGCTCCACTCTCTTTGCTTCTGCTAATAGATGAAAAAGATACACAATTCTCTGCATGCCATACTCGAACAATTATCCATTAATTCTCCACCTAATATGTTGATTCGTTCGTCATTATAAAGCTGGATTCTACATTTGTACTTCAGAGTTTTTCACATAAGGAAATGATGAAGCCACAGAGAAGGAAAAAAAGCCAGACCATCGTTCACAGCCCACATGGTCTGCACTTGCACTGTTTATCTTCAACCACAACAAGACAGGAAATCCACTCTCTTGATCTGTGTAGTAATCTGGTGACAAATTAAAAGACGGTTCGAATAGATGATTTACAGCTGGTGATCTTTAGAAAGCAGAGCAAGTAATCGAAACAAAAAAAACGATTTAATCTCGATGAAAAAGTGCATCATTTCATCTTTCTTCATCTTTCTTTCTACTCAGACGACGAATTCTAAAATATTAGTCTAATTAAAACCTGAGTTCTTGTTTTACTTTACGTCGTGTAAGTCTACCGAATAGGTCGATTTCAAAATAAAAGGTGTTTAGAGTTTACTTTCTCTTGTGTAAAGAGCATGTTTCTTTGTGACACACTGCCGTGTTCAGGCCCCTGGCTGCACCTGATGTCTTGGTGGCTGCTATGGGGCTACAGCGCTTTTTAAGACAGCTGTAAAAGGCTCTCCAAGTCTCCAACACATTCATCAACGTCAGGCACCGACAAGCCGCTATTTAGTGAAAGTGTAACTGCAGCAGTATATCTCACAGCAGAGTGGGCCACTCAGCAAACAACACAATGGATTTTTTTTTACTCTGATTGTTGCAAACAATCAAAAACAGATTATCGTTGAATTCTTAAAAAAAATATTTAAATTGGAAATATCTAAATTATTTAAAGTATATATTTTGTGAGCATATAATAACTTCGTTTTGCATCACTGCACTTAATGCAGCATTTGTCTGTTCACAGTTCGTTGAATTTATTTTCTGCAAACAAAAGTCTTGTAAATTATTTCTGCTGATTTTGTAGTCAAACATGGTTCTCTTTTGCGCCTTTAGATGAAGTGTGTTTGCCTTTACTTAAAATAATAATTCGTTTTTATTTTTAAATGGCTAATTAAAGTCATATTATTCCTTTCCACATAATTTAATCGTGTATCAGTGTATGGTCTGTATCGTTACATTGCTTAAACAAACAATTACTCCGAAGCTCAAATATTGTGCGACAGTGTGCGTTACAATCAGTTTACATTAAAATGAAATGCATTACTGGTTTTAATCGATGTGATTCCGCAGCTTAACAAAACAAACACAACTGTCAGTCGACACAGGATAATGCAATTATAAAAGTCCCCCGCTCTGCACAGCGGTGGGGTTACATTAGACGAGTCTGCAGCTGCTGAAATTCCTGCTCTAAAAAACGGCCCTGCTGGAGAAGCTTCTCTGAGCTGAGGACTGTGGGCTGAGCGAACGAGAGAGAGAGGCTCTGAGGCGGCTCTTGTGTCAGAGGGTCCCACAACGCAGAGCGCCATCTAGCAAACAAAGGTAGCAACAATAATCGCATGGAGGGTTTGAGGCACAGGGAGTGCCTTTACGCACACGGCACACAGGGGCGCAGAGGGACGCCACAACAAAGCGCCGCAGTTTATCTCGCTTCAATTCATTTTAAACTTTTTGTTTAATACTCGAACCTTCTGTGAAAGTTTAACATTTATGCAAGATTAATACATGATCCCACCCAGATCGATAAATTACAGTATCTGCCCTTTGTTGTTTTATTCCCCCCAGCGGATCAAATTTTAATGAGCATCCGAGGGGTCAGCATGGCACACCAGCTGAACGACGGTCAAGCTGAAAATGGCAGAAGTTTTAATGTCAAAGTGGGTGAGAAGGATGAGGGGAGGGAAGACGAGGGGCGACAGGTGACTCCCCCACTTGACAAAAATCAATCGATACGATTACTTTCAAGCTCTATCACTGTGTTTTACTGTGGATGTGTAGCACAAGCAAACAATACGTCTTGTGAGAGCAGAGCTGAATGCACACATATATCTGCTGCTGAGCGTCCTTAACAGGAGGGTTTGACCAAATAAAAAACGAGGAAAAGTGCATCGTGTGTGTAAAAAGCTCAGTAACACTTCTATCCTTTACCCACTCGCAGTAATCTTCCCCACTCATCCTCAGTGCAGACAACATTTCAGACACAAGTCCTCTTCCCTGGTAATGATTGTACAATACCAACAATAACAGTTATAGCCACATACAGTATAAGCAGTAATAATGATGAGTAATTATGACAGCAGTGGTAAGAGCCCGATCGCGAGTTAGGGGGCACGAGCACTATTAGTGCAGCAATCAATGCAGAGCTATGGATCTGAAATCATCGAGCCTCACTGCTTGATTCAGCACGCCGACTGTTCTGGTTATTGTTCATCTCAGTCCACATAATAACAAAAAACAACCTTCCATAGTGTATTAACCTTATACATCAATAGGTGCTGAAAAGCTTATTTAATTACACACCATTTAAATAGTGCTTACACCCAAGAAAATGGGAAAATACATATGATCATTTTCGTTTTTGAGGTTTATTAAGGACAATAAATCTAAATACTAAATGTTGACACATGGTTCGAACATGATAGTATAGTAATAGTTGGAGTAATGTTAAAGACAGCCTGTGAGTGATCAGTCGGCTTCGTAGTGATATATGGACCGAAATGTCAGGGGCAAAAATTCTCATATTTGTTATCTTGTCAGGCGCCCCTCGACAACCAGCAATTTGTGACAATTTTCGGTCGGTTAAGGCGTCAAATAAAATCCCCACACAACCTGCAAGCTAAAACTTCGGTTTACACTGCACGTGCGCACTCACAACTAGGCCACTGGTTTTGTTTTAAAAATAATTATAGTGGAATTGTTTCTCCTCACAATGCAATATACGTAAACGAATATTATTACAAGTAAATAATGATGAGGTGATGCATTCGTGTGTGTGTGTGTGTGTGTGTGTGTGTGTGTGTGTGTGTGTTTGCGCGCATGTGTGCGCGTGCGTCTCTGTGTGTGTGTGCGTGTGTGTGTGTGTGTGTGTGTGTGTGTGTGTGTGAGAGGGAGAGAGAGAGACTGTTCCTTCACTGTAAATTGTGGTATTTGCACGGCAGGAGAGTGCATTAATGAATGTATTAATTAATTGGAACATACATTTGTAATTTTGAAAAAATGTTAACAATGAATCTATAGTCAACATTTTGTGAACAATTTACATGAGCACAAAGTTTAGAATTAGATTAATTAAATATAAAAAAAAAATCACAAACTAGTGAAATATCATTGCAACCTATAACCTATGTTTACTTGTCTAAAAACTACAAATAGAGTTTATTGTCACTCAGCTGTACTACAGCAATTGACCCTTTATTCTCCCATTCTCAGTATTTTCCTTTATTATCTTGTTTGCCTTAGGAGTAAATCCTTGATATTCTAAACTACTACCAAAATTGGAGCATATAGCCCATATAATGAGAAAATGACAGGTTTCTCTATAGCACTGCCCTATTTGAGTACTTTCAGAATTCTTCAGAAAGGTTTTTTAGCTCTTCAGCAATAAGATCTGCAATATGACATGAAATGTTCCAAACCCAGCAGCACTTTGGGAAGTTTCTGACAACCACACTAGTCATTCTATTACAATTAATCCACTAAGCCATTTGCAAAAACTTAGAGGGAGGAGATCCTTAGAAAGCCTTTCTTTTGTACACCCAACCCTCCACACATGTTTTATTATTTTCTAAAGCATGTTCTGCAGGCCATGCCACAGTGCTGAGACCACCACCCCTTTTCTACAACCGCTTGGAAAGGGGAGAGTAAAGATGTGATGGGGTGTATTTGAAGTATGACGAGCTTTGTGGTCGTCTCCTTTTCATTCTCCTGTCTCAAATATACGTCTGCTTTCAAATAAGCCTCTTTGGCAATCCCATGCAGACCCCCCCAGCACACACACCCCCTGCCACCTTGACATGAATGGACGACTGACCTTTAGGGCCGTGTCCACTCTGCGGTCCAGTTTTATCCAAATAAGCCCCCACCATCACCACCACCACCTCCCTCCCCCCTGCCTCATACGGTGCCAGCGATTCTTTACTGATATCATCAGCGGATGCAAATGAATTTGGACGAGGTGGGGGGGGTGCAGGGGTGGAGGGATGTAGCCATGGACAAAATACCACACTGGCTGCAGAATGTTCCATGTGGAGAGATGGGAATACTGAATACCCCGCCACTAGAATTCAATATTGCAGAAAAAAATTCCTATTCCAGAAATATTGGCTGTGAAATACCAGCAAGAAAAAAAAAATCGCCATTCAAATGAGATGCGTTTATTTCTGCGTGGCCTTTGAAGAGAGGAGAGGGGTCGTGTCACTCAAAGAAGGAAAGGGCCACTCCGTTATAGCCCCCCTCCTTTTCTCTCTCTCTCTCCCACCCTTCCCCTCTTCTCTCGCTCCGACCGACCCCCACTCACTCCTTTACGCGCGCACTCACACACGCGCATTTCCACTATAGCACGCTGGCTTTGGGGGCGACACAGAGGCTAGATTAGAGCCTTTGCTCCTTTAACAAGGGAGAGGAGCCACTTCTATAATCACAACGGCGGTATGTGGGGCCACAAAGAGTTTGCAACCACAGGGCGACTGGTCTTGTGTAGAGTGGTCCAAGCCGTGGGCAAGCCAGAGAAATACTCCATCCAACGTATTACCGGGATCAAAACACAGTGGTTATAGCGCGTGAAGAGGTTATTAACCCACGGAGCACAGAGGAAGACCACTCTGAAATCTCCACACAGCATATAACCCTGGCAAAGTGTGACCATTCAGCACGTTAACATGAGCACAAAACAGCGCCAATGATCAACTTATTATTGAGTATAGCGATGGAGAGACATACAGCCATGCTGAAGATTTAGAGTGCGTTTCAACCGCTGCCTCCCTTAAGCACAGCAGTGTAACATAACATGGACATACAAATTTGATGGATGGTGCTGAGTAAGATGGAAAAAAGACATGTATTTATCAACAGAGAGAGAGAGAGAGAGAGAGAGAGAGAGAGAAACCTGAGCACTGTAAGGAGCGGTTCCCTGTGGCACAAATGAAAAATATCCTTCAATGCATGGTTTCAGTCAATCATAATAGACCTACAGCAGCCTGTCTGAGCAGCGCAGGTAAACATAGAGAGTAATATGAGCTGCAACTCTGACAGTAAAACCACCCATAACACAACACTGACAACAACAATAATAGATAACATAGTAGGTTGCTTATAGATATTTTAGACAATTTCTGACCGTTGTGTTGCAACTTTGTGCAACGTTCAATATTAATCTCGCTTTATGCAAATACATGTAAATCACATCTGTGTATCTATCGACATTGTCCATTGTATGATTTTCTACAAAAATGCCCTCAGTGTAAACTTGAATTATTCTGCAGCAGACGCGCAGGGTTTATCAGGTCACAGTATTAAAACATAAACGGAATATGTTTAAATCCTTGGCATTCACATGTGTCCAGTGCAGAGGTTGGATACCTGCTAAAAAGCTTTCTAAATCTATTGTCAGTGGATAATATAGCAGAGGACTACAGAGGCCATTGACTCAGTGGATTATGTCTTTACAGGTATTATTCTGCCTGAGTGACTGGCTGAAAAAAAGCGCACAGGCTACAACAAAGATTGGTCAGGCATGAATGCGGCCTGTGTGTTTTGTCTCTATAACATATTAATCCATCAAACCATGGAGTGGTCACTAGTTGAGCTCTATATTCTAATGAGACTTTCTTTTGTAGATTTTTACTTCAATGTTCAGAGGAGTTCAAAAGAATCAAATAAAACAAAAGAAATTATATTTTCACCTACTTATCCTTTTTTAGTTTTGCATTAAATGCAGCTAAATGGGTCAGCAATTAAATTATATCTCAGTGTTGATGTAATTGCAACAAAATGCTACTGAGTAAAAAAGAATTGAGGAGCTCACTGGCTGCGGTGGCACACTCACACACCATCTGGAGTGTATTAGAAAGAGAAGCCGTAAATATTGCTGAAAAGCCCAGGCGTTATCAGGTATGTAAGACTGGGCCTTGCTGCATGCATGGCCTCCCATATGTTGACATAATCACACTGTTGGGATGTCTATTAAAATCTGAATTTAATAAATGAACACAGTAATTAAATTCAGTTTGTTTGTGCAGATCTCCTCTGCGTTAGTGTGTTTACATTTTTGGAGAGGGAGGATTATTATGGGATGAAATGCTGCAGGGCGCACGGGACGTTATCAGTTGTTGAAATTGAGGCATAAGCAACAGGTTTTAACTTTTCCCCAAACTTCTCCCCAAACTTCACCAACGTAGCATCTAATTATTACATGTGCTGACATTTATAATGGCATCATCACTTGGTCACACACACACACACACACACACACACACACACACACACACACACACACACACACACACACACACACACACACACACACACACACACACACACACACACACACACACACGCATCCTCTAAAAACTTGACAGAATGTATTAGTTCCTCTTGAGCTGCAAACGCTCTGTTACATCTGATTCACGCGTTTCCCCTGTAAAACCAAGAATTTCCTTTCCGACCATCCGGGTCCCTTTTTCTCTGGTACGTAGTGTAATTTATTCCACAAAGTATTTATAGATGTTATATGTTTGCATTCTGCAAACATGGGTCCAAATACTGTACCCACACACACCAGGAAGGACTGAAGCACTTTTGAGTAGAATGCCACGTGCTGATTAATTTTTTTGCTGATGACAAGTACACACACTCACCAACACAGACACACGTCCATCCTCTTTCATTTTTTACGTATACGTACATCCCTCCTCCCCTTTCTCTCACACTTTTCTCTCTCTTTCTCACTCACTCCCCCTGCCTTTATCCGTTTCAGTCCGAGGAACACACAAGAACACCGTGCAAAAGAGACACACACACACACACACACACACACACACACACACACACACACACACAGAGAGAAAGGAGAGAGGGAGTGAGTGAAAGAGGAGGAGGAGGAGGAAAAGAAGAGACAGAGAGTGTCAAAAATGAGCCTTACTTTTTTTTCTGCCGTGAGTCTTCATCCATCCGCCTTTGACCAAGCTTGATTCCAGCCTCTTCTTCCTCGTTCAGTGTTTTAAATAAGCCTGTGTGCTTTAATCAATATATTTCTGGGCTATGTCCCGAGCCCAGAAGCTTTAGAGGGGAAGAGGAGTGCAGATTGAGACATATTGAGCCCGCTTTAAAAGGATCATTTCATCATGTGGGAGGTTGGGACACACAAAGTTTGGACCCGTGACTGGCATTCCGGAGAGACATGCATATTTTAAAACAACAAAGCAAGACAGAGACCGGGGGCCCCGAGGTGGGAGGGGAGAAAACTTGGAAAGAAGTTACTATCAGATGAACAGCTGTCATTGTTGGGCCAGGCTTGGACGCGTATTAAGATATAGTCATGTGAAAAAAAGGAGCTTGTCCAAATGATGTCATTGAAATTCCCTGTATGTCTTACTCATATGTTTAAAGTCTGAATTAATGCAGACTTCAAGTTTTCTTTTTTATATATTACAATTTTAAATATATATGCTACCCAATATATAACCCAAGAACAGGTACGTTTTTTTGTGGAAGGACTACGTCAAACCATAATTAACACTTAAAAAACCTGTATTTTAGTGAAAACACATTTTGCATCTTTGGCATTTAATTGAACCAAATATCCAAAAGTAAGAGACGAATATTGACCCACTATGAAGTTAAGAAATAACATCATTAACATTTACCTTCGCAATGAAGCATACAGGCTCCAGTTTTTAATCCTCCAAATATCTAAATAATAGCAGTTAAGGTTGACATTGAAACCATCTCCTACGTCTGTTTTGTCAAGTCACACAGTATTGTATCTCTCCCCAGCAGAGCCAGTGTGCTTAGCGCTGTCACTTCTGCACAGCTTTTACAACATCACTCCCCCCTTTTTCTCTCCTTCTGCTTTACTGGAAGGGTTTTCTCTCTTGTGCACGCGGGCTCCATTCGTGCAAAAAGAGAGAGAAGGCATAAATAAAAATGTGTTGGCTGTGACGAGAGATCTGTCCGCTGAAAATGAAGGGCCAAGGGGAAGAAGACAAAGGGGGAGAATGCATGCAGTGGTGTAGAGCTGGATATCTCTGTTAGTTGTCAGCGTTTAGTCCATGGCTGTGGAATGCTAATGAGTGAGGTCTCTCTCCCCTTTTTTCTCTCCCTCTAGTTCTCAACCCCCCCCCCCACAACCACCTCTTGTCCCCCTCCCTCTCCCCCCCCATCTCTCTCTCTTCTCGCTCTCTCTCAGGGAGAAAGAGCGGATCGATAGCTGACCCGATGGTTTTGGCCAATGCTTTATTTATCTGGCCAGGCAATGATATTATCAGCCTTGAACGTTATATACAGCAAACGTCTTCCTAAATCAACACAAAGGGATCCGCTTACACAGCGATCCGGGCTTTCTCACAACCACCTCTCTCTCTCTCTCTCTCTCTCTTCTTTGCTCTTGCGGCCAGTAGCGCGCGCACACATGCTTACGCACACTGGTAGATACACGCTTTTACGCACGGGCATGCAAAGAACGCGCCCGCACACATTCATATAGAAAGACCTCACACACGTTTTAAAATAGCCTACCATTGCCTACACACACTTTTGACTTGCGTGCACACAAACACACACGGACGCGAGGAGGCGTCCCCGGGAGGCGTCCCCCTTATGTTACATTCACAACTAGGGATATTTTATATCCCGCAGGGCTGGATTTGATCCATGGCTTAAAGGTTGTCTATGAGGTCCGCGGACTGATCTCAGAACAGCACACTGTAATCACAAGATATACGTCTATCCTCCATTGACTGTGTACAGTCAATACAACAGAACACATGGGTTGTTTGCTGAGATATAACGCAACATCCCCCGGGAATCAATTTAGTTCTGCACATGTCCTCTCTGTTCGCCGTTCCCAGCCATTTTGAGAGCTTGTTTGAGTGAGGTGCGTTGCAGGCGCAGAGCAGCACTTGTTGTCCTGTGTTGTCATCATTTTTACGCACAAGACAATATGAGAAATAAGCTATGTCATACTGCACAGGGCCCCCCATTCATACACGAAGCCGCTACTTGGAAATTGTTATTGTCTCAAACAACAGTATTTGTCAAATGTGACCGGGGAAACTAGGCTCCTATAAGTGAAATGAAGTGACGTGTGACGCCAATAGGACATTTCTACTGCTGCATAAAACCTGCCGCTTGCATTGACGGTTTTGGAGAAATAGGTTCTCTGACAACTTAGGATAATAAATGTTTCGCTTTCAGACAGATATCTCAAACGTGAAATCGCACCCAGCTGCTTGTGTAAAGCAAACAAATAGCCCCCCGTGTTAGGAGTCCTCCACTTGTGGTTTGATGAATGAAACCAGACAAAGGTAAATGGTTATTTAACTCATTTCGTAGTAACACTTGGTAACCGGAGTTTCCGAAATTACAGAGACACAAATGGGGCCCACAGTGTGCCACATATCCATCTCTCTTACCCACCGCAGCTACAGAGCGATCTGACAGTGCTTTTACTGCCATAGTGCTCTTTCCCTTTCAATTTATTTAATCGAATATAAGATTAGTAATGGTGTTGTCATCATAGCACAAGGTAATAAATAATAAAAATAAAGCTGATATTTGATGGTGATTATTCCAGTATTTAAAGTGTTACATAATATTCTAATTTAAGCTTCTGTCGAAGCAAGAGAGTCAAAAATGATCCGCAGCCGAAATACAAAAATAATTCTTTTCCTTGTACGTTTTGTTTGTATTGCCCAAACAGAAACGTTAATTAGGAACACATGCCACCATTTCATCTGTTTTTGAACTATTGCTTTTTATAGCCTGTAGTGTAACAATTGTATAACCGAATGCTCTTAGCAAGAGGATAAAAGATAGTTACTCTGGAGGGATTTAGAATACATTATGTGGAGACAAGCGGGTGAAAGCTGCGTTTAATAACCCAACAAACAATTTAGTCCAGAGCTACATAAAACTAAAACGAGCTGGACTGGTGTGATGACCACGATGGAGCCAGATTCTTTCTCTTTGAAAAAAAAAAAAAGAAACATTTATTCTCACTTGCTGTCCAGGAAAAGATCATCTGTGTTATTTAGATAAATACATTATACAAGTGCTTATAAATGGCTATGTTTAAGGCTGCTTTTATGGGTGTGGGTCATTTTTGGATACATGTTTGGCATATGCTTCCTCCAGTGCAAATCAGAAAAGAACACCTCCATCAGCTGCTAATTCTACCTCTTTATCCTCACCCACAGCTCCAGGAGAATCACATCCACAAAAAGCACACAGCGATCCAGCCTGCAGAAATATCACGTTTGTGTTTGTACAGTGGCTTAGGCAACAACAAGGCGTCTGACAAACTGACCCCGCGCTGCAGACAGGTCGATTGGGAGCTAATAGGTACAATCTGCCTGAACACACATTCATCACGAGGATGAAAAGTGTATCCCTGTGAGAGAGCATCTGAGGACAAACCTAAAGCACAACCTATAGTATCCCTCCAGCACGAGCGCGAGCTAATTAATACCTTCATATTGTAGCCTTTGAACGAGACAGGCAATACAAACAAATACCCCTCCCCCACTCCTGTAAGGCATATAACAAATATGGCGATATCAAACTAAGACTGTGCAACGTGCTGCATGCATTTCTGCTCCTGTCCTCCTGCCCCTCATCAATGTCAGTCAGCAGAGGAAGATGTGGGCAATATGGCACACAAGCAACACGCCTGGTGATGATGATGAAGAAGAAGGGAGGGGGGCAGAGCCAACAGGCAAATGTAATAATTGTCACACCAAAACCCCATTTTCTCCTTCATAACGCCTTCCAGTTTATCTCATTTTATCACTCTAGGTGTGAGTTTAAGGCAGTAATGACAGTGAGTGCAGATCTGGGTCTATAACTGGGCTTCCTGGAGACAAAAAGAAGGAACGCACGTGCAGAGACGGACCAATACAAGGACAGAAACTCTATGTGAGCCATCTAACACATTGAGGACTTATCGATGTACTCATTATATTGTGAATGTATCAGGCAAAGCAAGGCCACGTCTCTTTCTGTCTCCTTCACGGGCACACTTGCATAGTTTCTCTACCTCCCCCCCTCCCTCCCTCTTTCTCTCTCTCTCTCTCTCTCTCTCTCTCTCTCTATTTCTACACAATGCATCACACTCGGTGTTCCTATCGACTGGCTTACATGCTGTAAAATACATTTTCCAGATTGATCACGCATATCACAGCAGCTTTGCAGCGGGACCTAACCCTTTTGCCAAATGACGCCCACATCAATATTGAGGCATGCACTATCATGGCAGAGGTTTTTAAGACAGGGGTAGAGAGAGAGGGGGGGGGGGGGGGGGTGGATTGTTTGGTTTGTGGAGAATCACCTTGATTACGCCACAGGAGGTATAGAAGATGGAGGTGGCTCTGTGTGCTTCGCAGGCTTTCCTTGCTGTCTGGGAAAAATATTAAACATTAATGCGCTCACAGGCTGGCACAGCGCGCACTGCTGTGGTTCCTCACGTATAGCCCGCCCTGCTTTGTGTTCGCCAGTTATGTCAGTCGGTTTGTTCAATGTAAGGTATGCAGCCATTGTGTAATTACCACACTAAATCCCGTTGTATCACCTCGTAATAGAGAATAGAGGCAAACAGTATTCAGATTGATATGTTTAAGTGTAAAATGCTGGACAGTGTCAGTAGCTCAATGCTGCGCTTGTGCTTTTCTTGTAGAACCCAGGAGCGCACAGATTTTACCCTTACATGCTTTAAAATGAGCCCGAGCACCTTGACTTTTACCCACATGAAAATGCTTGAGAAGGAGACATCGTTGCCTATTTCTTTTTTTAATAGTACAGTCACCATCACACAACTTCATCAACCGACCCTTCTGCAAAAAGCTGCATCATGGAGTAAGCAAATTGAAGGCAACAACCAATAAAATTCAAGAAACAATGGAAATTTTCAAGACGAAACAAACAAAATGTATTTGAAATGATATATTAAAAGTGCTTTTGATTTTCATGTCTCTCCTCTTTGACTGATGATCGACTCCACGCACACTCATGGCCGGCGAAAAGGCGCCTCAGACGTCCTCTCAGTTAAAAATGTCCTGGAGGTCAGTTTGCTGCTGTTGCAGGTCCATCGTTTCAATTGGGAAAAAAAGTTCAACCATCAGTGTTGATATTGTCATAGCGATTAGACTGTTTCTTATTTGTCTAAATTTCTTTATTTTTCTGTTTTTAAATTCTCACTTCAATTTTAATTCTTGGAGAACATAGCTTTGACAACATATATCGCACTCATTATAAGAAGCAAAAGGTTATATCAAAAATTATTAGTATAGAATCACAGAAACCCTGGTTTAGAACCAGAAAAAATACAAAACAGAGAGGTACATAGACACAGGACAATTCTTATAATTGCTTGGAAAACATTATTTCCCGCTAAGTCTTGATTCTTTTTTTCTTACTGCGCATATGATGTTTTTCATTTTATTTGTATTTTTTTTTTTTTTACAAAAAAAAAGGAAAATAAAGACTAGTATTTTACAAAATGAAGAGTATTGTTCTTGAAGATGAGGGTGGATTTACACAGGTGTAAAGTCCAGTTCCAATAGTTTTCTGTACATAATGTATTCCATATCAGTCCCAGAAGACAGAAAAAAAGTAATGTCTTCCAAGTTTGTCAGAAAAGGTCCTATATATAGTCTTCTTGAAGGAGGACGGGAAGAGGGCTGCTGAATTTTGGTCCTTTTTTCCTCGCTTTTTTCCACTCTCTTATAAGGATCATTGGATGGACATGTAAGGCCAGTTGAAGCTGCTCCCGGATAATAGCATATCCCTGATGAGGGTTTCAATAGGAGTTTTACCTACCAAGCGGACGAAGAACAGCTGCTCGATTACCGAAGAGGAGACGGTGCGCAGAGAGGGCAGCCGCAGCAGGAGCTTCCCGAAGCGGCTGGGCTGGTTCGGGTACTGGCTCCTCACGTACTCCTCCAGGGCGCACTGGGACTTCTCCTGTAGGCTCTCGATGTGAGCAGCGTCCGACAGGCCGCAAGCATCTGAGAAACACACACCAAAAACACACTGTGGTTAGGCTCGCCACGTCTCTGAAACCCCAAGGTACAAGATCGAGTGGAAATGTCCCTGAATCTGATATTAGTTTGCTGTTAACACGTACAGTAACAAGTAATGTACCAACTGTTGGCTACAATAATAGGATTAAATAATATATCATTAAAACTAACCAAAATCTAGGGGTCACCATCCTTGTAGAGAGGCACACATACTTTATAGAAAAGTCATTGTAAATACACCTAATACTTTTCTATTATTTACAATTATAGATCTCAAATTTCATCACAGTAGATTTCTCCATACTGTATGTGTGTATGTACAGTATTCCACAAATAAAACACAGAACCACCTCCTGGTTGCCATACCCAATTTATGTCATGAAAGAGCACGCTGGTTATCACTCAGCATCAGCCTTTACGTGTTATTGACAAAGTGGAATGAACAAACACACTGGCCAAACATGCTTTGTCACACTGAGCGAGAGGGACTGTCATACAGAATAAACAGGGGTCTTTCTGCTGGAGAAGGTGGATGATATCTGTGCCTGCTCTTACAGCAATCAACAAGAATATGGAGCTAAATGTCATGAAAACAGGGCTGTGAGCGCGTGCAGGGCTGTGAGCGCGTGCAGGAAGGACTGGCGAGGCACTAGAGCAAAGAACGAAAGGTGGGTTATAGTGGGTTTACAGGCCTAAAAGGTGGCTGCTCGTCATCTCTGGACTCTTGGGTTTTAAGTATAAGGAAACATAAACGGCACTGATGAATCTGAAATTACACTGGATGTAATGTGACCTAATTACTCCGCAGTAAGCTGTTAAGTCATTTCGCCGCTCTGCTCTCCATAGACCACTCTTGGCCTGTTTTTCCACGGAGCCTATAGGACAGGCCGCTGGAAGCAATCACATTTATTAGACGAGGTGAAGTCAATAGTCACGCAGCAGCGACATAAAATGTCAGAAAATGAGCCTGTGCAGCAACGCAGGCGAGGCGGGCGTTTTGTTGCTCACTGGTGGCTCCTGCAGCCCCGCTTCAGTATAGACAAAAGCATATGAGGCTTGTTAGAAAAGAGAACTGTTATTTTTTTCACACAAACCAAACTTGCGTGTCCTACTGCTGATAAACTGCTGTAAACGCAGGCAGCAGAACCGCCGGCATATATGGTCCCACGTGGAGCAGTGAAAAGAGTCTGTGTTGAGCTTTTGTAGTAACTACACAAGAAAGACAGCTTCAGTCTTCAAGCACTAATACATTAAACGCCGGACAGAGGCTTTTAAGCCCTTTCGTGATTTCTCACTGCTATAACTCACTGAGGCCAGGCACAATAACCTTGTGAACTCGGGGGCAACGCGGAGATCTCGGGGTGATTTACTGTGACCTTAGTCAGGCCGGTCAGAGCCCCATGTATGCAAATGTCTTTGGATTAACGCTGAGTGTCCCTTTTAAAAATCTACTGGAATCAATATGGCTAAAATTACTCAAAGCAGGAGTTTCTTATTGTAAAATATTCTTGTATGATGCATTGCAGCAGTATAGGAGGTTAAGGCTGCAGTTGGATATATGCGAAAAGAGAAAGCTAGTCAAAAGCATCCCATAGTTCTCCATCAGGCCTGTCTGCAGCCCTGCACCCTACAACCTCAGTACACTGAGACATGGGAGCAGATAGCTTCCAGATACGACTATTTCTGCGGTGAGTTGGTGAAGGCAAACGCTGCTATGTGCACATGTGGATAAGGAGTTGATCTAAGACAATGATCCTGAACTGTGATGAAATAGTTTAGCCTGGCCGCCATTATTTATGCATCAAATTCGGATAAGTGTGCTCTTATTAAAGGCAAACAGTCTTCGCTGCTCCTGGCAGAGTGCCACATGACTTGCCAACAACAGTTTTAACCATATCAACATAACTTAGTGATCAACTAAAACATGCTTGATGATAAAGTGTGTATACGTTTCTCTGGGCAATGCTGGGAGCTACGTGCAAAAGGAAAATACAGACAAATATGACTGTTTTCTCACGGTCGAATCTAACAGGATGCCACTTTACGGAAACTGAGGCAAAAATCATATTTATTTATATTAAAACATATATTTTCCTCTCAGTGAGCCTCCAAAATTGGGCTTGTCAAATTGACATAGTTGCTAAACCTCAAAGCTAAAAAGTAGTTATTATGGCAGCTGAAACTAAAATATAAAAAAAAGACAGGGCTCTTACTAGAGAAAAAAACCCTTTGTGGTAATGTCGTATCCTCCAAAAGATGAAAATTGAATGTTGAAGGTGGTTAAGTAGTTCGAATATATTCCCTAAATCCGTATGTACAAGTGTATGATCAGTCAAACTCCAAGTTTGGATTATTTAGATTTAGATCGTGTGGAGCTTATTATTAATGCAGTCTGTCTGATATTTAAATGGGGTATGGGAGAATGTATCAACAGTTGTTCTGTATTATAGTGCAATACATATAACAACCAAGTATAAATATTTAATTAAAAGGTTGTGAAAGTAATGTACCCATGAAACTGCATATCAATTAAATAAATACAAATAATAATGAAAACATTCTGAATTACACATGTACCCACTAAATATGAAAAAAGTTATGACGCTTTCTAGGGATATTGAAAATAGGGATAAATTAAATATAAATCAAAATCCATTAACCATAATAAAACAATACATTCTATCACGTGCGTCTACAATTATAGGAAATATACAAGCACATTTCAGATTTTTGTAGTGGGCCTAATCTGAGACAACGAGGTCAAAACTTTGAGCTAAGTTCATAAGTACTGAGGGGCCCGTGAGTGAGTTTAGACTTGTCTTTCCTGTGATCAGCAGACTCCCTGACATAACAGGCCTGATGCCACTATTCGAACACAACATACTCCAAAATAGCGCCGAAATTACGCACGGGGAACAAATGATGACCTTTAGGACACTGCCCCAGTCAGCAATCAATTAAGCTTTCAACTATGTATGTTACTTTTTCAACTTGGTTCTGATGACTTCTCAGAGCGCGTGCCGCAGGAGAAATTAGCCTAAATAAGTTTAGAAAATGTAAAAAGGTCAGCTGAGCGGAATCTACTAACAATCTTTGCAGCAGTGCCTCTTTGCTTCCTACAGAAGCGATGCACTGACACATGAGTCAACTTCCATCATCTTTTTTTGATCTCAGTCTGCTAAGGATTATTTCCTAACCCCCCAAGACATGTGTTTGTGAACGCAAAACAAGGATAAAAGCATGCACCAACACCCATAAAAGCATCAGCTGTCATATATCACCCAGTGATACTCTATTTCATCTTTACGCTCAATTATTTGACACCTGTTTCAAAATATATGGAGCCGAAGCTGCACACTCTCGGCTCAGACGTTTTAAAACATAAAGTTTACCTCTGCAATTAAACAATATTTAAATAAAGTTGTATATTTGACACTATCTCCGAATTTGAAAAGCATTGATCTGAGTGCTGCAGTAGAAAACTTGATGCGCTCACTTAATCTGGGTTTGTTTACACGTCTTCTGCTGCGGCTACAACTGACATGGGAATCTATGTAAGTAGATATGGAGCAATCTGTTGACTAAATAGCTGTTCCACCGGCAACACAAACATCTCGTAAAGTCAGATTTGTGACTAGACAGCCGTAGTCCCCCTCTCTGTAACGTTACTGCATGTAGGCCTCATCTGATTCAATTTCCCTATGTGTGACATGTAGGACACCCACCTGATGTGAAAAGCACGATGGCCTTCAGGCAGCTGTACTCTGCCGAGTCTACGTGCAGGGTCTTAAGCTTCTCCACTTGCTCCTGGAAGATCCGGATGTGATCCATGAAAGCCACGACCCGGTCCGCGGACATCGGGGAGGCGTGGAGGCCCGCCGCGGCGAGCAGAGGGGCCACATGTAGAGGCATGGAGCACTGGGCCGCGTTAAGCACAAACAACTCGCTCCATGTCAGCCTGAGCAGGGACACCTGGTCAGTGATCTGCAGGTCGGGAAAGAAAGGGATGTTTCTCGCCCACTCCACGGCGCTGAAGAGCAACCGAGCTGCCAGCTCGCAGATGTTCTCGATGCCCATGATATTGTTGGGCTGCATGCACTGGCTGCCGTACCGGGAAGTCGGGTAGGGCTCGGCCCGCAGCAGTAACGAGATGTATCCGGACAGATAGCAGTGGCCGTTCAGAGGGTCCCCGTTCGTCAGCGCGTACTGGCCTGGGTTGGGCTGGGTTGGAGGCATTCGTCCTCGCTGAACCGCTGACAAAAAGAAAGAGAAAAAGAGGAAATGTGCATCCAGGACTGATAAACATTGTTCATGAGTAATACAAGCGTAATGCAGGCTACAGCTAGTGTGTTTCTTCTGAAAGAATCGGCATGGACTGAAATCTAAATTCAGCTCGCTTTTCAAAACATATTGACTCGTGTGTGCTGTTTGTAGGAATTTAAGATAGCAGAGATTACTTATTTAGGTTATCGACAACCTAAACATCTCATCAAAACAGATGTGCTGAGTCCCTAAACCTCCATACTATGTACATCTGTATTTAGAGACGTATTCTACATGAACTGTATGTTAATGAACACCTTTAAACAGCAAAAACACACATTTCTTGATACACCAAAGCACATTTGATAAATGTATTTTGACCATTTCAAGGCGTAACTGCATGTAATATGTAGCCTTCTTTGATTACTCCACAACTATATTTTTATGCGTTTCTATCTCTCCTAAAAAAATCACTAAATGTGGCTGAACAAATTACAAATACGATTGATAAATACAGATAAATGCTATCACATTTATACATTTTAGGAATAACAAAAGGTCAGCTGGGAATATAATGATTTAGGCTATTGTTTAGTATTTAAAATAAAATATTAATGTAACACAGTTAGCACCCTACATGTGCTCATGACATAATCCATATTTTAAATTAGGGATGTTTGCATGATTTGGAATTTCACACTAAAGTTAACACACAGAGGGGAAAGTTATACGGCCTGTAATGCAGCAGGCAAAACAATGAGCCCTGAACAACTTGAACGGCATTATTCAGTATGAGCTGTCTAGTCAGCACGAGGAGCAAGAGGGAAACGTAGGTTTGTAGTGTGCTCAATTTACATTCACACACACAGGATTTACAAACCCATTTGTACTATTATATATTAGTAAGCCACGTACTTATGGAAGAGACTATAGCTTCACACACATACACACTCACGCACACACACACACTCTCTCTCTCTCTCTCTCTCTCTCACACACACACACACACACACACACACACAGACAGACAAACACACAACAACATACACACTACCTCTCTTGTTCCGCTCTAAATTAAGTCAATAAAATATGCCTGTTTTATCTATTGCATTTAGTTGATTGTTGTAGAATTTAGAGAGCAAGTGGGTCAAATAAAAGGGTGATCTGGACGAGCCGCTTTGTTCAGGCGATCATTGCACTCAAAGCTGAGCTGCTATGGCTGCACTGGCCTTTTTGCCCTCTCTTACAGAGCAACAGAGTCCAATCTTTCATGCAAGCATCCCTAAAAAACATGGATGGAGGCTGTAGTATGCCCAGCCATATAGACTGTGACCTTAATGCAACATGGCAGCCCTGTATGTCTGCTGCTAAGATGAGTGATCATGAGAGGGCTTTAAAATAAATATTCACCTTCCCGCCGCATTCCCACTTTTAAACATTTCTTCAGCCGGCAGTATTGGCACTGATTTCGGTGGTGCTGGTCAATGGGACAGTTCCTATTGGCACGACATGAGTATGTTAAGTTCCTGCGTACACTCCTCTTGAAGAAACTTTTGCATCCCTCGCAGGTGAACTGGCCGTAGTGTTTGCCGCTCGATTTGTCTCCGCAAACCACACATTCAATATGCTGCTGACTCTGTCCAGAATTTTGACTCCCCTTGTCCCCGGCGGTCCCCGGTGTGGACGGGGGTCCCGGCTGGCTGGGAGTCTGCGGAGTGTGCGGCGCAGCTGACGCCGTCTGCTGCTGCTCCCTCGCCGGCTGCGCTGCTGGGTTGGGGCCGCTCGGAGGTCCTCCGGCCACGTCTTCCTGCGGATCTCGCCAGACGCTAACTACCATTGCCATATCTCGGCCCCGGAAAGTGCTATAAAGCGAAATGATCGCCGGTGTTTATGAAACGTAGAGGAAGGGAATAAAACGAGATCTCAAAAGACGAGGCAGTGCAAAGTCAAATCGGAGCACACAATCTCATATGGGACAAGAAGGGGAGTACAGCGCGATCAATACATTCAAAATACAGGAGGGCGATTGAATAGGCACCCGATCAGGATTGGCAAGTATCGGGAGGCCAGTTCCAAGGTAAATTGCAGTCAGCCATTCAGGAATCCCTAATCTTGTAGGAAAACCAGAGTCCAGACGGAGCAAATTGCAGTTTGATGTAAAATAGCCACAAAAGAAAAAGGCAGGAGCGATTCACATGGACGCAGGAACGAGTAAAAAAACCTTTCGCTGGAAAGACACGCGATCCAAAGTGCTGCGGAGATAAATTCCTTTCTCTTTTCTTCCCCTGGCTCCTTTACACTCCCGTCTTCGTCGTTCAGGATGGGAGGAAAAACTGAAGAGCTGGATTTTTACATCAATATTCTTAAATACAGCTCATCATCTCGCCAGGCAGCGAAAGAAAACCGCGTCGCCGAATGAAGTGCCCATGAATAGTTTCACCTCTCTCCAGCAGGAGGAATGGAGATACGAAGAGAAAAGATAAAAAAGAAGACCAACAGCAACAACTAATAGAATATGCAAGAAGAAGGAGAGACCCAAAAATGAATGCGCTTAAACGAGAGGACCAGCAGAGCAATGTTTCCGAAACGGGGGATCTGCGCGAATGTCTGTATATAGTGAACTTTGACACTACTATTGAAACTGACACGTTTCTATGGAGATCGCTGCGCCTTATATGGTGCTCATGTCAAGGAGCCAAGAGAGGGGCTGCTGGAGACTGATAATCAAAGGCGACTGACTGGCCAGAGCCCTGCATAGAGGAGGAGGAGGAGGAGGAGAGGGGGGAGAGAGGGAGAGAGAGAGAAAATGGGAGGCTAAGGTTATAGCCAAGCCCTCTCTCTTTCTCCATTGGTTAGAGTCCCCCTCCGCTCATTCACTGCAAAAAATGTCCATCCAGATAAGTCACTGGGTCTCGTGTTCAGATCTCAAAATGTTATTTTTTTTCATGAAAATACAGTTTTAAAAAATGTTGAAGTGGTTTACACAATTCCACCAGTTCCAAGTGCAATCTCGGTTGTTTATGAATTGTACGAGTCGATATTTTGAGATAATGAGTGTACGGGGAGATTCCTTCACAAATAAACTGTACTGATGGAGAACATTTTAGTGATAGGTCGATTGGCACGAGAAACGAGTGGAAACGTCTCGCTCCGTTGTGAGATTATTCTACAGCGTTGGTAAATCCAAGACTTCCAGACTCAGTGCTCAGCTGCCTGACGTCTGAGAGTGGATATTTTTTGCAGTGTTGCCATCTACGACTGGATGGGCTTGGGGGCTCTGACAGGCACAATTTACATTGAGCTCGCCCCGCGCTGCTATTTACTTTGAAACCTGATTAGTATGGGCCGTCTATTGTCACCAAAAAGAGGAAGAAACCCTGAATAGAATAGCAGAAAAAGCGGGGTTAGGCAAGGGGGACAAAGCTTTTACGCACGACAAATAAACCAAAAACTGTGCACAGCGGCGAAAGAGGGATCTGGCTCAGTAATTAGCCAAAGTTTCCATATGGTTTGTCTTGGACCGTTATCTTTGTAATAAAAAGTAGCGGGTGTCAATATTGGTTTGAAGCAGATTCATATTTTCACGTGTTGTTTTGTCTTTGGCATGCGCATTGCGGTACAGCCTAGTCTGTAATCGGCACAGTCTCGCTGATTAAAACTTACAATTTAGTTAAAACGAGTGTGTAAAGGGAGGAAAAATGTCAATGGGAAGAATGATGCATAAAAGACAGCGTGTTATACGAACGGAACGTCGTGCCAGCGGCCGAAAAAATCTCTAAAATTAGACGGAGCAATAAGCAATATCCAATAATTACAGAGGTCCTATAGTCTGTACTATCACTGAGCTGGTGTCACATTATGTCTTAATAATGACAGTAATTCAAAATCATGTGAAGTTGCTTGGAATTTGCATGGGGATTCCGGCTTTTTTGTACGAGGGTGTCTGCAGGCTTACCACCTCTGCAGCTCAGAAATGTCTGGATCGCGCTGCCATCTAGCGTACATTGTACAATTACAACCTCATATTAATGCATGCACCAGTCATCAGACATTAATTTTTAACTGCTTGTAGTTGATTTCGAAAATAAAATTAACCTCAGTTTTACAATTTGCTTTCTCTAGTCTTATTGACTTCGTAAAATGTACAATATTGCGGGTTTTCGGGGGGTAAGGAATGGTTATATGTAAGGAGCAAAAACTTTTCAAGAGATAATAATAAATATAAAATATATTTAAGCTTAAAAACAATAGAACAAAAAAGACAGACATTGTGTGTTCATTACGGCTTATAAGGAACAGAAAGTCAACATATAGTGTGCGTTAATTTAAGAACATGGTAATTCACCGTGTTAAAAAAAGAATAACTATTCATAAAACGTGAAATTCTTAAAAGGTAAAAAGGAACAAAGTGGTTGTGAACAGTGTTTTTCAGTTAACATGTATATTCGCAGATATAACGGAACGTAAATATGCAAGTGCCCCCTTTGGAAGCTCATAGGAGGGATGGGTTGTTTTTAAGTATTCAACAAGAGAGCTCTCTCTCCCGTCCTCGTCTCGGACACTCCACTCAAAGTCCCCGGCCATATCTCCAGCTCTTTGAAAAGGTGAAACCAATAAGATTAAATCGGACAAAGATTTTTTT
This sequence comes from Labrus mixtus, assembly GCF_963584025.1. Classification (NCBI taxonomy): domain Eukaryota; kingdom Metazoa; phylum Chordata; class Actinopteri; order Labriformes; family Labridae; genus Labrus; species Labrus mixtus. Next base: position 13,814,111 of record NC_083616.1, on the reverse strand, counting down.
TTTCTCCTGTAAGTGTATCATTAAGATTTAACTCAACAGATTGGAAAGGGGATCCGCGGGAGAAGAGGAGAGGAGCGTGAGAGGGACAGCGAATGGGGAGCAGGGTATGGGGCTCGATTAGAAAGCTGGAAGCGGCGAGAGAAAAGGGAGAAAGTGGACAGCAGGACATTGAGAGAAGAAGAAGCAGGAGCGACGGCGGTTTGCAGAAGAGGAGCAGCTTTCTACCTGGATAAAAGGAACCACAGATAAGGCGAGTACAATATAAATTTGTCACTTCTGCAGCGCTGCACGCGCGTGGCTCTAAACGCGAAGCTCAATTCTCTGTCACGCCACATGACCGTTAACTTCAGACCCGGGGCAGAGTCACACTCACAACTTTTTAACACTAACACATCTTTTCTCCACATTATCGCCGGTTATCGAGCTCTCATTCTCCGTTTTGGAGCCGTCCTCTGATCTGTACACCAGATACGAGAAATGTTATTTCAGGCTGCTTGTAAGCACCGCTGGACACGTCGCGTACACCTCACCTGCAAGGCTATTTGTTGTTGGAACACATAATGAAAAGATCGATAGCGGGCTGTTTGTCTCTGCGATAGTGTCACCGGATTAAAAGGCTGATCAAGGAGAGCAGGCGGTGTCCATCTTTTATTCTGTTTTCAAAGTGCCAGTTTAGGCACAATAGTGTCATATGCAGATATTAAAGAGCGGCGCCAAATGTTACGCACCGGTAAGAGCACATTATGTGTCAGAAAATGTTACATTGTGGAAATGCATGATGAAAAACTGTATGATTTATCAAAGCAGGAAAAATGGTGTTAAGAGGCTGCAGTAAAAACTGATATTAAATCAATTATGGAACAATATAGGCCATGTTAACTTATTCCAGGACAAACTGCATGTCAGTCAGTTTAGTAAAATAACCTTACATAATAACATTTAGCTTAATCCTCTCCTATGGGTGCATAAAGCTCATGCTAATTAATTATTCTCTGTGAGTGTTTCCCCATTTTCTATTCTAAGCATTGAATCGTTTCTTATTTGTAAATATAAACTTTTATGAAAATGTATATTCACAATATTTTATATACATGTATACATGTATTTCAGGTAATACATTTACGTATAAGAAGCCGTCTTACAAACCAGTGCTTTGACTAATTGTTAATTATTGATGAAGAATATTTTAGTTCAAAGGGACTTCTATATTTAGGCCTATCTAAATCCAATAATCCATGGTTAGATTAAGTAAAGACGTGACATTTCTCTATATTTTGTTACAAAAGACCTCATTGATTAAATAGTAGTAGGGACAGAAAACAACAGTTATTCCGAATTTATGGTAATCAATTACTTGTGCTCTTCTTACACAGATACAGTATGACGTTATAGGACTCATGCAATGCTACTTTAGTACATCTAAACCAGCAAGCAGCAGAATCAATCCGGGGAACACTGAGGTCAGAAGTGCAGGGCACCTATACAAAACAACACATGGCTAGAAAGGCGTTTAGAGCTTTTTAAAACGGTACAAACTGATATAGAGATTTACAAATGGGCGAGGATCTGTTTATTATTGATTGCCTGTGATCACATCTGGATTATAACCACAGCATAGAGACAGAAATACACCATATGGGTTTAGAGAGTGGTTCTCTTTTCCAGGGGCCCTCTGCTGTGTGCTACGTTTGAGTACGCCGGTCTATAAAGTGCCACATACAGCTGATGCTGATCCCTGACGCCTGACAAATTTAAATTATCCGAAACAAAAACACAGAAAGTGATTGGTATGTTTAGCCGTGAAACATTGTTGCACGTAGTTTGAATAAGAGACACTGATTAATCGTCAAGTGGAGCACGTGTCACAATAAGATGCGGCTGCAAACCTTCAAAGTAACTTCCCACTTGTTGGACTGTGACCCCCATGCAGTCTGCAGAAGTTTGACAACAACCTTATTTTCATCGGTAATGAATTGACTTGTGATTTTAAGTAGGCTAGTCATATGCTACTGACAATTATATGACACAGTTTTAACTGATATGAACGATAATTTTAGGATGTTTTATAGCAGATGAGCTTGTTAACATTAGTGCAACATGTTTGACCATAAAACTAAAACCGGCTCAAGTTTTACAGTCAGACAGTATAGCCTAAATATCACAATGATTAGTAAGACAGTGCTCAGTCACTTCTTTCATTAATATATATGGAGTGTAAATTGTTTTTGCAGAAGGTTTGGTTTCGGGCTATTTGTTTTACATATTCAAACAGTTTTGCTGCAATGGCAAAACGATTAAAAAAATAAATAAAATTGGTCAATAATGGTTGATTAATGTGATTTCGAATGATGCTGAAATTTTCAAATATAAAATGGCATGAACTGACATGACCTGTTAGAACCCACTGTGATGTTGACATAGTTTTACAACCAAAACCTAGTGACTAAAATCAAGTTAATGCAAGTTTTCTCAGCACCTCTATGGCCCTTATTTAAAAAATAGCAATTGGGGGAAAAAGGCTGAATTTCAGCGTGAGCAAGTCTGACCACATAACAAACAGAAACACTGTCATATTTCTGCATGTCCCGATGATTTGAACAAAACAAAAGAAGAATCAAAGTTATTCGAATGTTTAAATTGGACGTTTTGTTGCTTTGTGTGGTTGTGTGTTGGAAATGGAGGAGGGGGCGAAAGCTGTGTGTGTGTGTGTGTGTGTGTGTGTGTGTGTGTGTGTGTGTGTGTGTGTGAGCGCGCGCGCGCGCGTGTGTGCGTGTCTTTGGGTGGGGGGTAGCCCAGAGGGTGCTCCATTTTGTCCAAATCTGATCCCCCAAATTATTCTGGGGGCTCAGATTGGTGTGAAAGGGACGAGAAGGTCACTTGAAATCGCCTTTTATCCGCTGGCTTTTTTTTCTATGGATCAGCAACTTTCAATAGACATAATCTAATCGCTCTTAATGGAAAGGCCATTCGTGAGAAATAGTGGAAATATCGTTGAGCCTATAGGCTGGAGGCATTAAAAAACCAGGGCATTTAACAGGCAACAAGATCTCACTAAATAGCATAGCTCTTAATTATAACTGTAAAGTGAAAAGTTTCTATTAAGAAGTTCACTGCATTCAGGGCATATGTAACTGTATAACAGCCATGTTATTATTTTTTGTAAAATGGAACTTCATAATAATATTGTTTATATTTTTGAGTCATCTTCTATACCCTGAAAAGCACATCTTTATTATTGTTATTATTATTTTCTCATTAGTTTCAATACAGGCTTGCGTCTCCAGAGAAAGACCCTTCAGTTTCAGACGTGATGAATCTAAATCTCTTTCTAGGGTTTTTTTTTTTTTTGCATCCCAGACTATAATTGAGGACAATAACTGCAGTGACTTTCCCAATTAGGCTTGAGGTTGGAGTTAAGTTAAAGGGACTGTCAGTTTAAGCTATGGGCAATGGCTTTATTGCTCACTAACCATCATTTCTTTAGAGCCTATGTGCTAATTACTTTAGATGGTCCCAGAGACGGAGATTATAAATCCATTAGCACCCAAACCCTCGTGGTTGCACAGTGCAAACACTGTAATTTTGTACTACACCAAGAAACCAAACTAAAAGGAGCAGAAGCTACATGAAGGGAAACAGACATCTGAGAGAGGAAACCCGGAGTTTATCAATCAGCAGCTGAGCCCAAACACACACAGTAAACTGAACATCACACACACACACACAAAAAACTGACAGGACGAATGTCTGATGAATGGCCCGTGTTTAGGATTCAAATCGACTTGTTCTTCTTAGTTTATACACATAATGCAGGATTGTAAAGACCAACACAACAGTTTAAATATCATGGGTTCTATTTTTATGTAAGTTGGAAAATTAATTCATTTTCAAAGTGTGCGTGAAGTATCCAGGGAGCCGTGCCGCCCAAAGGGAAGAAGTGGTTTGAAATAAGACGTGATACCTGTTTGACTGCGTTTAAAGGAGGTTGAAGAAAAACGGGGAGGAGGGGGTTGCGCGAGAAGGCATCTCACCCTTTAAGTAATTTATTTCGGGGAAACCGGAGGGCAAAGGTGGAATTCTTGAGAAATTCAACAAGGATAAGGAAGCTTTAGGAATTCTGCACGCAGATTACCTTTCATCCCATCCTCACATTATCCGACAACACACAGTAGAAATATAGCTGAGCGACAAAAGAGCCAGATTACCCTCCGACACAGAGGAGTGCAAAACAATTTTTAAGAAGTGTTGCGATTATTAGGGGAGAGGGAGAGAGAGAGAGAGAGAGAGAGAGAGAGAGAGAGAGAGTTAGAGGAAAAGGGGGGTCAACCCGTGTAGAGGGGTGATTCCCTGTGTGTTCAAAGGGAGACACAGAAAAAAAAAAGATGCCGTAGATCACCGTTCATCCTGTCACTGTCATAGTGAGGAGTGTATGGTCGAGTTTACCCGCCGTTTATGCACACATTAATATTTATGGTGAGTAAATACACATCAAATAGGCCTACATTATGAAACTCGACGAAGCTGAACCGGGACAGAAACATTTACAGAGATACTCAAACCAATTTACTTATCTTTTTTGGTTACTTTGAAGATTGTTGTTATACTGTTAGTTATGATGTCCCCCAGTTATCGCTGACTATGGGTCAGAGTTTTTGTCTCTAAAGGTTGAACTTGTTTTGTAGTTCAACTTTCTGTTTGTAACTCAATGAGTGACATATCAGCGCTGCATTATTTTTCCCTTTAGTTTTTTCTTCCCAAAACTAACAAGCAGCAGGGGCTTGATTAGAAATGTAGTGTAGCTGAACCATCAGCATGCTAGAGCATGATGAAGTCTACTTTGCATCAGTACAGAAACACTAACGACTAAAAATAGTCCTCGTTTTTTTAAAAGTTTGAGCAAAGAAATTTTTTTTTATATTTATTAACCCTGAAAATAATTGGTCCCATAATTTATTCTATACATTTATATATCTCAATCTCTCTACATATAATATATAAAGGGATATGGTGTGAACTCAAAGTTTTAATTTAATTTATAAAAACAATACACCTAAACAACTGTGTAACATCTGAAGTGCTAAGAAAATATAACAGAATAGCCAAGCAAACATTTTTTAAACAGAATTTTGTAATATATCATTAACTTCTAACTGAAACCACATGGACAAAACCCCCTTGTTATTTAGTGTTATTCTATCTACAAGGCGTGTGTCTGGTGTTTTCATGTGTGGGCACATGTGTGTGTAAGAAGACAGTGATGAGAAGGTGGCCTGCGTTTAGAGTCCAGACCTGGCAGATTGTGACCTTATCAATGTGAAACTCTTAAGATAAATTATTCATAGCACCTGTTTGATGTCTCCGGCCAAAGAATGACAAAGGTGTAAGATTTGAGATGCATCTCAAAAAGGCATGAATACCAGCTACTGTGCCTGCTGTCTGTTTTTCAGAGCGGGGACTGCTGCTTTTTAAACAAAAAATGAACAATTCATTTCCTTACAAGGGGGTGCAGGAGAGAAAGAGAACAGCAATATAAAGTATGTGTATGCTAAGATACATGAACAAAAGTCACTAGAAATTCAATCTAACATTTTCAGTGTGCAAGGTGTGGCTTCTGTCAGCCACTGTCTTAATGTCATGTGAAAGACAGATGTACGCTGATGAAGCAGGCCACCTGCATTGCCACTGTGTGCTTTATCCGCCCTTTAATTTGAAGCTTGCAGAGAGTTTGTGAATCACTGGAGCTATTCTTGCCCTTTGTAACTGAGTTTGTGTTTTGTTTCTTCACAGGTAGAGAGTCAGCGATAAAGCTGTGGAGCGCTTAGGAAAAACAACACAACTTGTTGGTGTGATCCAAGGACTGACACTGGGATGAGATAATTTATGACAAGGGCTGTTTGAGTAAAGGACAGTCACAGTGATGTAAATGCTGAATGTGGGCTGGGATCATGACGGTATACTGAATTATTGTACCATATCAAATATGCGTTAAATATAAAATTAGTTGTACATTAATCACTGTTAGAATAGAATTTTAGAGTCTCCACTCATTGAATTTGACTGCTTAATTCGCTCTATTTTTTTTCAGAGAGTACATTAAACTGCAGTTTGTATTTATTAAGTTCTATTCCAAGCGTTTCCTGTCAGAAAGGAATCCAAGCATCCTGGAACTTAAATTCCTTCTCAATTATTTGTTTTGGAAAAAGACCATGGTTTGCTTTTTTTAAGAAAGAAGCAGCTCATCTCTTCATAGCTAGAGGTCAACATAACACTCAGTATTAATAAAACAAATACAACTGAGATGGATATTAATGATGACGTCTACACATGTACTGCATATGAGCTTGAATTATGTGTGAGAGTGCTGCCGGGGAGTAAACGAGAGACACTCTCACAGGCACTCTGGCACATATTTTTGTGTTTACTTGTGTGTGTGTATGTGTGTGCGTGCTTGAGAGATAGTCGAGTCCGTTTCCCTCAGATGTTCCCTTTGACCTTTGACCCTGCAGCCGGGGTCAAGGCCTGACAAATGAGATGGTCGAGTTTTTGGCCAGAACTGCAAACATTCCACAACAATCTTCTGTCCACCTCCTCCCCCCTTCCCCTCCCACCGTCATTCCTCACCCCTTCCCTCCTCTCTCTGTTTGTCTCTCCCTCCACTTAGAGAGTGAGTAAGAGAAAGTTCTCATCACAAACAAACAACTTTTATTGGATTTGCTGTGGGAATCTTTAAGCACACGCCCTTTAAATGAAGAATTACAGCATCGGTTAGATTTAATAGCCTGGACATGAGCCTTGTTCACAGAAGTAAAGACAACAAAACATTATGATCTTAAGGAAAAAGCTGTGCGAAAAGATTTGGATATTACGAGCGTGCTCTTTAAAAGAACATGGCGTGTGCTTGGAAAGCTTGTCAGTGATGTCAAGGATGAGAAATGTTGCAGTGTGGTTTTTTACACATGCTGCTGGCTCTAGCATTTCCGGCAACATTTCTCACTCTGCCTCCCTCACACCATCCGCTGTGCTGCAATATCCCCACATTTTTCCATCCTTTCACTTCTTCCCCTCCCCTCTCCTCCCGCCACCCTCCCTCTGTTCTCTGACCACTCTTTGCTCCCATTACCCTTCCTCTCTGCTGCCCAATCTCAGCCTCTCTCTCCCTTCTCACATCCACTCATCCCCACCCTCCCCTCGGTTTTCTTCCTCCACCCACTATTTTCTCAGATTTTCTAACATGCCGCTCCACAGAATGCTACCACCTGTGTCTTTAAGGAGGAAAGCAGAGCTGTTGGTATTTCTCTATAGGAAGCTGGTTAAGGTAAGTGGCACCCTCTATTACAATGACACGGCAAATAATGGTTCAGCTTGTTGTGTTTCTGCATTTTTTTTACACCGGCTTCCTAAGCATCACTACCCTCCATCAGAGCTCTGGCTACAAGTCACTGCTGTAAAAACATACGCAGTCGCCACCGATGAATGTCAGCAGAGCCACAAAGGAGCCTGGAGACCAACAAAGCTTTAACACTGAGTGGATCGTGCTCTTGAACTGCTTTTTTATAATGATGTAATATTACTAAAAGGGAATGCAACACAGCAAAGAGCTTAATAAAAACACATCAATCTCGATATGTGCGTATGTGTTTTTTTTCTTCTTCTCTTCTCTCCCAGTTGAATTGTGATATCATTTGATGTCGGCTGTTGTGTGAATCATCAGAGGGTACAGCTGCTTCACATGGATTTTGGCCTGGATGGGACTGTTTCCTCACAGAACAGCTGATCACATGACTCAATCACATGGATGGATCTCGGCTCCAATTGGTCACACACTAGCGCATCACTGTGGTGAATGTGGGTCCATTTATACAGCCCTTTGCTTTGAAAAGACAAATGGTGAATCAGTGAGTTCTGTGTAGGTCCATGGGTGGGCGGTCCCAAACTAAAGGGCTGTGGCTGTATTGATCTAGAATGTTAAAGAATATCAACGCTAGGACAATTAAACTGAAACAATGCAATGCAACACGTTAGATTTGTTCAGCTCAGATGGAGAATATAACTTAAAAAGGCCCTCCATTTCTTCTTCCATACACAACTCTCCATCCCTATTTCTCCTCCATTCTTTCCAAGGTATATCCAGACACTCAAGATCAATTTGTTGCCTGTATGTCCAGTGTAAATAAATAAAGCTTATCACTCCCATCACCATCAGCCATTACATTTGCAGGGTTAAAGCAGGCAGCAAGCGACAGGCAACAGGGAAAATCCGTGTTGGTGTTTGTGTGTAATCATGGCCATGTCAATGGTATCAGCTGATTGTGTTTATGCCCCCTTCCTCCTCCTCCTGCCCTGAATGTCCACAGGCAGCTCAAGGATGTAGAGGAAGGCCCCAGAGCCACTCGATTCTCTGCCACCACCCACCGTTACCGGAGCGTGCATGTCTCCCCCCCTGTCCCCCAGAGCCTTACTCCTACACTCCTCCACCTCTCCTCATACATGCACCCACCAACCCAGCCCCCCGAACACCCCACCGACCCCCCAATCCCTCCACCTCCCTGCCTCGCTCCCTGATTCAGTGTGTAAAAGCGCCCCCTGAATGATGGATTACTGTGTCACCGCAGCCTGCGAAGGATTAATTTGTTTCATTGATTTCTCTTTAGGCAGAATGCCAGCGTCTGCCGCTTCCCACCTTTTTCCCCAAGACTCGCAGCTGTAATAGACGGTAATGGCCTAAGACAAATCAGCCCGTTTCTTGTAAAAATAGCACCAAATAACCTGCCCCACCCTCCAGGATGCACTCCACTCACGAGCATTGGGGAGCGGTCTAGTGAAATATCAATGGGTGTTGGATTTATCCTCATCCTCATCCTCCATCTCTATCACTCTATCTGGCCATCCTTCCACACCAGAGTCCCTCCTTATCCTGAGCCAGAGGAGACCATCCAGTCACTCTAACAAAGCCATAAGTCTGCTGTACTTACTGCTACCTCTCAGGCCTCACAATGGATGGGTAATGACAGGGCTGTCTGGAGGGGGCTGTGGGAGTTGGGCCATTCTCTCCTGTAATGGAGGCAGTTACTGCCATTCCCTATACACCTGCAGGAACAGCTAACTGTTAACCACTGTGATCTATGGCAAGGCCTTACCCCACCAGGCTAAGGTTGAAGGGTTGTAGTGACATGGCTGAAAAAGGGCATGTCTGCACACCATGTCCTTTCTTCTGTCTTGTGCATGAAGTTATTGTGCTGTATGTCCAGAGCTATAGAAAAGGAGTTATTTATAAACAAATGTGCACCAATGAATCAGTGTTGGCACAGCTCTCAGCCCTGCACACTGACAATCCAGCATTCCTGACATTTACTGATTTAACGCAGACATAAGATGCTGCCACATCTTTACTACCCTGTCACTGCTTTGAACGATGGGAAACCCAAACGGCCTGTAACATTAAGCACACCACTACAGGCTGACTGTCCTCCAACGCTTTCCAATCCCACAGAGATTTACGAGCAGAACCAGATCCATTAATCCATTGTTGATTTGCTGTAGCTGCCCTGCAGGGTTTTTGGGATCAGATATCATACAGTGCAGAAACTCACCACGTTGCGCAGCAGGGAAACTGTAACACCAAAACCCATGCCAAAACACTACGACAAGCATTAGGGAATTAAAAACTAGCCCATGTTTTTCTTTTTTTTTTAAATTCATAGCACATTTGAAATATGTTCTAACAGTCTAATTCACTCACAACCTGACAGATATATGAACTTTGACAGAAAACACAGGCCACTTACATCAAAAATTACAACGCAAACCAGAGTGACAATTCCTAGGGGTCTCAGAACCTGTGAGTCAGGTTGGGTACACAATGTGATAATGACCACGGCTGCAGGGAAATCTCATCAGCTCCCTGCAATCAATTTAACAGTGTTTACAAAGCCATGGGCTGGGGTTGTGCTCTGGGACAGAGCACCGGTCACCTGGTGCTCCACTAGATCCCCCGGCTAAGCTGGCCTCTCCTGGGTAAACCTCCATAAAGCCCCCTCGTGTCTGACACAACCAGGTCCTTCAAATACTGCTCTCAGACAGAGGATTAGGTAATCTCACCATGATACTGTCTTTTTCTCTGTTTCTATCACCTTCCCATCCGCATTGTTACCTTCTCTCTTCCCCTGCATTCTCATCCCTCATATCCTCTCTCCCTCCCTGCTCCCTCTCACTCTCTCTGGCTCTCTGGCCTGTTGAAGTGCTTGTTCTACTCAGGGCACATCCATCCTCAGGGGTCCTTACGCTCTTAAGTGCCTCCAGAAAAGGTTAGTTGGCAGGTAATTGTCCAACTGTGGTCGGGCTTATCTTAATTGTGGGTGCTTCAGTGCAAGCCACACTTCTTTTGATGAAGAGACTTACAGTATGTGGAATAGGAGTTAGTGTGCCTTTTTTCCCCCTCTTTACACTTTTGTTTTGATGTATTACTGACTAGCTTTCATTGAAAAAACTCAATACTCAATAAAGTTTTTCCTAATTGTCCTGCACATGCATAGAAGAAAAAAACCAATGCTGACCTCATGGTGTTAAAATCCAAATGACTTGCTCCTCAGCAACTCCAAATCTATACTTCTATTAGCCATCTGATCATATATATTTATGTCAATAAGAAGCTTTGGGGGGTTAGTGTTTGCATTGCCCCAGTCAAAGGTCATGACTGACCGATAAAATATTTCTAGAGCACCATCAATAACTCGGACATGCAGACTAATACAGTATGGGATTGTGGGAAGGGGGAGGAGGCCTGCTGCCCTCCCTGAAAGCAGAATGGATGGGTAAGAGGCCAAAAGGTTATTTGACAGACTTCGGCCTCCTGCCCCAGCACCCTCTCATATGTGCATTTGATAGCGACAGGGGCAATTATAAAGGTATACTTCAGACAGGTCAAATGGGAGAGGGCAAAGTGCAGAACCTTTGAAGCACTGGCTGGAGTCAAAGGTTAGGATGGACATAGGACATCATAACATGCTACTGGGTAGGGGGGTAATGGAAAAGGAGCTATAAAGATGCAGACTGATGAGAAGAGAAAAAAACTGAGGAATCTTTTAATCATTTATATATTTAATCATGTTTTTATAGACAGAAAATAATAAGAGCTGCTCATGGTCAGAGGCTCAAATTTTGGCATTGATATCCGTTTCTCAAACTATTAGTTTGGTGTGTTTTTGTGGCTATACACTGTGTGATGTCAGGAACAGGCTTGGTAACTATTAAATATGAATATCCCAAGGTCAGGGAAGGTCGTAGCATGCATTTAGCACCAGTGACCAAAGCCAAATGTAAAGGTCAAAGTGGAATTGCCCGAGTCGGAGCAATACAACGTCTGCCCATCCACATTTATGCATCCCACTGGCAGTGATTTATGGAGGGAGATAAGCACACGTATAGGAAGAAAACAGTCTCTTTCTGCTATCCCATCAGACCGGGTAAATACACTACTCACTCATATCAATCACCATGTCAGAGGGAATCGCCACTGTATGCTTCCTGCTCAGATTAAAAACTGCCTTTGTCTTGCTCTGCCTGTTCCCTCCAGCACTTGGGAGCACACTGGTGGTATTGTTGTTATTTCACAGACTCTATATTAGCATTTCAAATGGCTGTGGTACACAAGAAGTGAGTATGTTCCAGTCAGTGGTATGCTTTAGCTATGTGTCATCTCTCATAGATAGATTCCATACTGCAACAATCATACTCTGGATGTTCAAAGTTGTCAATTTATTGGAAAAATACAAAAACTTTTTATTTCTAGGCCTTGTAGGGACATCTATGAAATTTTACTCCTTTAGGTTTTACATGTGTTTGTTTTGCATGAGAAAAAACAGTTTTTCTTTAATCAAAAATCAGTGCATTTAAAAAATCCTTCAGTTTGGAGCAGACAAATGCCTACAACACAAATTGTTTAAAATCAGTTTCCTGTCCTCTGTAGTACAAAGTTTCTACGCTGGAGCCTGGAAACATGTGAAGCATTTTGCAAGAGCAGCCGCTCTGGGGGAGCCCTGCCTGGGACAGCTATTAATTCTAAACCCGGGCTCAAGAATTTTTGTAGGCCTCTCTTGAACATGAACATGTTTCTTGCGTCCGTTTGACTCACTTAAATGTGAAAACCAGCCCGTCACTGGTGCACCACAGGCTTTGCGAAGTACCCCCAAGTGGTTCAGAGTCGAGCCAGAGAAAAGTCCAGCAAGAAAACAAGCTTTTGAACTGCTGGCCAAGGCGGAAACATGGTCTGATGAGCTGCTTTTTTATCCTGAACCATAAAGAACAATTTTTCCTTTCCTTCAATAGCAATAAATGTGTGCTTTTCCTTTATTATATATATATATATATATATATATATATATATATATATATATTGTTTTTTCCATGGTTAGATCAAAGGGTGATAATGTGTGACATAGGGGTGTGAATCTACCCTTTACAATACAATTCGATCAGATACAAATCTCTACAGCTATTTACCATTCAGGGACGATTCTTATAAAATACAGAATGATTTGGTGGGATTCAATATGATTCGATTTGCGGTATATACAGTACAAAAAAACATTCTATCATTATGTATACAATGTGAAGTCTTTATCACATACCCATGACCAGGTGTCTCACTTTGACAGGTAGTTGGGCAAGAAATACATTTTGTTACCAACACAGAAATCATAGCTTTTCTGTGGGCTACATCACACTTTGTGGGCTTTGTAAAGCCATGGATACACTTAAAACAGAGTACTTAACTCCTCTTACAGGCAAACATTAAAGCCAATTTAACTATAAAGAATGAAATAATGAAACTCTTCAATCATTTTTTCTCCTTTCATATTTTCTGAATGTTACATATGAATAGCACATGATGTCAGACGTTAAGATCTGTTACCAGATGCACCAATGTACATTACCTGATAAAGTCCAGCTCTCCTTCAGTTGGCATCTCAACTTGCATGAGACTTAAGTATGACAAAAACCTCCTTAATGAAGGAAAAACATGGATGCCAAAATACAGAATGTATCCCTTCTTGAAATCATATCACTTTCATATTGTCAGATATGGGGGTCAGCTTTGAGGATATAACCATTCGGTTATATATATATATATATATATAACCGAATATAACCATATAAATACTAGCTATAACATTCCCTACACTCGACTCGTTGCACCAGTCGAGTATTCCTCTCTTCTCGTGTGCGAACAACAGTTCTAAAGACCGTTTATATACAGGACAAGTTCTGTACAATCTGTCACATTCATCTCTATTTCCCATTCACCACAGGGCATTTGAACTACATCAGAATCTATTAACACCATGCCGATTGAGCCCCACCGACAATACAAATCATGATAAGATGGAAAAGTGACTCCATAAACACCCTCGCTTATATATCACATCATACAAGCTGGGAAGGAAGGCAGATCCACTTGTGATCTATGGGATCATCTATTTATATGGATGGGCTAAAGATATTGGATATCATTAAATCTCTTCCTGTCTTTACCTCTGTCTGTCACTGCCCCATTCAAACAAAATATATTAATAGTCGTGTATGTGTGTGTTTGTCTGTGGGAGCAACCATCACTCAGCAGTAGGAGTTCCAAATCAGTCGCTTGTGAGGAGAGATTTATGCTGTAATGCATCAAATCAACAAACCTTAACAGTAAAATATGATTTTATCAATAGGCCTGATCAATAGTGCATGCAAGACGCTGTGTAATTATTACAGAGGTCTGTATCAATAAAACTGTCACGCACGACCTCTTGCCAAAGGCTACGGAGCCAGGAGTCACAGCCAGTCGAAGAAAGGTTTGTGTCGTGGCCCTGAGATGTTTGATTACCTGAGAATACGGTTGTATCGTTGATGCATCATAACTTAACAGGACATGTTGGCTTAGATGAGAGTCAGGCAAGGAAAGTTTGAACAGCAGTGACAAACTGCTTCATGGCAACACATTTAAATGTATATGTTTATGACGCATTTTACCGACAAATTAATACTGCCGGTTCTGTTTGAGAGCTGTGGCTGTTGGTGAATTGCCTTTCCCTGCACCTCTGCAGACATAATAATGATAGAGGCACAGATCTTTACTCTAGTGAGGATCATTTGTCCCGAAGCGAAGCAATCCAAGAGTGGAAAGAAGAGTGTCAAAAAGAGCTTTGTATTTCACAGCAGAGGAGGAACTCGGCATTAACTTACAGACACACACAATCACATATACACACATACAGTAGAAAGAGCGTGAGGCAGGGACCAATGAGGCAGTTTATATCGGGATTTTGTTTCACAGCCACGGCCTCCTGGGAGAGAGGGGTCTGCCAATAACACTTAAGAGACAGAGCAGGAAAAGTAAGTGCTTTTATTACAGCTCATCACTCATGTAATTTCTGGCAGCATTTGTGATTACAGATCAAGTGATTGACTAACTACACATTCAGCGTCTGAGTTATGAACCGGGTGCCTACCATTCCAGCCCCGGCAGATTCTCCGTGTCAGCTGTAACTCATCCCTCTCCCAAGGTGCTAAATCAAAGAGCCCACTGCGGCCGGAAGAGTTAAATAATAACTTCAGCTTTATTGTAAATCTGTCAGAAATTTAACCTGCACGGACGTCGTCTCAGCCCTGATGTGGTACTGCATGGGGTGAATAGGCTGTAGGGAGGGGATCAATATAGGCCCTGATGGAGGTATTGATGGATGACAGGTGAAGAGGGTGTGTGTGTGTGTGTGAGCGCGTGTTTATGTATGGGTGTGTGTATGTGTGTGTAAGGGGTGGGATTGAATCACCCTGGGGTTAGGTAGAGAGCACGGCTCAGGGTGTTTAATCGACAGGTCTCACCTTGAATCGATTGGCAGGAGTCTCGCAGGGCAAAGACGTGATACACACAACCAACACTAACTCACACACACCAAAACAAACCATAGGGAGTGTGGGAGCCAGCTGGGTGGGATGAGGGAGAATGTCTCAATGCCATCAGTGCTGCATGGCTGTATCTAGGCAGAGTTGATGTTTTACACCCGCAAATGTAAAAAAGATTTAATGAAGAGCACCTGTATTGTTTTACTTATCCCTCTCCTGAACCAGCTAATTTATACAGTTTAACATACTTAAAAAAAAACTACATTTACAATTTAGTAAAACCTGGGATCAAGGAAATAATAGCTTGGATGTTTTATTGAAGTGAAATGATTATGTGTGAAGTTCTTAACTTATATATATATAAATGTAAGAAATCCTTATTAGAGGAATGGTATTGTGGCATTGGTTGCACTGTGGCAAACAATCAGAGTACAAGGCTGATACATCAAAAAAGAACAGAAGAAAGTGACAGATAGAGAACCTCACAATTGGGTTGCCATGAAAACGATGCACCGTGAAATGTCTTACAAGAGGCCAAGATGTGAGAGGGCTTGTGAGATGTGAGAGGGTTTTTAATAAGCATCATACTATCCTTTTTAAAATGCATACAGCTCAGTAATAATATACAGTGAAAAACTCAACCCTCTCAAGTTGTGTTGAAATGCTGTGACTCAATGACAGCAGTTTCTTCAGGCGGCTTTGGCCGTAGAAACTGAATCTAATGCTTTCAGATCAGGCCAAGGTTCATGAGTGTCGTTGACTGAGCTAGTTTGTAAGAGGAACATATTTGCCAAATCACAGTGTGGGGTAAAGTGGAGTCCCTTAATGCTGATTTGGAGCCTGTTTTGCAGAGCTCTTAGAGTAAAAGCGGCTGTTTGTCAGTCACCTTGGAGCCAAAACTATTTAGCCATAAATCAGTCCTCAGAACACACTTTATATAGCAGCTTTCTTTTCTTAAATTCAAAGCTTTTATCTTTGCTTTATTTTTGTATCCATTCATTTACTTTAGAAAATTATGCCTACAATAAGTGCATTTCTCCGTTACATTTTCTCACTTAACCATGTTTTCCATTATTTGGTTCTTTTATGCGTTCACAGCACTTTGTTGCTTTGTTTTTGAAAAGTGCTGTACAAATAAAGACATTATAAATATAATCATACATATGTGTACCAATAAAAGAATATGTAGTATTGAGTGGAGTGCAGGTTCTTCTTCCCCTGAGGAGACTTTTTGTGGGAAAAAAAAAAGTGAGATGCTGACCACTTTATGGATGTGCTGCGTAATATTGTGATTTCTATATTTAGAAAATATTTTCGTTTCAAACAGTTGATGACCTGACATTAGAAAAGTATAAAATAAAAAAAATAAAACAACAGACAGATTTTCTTGGTCCAAGTTGAATCGGTGGATTCTTAATGTTTCTTCCTAAAAGTTCTCGAGGAGTAAACAGCTCTGTTGGGTGTGGGACTGTGCCTCAGAGGTTCAGAAGAAGAAGGAGTCGGTAAAAAAAGAGAGGTTTTGACTTGTGGTCCCAATTGAAAGGAAGAAAAGGACATCTGAACCGGTTGTCCAGCGCTCAGGTAGGGAGAAGAATTGTAAACTGGCGAGTTCATGTCAGTGTGAACTTCATTTCTTGAACGTTGAATGGAAACTACCCTCTGTTCTGCATGAGCTGGACATCTTCCAGGAAGTCTGAGTTCGGGTTGGGGTCTGAGTCTGGGACCCGGCAAAATGCTGCTCTCACTTCCAGACTTTGGGAGTACTTCAGTCAGATGTACAGATCTCCCCTGAAGAGAGAACCAAAAACCATGTGTTACTGTTATTGTATAGTGTTCTGAGATGTTGCCTTTATGTTGCTGGAGATGACCAACAATACATATCTTGATGTAGAAATATTAAGTGAAAGACATATAGGCTTCATGATTACTAAACATAACATTCTTCTGAAGACATTTCCTTTTTTGACGTGTTCAGACTCCAGGGAATATCGAAGCTTTTAAACATAATTGTCCGCTGCTTACATTTTGTTAATTGTGGAGTAGCACTAAAAACTGCAAACCAGGAAGTGTATACTTGCTTTTTTCTTTTTTTTAAATCTCAGCAAGAGTCATAAAATGTCAGTGTAACAAGCAAGGGCTTGCAGGCCAGCAGTCCTGGCACATCAACACTGATCCAGATGTTTCCATTCATTCTCAACTATTTTAATAAACACAAATATGACCTCTGACCTTTCTGAGATATATAAGGCAAAAATAGAATGAAATACAGTACATTAAAAACATCTTTATTTCTCTTTGGTCACAAACGCACCCTTTTCATGGAAAACAAACTACCATTACTGTAAGTTCAACATTACTCCTTGTTGTTTGTGGTTACCACATTAACACTCACCTTTCCAGCTTCAGAGAAAGCTCTGCTTTGAGCTTGATGTCCTGTCAGAAGTCGGGGCAAAATGCCAGTATTGGTCCGGTACTGCTCTCCCTCCAACCTGGGTAAAAGATGCAAGGAGGTAAAGACTACGTCTCTGCTTTGATAGCTTCTGCACGGCCCTTTCCTCAGCTCCCACGGTCCTGCTGTCCTGCAACGCTCCCTCTGAGCCGCTTGGTCAGATTTGATTGATGATTGGTCATTTCCTCTACTGTCCATCTCTGGCACTTTGGCAAATGCTATATTGTGTAATGCTCCATCTTCCTCATCTTTTTTTGGTCTGTCTTCATGCCTTTCTTCTTCCTCTGGTCTCTTACTCTCTTTCTCTTGCTCCTCAGAGTCCTCTGGGCTCTCAAGACGGTGACGTGACTTGTGTTCAATCTTCCTGGAGTCCTGTCAGTAGGATCACATCATATATTAAGATAGTGCCTTATTGGAACAGCTAGTTTTTTAAGTTACTAAACCCTCTAACACTGCATAACTATCACAGCTAGAGGGCCAACTTACCAGGAGGTTTATAGAGGGCCGATTTAAGTTTTCTCTCCTTGCTTTCAGTAAAGACACTGGTCCGGCACTAGCTTGACTCCGGGGCTGAGGCTGTAGGGAGGCAGTTAGCATCAACCAAACAAACAGATAGGCCCCTCTTAAGAGAAATAGAAATCCCCTTTTGTAATAAGAAATACACCCATATATTTTTCAATACATGTAATAGACCGTGTGTTTATAGAATACTTATATGCAATATATTGATTACATTAGGTACTGGTGAGTAACCATGAGGTAACTACCAGGGCTTTGTGTAAGGTTGGAGGACGTGTCATGATTTGACTTTGCTAACCAGACCTCTGCAGTGTTGTATCAGTGCTTAGTAAGCAGCTGTTAATGGATAGAAACCCTCCAAACAGTAGGAGGACTGCTTATTAAGCTTTGTTGTCTAATTTACTACTTCTAACAGAGTCAGCAGCTTATAGGTGTGTAAGCTTTGAAGGTATTTAAAGGGATTGTTGATGATACTTTGCTAAGACGCAAAAGTCATGTTAGGGCTTATTTCTTGAATTTAACTTTGGATTAATAAGATGAGAAATTTGATTGCTTTCCAATGTGCAACATTCATTCAACATTTCAAATAACTTGCACAACAATAAAGTTGGTGGAAAAACAATTGATAATGTTGCATAATTGCATCCCTAACACTCTGATTTCAGCATGGTTTTCTGGTTGTGTGTTCAGTAGTTATACAGCATGACTGTGTTTGTCTGCGTGCATGTGTATATTAGAGGTGAGTGGTGAATTGCTCTCGTAAGGTTGCCTTCATCTGCGCACAGAATAATTCTAATTGGCTTTATTAGGGGGCTTAAATCTAATACCAGCTCTGTGCTCTGCCTTAGGCTCTGTGGGCGTGTGTGTGAGTTTGTGTGTGCATGTGTGCGCGGGCACATGTGCACCTCTGTTTGATGTTTACGACTCACCAGATCTCTCTTAAAATGTTTTCAAACATAAGAGGATAAGCTAATGTTACATAAAAAAACAATATTCTCTCCTCTGCCTCAGCACATTGAAGCACAATTTTCCAGTACTAGACTCAATAGGCAAATATCGCTTTCAGAGGTTCAAGTCCAATAAAGCAGCTGTCCAGTTTCACCAAATGTAATGATACAGACTTAAGGCAAGAGAAAAACTGCATGAAACTGAACCGCAACATTTGACCCCATTTAAAAACTTGATACCAATTAGAGAGTTCTGGTTGTAAATAATTTAAAAGATCTCTCTCACTGAACACACACACAAATAATTTTTACGTGCATGCACAGATGTATGCAGCAGTGTGCGTGTGCTTCAACACAGCTTCACACATTAACCTATGTGCACGCACACTCCTGTGCACAAATGGACGCGCACATGCACACACAGAGACTCTACCACGCTCTGGAAACAGACTTCTTAATGAAGCCTTCCCCAAGTGAAAGTAGAGCAGAAATACATACTGGCCCATTTCTGCCTCTCAGTTCACTCTCTCGCTCTCTCTCTCTCTCTCTCTCTCTCTCTCTCTCTCTCTCCCTCACCTTCTCCACGTCATTTGTTTTATTCATGTTTCCTTGTCTTTCTCTGTTGTCTCAATGAGCTAAATCACAACCCCTAATTTATGGCTACAGGCGAAGACAATTCTACAAACAAACTGGCTGATGAGAGGGGCTGACTGAAAACATACACACTGAGTGGTGTGTGTAAATCTTAAGTGTCTGTTGCTGTCTTTTCATCTATGGTTATTTACATAGGAAATGACAACATGTGCAAAAGAATGGCTGTGATGCAAAATGAAAAAAGGCTGTGCACTGGATGAGAGGGGAAGTGAGGGAGAGTGAGAGAGAGAGAGAGAGAGAGAGAGAGAGAGAGTGGGGAGGGAGGAAGAGTAAATCCAGTGACACTGAGTGGGGAGCACTCAGGTGTGGTGAAGAGGATTATACAAAACCGTGAGTATGAATGACAGTAAACACCTGAATGACAGAGAGACGGGGAGGGGCAGGAGCTCGTGTGTGTATGTGTGTGTGTGTGTGTGTGTGTGTGTGTGTGTGTGTGTGTGTGTGTGTGTGTGTGCGTGTGTGTGTGGTGTTCTGGGTTGACAGTTTAGTGGCCCTGGCTGATATTCTGAGGGGTGAGTGAATATAAACTCAACACTTCATCTGTGCAAGGCGTTGCTGTTTACTCAAGTGCAACTTGTTATAGTGTATCATTCATTACAGATATGTTGATTTACAGCATGTACAACAGAAGTGAAAACAATGAATAAAAGAGGATTTGAGAAGCAAACAATGGACGTGTGGGAATGAGGATGTCAACAAGGCAGGCAGGGAGCGTGCAACAGGAAGATATCAATCAGAAGCAATCCATGGCAAGAGTTTGGGAGCTTTCGAGTTAGTAAGTGAGCAACAGCTGTAACAGCTGTATGGTATGCAAGTAATTCAATAAAAGAGCTATAAAGAAAGACACAGGAGGTATGTTTATCTTACTTGGTCTGTGTTTTCTTTCTCTGTGTGCTCCATCAGTACAGGATTACTGACAAGGTTTCTGAAGCGAGCTTCAGTTTCTGGATGAGGACATTCTCCATTCTGCTTGTGGCTGCCTGAAAGAGCAAACCCACTTTGATCATCTAAAAATCGACACGTTAAACTCATTTTTTTTGTCTTCTTTAATCCAACCCTCTGCTTATTTCATGGCTTCTCAATTGCCATGTCATTCAAAAGAAGAGTGCGTCAATTTCTACAGCGGTGCATCTGAGTAATCTGAAGGCATGTCAATCTATTTAATGCTACATTATCAGTATGAGCCTGCTGCTTTATTCGCAACTTGAATGCTTTACTTGGAACAACAACATTTTTTTTTGTATGCACGCTATTAGCAGTAGTGCCAACATATTCACCCCCTGTAGTTGAAAGCTCAAATGTGTTTTTAACCTTTGGCTTAAGGTGCAATTCAGAAGAGAGCAATGCATGTCGATTCCTAGATCAGCTCTAAGTGAAATCCCTCACCTCTAGAGCTATATCACTGTACAGCGCTGACTCTACATGAAGCGTGACCCCGTTTCCCCCACGGCGACCCCCTCCTTCCCTTCGCAGCCTTGGAAGATAGAGGAGCACAGGGGAAAGGCATGCCAAGGCAGTAGACACTTTTAAGCAAAGATTAAAGGTTTTTCTTTTTAATCAGTCATTTGGCAGCTATGTTAGCATTTCACCCTGCGCGGCTAAGGATCAATTTTTAATGCTGCTGTGCAGAGAGCAGACAGGGTGATTGGCAAGAGAGAAGCTATTTACAAAGGATCTATTTACAAATTTTCCATAGAAATATGCAGAGAGCATAATTGACATCTCTTAAAGAATTTTAAATAAGCTCACTCTTTTTTTCACACCGTCACGAGGCACGACCTCTGTGAGCCCCTGGTGATCACTGCTCTGTGTGTGTGTGTGCGTGTGTGTGTGTGTGTGTGTTCACTCATATGTAAGAATAATAAAGGAACCTACACCTCTCCCCTGTGTTGCATTGTGTTACATTTCTCCATGTTGTGCTGCCAGAGGCTGGGTAACTAGGTCAATCAACCCTGGTGTAAACACATCACAAGAACCCACACAGAACATGCTAATGACAATGACTCGTTTTAACTTTATAATTCTTTATTTCCCCCACTCTTCTATGCCAAAATGAAGCTTTAGATATACAGCATAATTCCTTCAGGGATTCCAACTTAAGCTTTTGTATAACTAAGGAAAAGGTAGCTTGCTCCTATATATACGAACATGCCCTCTTCAGAAAACAAAAACAAAACAAAAACAAACTGCAGTAGAAGTTTAAAATTTTGGACAACGCATACAGAAATATCATGTGTGTTGTTTATACATTGACTTTGTATAAAGAAGTGTATATTTGACCGTGACAAGCATTTAAATGACTTGAACCGACAGTAAATCTGGGTCCATATTGAAAGGGTGATCGTTGAAGTGTTTTAAGGACAGACTGGACAGAATTCTGTGAGGCAGACGACAGAGACGGCAGACAAATAACATGTTCAGACCCACACAAGTTCATGTTTGGGCAGACCTGACACGGCTGCCCCCTCCATACATCAGTCTTCATAACCATCCATGAATCAATCCATATATCCATCCATCCATTACCCAACCGTCCATTCATCCGTTCTCAAACTATCCATTCATTCAAGCAGTAAACCTGGCCTTCCAGCCGACCAACCCACACACAATTGATCCAATGATTGACCCTACACAGGGTGGATCAATACTTTCTTGAATGGCATCATTGTAAGCGCTTCGGCACAATGGCCAGGCATTGTTTGTGCAGTTCATTTCCAAGGTAGCAAGGCCATACAGGGCTCTAACCCGAGTCAACTCTGCTTTCTCCTCCGATTATATGATCACATCAAAGAGGGAAAAAAGGGGAGGGCATTGGAAAAGGCTTTGAGCAGGGAGCATCCTGTACACAAGCAACAAAAGGGACAGTGGTCTTTGCAATACTGCTTGTAATGACTTGTGGCAATTTGACGCTACAGAAGAAGATGGCTGTGTAGTCGCAGTCGTTTTACAGACATACACTGTAGTTTTTTATTGGAAGAATTACTGCATATGAATGCATCAAAGGTAAAACTTATAGGATTAACCTGGACGAGCAGCAGTATTCAATAGACTTGTGTTCAGTATATCACCCTGTAGCCTATTGTGTCCTGGTGTGCATACAGAAACCCTGTTGGGTTAGAGCCAGGGCTGGGTCTTGGCATTAAATGACTGGGACCTTGACAAGTCTCAGAGTTCTGTCACTGCGGTTCACAGGTCTCGTTAGCCAAGGTGTCGGCAGGGGTGGAAATGACTCTGTGTGAGTGTGTCTCTGTGTGTGTATGTGTGTGTGTGTTTGAGGGGAGCATTAGACAGCACTCCTACCTCCACCTCCTCACCTGACACCAGCAATAAAACTAAACAGGGCGAGGTGCTATGCTGTGTGTGTGGTTGTGTGTGGACGTGCACAGCTGGAAAAAGGGTGCATGTGTGCTGCAGGGTTGTTGCTGCTGTCACCAATTTGCCGGGGCCTCCAGACGGGAGTAGGAGCAAGGTGACGGAGCTGTGGCTTGATAAACACAGAAGCCCTGCTTCGATTTCCCATCCAGTCCACTTTGGAAACACATGGCTCTTCCTGGGCGCTCCTTGGCCAGGGGAAAAGGAGGAGGAAGAGGAGGAGGAGAAGGAGGGGGGCCGCAGGGGAAAAGGAGGAAGGTGGAGAGCCACTAGAGAGACACAGTGATGGGTGTGAAGTGAGGGAGAATGGAAGTCTGGATGAAGGTTCAGAGAGAGAGAAATGGACGTGAGGAAGAGTATGTGGCAAGGGATGAAAAAATGTGACAGGCCTCGTGGGATCAGGTGTATAAACTTCCAAGCAGATGACACACCTTGCATGCACCCACCGAATGACAACACAGATAAAGACAGAGGGAAAAAGAAAGTTTAAGAAAGGACAGGACATTTTAAAAAGAGACGGATGAGGAATTTGATGGACCCTCTAAACCACTTAAACGCTCAAAAGCTCCTTTAAAGGTGAAAACAGAGATACACAACCTAGACCTGCTCTTCTTAGTCCCCCTCCCTCAATCCTTCATTTCACCCATTCCCTCCATCTCTTATACCTCTTTTTTTCCCCCCCTGAAACAACTTGCAGTGTTCTGCCTTTCATCTGACATCAGAAGTTTAAAGACCAGCTCCAGTTGGAGGAGCAGAGGAGTGTCAGTGAGGGAGGTGAGGCACCAAACTCCCTTCTGCCCCCCTAGAGAGTTAAGGAGATCACATTTTAACCCCCCCCCCCCCCCCCCCCCCCCACACACACACACACACACACACACACACACACACACACACACACACACACTCACCGAACTCCACCCTGCCGCTCCTCTCCTCCATGCCTTAATACCAACATAAGAGGACAAGTGTGGGCTCTAAGCACCAGTGATCAAACACGAGCGGCTGCTGGGTGCGTTTGGCTCAGGACGGTTGGCCTAATAGGATTGGAAGCCCCCAGGTGAGCCAAAGGACACCTCCAATCAGCATGATTAGCCAAAGGCTGAGCAGCGTTTCTAGCTATAGCACTGAGTGATGTACAGTGCTAAAAGGATCACATGGAAAGTAGAGAATGTAAGGAAGTCCTGAAGTGAAGTGCCACGGTTGTTGGTGCATGTCAAAGTTTTGATGGAGTATAAAGTTGCATTTTAAACGTTACAAAACGTTACATATAGTGAGAGCTAAGTTCAAATAAGCGCATGATGTGTGGAGCTGTGGAATAATCGTGTCTTTCTGGTTACTCTTTAAAACAGCATGTGTTGTAAACATTTCTGTGCACGGCTTTAATGCAAGACTACCCATGAAAAGGCACATGTAATTTGCATGCTCACATAGTAGAAGTCTCATTGTTGACATGTTCAATCACAAATACATGCACGGACAAACACACGCAGATTACAAGCCCAGACACATACACCAACACATGCACACTCAGACAGGCTTTTATAAACTCATCACATCCAAAAAACAATTACCAGAGACTGAGCTCATCACTGACTAAGCAAAAGTCATCCAGCGTGTAAAACACACAATATAATTAGCACACATCAAGCCGCTGTGTCCTACTGTGCATTAATGATGCTTCCCTCTGAAGTGAATTATGGTTTGATGAGTGAGAAAGTGAGTGAGGAGGGGCTTTGAGGAGGAGCAAGACATCATTTAGAGACGGAAAAGGGGAAGCCAGTGTAGAGGGGAAATACAAAAACTGAATTTGCCTTCAAAATAATTAACCAGAGAGATAGAACATTGAGAGACGAATCACTGATTACTCACATGTGGTGAGGGCCATCATATGCCAGGAACCACAGGCTACATCACACACCTGCATAGAATGAAATCAGGTTTTATACTTTAAAGCACGACAGCAAGTGCATTGAGTAAATGACATTTTCTAGTTTATTGCTAGCACTTCCTGCTGAACACAGATTTCTGATGTTTGTGACTCAGTGTGAAATGCTTATGAATGTATGCTTATCCTGCTTAAAGTAATTTCCTGAGAAAATCCTTGAGCTTTCATCTATCTGAGATTTAAAAAAAAAAAAAAAATATATATATATATATATATATATATATATATATATCCAGTCTCTCATGCACACCTTTCTGCCTGCCAGTGGAACAGGCTGGGGGGTCCAGATCCTTTTGAGGCCTGTATGATCACTGACCCGGGACAAGCAGTGGATCTGACCCCAGAGAAGCAGCTCTCCTCCTGCTGGAGGTATAAACAAAGAGTAAAAATGTTCAGACAGCTACACCAGACTTACATACAATGTCACCTTGCAGCATATTTTATGTCAGAACTTATATCTTCAGTATGAACAGCAAATGAGCCTCATGTGACGATGCGTTGGTATGCACTTCAAATGATTCTGACCTTCTCAAATGTATTGCCAAATTGTGATAGTATACCCTGATTATATTAACATGGGACAGTTGAAAAAAACAGGCACATTTTGCTTTCATGCTGAGAAAACACAAACAAAGTGCTTAAAGTGCCCAGTGTACCACAGATGAGCTTTCTGCTGAACCTTACAACTGTGCTTCCTACACACTCAAAAACATACACTGACGCGTAATTAAAAAATGACGGTTATGTCCTGTCAATTTGGTGCAGTTTAGATGACAATAACCCATCCATATCACGCCCAAACACACAGGAACACACACCTGCACACACTCAACCTGTAAATGTGACGAGCCAAGCACAATCTCAGTGGGACTCAAACACACACACACACACACACACACACACACACACACACACACACACACACACACACACACACACACACACACACACACACACACACACACACTGTATATGCTCACATGCAGTGAACACTCAAGCATCCACTCACTCATGCTACCTCAGTGAGCCTGTTTAAACCTGCCACTAATAAATTTATATTTACTGCCTGCATTGAGGACTTTTAAATTATGGTGTACAATAAACCTGGCACACACATCTCAAAAGCTCTTTCAGGGGATGTTAAAGCAATATAGTAAGCAATTTTCCAAAGTGGATTACAAATTTCACATCCAGGTTTTATTGCACATTACGATAACTTAACCACATCTAAATGTTCTGCATAAATGGGAAATATGTGCTGCTTAATATGCTATTTTTCATTTTTTAAGAAGCGCTTTGCAAACCCTGCCAAGTGAGGGAGCACGCTGGTTTGTGTGGTGGGGGAGTCAATAATCTTTATGAGGTGGATTTTAATTACAAGGAGATAACTGAGTATCCTCCTTACGGCGAGCCTCCATCAATCTCTATTCTGCATCAAGCTGTACGTAGCATTGGCACACACACACGCGCACGTGCCTACACACACATACACACATACACACACACACACACGCATGCACAGACACAGATACCCTTTCAGACATGATTGATCAATCAGTCAGTAATGTATTATTTTCATTTCAACGATGGAAACCTTATGGAGGCAGGCGTTGTATGATGTTGTTTCACCAAACAGGCAAACACACGTACTTACATTTTTTACACACACACACACAAACACAGAAAACACACATGCACAGAGACGCTGGCAGGGTAATCCAGCTAAAAAAGGTTGAGGCTGATGTTTTCCCAAAGAACGACGGTCTGTGAAAGGTCGGATCAATCATGTGCTAAGCATGCCTCCTAAGCAATCCATAAAGAGCTTGTTTTAAATAATAACATTTTATAGATCACCTAAAGACATAACTGTACCACCAGCAGGAAGGGCCTCACTCTCCAAATAGTCTTCAACGCACTAAGAATTCAAATGGGACCAAACTTAATATGTTCACTGCAGTTCATTTAATGAACCGGTGGCATTTCCAGCGAGACCTCGTACACAGAGCCAGCAGACGTCTCAGTTCAACAATAGGCAATTCTTTTAACAGAGGATCGCAGTGCAGCAGTGGGCTGTAAATGTGCAGCACAATGCCTTTTCTCTTTAAGTGGCTGATGTTACATTTGTAGTGTAACCACTTTAATTCCAGCTGTCTGGCAGAAGGCAAGCAGCAATTGAAGGCAAAGTAGTTGCCTGACACTATGTAATGGTGTAAATGTATTAGAACTAGTTCCGTGGCAGTTCAATGACTCTCAACGGAGCAGAGGGGGATGAATTAGATTGCTGAAAATCATACAAGTTAGAGAATAAAAAGAGAGACGGAATAAAAAAGGGACTATTTGAGACTACCTGTTATTTAATTTAGTCAGCAAAGAATGCTTCAAGTTTGGCTTTTTAGGAATAAGAGTGAAGACAGACCAGGCCCTCTGCTGTAAAGAGATTGTGAACCTCCTTATCTCCGGCTTATTAATAACAAAGTAGCCACAGGGAAAGTGTGTGATCTTAGCAGGGTAGTTTAGGGGATAGTTGGTTGAACAACAAATCAATTCATTATTTACATCATCTATCACATAACACTACTGGGTGCAGCATTACACAATTCTGCTTGGTTTAGGAGATATTGAGAGCTAATGAGGTTGAATTTGTGCTCCCAGTTATGTCATTTGAGGACACTGAATCCTTGTAGTGTTAATTAAAACTCAATGAAATGATGTAGATGAAAAATTTGCATGGCTGAAAGCCACAGCTAGGGATACTGCTGGGAGAATAAGGTTTTCAAGTTAATAAATTGTTATTATATTATGCAGAGAGGATACAACTTTTCAGAATCCTGAAAAATATAGATATATAAAGAAATCTGCAGTCATGATGAGCTGTTTGGGGGTTTGAGTTGAGCTGTGTTAACTAATGTAGTTAACACAGGACTGACTCTGTAGGTGTTACCAAAGCAGGTGATTGATGGTTAGCTCACCTGTGATGGCTGCACTGTAGCTGTCCCCTGCTTGTATCTGTGTCACCCCAGTGAGCTGAGAATAACTGAGAAGACAAGGAGTTGAGATATGAATTCGGTCCTCTCCAAGTCCAAGCTGTCCCTGCAAGCAAAATGATGATATAACGTCAGTCACAGGATTAAATAAAAGTTTAATCCCAATGACTTCATTGCTCATAGACAGAAAAGTTAAATAAAGACACATGCCTAAGTGGTATTTCAATTTTGGGGAGAATGTCCCCGTTTTGTGTGCCACTTGCAAGCAATCCAGATCTAGGCTATCTCTCAGCTCATTCACAGTGCCCTGGCGTTCCTGAATGTAAATGTGGTTGTTAGTTTCGTCAAAGAGGATAGATGTATATCACCTCCACAGTGTCATAATTTAAGTGCATCACTGTAAAGCTACGTTATAATATCTGCTGTGTAAGGTTATATATGACACCTGCAACTTGCAATTCATCTTAGCTCAAGAGGCTGTCACTAAGGAGGAAATACTGTTAAAAAAGGCCCACTGCATATTTCTTTCTGCAGTGTTTCACGTTTCATCATACGCAACAACCTGTATCAATGCAATCCCTCATTGATGAGAGTGTGAAAACTATTCAAAGACAAAAGCGTAAAATCTATTGTTATACATATAATGCATTGTCCTAAATTTACATCTCTTCCTCTTTCCCTGTCTGGCACATTGCTGTCGCTCAGTGTGACTTGTCTCAGCTGCCCTGCTCTCTCTTTCCTGCTAAGATAAAAGGCTTTCTGCACTGTGCTCATGTGCACTTCGGCATGCCCTGACATATGTCTGAGAGCGAGCACAATATGTGTTGGTTTACATTTGAGAGTGTGAATGTGCGCCATGCAGTAATCTGGGTCTTTAATTGCTTATTCGTATGTGCGCTACTGTGAGGATTTGTAGATGCGTGGCAGCATATGTTCATGCTGTGAGGGTGTGTGTCTGTGTATTTATAGGTGTGAGTGTATGTGCTTCCATCACAGCTTTAGTGTGTGCGCGTGTGTAAGTTTACTTGCATTTAGGTACAGTTAGTGAGCAGATGTGTCCATTCCTGAATGTGTGCACGTGTCAGAGTGTCTGCATGTGTTTATACTTGTGTTTGTGTATTTGTGTGTGCGTGTCTGAGTGAATGAGCACTGTCAGGTGGTGCTCCATGCTGTGCCAGCTGCATCTGGAGCCATCTGTGTTGGGGCTCAGTGGGAGGGGAGCGGATGACTTTAATGTACTTGAACCCCAGACAGACCTTTCCCAGACAGTTGTCAGTATGAAAGCAAGACAACTGGGTCCAGTGAAGCTGAACCGGCTGATCTGGGTGGTGAGCAGGAGACAGACGCTTTGGTTACACAGTAACCCCTGGTCAGACTCGCTGGGGAGCCTCTGGCAGTCAGATATACACAGACACTGGAAATCCGTTTGTTGCAATGATACAACATTGGTGTTTTATATCAAAGGACACCCTCACCTTTTACTTGCTGTCAGGGTTGTGCTGCCTTTTTTCTGAAAAAGTTTACTTTTTATCTCTACAACTGAGAGACAACAATGAGTTCTTGTTAGTTGAAACATAAAAGAATTTGTGAATATATTCAAAAAATGATGAAGAATTCAACTTACTATACTTTTTTCCTTAGTCAAACTTTTGTATTTTGACTGAGAAGAAGGACATAAGGACTTGTCTGTTTCCTATTATATATTTCTCACAAAATCTGTATCTGTAGCTTTGAACTTATGTCGTTAAAATGTGAAGAATATTAGATAACTAGTTGCCTCTCTAAAAGACAAACATTAAGGCCTGTGTTGAAAATGTGCATCTATTAGGGGTAGAATTTTGGAAAATTGTTGCAGATGTGGGGTGTGTATATGCAATTTAAAGGAAAGATTCTATTAGGATATTTTAACTTCAGTGGCATTCACTCATTTTCTAGTTCTTAAGAATCTATAAAACACATATTACTAACCTTTACAGTGTTCACTATTAGAAATGTTTTTATTTTGATAGATAGAATGAATTGTGACTACGTTAGGACTTGTTTATGTCCTTAGACTTCTGTACTTCTCCATCTGTTCCCCTCTTATCTGAATACACAAAACAGCAAGATATACATTTAAAATGACAACTGCAGTCAACACTTCACCCACAAAACTAAGAAGGGCACAGAATAGATCAACCCACAATGCTCTACCACAAAGAGATCACAGAAGCCTAGTAATGATCTTGCAGCAACAATATGATTAGTGAAGCAAAAAAAATCAATTAATGCAGCAGTAGAATCAATAGGTGTCTCTCAGCATATATGTCCTGCAGTTAATTAATAAACAAAAAGGACATTAAGCAGCGAAGCATCAGACTGTGGCAACGACTGTCATCAGTCACATTGGGTGTACTGATGGCATCAGCAGGAAGGGAAAGGGGAAATGTGGACAGATATAAATGTGAGCATGAAGAAATACCAAACACACCCACAGGCACAGATGCTAACACTAAATGCGCACACACATTTGAGAGCATGAGCAGACTCCGCTATATACATTAGCACAAAGACAAACATGTTTTTCTTCCTTGTCATATTCTGTCACACTGATGAGGGACCTTTACATCAATGTTATCAATAACTTTCACTTTACTCTACTGCAGCTGCTCAGACCATATTAGTATCCATTTGGAACCAGCCCAAGGTTCGATGAGGCCTGAACTGTGCTGGAACCAGGCCCGGGGTTTCCACCACCAGCAGTCCCGGCTCACTTAAAATGTACCATGCCTGATGAGTCGCCCTAATCATTACAGTATAGACAGGATTGCAATGGACAGACCAGGCAGCTATGTCTATCTCAAGCCATACGTCAGACAAACACAATAGTTGGTGTGAAACATGTTGCATGTCAGGTGTGCATGCTTCGTTTTGTTTCATCATCGGCTTTATTTAATATTATTATTTGTAGTTAGAGGTTCATGTTATACTCAGTTTTAAAAGAGGTGTTATACTCAGTTTTAAAAGACAAATGTGAGCAGACCTCACTCTTCACTTTCATTCAATGTTTTCCCTGTTGGCCAGATTGCCCCAAAGGTTTTGTTTGTTAGTATTGCATCTTATTTGAACTACAGAAATAATGCAATTTGTAGCTCATCTCCAACCGTCATCTGTTTTGTACGAGAGACAGTTTCGTCCGCCCCCGCTATTAAGACTGTTAGGCTGTTGCACAAGAACACAGTAATATATTATTTCAATTGCGGTCATTGTTTCGATTGAGCACTCTGACTAGTTGAACTCGCCGACTGAACTTTAGCAGATGGTTGACCCTGTTATCACACAAACTGACATTAGGAACAGAGACATGAAACTAGACTGCAGATGTGTTTGTCTGTATTGACATCCCTAGCTTCCCAGTTAATCCAATAAGAAATAATGTGATATTCATGAGCTTACTTTTTTCTGTGTTATTTTCTTAAGAAGGTCTACTGGAAACACGTTTGTATTCCCTACAAAACATCTGATACACCACTTTTAGTTCACTTGGTTGCTTTTCCACTTGTTTGCTAGCCCTGTTATGTTGTTAGCATATTGATTCAGGCTGTGGCACACGCTCTCTGACATCATTCAAATACCTTCTCACCTCAATCATGTGATACAGCGCAGGCCGTCCGTCTTTTAGTCTCGATAGGAGAAAACAATGAGATCTCTATCTGTAATACTATTACCTGCCGTAATAAGGTTAGAGCTGCCTGGGTTTACCTTAGTAAGGCAGCGGAAAACTTTATTAGGTTTAAGACCTTTTGCTTTTCTACTTTTTCTGCTGCGGCTGATACATACAAGTCTTTAAGCCCTGGAGAGAAGAAGGTATCAGCTAGGTAAAAAAAAAAAAAAAAAAGTTCTAGATGGCCCCTCATCTCACTTCTTCTCCTGCAACAAACAAAGTGTTATCTTTCAGGGCGTGGAACCTTTCTTATTTTTTTTACGTGTTGACGGGAGTAGTTTCAGTGTGGCACTGTGCGCCTGATTACAGGGGGAGTCTTAATCAGGTGGTGCAGCCTGCTCGGGGCCCCTGGGGCCAAGAGTGTGCTACATCCTGTCAGACTGCACAGAGAAACAATCAATCATCAGAACGGCTCCAAGACAGAGGAGAGAGAGAGAGAGAGAGAGAGAGAGAGAGGGCAGGAAGATAGGAGCGATGGAAGAAGGGAAAGAAAGAACATGATGAGGGGAGAGGGGAAAAAAGAGACAGTGCCCTTGTGGAGACTAACATAGAGTTATAAAGACGCAAGAACGCCTATGAAAATCCAATGAGTCTAGTTAGACTAGAAGCCACCCTGTGATGTAAAAGTGCAGTGTGGAAGCCAAGGCCACGTCAAAGCTCATAACAACTGATGTCTAACATTTTCATTGCACCCCCTGTCTCTCTAACCTTCACCTACATGTTTGTTTCACTGTCCTGGCAAAGCGTCATCCTCACTGTCACGTTGTAAAAGTGATCACATTTTGGCCGTGGTTTCAAACCACCTAACAGATAACCACAAATCCAGGAGGAGAGAGAATCAAAGAGAAAGAGGAACAGAGGGATTGAGGTGGGCCGAGATTTTACACTCTCCGGGCTCTGTCTGAAGGCTGTGTAATGATGCGGCTCTTTAAAGAACGTCTTAAATGAAAGGCCAGAACAATCCTCGGTGACAGGTGGGATTCTTTATCTAACAGAGAAGGAGAGACAGGACAGAGCCAACAAACGCACACGCACAGCCTCGCATGCACACGTTCTGGCTCTGCACATACATAAACTACAGCAGATACCACATAGGGGATTTCCTGCTCTGTCCATGTGAAGCAGAGGAGTCGAGACAGACAAACAGCAGATCCCATAAAGGTGATTTATAGAATTTAAAAAGATGTGCATTCTTGGCACACCATAAAGGATATTAGGTGCTCTAAGGGAGGGCTTGGACATAGATCCCACCAAAACCTTTTAATCTCCACTCTGGAAGAAAAAAAAAAAATCTTTTCAAAATGTTTAAAATATGGGAATGTGTGTGTGTGTTTAAGGGAGAGAGACACGGACAGACAGAGAGAGTGCGAGCAAGAGAGAACACTTTTGTGATATGAAAAAGCCCGGAGTCCAGTCCAGTGTTGTTCTTAGTCTGCCTCTCCTGGCAGGGCAAAAAGTGGAAAAATGTTTGGCTCACCTCTTGCCCCATCCCCCAGGAGAAGACATTCCCACCATCTAAAGAGAGAGAGAGAGAGAGAGAGAGAGAGAGAGAGAGAGAGAGAGAGAGAGAGAGAGAGAGAGAGCACAGTTAGACAACAGTCTGCAAACAATTCAAGAGAGGCAACAAATAGAAGCCCTGGGTTAAAATAGAAAAAAAAAAAAAGAGGGAGAGAAGGGAAATGCGCAGCTGACAAAAGTGGCTCAAGCATCATACATCAAGCACTTGTTACCTCTCCCGGTGCTTGTGATTGCACATGACTGCAAACAAGTCAGTGATAAAAATCTGAAGAAAGATGAGACCGATCGGGCTGGCTTTAAAGATCATCAATCACGGCCCTGTAAGCTCAGATATTATTAGTTCAAGTAAAGCTGCACTCTTCCATTTTATGGACATCATAAAAGACTTTTGGGGGGTTGAGGTGGAGTGGAGGAGATCCCCCAGTGTTTTAACTAGGACTGCGATGGATGTGTTTGGAAAAGCAGACCGGATGGATGGACAGCCCTAATGTAGTAGCTCTAAATGAATCACTCACGCTGCACCGGGAGAGAGAGGAATGTGGGATGAGAGTATTAGGCCCCACTTACAAAATGTTAGAATAAGTAAAAGTATAAGACTTTGTGGGTTTGTATGATGCCATGTGTGTTTGACCTTTATGCATCTTTGGATGCAGTATATACAAAGATGTGTTTTTTGGCATTGTGTTTCTTCATTCATTGAACACTGGATGACTGGAAATTGAATTGATTTAATCTCTATAGGTGTTGATTTTAGAGACGATAAACAATGTCCAAAATGCATCAAATAGCAATCTGTTTCTGTGGGGTATAAATCAGTTAAAACCAGTCAGATACAAGACGGCTTCAACAGGTATACACACTGTGTTCAGTTACTGTTAAACTAGACGCTTTTATTAATCTCCTGATGTGAACTTTCTTTTTCCTTAAAGAGTATCATATTTTTAAGGGAAAGACAGTTCGTCCAAATATTCATGTGGTCTTGGTTATGTTGGTGCAAACACACACACACCCTCAGGACACATTAAAGAAACATGATAGCTTCATTAGATCAAAAAATCACAGAGCAGAGTGGCTCACTGTGACCTCCAACAAACATCACATCTAGACCGTAAAAACTTTCAAGACAACGTTCTAACAGCAACAGGGTTTTGCAAAAAAAGAATAGAGTGAATATAAATGTATTCCCTGTTAGTGTGAATTTTCGAATGAGTAGAAAAGAAATGTATTGAATGTGTTGTTTATAAAGAAGAGACCATGTTGTATTCTACATCTGGCTGTAGATGTTTTGCTTGATATCTCTGATGGTGGTCGGTTGACAAATATTTGCTGTTTTCCTTTGATTTCATGTCTCCTATGTGTTTATGAACCCTATATTATGTCTGTATGCAGACCTGCTCGCTGTATGTTGGACATTTTGATAACTGTGCTGCTGCCCACGTTGGCCAGGACACTCTAGGAATATAGATTTTTGTCAAATCGTTTTATACTGGTTAAATAAAGGTTAAATAAAATAAATTATACAGAGACTGAATGATGCTTGTTTGTTTATGTTTTAAAATGTGCGCACCAAACACCTGCTGACATTTTTTTTTAAGATGTCTAAGATATAATTTACTGAAGAGCCCTTATCTTCTACTGAATGTCCTTTTATCATTCAGCTGTTAACTTGCAATACTTTAGAGAGTTAAATAAAAATACCATAACATGTCCCGCTGTTACTGCGGTCACATTGATCAACTTTTTCTGTCTAACACGTTTGTCAATCCATACAACTACTGCCTGAGCAATGTCTCTGTTTTCTGTTTCACTTCTTCCTCACAGGCTTTTTTCTTTCTTTCTCTCTCTCTCTTTCTGTCTGCCAGTGAGGACATAAAGGCCAGTGTGAAGTCCATCACTGGCTGCTGAATAGATGCCCTTTGTGCCTCAGAACTTTATTCAAAGGCAGAAAGGACCCCAGCCCTGCCATAGCACCTCAATGTGTTGCCTGATTTAAAAGAGCTTGCCTATCCACTAATGTCTGCCTGAAAGCCGTGTCAGTTAAAAAACGAAAATAAATGTGAAATCAAAAATCAAGAGGGTCTTAAGTGTAAAAAACACATTTGATATTGAAAAAACTGTTTGATTTTTCATACGAAGTGCTGAACTGATCATGCAGTTACTAAGGTCTGTACGGTTGTCAGGGAAACCTGACATGTTTTTTTTTACGGTTGCCTTGACCTTATAGAATATATAGGACGTCTAAACCTCCCTACATTACCTTTTTATCATAGCCAAGCCAGCTCGTTGTAATAAGATCATTTGGGGGGTTGTGTTTTAAAAAGGATACTTGTGATACCATTGTGAGCAACTTAGCTTTTGAAATGTCTTGCTTTGGCATTTCTGAAAAGGGATGCTTGCAGAGGGCATCAATAACACACCAATCCCTCTCTCTGTCTGTCCCTCTCCTCTGTCGGAGACCCTTGCTGGGCTTGTTAGGCTTGACACTGGCACCCTAGTGAACAAAAGGACTGCATGGCTTAGGGCTGCCCAGGAATGTCAGCGGGTTCACATTTCACATGCAGATGCGTGACCCCAGAGCCCTTTAGTGGGAAGGTGCGCTTTAACCTCACAGAGCAGCAAGAGGAGGGGAGAATGGGGGTAAGGGGCACCTTAAGGGGAAAATAGGAAGGGGGGAGGGGTGAAGAATTAGACCGACTTGAGTTTGCACTGCTCGCATCTGCTCTTACAATATTATATGTCTTCCTCAGTCTCTATCTTTTCCCTCTCTTTCATAAAACACTGATGCACACAGTTAAACTCTGCTGATATACCTTACAGAATATTTTAAATGTCGATATTCTGGAAAGTTGTCACTGCCGTCTACTTCATGAGTGATCTGTGGCGCGCCCCCTCTCTTCCCCCTACTCTGAAACACATGAAAGCATTAACTTTTTAAGTGCATACTTAAGATTTCTCCCCAAATAATTGAAAAAGCACAATGGGAGGGGTTATGTAAGGCAAAAGTACTGTGAGCTCTGCAAAAGAAACCGAAGCTACTGTCATCTGCTCTCTGTAGGCCCAGACAGGCACAGTTTCAACTCAAGGGCTTCACACTTCTGTAAGTCGTTCTCCTTCCCTCGCTGCTCTTGCTATCCTAACTCTCGCTGCACCGTTTGCCTCTCCCTCTCTCCTTTGCTCTCGATAGTAAAAACTTCAAAGACAACAAGATCTTCTGCAAAAGCATGAAACTCAAAGCTCCTTGTTTGTTCTGACCCTGAAGCCCCTTGCTGCAACCCTCCACCTCCAACTTGTAAATCCTGCAAAATACATGAGGAGACCGAATCCAGTATTGCTTTTTTCCCCTGCCTGCCTGCAACCCTCATTCCTCCCTTTCCATACTGTTGTGTTACTTTTGCAGAAAGCAGCTCTAACACATGGCACTGAATCCACAATAATGACCTTACAAAACTGATGACAAGGTGTATAAGTTTCTTGTAAGGCAAAGGAGCATACACTTTTGAAATACACTTCTTTTATTCGACTGAGATAGTGAAAGTGGAAATCAATACCACACAAATGTGTGTGCATACACAGTGAACAAGGGCACATATTCATGCTGCCACACTGACTCAAATAGCTTGGCCTCTGTAGGTGTCTGAGTTGAATATTGGAGTTGTGATTTCTTTGAGGGAAGTACAAAAGGTCTCCATCTATCAGAAGGTTGCTACCCTAAGCCAGGCGCAGATCTGTCATAACTGGGAAATAAAGACGATAAAACCGTGTAAAAAAATATAGCACAGTAAAACGTATAGTGCTAACAGTTACCCTAAGATGACAATAAAGAGAAAATCAAGAGAGGCCACTCAGGTTCAGAGCATTCTCTTGTCATCTTGAAGAGCAATAATGCTTGGCTCGGTATAATAAAGTTTACCTTGGAGGATGTATTGAGTAGTAAAACATCGCCTACTATTCACAAAAATGAATACATGTCTCATATTTAAATAAAAAATCAAATAATTAGTTTGATTATTTACATTCAAACTAAAGACAAAAACCACATCCAGGGCAGTGATTCTTTTCAACAATAATAGGAAAGTGTCATTAAATATCTATTTATTATGATGTTAACCTGTTTTCAAAGACCATTGCATTTTTTTTATCTTTAATAATCACCCATTTATGTGCTTATTTCAGTTAGAGTTCCATTCTGCAAAGAAATTAATCTACATTCATGCAGAGTGCTTAATTGTTTATCTGTATAGTCTACACAGTGTGTGTGTTTGTGTGTGTGTGTGTGTGTGTGTGTGTGTGTGTGTGTGTGTGTGTGTGTTTAGCAGTTCTGCCCTCTAATAGTTGAGACATCTATAGCATCCAGAGCAAGGCCAGGGAGCAAGGGAGCAATCCATAGGCCTGCGTAGCCATGGCAACTAAACAAGGAATAGGCTAGATGTCAGGCAAGCATGGCTAAATTACCCATTAGAGAAAGCAGGAAAGGGAGAGAGGGAATACTGGTCAGGGCACAAGAGGCTAATGGGGAGATAAGATGGCCAACATATAGACTACACACACACACACACACACACACACACACACACACACACACACACACACACACACTAGCAAGACAGATAGGGGTTGTCATATAAAAGGTGCAAACACACACTGAAATAGAGAAATGCAATTAAATGCGTACAAAATCTGACAAATAAACACATACAAACACAATGTGTGCATGCATTAAAATATCCACAAACATTTGCTGATATGCAAATATATGCAACTATGTGTGCACACACACCCAGATGGAAAAGCACACGGGCAACACACACGTGTGCACATGCACACACATGCAGACAAAGGACACAAAGAGAAGACAAAATGGTTTTAATAAAGACGCCCTCTTGGAGAGGTTGCTTGTGGATGTGAGAGAGACATATTTATAGGAATCCTCCTGTGAGATCCTCTGCTCAACCTCACATTTGTGAACAAGAGAGAGCGAGAGACAGATGGAGAGATGTTGTGTTATTGCCTGTTTCTTCATCCTAATCCTTGATGCATGGTCTTTTATTTGGGTCTATACTAATGAATAAAAAATAAAGAATGAATCAGTGTAAGTATCTGAACCACTGCAGAAATGAAAAGGTAAAAGGGGATTGGCCCTGTGGTTTATTCCTTTCTACATGCATGCACACACACACACACACCTTCAGGAATCCAAACAAGCTCACACTCTGAACATAATTTCCTCTCACACACACACACACACACACACACACACACACACACACACACACACACACACACACACACACACACACACACACACACACACACACACACACACACACACACACACACACACACACACACACACACACACACACACACACTGCTTCATGCACACACTGACACACAGCCCCTCCACACACAGAGTCAGGCAGTCTTCTTCTGACTTTAATGCTGCATATTCATTTGCATGCGCCATAATTAGCGTCAGGCACACAGAGGCTGGTCCTGGGGGAGCTCTGTGATAACCGCTTCCCCTTCTATTAGGGCTCTCATTCCAAGAGTGTCAGACATTGCACATCTTCATTGTGGGGCCTGCAGCACATCGGCTCAGAGGAACCTCTGCTGCTGTAGCTACTGCCGGAGCATGCAGGAGTAGAGGCGAGACAGCGGGGACAAGTGGGCTGAAGAAAAGGTGGAGGATGCCAGACTCGGTGGAGGGTGAGAGCTGAAGTAGACAAAAAGAGGACTGCAAGATATAAAAAGGAAAAAGAATGAGGTAATAAGTTTGGGAGACAAAGAGAAAGACGGAAAGAGAGACAAAGAGAGGTAGAGCATGGCAAAAGCAGTTACACATTGTGCAGCAGACAGACAGAGAGACAGGCTGGACAGAGGTAATGAATGCAGTTATTAAATTGTTTCAGCTGCAAAGAGGTCTATTCTTATGCCATTATAAAGGGAACAATTTATCCCCACTGATCGGCCCTGTCTCCTTTCTCCTCGCTCACTTTGATCTGCCAGCATATTGCCTTGATGTGTCCTATTCAATAGCGAATCTGGGGCAATTTTAATGCTTTTGTACCTCGCCACCGCTCCACTTCTCCCTCCCTGTTTAAAAATAGCTGTTAATTATAAGTGCAGTTTAAATGTCTCTAGTGACCCAGAAATGCAGGTTGGAGTGAGAAGAAGGGATTGAGCATCTCCAAGTTTAAAAAAAGCGAGACACCATTTCTTTCCCTCTTTATCACGCTTTCTTCAATCTCTCCTTTCTCCTCTCGCCCCCCTTCCTACTTCTTTGTCTTGTCTTCAATTCACCTCCCCTTCGATTCTGCTTCTCCATTCCTTTAGTGTTCCTCCACATTTCTTTTCTCCATCTCGCTCTCTGTTTCTCCTCTGTGGCGTTTCTTCAGCTCGGTGGGAGTGAGCAGGGCTGGAGGATAGGGGATTCAGCTCTTTCTCTCCAACACCCGAGAGAACTGCAGTGAGACATTGGAGACCATGGCTGTGAAACCGCTTCAGTCTGCAGATTGTATGTGCGTCACACCGAGTCTTTGTATCTCTCTCCACAACTTCCTCTTCTTATGCAGCCGCAGGAGTGGGATGTTGAAAGGAAAGGCATGTGAAGGTGCGCTAGGTAGCGCAGTACGAGGCAGAAGCGCAGAGTATACCTGTGGGGAGGAGAAGGGGCTGTGCAGGGACCTGAGGTGTACACCTGGGGGGTGCAGTGTTATAAATAAAGCATTAGCCTCTTGAAGGTAACAGAGATGTAAGGGGCTGTCTCTGCAGCTCTTTTTTCTACACTAACTCTTACCAACAGTTAACCCGCAGGCATGTACAAGTGTTCCTTTCATCGCTGAAGAGGTACATGTAACAGAACAAAAAAATCACAAAGAGGTAAACTATGAGACTCTTTTGTCAAAATCTCAAAACTTTTTTATATGTGTCAGAGGTCAATGATAAACTTCCATCACATCAGAAAATGCTGACACACCCGACTGAAAGACTGATCCATCTTCTTGTTGTGACTTTGAAGAACTGTGTTGAACAAAGTAAATAAAGCTGAAAAAGTGAGAAGTGCTATCATTTGGTAACTCTCCAAACAGACCCGTCTTTGTGATAATCGTGATGTGTGTAACTCAAAGTATCCTATAACACTTTCTTATCTTTCCTATAACCACAACTCCATTCAATTGAATAGAAATAAACTAATTAATGTATCCAAAATATCCAAAATATTGTCACCATTGAACTTAGTTCCAAACTTTCTCTACACCCACAGTCTACCTATGCTGTAAAACAACATCAATACATCACAAGAAAAAAGGACATGCTTTATATGTTACACTTTCAACGCCTTTGACACCAACTCTAAAACACCATTTTAAGTTTGATGACACTGTCCCTTCAGAAACACCCAACTCAACACTGACCTTTCACAGAGTTCTGTTAGGCTTCAAGGGGGAGAAAGGCAAGGGACTTCAGAGCATTTCAATCAATCACAAGGCCAGGGGCAAGTATGTGTTCATTGCATTGTTTAAAGTTCATCATAATGTAACCTGGCAAGTAAAATATTCAACATTATTAACATATTGTTTTTTTAATATAATGTATTTAAAAATAGAATAATACAACAATCATATCTTAATTCATGTAATGTTGAGATTCATGCTCACTTTATTTCTCACACAGAAAATGCAGGTACAAACAATGGCATAAAACTGATTAGCAACACTTTGCAGAGAGAATATGGGAACACTGAGGATATTGTGACTATTTCTCTAAGCCAATTAACTATTCTGCTCCCCACTAATACTCTTATCTCTTATGCTTTTCTTCCCATTCTCAAGGTACCCATGCCTAAACCGTTTCGTAAACCATGTGAACGCTCCACAGCTGTGTATCGTTCAACTGAAGAAATTGATAAGGTAATTTCCTCTCTTTTGTGTAAGAACACATACACACACATGTACATAGAACACAAAAACACTGAAGGTCTCATTGCACTTAAAACTGTTTTATTTCCCTTTCAGACTGCACAAATGTTGCCTTGTTCATGAATGAAACTATGTGAAGACACATGCTGACCTCAGCACACTGTAACCTGCACTACTGGCTCCGGGGTTAAAATTAACATGACCTCTCTGTGTCAGCCAGCTGTGCAGTGATATGAAATATGTCTCCATCACTATCTATGGTCCGGCCTGAAATTGGAAATATGTACAGGAGATGACTTAGCAGTGCTGAAACAAGCACTTGGTAAAGGTCCACTCACTCAAGGCAGACTAGCACTTGATAGATAAATGAGTACAATGTAGTGGTTGGTCCACGTGGTGTGGCTGCATTGATAGATCTCATAAAACAAAGTGTTAATGCTGTCCTTGGTGTGAGAGCCATGATAGTAAATAAAATGTTTTCTAGTGGCAGTGTGAGATGCATAAACACTGGTGTGGCCTTTTGACATCACACAAGTGGCAGCTAGTGAAAGCTGCTCTTAAACTCTCTTCAAATCATTCAAAGTAACAAGGCTGCCACTGTAACACCAGATGAATATTACATTTGTGAATCGGAAATAAAGTATTTGCCTGTTCGTATCAAATGAAGGTAAATTACAGTCAAACAAATGAAGACATATTAGTTTTAAATAGTCAGTATGGTAATTATTGAAGGGTTCTGGTCCATACAAACATGTTTTAATTTCAAGATGGTAATTTTCATTGTTTTCCAAAGCTCTAAAGCAAAGGCTAGAGTGAAATTACAAAATGTGAAATCATCAGTTCTAAAAAAAAAAAAAAGCTGCTGCACTAATATGTGCAGTCAGTCACATAAAGGTCGCATTTTATCGTATTGTTCTTGAACCTCAAGTGAGCCACGTTATTTGGAAAAATGTTAATTGAAATGGATCGGATTAATTTGGAATTCACAAATTCACTTGATACATATGTGAAGCAAGCTCTCTTTCAGTAGTCTAAAACTACAGTAGTCCCTTAAAATGTCCAAGCAGAAGGCACACATTAATTGATGCCAATGTAGTTGGAATTTAAAAATCTAAAGACCACAATGTTACTTGATCACGGAAATGCAGAAAAAAACATTAAACAAGGGATAAAAGAAAAAAACTGTGATGAGCAAAGATGACAATGTAGCGATGGGACTAAGAGATGAAGTTAATGACCTTGATAAGACTGGGGGCATGCACAGCCCGAGGACAAGATGTGCTGTGTTGCTGTGACAGCGGTGTAGTAGTGCTTGAGAGAAACAGAGGTTGTGGAGCCTGCACTTCTTGGCTGGTGTTACACATTAGTGTTGTTGTTAGCTGGGGGTATTAATGGTGAATGTTTGCACATTTTATGTGTGTGTGTGTAGTTTGTGTTTACAGAGCGAGGTAAGAAGACATCCCGGTCGAGGCCTTGCATGGTGACAGATTGGCTGATACCAATCTAATGAGATAAGGAACGTATGCAAATGAACCTGGCCACAGTTCACACTAATCAGCTTAACGGCCCGATAGATAACAGCTATCTGTAACATCTCTTGAACTCACACACACACGCACGCACGCACACACGCACGCACGCACGCACGCACACAGGCTGTTAGAAGTTAAAACAATCAGTGAGAGGATTTTTCATGCCATGTGGAAATACAGTTACACATTAAAGGCCCCCTCAAGACTCAGTGTAATAAAGATCATGAGTCAAACAGTTCATCACATCAGTAAACTACAAAGAATCTTTAAGTACAAGTGTAAAATGACAGGGTAGCTCATGGTACTATACGCAATACATGGCCCACGATAACATCATGATTAACGATTCTCGAGAATCGATTTTCTCATGTAAACCTGTATATGCGTCCGTTCCTGTTACAGCTACTGTCATATTCTCCTCAATGTCTGTAACTACAAAGAGTGTTAATCAAACAGTGCTTCCCATTGAGATGTGCTACTAAGCAGCTCTGCGCAAATCTGTGCATGTGCAAAGCCACAATCCTGTAATTACGCCTTATGTACCTATAAATTAATGATGTTTCTCATAATATCTTCAAAGTTTGGTTAAAGGTTTGGAAGGATGCTTCCCCATTTCCTTAAAGTGAAAATGTGGGGTTGTGGTGTAATATGAGTGATATGTACTTGGAGCATTATTTGATGGGCAACATTGATAGCCATTAGCACTATGGTAGAATTATCGACAAAGCAGAACAACTCAGCAGAACACTGGGTCGTTTCAGTCAGCTTTTCATTCCTCCGTAACCTTTAAACTCATGACATAGGAGCACCGGTGTAAGTCTCATTCAGCACTCTAGTTGGTAGAATGCATTTCCCTGTCAATGTTAATAAAATATGCAATGACTAGCATGTAGTACTCCTTGCCCAGTAAAGTACTCATCGCAGGGGAGTACAACTTTGTTGGCTGGAGTTCATTCTCCACCGGCACATAAAACTGAAGCAACTTTTTGTTTTTAGCTTCTTATAGATTTAGGAAGCACATCTCTTAACTGCTTTTACCCACTGTCACACTTAACCTCGCTGTCTCCTTTCACCCTAATCCCAAGGTCAACTTGTAGTTCAGCCGATTCTGCTCACGTTACCCTCATTCATGTTATAAGCACCACTGAGAGGAGTCACTAAGTATGCAGGGAGATCTGTTAAGAGCGTCACATTTTGAAAAATGTTTATGTTAATATTTGCAGTGAGCATACTGATAACTGGTTCACACAAGTCAGGAAGACGATATATTTTGTACCACACCTACTTTCTACACCTTGCACACACTGCATAAGTTCAAGACAAATGGGGGAATAGATGCTAATGTGTAAAGGGCATTGACTTCTTGCAGTAATGTTGTTGACAAGCACAGCACACATGGCTCTGGAGAA
Organism: Labrus mixtus; assembly: GCF_963584025.1. Taxonomy (NCBI): domain Eukaryota; kingdom Metazoa; phylum Chordata; class Actinopteri; order Labriformes; family Labridae; genus Labrus; species Labrus mixtus. Next base: position 13,770,274 of record NC_083616.1, on the reverse strand, counting down.
GGAATGCATGACCAAAAATAAGCGAAGGTAAAGAGGAAATGTTTGAGTAGAGCCTTATACCCATTCAGAATCAGAGGTGACCTGTCCATGACTTCTTTTTTAATTTCATGTCCTTGTGGCATTATCTCATTACTGTAAGTCAATATCTAATTAATATAAATTGTAGATTTGGCTGATGTCATGACAGTATTTTTGTAAGATAAAAAAAAAAACAGGAATACATTTTCTCCTGCCTTGTGATCCTTAGATTGTTATTTTCTGTCACATACCAATTCATTGCATTCAACATATTTTATGTTTTCAGTCCATTTGAAATGCTTTCTCTGCAAAATAGCAGCCTAGTACACACTGTAAGGATGTAGTTTTAAAAGGTGTGTTGTCACCAGACAGAGTGGAAATGTCATACTCCAGCTGCACTCCTCAACAAATCACTCTGCAGCTATCATTTTCTCTGGGAATCCAGGGCATCCTACTTTGTCTGGGGGCAAAACAGTGACTACCAGCAAATACTGACCTTGGAATAACACAGCTGCCTTTCATACAGTCTGTCCAATGACCTTTGCTAAATGTGTATGTACGCATGTCAGAAATTCTTGCAGCTCGGACTATGTTGACATCTAGATTTACACCTTTATTTTGTCCCTGAAGATGCTTAATGTAGAGATTTACTTATTATTTCAACGTCATTTCCTGTGACAAATGTACTTAATTTGTCTATGAAATATGAAAATATGTTCAAGGATAGCTGTTGAGTGCAAGTACGTCTAACAAATCAAGTGGTTATGTCAACAGCTGCAATATAGCTATGAACCTTTGAATTTTTAATATTTCAGCATGCCATACCTTCAAACCTTTTCTTTCTTTCCCTCTCCTCCCTCATTCTGTCTCCTTTAATGTCTCTCTGCCTCTCCGATCTCTCTCTGACATTTACCACTAAGCCACCTATTTCAGTCGACCTATTCATAAGCAAAGCCGGGCCAAGACATCTTTATGGAAATCACTGCTCTGGGTGTGTTGATTTGCAAAGGGCATGGAAGCTGTTCAGGCTAGCTTCTCTCTCTCTCTCTCTCTCTCTCTCTCTCTCTCTCTCTCTCTCTCTCTCTCAGGTTAGAAGGGGGAGAGATTGAGATAGAGAGACGGACAGAGACTTCCATAAAGACATACAGTGACGTAGAGGAAGTGAAATAGAGAGCACCTTGCTATAACTATATTGGTTGGCTCCAGTATGTTGGCGCCCCTCTTATCTGGCTAGAATCCCACACAGCATTCATCTAATGAAAACCTGGCTGACTGGCCGGCTGGCTGTCTCATCAAGGCCCATTGCCAAAGGTTCCTCTCCCCTGCATCAAAGTCACTCCGCTTTAATGTAGCTTTTATCAATGGCCAAGTAAAGGCAAATAACTTCAGTGAATATTTCAAATAAACCATGAAAAGAAATCTAAAGCAGAGATGAAGTGAGGGGACTAGTTATTCTTTAGGGGCACTCAAGTGCACTCATTGTGGTGAAATCACAGAGAGAATGTTTATTACACATGCATACATTTAACACACACGTGCAGACACAAATACAAGTTCTATTTTCCATTCACATCCAGGAACACAGAATGCACACACTTATGGAAATATGGACCTAATATACATATAAAGGGCATTAACTATGGTATGCAACATAGCCATCACACTTTGAAAAAAAAACCCCGTGTCGCATTACAGTAGACTGCTAAAACTGTGTTGGCTGGTGATAGCTCGGAGACCACAGCCAGACTACAGTAGCAGCCAGTTCCCCAGTGGATGACTGGGCTCTGAATATGAGCTCAGTCACTGTAACAAGCCTCACTTAGTCACTGGCTCTGTCAGAGGCTCTCTCTCCATACACCCTCTATGCAAACAGGCCACTTAAAAACACCATTACCAGGAGATTGCTCAAGCCTTAGCAAGCAGTTTTGAAGTGATGTGTATGACAGAGTATGAGAGGACAAACACAGGTTTGATGAAATGGGAGGTGGATGATAAAATTGGGTAGGGGTCTTTGAAAGGAGAGGTTGGCTTAGGAAAGTATTGATGGCCCTGTAAAGTATACTTTTAAAGGCAAATGGCAATTACTCATTTTGTGAACTGAGAGAGCTAATATCTGTATAATTAGTCTTCAGGTGTACAGAGAATGGATATTGGGAAAAATGGCTTGCTTTGTGATATTGTCTGATTTAAAAAACAGTCAAATGGCTTATTTGGATGGTAATGGAATATACCGTTTTTTAATTGTTCAATTTTTTGTACAAAAACTTGTGAAATGTGTGATTTTAAAAAGAACACCCTTTACCCTGAATTTAAATAAATGGTTGATTGAGCACATCCATGATTGTAGCGGCTTCATGAGCGAAAAAGGAATGATGAGTCACATGCTGACCCACAATGTCCCATCTCTACTCCATTACTCCCTCCCATCCTGTTTCACCCTCCACCACCGCACCCCCCCCCCCACCCACCCATCTGTCTCTCATCCCTCTCTCTCACCCTCTTCCCCTTTCTCCCATTTCTCTCTCACCCATTTCCCATCTTTCTCTCATCTCTCTCTCCTCCAGCCTCTCATCACTTGTTCATAACTTCACAGCGGTCGTTAGGCAGAGTCACAATTTCCATCAAAGAGACCAAGACAGGGTATTTTTAGGTAGGGGCCTCGCTTTGAGCAGCCTTTCTGCAGAGAATAAACCATGTCCAAACATTAATGCCATGTTACACCGTAGGAAAGGCATGAGGCAAGACTCCCTTTTTCGCTCCTTCTCTTCTCTCTTTATTCTTTCCCTACTTGAGGGTAAGTGGCACCATGACTGCACGGTAACTATACGGGTGTACCCCCTGCCACCTTCACTGCCCCCTTGCTGTCCTCTGGATCTGTGTCAAGCGAGGGAGCAGATTGGGAGTGGGCATGGGTGTATGCCAAAGTATTCTGGGAAGGGCTCCAAAGAACATATTTGTTGAGTGGGGAAGGGAGCGGAAATGGCCTGGTGTCTGAGGGGAGGCACGGTTGAGAAAGCTGGGTGAAGCAAGGGTGAGAGACACCAAGCGTGTTGAGTCACTGGGTAAAACTGAGGTGGAGGGGGAACTGGGAGGGTTGCGCTTGCATGAGGACTGACTCATCATTTATGAAATGGGAATTCTTATTCTACTTACCAGTGATATTTCACTTTAAAAGTTGGATGACACCCAAAAGGAGACCCTACATTATAAGATGGGGTTTAGCATGAGTTTCAATAACTGATGTGATACTTGTGACAACATTTTCAAAGATGATATAAAAAAAAGAAAATGTTTCAAAATAAATTACTTCAATATTTCTAAAATCAAGAAATTCTTAATTATGACAACAATAATCTGCAGGACTCTAAAAAGTAGGTTGACCAGCATGCTGGGTTTAGGTTGGATTATTTTTTTTTAAGTAATTTAGTGCAAAACTAATTCTGCAGATGTCGACAACCATGCATGTCATTTGCAATAAGATCTCTCTGGGAGGGTGTAGCTTTTGTACTGCATTTGCCTGGTGGGAATGTGGTCAATAATGTCATTGATGTTCGGTATGAAATAAAGCATTACTAACAAAAGAAGAAAGCTTTCTTAAATCCTCAACGATTGGAGTAGACTGTTTTGTTGTGTTAAATTAATGTCTCATTGGACAATAAATTGCTAGTTATTTTTATAACCAATTCATCGTTCAATTATCTTCCAAGAGAAGGAAAGCTTTCGCCTTCGGTCTGTTGTACAGTAGAAACCATTTAAAGACATCCCTTTGAGCTTTGTGTGCTCTGGTAAACTTTGATTAGCATATTTATTTTTTAGTTTTTGTGACATTTCACAAACTAAACAATATATTGATTATTCCCCCAAAAATGTGTATTCATCGGCAATCCAAATAATTGTTGTTAAAGCCCTAATTTGACTAAAGATTTTGATCATAAACCATTCTGTATAAAGTTCTGTTCCTTATTGGTTAAATTCATATGTGAAAGAAAGAATAGGCCTTCTAACAAATAATTGATGATTTTGAGATGTTATTGTGTAACATGCTGCTAGCTGTCATCACTGTGTATGTTGGCAGCTAACCCATGGCTTATCAGCTTATAACTGTCTTACATGTTTCGTGCTAGTGGACCTTCATACGATACGCTATGTGTTGGTTGCCTGCTGTGAAAGATTAGTCTTTATTCATTTGTGATAAAGCCTTTCAAAAGCAGGCATATAACTTTGTCTTTGAAGAAGAAATAACAAACATAAAACCTCGAGCTGGGTGTGTGTCTCAAGCACAGTAACCACCTGTTGATATGCTGTGTGTGTTTCCATGTTATAGGGCTGGCCTGTGACATGCCATACTTGAGTGCCAGGGGTTTTGTAGGGTCAGTGCTATTTCACACACTTCCTGGAAAATGAGTGACCCTGGAACAAAACATACCGCCTGTGACACCAGGCAGTTTAGTCTTAGTCTTTAGACATGTTTTTTCAACATTGTATTAGGATGTTCTTTTAAAAACAAACACTGACAGTACATTTATATCTCTTTTCAGATTTTGGCCGGAGATTTAGTTTCATAACTATGTTGTAATACGTGATTCTGAGCCAGCTGAATCATTGCCAAGCCCTGTTGGATTATGAAATGCAGTAATATAACTCTTGACCACTCTCTAAAAATATCCAAACTAAACATTAACATGATTTCCTTCTATATCTTTATTCTAAAATGGCTACAAGTTCAATACAAGTACAATATCAGCAATGGCACACAGGCCAGCATGTTAGAATGAAGAATAGAAGCAGAGGTGAGGAGTGTGTGTGTGTGTGTGTGGGTGGTGGGGGTCTTTTGTACAGACCTCAAAAGATGACACTGAAATGACTTACCTGGTTGACAAATGTCTATGATAAGTATGGTAAGTATGTTTTTGGCTCAATATTCCCCCACACTGCTGCAGTTAAACTCTGAACAGGATGTGTGTTCACACACCTCACAAGGTCAGAAAAGCAACATCAAACAGATTGTTGAGTCCTTGTGGGATCAGGCTTTCTTTGGCTGCCTTTTGTCTTCCCTCTGTCACAAGAACACACACTCAGTTGAAAAGGCGCTATGGAAGTTCTCAGAGAGATGCACAAATATAAACCAGAGACCCATTCAGACAAACATAGACGGAGACAGGCCTCATAAACACCCATGTACACAGTTGAATGTGTTAAAAACTGGCATGTGTACACTTTTAACCTCCCCTTATTACACGCACACAACCCCACATCACAGGCTAGCGCGTACCATGTGCACCAGTTGGCATGTGGGGGTCATGCATAGCACATAAACTGGAAGCGGCACCTTCATGTAAATTCTTCCCTCTTGACAACTGAGCATTCTCATAAGCTCCAGTAGTCAGCTGTCTACTGCATTCTCCAAGGGGCAGGCATGACATTATGTTAATTTAGTGGGGCCTCCTAGGTGGGTGTCACTGACTTTAGTTACTTTGAGCAAGTGTGGAGTGGTGCCTAGATACATGAGTGTTTTAAAGTTAATAATGTACGACTCCCCATCGTTAAAAGAAAAGCATCGGGAATTTAAAACAAAATACATAATACCTACATTAATAATGCTATAATGCAAAATAAGGTCTTATAAATTGATATCCTATTACATGTACAATGCTATCCTTGATATTGTGGGGCATCTTCATCCATGTGTATTAATGTAGTCCTCAATGTATTGCTACAAATAGATGTGCTAAGTGGCTGAATCCCTGTTGAATGTTTATTCAGGGAGTTGGATTATAATGAACAGGCACCTCCATGCCACAGCACTGGGCCTGATACCCTATAAGCCGAGCATTTCCTGCCCTATGAGAGCCATAATTAAGAGAATGCTGGACCACAGCAGCTCCTGAATCCTCCAGACCTTTATGTGGCTTTTGATACGCGAGGGAGACAAGAGGCTACTGGAGACGATAACCGTAACAATTCCATGACAAAGAGAAAAGCAGACTTTCACGTAGCTCATAAATTATAGAAAATTAAAAAGGCATTCTAGCACGCAACAGGCTCTGAGAACATGTCGATGGACACGAGTCAAAGAACACACCTGCCACACAGTCACTCGGAGTCAACAAAGAGCTACCAATACGCCTCTGGCCTTCTCACCCCCTCAGACTCCACTTCTTACCCTTTGCTTTGAACACAATGATTCATACAGAGAGCCATGCAGTTCCTTACAAGGAGCAGCACAGGGGAGGGCAACAATTAGTCTGTTGGTAAACAATCCAGTCAGTTACAGCCCCTTGTCCCCGCCTCTGTGCTCATATCGCCCCGCCCCAACCCATGAGGGGGTGCTTTGTAAAGCAAGGTGGAGAGTGTCAGACCACTTGAGCTCCACTTCAGAGTGCAGAGAGAGGCAAAGGGAAGGGGGAGTGGTGGGACTTCACTCCCTGAACTTATAAGTTAGCATGAACACTTCATAACACGAACAACGATAAAAAATAGTTAATTCCTCAAATTTTCGGCAAAAAAAAGCGATGTACTATATCTCAGGCTGTGAAAGAACAGGAATTTAGTATAAAAATGCACCCCTAATAAAAGAAGGAAATGGGAAAATCAACCCTTTTGGTTAAATCAATATATTGAGCAGAGTGACCCGCTAGCCCTCTATTGCCCTGGTGAAAAAGTAAACAGCAAGTAGAGAGAAGAAGAGATGAAGGTAGAGCTTGGAGAGACGCCTTCTCCGTAAGTGGACTACATTGTTTTTTTACTCCTGTCTTTGTGTGGCTGCCAGTCTGGCATTTGACGTGTGTGCATCTGTGTTTCTGCGGATGTATATGCATTTTTTGGGCCTGTCTTCTACAGTGTGTAAATGTGTGTGTGTGATTGGCTTGAGAGCATAGGGCATGGGGTTCAGGGCAACGTAAGGTAATCCTTTAAGTGGGAGACTTTACCTCTTTCAGAAAGTAAACAGCCAAGCAGTTGAGGGAGTATTGTTGTTGGGTAGTGTTACAGAACTGCAAGTGCCCCGGGGCATCGTGTGTGAATGACTTAGGGAAGCTATGTGTGCGTGTGCAGAGGGGAGGGGGTGGTGTGTGTGGATGTGTGTGTGTGGACCTCTCAAGTCATGCCTCACGCTGGCTGCAGCCTTGAGCAGCTCTATGGTGGGGAATAAGAGAGCAGATGCCTCTTCACTGGGGTGCATCGGGCCACCAAATCGGAAATATCACTGATCGTGTCCCAATTCAATTACAGGCCACCAACTGATGCATAACAGAATCTGTTTGTGCGTGCACGATTGGGTGTGTCCTGGAGTCCGCGTGTGTGTCTCTGAAAGTGTGTGTGTTATGTGTGTGCGGGCATGCGTAGCTGGCGTGTTAGTGTTCCGGGGGTTAAGGGGGAAGGAGGATGACCCCGCACAGCTGACGGTCAGTCATGCAGGACAGAACAACACAATAACACCCTTGTTAACCAGGACATGGCATACCTCCCACCTGTTACCCCCAGAGCCACACACAGGCAGACACATGCTTACACACATGAGCACACATACCCCAAAAAAAAACATACACACACACTTTTTGCTGTGCACACCTTGGGAAAGTGTTTCAAACCCCAGCGCTGTGAGCTTCCCCGCGATGGCTCATTTGAGGCCTCTCCTTCCTTCATTTAGCAGCACATCCATTTATCTCTGAGGCTGTCTGGGATGTTCTCTTCACTTAGCCCACTTCCTGTCTGTCTGTGTGCCTAAACACTGTAAACATGCATCTCAAACGAACATGTTTAGTCTGGATATGGCCTGGCTGGAAAGGAGAGAACAGGAGAAAGCTTGTGGAAACACACATGTGAACATACTGGAGTATCTAGAGAGAGAAATAGAATATATGGCATTTTGTTTCTCTACCTGGCTTACAGAAGGCTAGCAATAAAAAAATAAAATAAAAAAACACTAGCAAACCTGTGGTGTGCACACTACTTGTTAAAAACTCACTTAATGGTATGTTGATAATATAAATGAAGTTTGATTGTAGCTGAGAGAGCAAATCCTGAATTTTATATTACAGATGTGTTGGAAAACGAACACCCCAAAATGTATTTTGTTGTAAAAGAAACAGAGTTGTTGTTTCAGTTTTGCTTTGAACTATTTTATTCAAAAACGTGAATGCCAATAATGCTTGTTGAACTCGTTTAAACATTAACTTCTTTTCAAGTGAGTGGAAAAAATTGATGGAGTGAAAAAGTAATTATGTGTAGAGAGAGTTTCTTTGTATTTGTGTGTCATTCCTGTTGATCAGTTTCTACTATAAACTAATGTTAGTACATTTCAAGAGCTCTCTCAACAAATGACTTTTCTTTAAACAAACATACTTTGCATTAAGGGGGCATCATGGCTACACATGTTTGTTTGTACTATAACTGTAACACATTTATCATTCCACAATGTTATTCAAGGTATTTGTGTATTCTGTCTTACCGTATGTTTAAATCCTCACTTTGTTTAAACAGCTCAGCCATGTGAAAACAGTCTACAGACTAAATCTTTATAGATGGAGACTTTTGTGAGTGAGTGCCTTAGTTAGTGATGGAGTAGGTGATTAAGTCCTCCAGTCTGTGAACAATAAGACTCAAAGATGGATCCTGACTAAGTTTGGGTTCAGTAAGTACCAGATAGATACAAGGACACTGTAAGACATGGATTTTCATGTGAGACAGGGAGTCAGAGATATTCATCGTCCTAGACCGTGAGAAACATTTTCCAGTTAGAGAATCATTTGTTAATAAAAATGAGTTAGTTTAGTTTTCACTGCGTAATGAAGGAAATTATAGTATTGTCAAAGTTGAGGGAAACCACCATCACAAAATTACTTTTTCTGCATTCTTAGATAATGTGCAAAAATCTAAATTTAACCAATGTATTGATCAACCAAAACACATTTTTCAGAGGTTCAGTACACTTAGTATACATCACTTTAGTTTGCTATTGTTTAACATGTTCATTTGTTTTTCACAAAGAAGAATTAGTGCACATTTCAGTTCTTAACTTTCTTGTACTTCCTTTACTTGGAAACATAATTTCAAAAGTAAGGGCCATCAGATCTCATCACAGGGAAAAATGGAACTGTGTGATTGAGCAAGCGACTGAGTCAAAGAAATTACGCTAGGGAGGGTTTTATGTGTGTGGCGGGCCGGGGCAAAGGGGCGCGAAAAAGGGGAGCAGGCGAAAAACAAATTCACAATGCCAGACCAACATCCAAAAGTGTGAAAATCTCTATAAACCCATCAGCTCCAATAACAGGCAAGAGTGAATAGATGAGAAACAGAGGAGGCGGAGAGAGAGGCAGAGCAGAGCCACAGAATAAACTGGCCTCCCCCATTCACTTTTAAATTTCCTTCTCCACAGTCCCTTGCACACTGTTAATTACTGGCCAGGCATTCCCCTGCCACCTTTTCACACATAACAAGCGCCCCATCCAGACCCACCGCTGGAATATGCCTGCAGCCTAAGGATCAAGACCAATTATGGCCTTAAGCTGGCCCTATTTCTGTTTAGCCCAAGGGGGGCACAGAGGGTGTCAAACAGGGAGGGGAGGGGAGGGGATCAGAGGTGGTGGAAGTTTTTTTTTTTCCCACAACACAAATACGTCTGTTTATTTCTGTGTTGATCGCTGAGTTTACTTCTGACTGTAAAATAGTTCAATATAAAGAGCGGTAAAGTGACATTAAATCAATCACAAAGACATTTGATAAAAGCCGGCTGCAGACTGGCGGATACTTCCCACATAAGTTTACCATATTATTATTTTTTTTAAAAGATTTATTTTGGGGCTTTTTGTGCCTTTGATGTAGCGATATGACAGTGGATATAGTCAGAAGTGAGAGAGAGTGGGGAATGACATGCGGGAAAGGAGCCACAGGTGGGATTTGAACCTGGGCCGCCCGCTTGGAGGACCAAAGCTTCCATACATGGGGCGCGCGCACTAACTACTGTGCCACCAGCACCCCTTACACTATAATTCAGGTAACATCAACTTCAGTAGGATTTTTTATTTTATTCTAATTTAAAGGGACTATGTATTGTTTTCTTAATAGGTTCACATGCAAAAGAAAAAAGATTACATTTGCACAAATTCAACTGTGAAGTGAAAAATACGTTTGTTTCAATGGTTCAATAAACGTACAATATATTTTTTTTATTGTAATTTATAAATATTTATGACCAGAAAAAAAGCCAAATATAAACTGCATGGGTGAAAACATGTTGGTTATGAATTTTTAACTAATTTAATACATGACATGTTACTTCATGCCATGGATCCAACCACAAATACACAAAAATGTGGACAGGACAGTCAATTCAATCTGGCAATCTAGTGTTATGCTTTAATTTAACACCTTTGCATTCACCCCCGCTGACCCTGCAAGTCAAACCAGCAGGTTAAATGATGATGTAAAACCTCAATAATAAGTCTTAACTTTTATTAACTACATCTTAATTCCTGTTAAGATCTACAAAAGTGTAAAGGTTATCTCAGCTGAACTACATGTTTATTTTATTGGCTTCTCTAACAAGTATCTTTTCCTCCACTGTAGAATGAACAAATTAAAAGTGTTTATGCAACTTAACCAATCTTAAAATACACACATTCCTTTAAACGTCTGACACTCATCAGCCATTATAACTTTTTCATCTTGAAACTACCTGTGACAGTGGAAAGTCTCCCTCACCTAGGGAACACAACTTTTAATTTACCAAATATCTTCTTGGTACACCTGAGATCATGATTCTCTGTCCTCATGTTGGGGCTCTGTTTTTTTCCCCTGACAGTAAACAAAAAATACTGACCCCTGTCACTGAGTTCATATATAAGTTACATAAAAAGTTAAATCATAGACTTCTATAACTTATGTTATCATCTGATGGATCAAGTATGGAGTGACAGTATTTTAACATTACTTTACACACTTCTATATCAGACTACAGCATCTGAAACAACTTGCTTTATCCTCCGCATTACAATTTGGGGGCAGAGAAGATCTGTAGTTACCTTCAGAGAGCCACTGCAGGTAAACACAACAGAGGACAGGAGCAGTCAAGGAGCTGTAGCATTTATTTTCTGACAGACTGTAGCTTTTACTGAACTGTCATTGTCGGCACACTCACACATTCAGTCTTTCTCTCACTCATCACCATCCCCACAAACACACTCTGTAACCCTACAGGAGCTTTTCCTTCACAGTATTTGCATTTTGCTTTGTTTTGATCCGTTTTGTGTCGACTAAAGCCAAAGAGTGCAAACACGACTGTTGTGCCTTTTCTATCCGTACCAACACTCTTGCTCTACATGCTTAATGACAACACTTGAAAACTAAAGGTGTACCAAGGTGAGTCGACACACTCCAAAATTAATTAATGCAGTCAATAGTACTTAGCTTCTCAGTTTGTAACTGTCAATACATTTATTTTATCTAACACACAAACAGTGTCAGTCATAAACAACATTAGCTTAAGTCACAATAAGCCGTAGTTCACCACGTTAAAAGTCAATGTTAGCTAAAGCAATAACCTTTAGTTAACAATAGCTGAAGCAAACAACTTAAATCTGTTACCTCTAAATATTACAGTAACCAATAGCTAATGTAAATTAGCTAAAGTAAGTAGATAGCGACTAAGGCTTGAGCCTTCCTCAAGTCAAGCCAGCTAACAAACTGATAAACAAATTCAGTTTCAAAACCTATTTTAATGACATGAAGGTTGTTTTTAGTAATTTTCCTGTTAGTTAAGTCTCTTCACTTGCAGCTGTTGGGAACGCAATCAGCAAAAGCATTTGTCGTAGCAAGTGACGTCTTTGGTGAAATTCCTTTTAAAGTTCCCATAGATGTAAGTGATATCTTCTTTTTCATCCACCTTTAACATAATAAAAATAGAAACAAAGTAAAATCACTTAAAGCTTCTCTTGTTCAAACGATTCTGGATATCGTTGAGAGTGTGGTTGTCGTTCACTCAAGGGGTGTTGCATAAAGTGTTTAGTCGGAGGGGGAAAAAGGTTCTGGATGTGAATCATTGCTCATGTTTGGTATGTATCAAGCACATCTTGTAGTAGTGCTGTAGTGATGACGGATAATCAATCAGCGATATGAAAAATGGGCCACAGCGACAAAAGAAAAGAGAAACAAAAAAGAGATATACAGAGAAAGGAAAGACAATAATACAAAAAGAAGGGGAAGTAAAAATGAAAAAAAGGGAAAGTGGAGGGTTTTAATGGAGGAAAAAAACAAAAGCCTTCATGAAAATGTTGATTTTCTCTCCCAAGATTAAGTGCACCAAACACAAACACAGACACCCACTTCTAATAACACACAAACAGATGCAAATCTATAGGTGGACATTAAAACATAAAATATCTGGATGATTGCACACATACACAACAACAAGCACACATACACTTTCAAATTACAGCACTGAGAAGCCATTAGTTTCCTCTATAAGCAGAGCTGCTGATGAAAGCTCATAAATGCGGCTATGTAAATAAAACAAATGAAAAGCCAGTCCTCAGAGGTGAGGGGGAGAAAGGGACTGTCAGGGATTTATTGTTTTTGAGAGGCTGCTCCATTTACTCTCATCACTGGAGTGAATGTGAATGGTACCATTATGGAGGCATTACCTAGCATCTTCTAATGTTAGAAAAATACCACACCATACACTGGTCTCACGGCTTAATGTGCTGCAAAGGTAAAGGAGGGAACATGAAGGTGGAAACCCATAGGCAGCGAATTTGAGATCCTATCACATTATGCATAAAGTTAATACAAAAAGACGCACGTATAAGCTTGTTTCAGTTATTATGTGTCTTATCAAGAAGATTTTCTACATGATGACAATGAGGTTAACACTTGTGGCTCGGCCACTCGCCTCACGGTTTGGAACAGCAGAGCTAATAGAGTTCCAATAGTGTTGTAGTACTCAAAATTGGTCTTGGTTTCAAGACCGGTCTCGAGACTACTGTTTAAAGGTCTTGGTCTCGTCTCGGAATAGACAGCGTTTTTACTCTGTCTCAGGCTGGGCAGACTCAGGATTTTAAATTAAGTCTAGTCAAGACCACCACTGATAGGCTATTTTTCCACGTCATTACTGTGATTAGAAGGAAAACGCCCCTTAAAACAACGAATAACTTCAATTCATTAGTAGTTTGATTTTTACCCACTGGTTACGTCCGCAACTTTCCCAATGTTACGGTCTAAGTGAGTGACAAGCCTGTTGCACACAATAAGATGATTTTTCAGTGCTATTTATGGTCTTTGTCTTGTCTAAGTCTTGCCGTGCCTTGGTCTTGGACACGACTCTGTCTCTATCCTTACATGTTTTGGTCTCGTCTCGGAGCACGCTGGTCTCGGGTATGTCTTGGTCTCGGTTATTGTGGTCTTGTCTGTGACAAGTTGCATATGACGCTCCAGTTACCACTGAATACATAATGTAAAGAGCAGGTGTAATACCTCTTTCACTGTCATTTTAAAATTCATTTGCTTAAATAGCAATCACTGTTATGATTGGCACATATGCAGCGATATGTTTAAGCTCTTACCTGTGGGTAAATTGAAAGCTGATGAAAAGCCCATGATGAAGCCACAAGGTCAATGAAAGTATAAATAAACAACTTCTGCTAATCTATACTGTATGATATACATCTTTAAGAAAACATTCCTCGTTACAGTTAATCACTTCAAGTCTATAAACACACTCTCTGTAAGGAATGACACAAATCAAATGTAGCCTTAGTGTTCACAGAAATCCCAATGACAGACATCATTCACAGTGTATGCTGAGCTAAATGTCACATGAACATGATAGTGTCCAACATGTAACATTGTACTTATTCTCTAAACTATAGGTTCACAATGAAAGAGTGAAAGCGGCTCAAAACCCCCAAAGGATGTCATTTCCCCAAGCTATGACTTTCATCATATATGTGTTTGCATTACATGAAATAAAGACCTGGAGCGATGTTTTGCTGTTCCTGTAGTATTTTTGGCCTCTAATGTTACTGTGCCTTAGGGTCCATCAGTTAGGTCTAAGTGGGTGCTGAGAGATCCAACACCCTAGGCTTTATGACTTCATGTTAGTATAGGGGCCAAAGCTGGACTTAAACACGCTTTCATCTCTAGGTCAAATCCTTTGAGTGAACAGGGACCCGGACTGGCTCACAAATCACTACCTCAACCATATTTTGTAAAGCAAATGAGAGAAAAAAAAAGTGGTAATGTAATTGAATCAAGCAAAATAAGAAACAAACGGATCAACTTGCTAAATTATTGGGTAACTAGATCTATGAGGGGTAAGTGAAAAGCAAAACCAATAATCTGTTGCCTATATTTGATACGTGGCCCTTCAGTAAAAGGACTGCTAGGTGAAAAGAACCAACCCTGCAATCGGTGGGAGCAGCAGACAGTGAGAAAAATGGGTTTCTGTACTTCCTTTGACACGAGCGTGCTTCCCATGGTGTGGCATTTAGCATAAACAGATGAGCTAATCTGAGCTGTGGATAACACACCTGCCTCATTCCACTAAATAAATAAGCCCTTTACCCCAATCCTCTTCCCCCTGTGCCTCTCCCCGTGCTCTTCCATCCCTCCATCGCCTGCTGCGCCAGTGCTCTCCATTTATTTCTCCTCCTCTCCATCAGTCTGGTAGATGGAAAGAGGGAACGAGGGAGAGTAAAAGTGGAAAAAATAGAAAAGGGCTCATATCATCGGTGGGCCAAAGGTGAGTCGCCTGGGGAGGCAGCGGGAATGAAATTCTCCCAGTCCCATTTTACCAGCCATTCAAAGCACATTACTCTGGAGAAGGGGAAACTTATAAAGCCCCTGCACTTGAACACATTTCTGTGTGTTTACGGGAGACAGAGAGCGGCTGCTGTACCCAGGCCTCAGTAATAGATTCCCAATTTAGGCTCACTTCTCCTCTCTCTCCTCCTTTTATCTTTCCGTCTCTCTTTTGCTTTAGATCTCCCTCTCACCTCCTTCCATGTATTCCTATTCTCTTCTCTCCATCTCTCTCTCTCTCTCTCTCTCTCTCTCTCTCTCTCTCTCTTCCATCTTCTCTCTATCCATTTCTCTGCAGGCCCACTATCCTCCCTTCCGGCTGGGAGAGACCCTTGCAGCCTGACTGCTCGGGAAAAGAATATCAGGAAAACGGTTTGTTTGTGTCTGCCACTGTAGACACAACAAATTGTTTCACTGAGGAGGGCTTATGGAGTTGATGATATAACTGTCATCTCCATAACTTGATCGTAGTATATGATATCTGCACTGTGGCTGCAGCCAGAGGAATTGTTGCTGGAGCACACAGTTTTCTGAAAATGATGCAATAATATGCTGTAAAATGGGGCAGTTCAGTAAAAGAGGGGCGGATATGAGAAACGGAGATCATCTACTTTACTCAAAGTTTTTTTTTTTTTAAGCAGATACAAAATGCAAAAGATTATTGAAAGATACACTAAAGTCATATTTAGAACACTTTGTTTCACATTAGTCAGGTCATTTGTTTAACTGTGAAAGAATAAAGCAATTTTGTGGGTTACTGAATTTTCTTATAACAAAGGGTATGCTAATAAGTGCATCACTCTATAAACACAAATCCTTGGGCTATGATAGTGTACCCATGTGGGACAAAGCTGTCACTACAGTAATTACAGAAATACTACCAAGGTGGAAGGGCGACCTGCTTATAATGGTTACTAAATGAGCTTATCTGTAAGGCATAATAGTGATCAAACACCTTGTAGACACTCATTATTGCAAAGGCTGTACATGTTCCTGCTGCTAACCAGGGCAGCATGAGACATGAGTAGTGGATGTTTTGTCTAGTGTGATGTATTAGATCAGGCCAAGGCAAGCTGTGTGTGTAAGCCAGGCTGTATCTTTTATTGACACAGATAAGTTTGAGTAAAAGTGAAGTAATTATCATATTATGGTTCTATTACATGAAGCTGCTCACAGGCTATGATTAACCTATGCACCTCTCCTAGTTTAACAACTAAGCGGTCATTGGGTATTATATCAACTGCTTTTAATTAGGTTACTATGTTACTCCAGTCTGGATTCCTAGTGGCTGCTTGGGGATAAAAGTATACCATAAATGCCTATTTTATGGCTATACATTACCCTTTGTGCTAATTTCATATAATTGAGTTACAAGTGTCAAGATGCTTTAACCATTGCGCAGTGAGAATGGGGGGAAACACAGGTCAGTGCTGGTCTTACTCAGCTGGAGATCATGAATTAAATGTGATATAGCAATCTTCTATTTGAATTTGAAAATCCTTATAATGTCACTAGTATTTTACAAAGAAATCAAATTATACAAATGTTACACCAAAAGTCTTAGCCAAGTTCTGTGTAAGACAAAGAAAGATCATGATGTGAATAAGAAAAAAACACATCTCCCTGTCCTGTCAGAAGTTGTTTCAGGCAGAGGAGAGTACACATTAGCGGATGTCTTTGGAAGCCGGCCGTTTAGACTGGACAGCGGGCTGCCCATCAGTGACAGGCCCCGGGCCAGTGTTCAAGTGGAGAGCCCGATAGAAGCTGGCAGGTGAGACCTGGCCTGGAGTCAGATCATACAAGCCCAGCTGGGGCTAACACATCAGCAAGGCAGCACCTTGCAGGTGGCCTGACATAGACGTAAATGTGACCTGCCAGTGATCAACTGTGAGTGAACTCGACTTGATTCCAATCACGTTTAATCTGCATTAAGAAGCATTGGAGAAGGAGCGATGACATGCTCATGGGTCATCAAACCAGTATATGTCTCAATAAAAGAAGATTGTGATCATTGTCAGATGAATTCTTTTTATTGAAAATGCAGGATTCTAGAATTGGTGATCAGTTAAAAGCTGGAGAGATTTTAAAATGGAATAATTTATTTTTGTCTCCCTTCATATCCTGCAGCCTTTGACAGAACATGAGCAAAGGGCCTTTTCATAATCCCTTCAATCAGATGATCTTCTATTTATTCCCTCATCTCCTCTCAATTTCCCAAAGTAGATGATACAAAAATGGCCTAAACCTCCTCTTTTCTTGAGACCAAAAGGGTGTATTTTAATCAACATCGTGTGCAAATGAAATGTCACGCCCTTTAATGTGAGAGCACTGTGGGAAATGTCGATAGAAATGTCAAGTGGTTTCAGGGATGTGGAACCAGAGGGGTAGATGTCATCTACGGTACAGTAGACTGAGGGGCCACTGGGCATTCCCAACCTTAATACAGAGGACAGAAAGTTATCAGGATGGGTTTAAGATAGATCCATAACTGGAACACACATTGGAGAATACCCGTCTCTGTCTTTATTAAATAAAAAGTAATGCAAACTTTTCTGAATATATCAACGGCAAATTTAGTTTCAAATGACAGCACTGACGTCCAAAGGTGGAATATCGTATCAAAGGTTTGTACAACACTCAAAGATACTGGTTTATTTTAATTTATGAACAAGGTATATTGAACAATGAAGGAGAAAATGCTGAGAACTCACCCCAGCTAATATTTTGTTTCAGGTGTGCAGTCTATAAAAACAGCATAAACAAAAAAAAGTAGAATGTTTAATTCACTATTTCTGTTTCTCTAAGGTTAAGTAGATCAAAATCTCTATGCGATGAAGGCATACTGATAATAATGCATGTATGTATACAGATCCCTGTATACCTACAGTGAGGTTTCTCACTTTGAGTGGATTCTCAAAGCAACCGAAGGTAAACACCCACACTGTATGTATTAGCTTTGAAAAAGCAATCAGCTTTCTAAATAATGTCTTTCATTAACTGATCAGAGCAGATTTAAGTAAGAGGTCTTTCTTTTCCTCCGCTGCTGCAATCACCAACCAAAGGGTTGAAATTTGCTGGTCTTAAAGTAGAGAGGGATTATTTTTCCCTCGCAGATATAATGGTCCACCTGTCAGAGGGAGTTAGAGATGACGCCCTATCACTGACAGGTACACTATCACCCTGCCCAAAATTCAATATTTCTCCGGGGAAAATGTAACTATAGGGAAAATAAGGACATGGAGTGTGCACCTTCGAGGAGAGACACGCCGCTCCTCATATCTTGCTTACGACATAATTCTTCAGCCAGAAAGAAAGAGAGCGAGAATAAGAGAGAGAGAGACAGAGATGGTGTCTGGGCTTGTACCTATGCAGACAGATTGTGCTGCGTGTAAGTATGGTGCGCTATAGTGGAAGGGACCTGGGCTCAGGCTCAAATTAACTGTGTGGCAGACTGGACTGTCAACCGCAATTACCTGCCTCGCACTTCCCGGGCCATACTGGTAATTTATTTCCTCTCCCCCTTCCTCTATGCTTTCCTATCCCTCTCTCCCTATGGTCCCTCATTCCAAATATCTCCGGCAAATGTAAACAGGCCTTGGCCACCTCCCTGTCAACGTGGAAGGCCTGATAATGGGAGCCTTGCCTTGCACATTTAGAGGCTATTTTCAGTGAGGAGATGGGCCCTGACCCTCTGCTCTCTGCTTCGCTCACTCTCCCTCGTGCCCTCTCGACCACATTACAGGACAATTATCTCGGTCGAGTCACACAGGGCGAGGGGGTTAAGTTGAATAGCCATTGGCTGTCGCTGATTGCTTTTTTAGATTTATTGGATTACAAATTAAATTGGAGGACTTGGAAGTCGGGAGACAGTGTGTGAAATGCGTGTGTGTAGGAGAGAGAAACATATGAACACATTTAGGCAGGATTTTATACAGTACGTGTATAACTGCATTGCCAATGTTTCTGGTGAGGTAAGCTAGGCTTGGCCAATGGTTCATGACCACAATAACTTAAGAATTACATGTTGGTTAGTGAATTTTCAATATTTTCTTGGCAATCAGAAAACTACTTTGGCTTCTAAAATTAGTAGTTTTGAGACCCGTGGGACTTGTGTTTAAAGGGTATATGTAAGTTTTTTTCTCAGGAACTTGTTGAGTTTATTGGAGTTTTTTTTTATACAGAAATATGTACAAAACTGCACATTCAGTACCCTTTGCAATGTCTTCATCCATCCATCCACGTCTTAGAATTCAGCAGGTAAGACGTTTTATCTGCGTCTACTGTGGTTATCGGAGCAACTATGTATGATTGCTTCTGTATGCACCACTGCATATTGAATAGGCATGCCAGTACATTCACTGCATATATGTTGACTGCACAGAGGTGATTTTAAGGCTTAAGCATGCCTAAAGGCTCCATTCCACCTCGCTAACATGGCTATAGTCTTGGCGCTAATATCCCTGAGGGGACAACAAACATTTAGCCATGATGATACACCATGTAAGAAAAGCCACTGCTTGGCTAAAGTGCATTTATGTGTTTTCACAAAAACCCTGGCTCTGCTGTTCATCCGGTTGCATCATATCATCTCAGGAAGAGGGTGGCAGTTGCTGCAATCCAGCCATGCGGTCACACAGTTATTCAACTATATGAATAAGCTCTGGGCTAGTGTCCAGATATAACAGACTGTCCAATCATCTTCATGTCTCTGCTACCTGTGTTACACTTTAAGATCAGCAAAGTGGGCATTCAGAAAAAAGGTTTTCATGGCATCCACATATCAACTCACCCCCCCCCCCCCCCCCCCCCCCCCCCCCCCCCCCCCCCCCCCCGCCATTAGTTAGTACATGAGGTGACTTTTCCAGCAGATTCTCTTAAACACAAGACTTGAGTTGCAAAGCAAAAGGATGTTCATCATTTAATTCTATGGATAATATACAGCATACAGTTTTCTCCAAAAAATTCAATGACATCCTTATGAAAATATAATTTGGGGCAGGCAAGCCCTTACCTCGCAGGATACACTCTTGGTGATATGATAAACTGAGGTGGGAGAGTGGATCCATGGATTGAAGTAGAAAAAAAGGGTTAAGAGCAGAGGAAAGAGAGAGGTAAAGAGGAGAGCAGGAAGGGAGAGAGAGAGAGAGAGAGACAGAGAGAGAGAGAGAGAGAGGAACAGATAGGGGTATATTGCCGGTTCCACTCTATTTCTAGCCCAGTGTCAAAATGAATTTCACATCTTAATATGGAGAAAGTGCTTACTCTCTGAAATACCAAAAAAAAAAGTGTTGGTGGTAGCAGCAGTAGAGGAGAGGGAGGAGATGGGCTCAAGAAAGAGGTTGGAGAGGGGGATAACAATGAGAGGAGTATAATGCTGACAGTAAAATAAAGAGAAGTGAGAACTCAATTAAAGGCAGTGAGTTGACAGGAAGGGGGGCCTGGCCCTTAGGTGCATAGCGGGAGGGACGGATAGTAGGGGACTCTCCTGCCTTAATGAGCTTAGCCCCAGGGCCTGACTCACTGGTTGACTGGCTAAAACTGAATGACCGAGCAGCTGCTCAGATGACTGTAACTCCGGCACCAAATTGAGGAGAGGCACAGACCTTGACCAGTTGATAAGTGGAGATTAATTAGGCATGATTCCAACACTGTCATTTGTTAAGAAATATCGTGTCTGCCTTTGTTTTACTGTCTAGTCTTTGTGCGTGCGAGTTTGTGTAGTGCACATTTTTCTGTGTCTCTCAGGGATTTAAAGGCTATTCTTAGCATGAGTTTCCAGCAACATTAATGATTTGCCACTGCCTCAACTAACCATGACATCAGCACCAAATTACACTGACCATGGAAAACATAAATCCTAAAAAAGGCAGGTTACAGGGGAATAATAACACTATCTGCGCAATGTGTTCTCAGCTCAGTTCATCTCTAAGTTGCTAAATACAAATACCAAGACATTTTATAAACCACCTTTTTTGTATTTGGATCATAATTATTAAGCCCCCTTGGCTAGAAAGACTCCAATTATTTCCTCCTATTATTTCCATGCCTGGATGGGAACCATGTTTATTAATTTTTTTTCCCCCCACAAATTGTCCTTACCAACTCTGACTGGCTCTCACCCTTTTCCACTGACGTTGCTCTCATGGAACATAAAGCATTTCATTTTACAAGCAAGGAAAAGTCTCTCCTCGTGATCCTGTATGTATTTTCTGTTCTCTTTATCACCACTTTAACAGCAGGAGCAAAACGGGAGACAAGCAGAAAAAATCTTCCGAGACTGCCAAGTGGCAAAGTTGAGCTAAAGCTGGAGCGTGGAATCACATGAACTAAAGCCCCTCGAGGGAGAGAGCGAGAGTGAAAGAGAAAGAGAAAGAGAAAGAGGAGAAAAGGAGATAGAGGCAGTGTGATGGGCTGCTGCTGTTCAGTGTTGGGGATGATAAAACAGTGGGGGTGAATAAGGGCCTTGAGCAATGATAAACACATGCACACACAAACACACACATTCAGATGCCCACACACACACACACACACACACACACACCACTGTGTCTCACCATCTGAAAGCACCTGCCTCTCCATGGATGGGGTTGGTTGCACAGCCCTGACTCATCCTAGGCTACATGTCGAACCCCGGGGAGCCTCCGATTGGCATGGAGATACTAATGGAGTGGAGCAGGAGAGCTGCTGGGAATGGCAAATCTCCGGCTGTGGGGATGCAGCGGAAGTCTATGTGGGATCAGGCCCTCGCCCGTCAGCCCTGAGTTTTGATCTACAGTGAGGCACAGCTTTTGATGTCTTAATCATCTCCCTCAATCGAGCTCAGGGAGGTTGGGAAAGGAGAGCAGAGGGGAGGGAAGAGGCTAGAGCGTATGGAGGGAGGCACCGGGGCAAGCCCAAGGATGTGAGCCCTGTGTTGTAAAGGATCCAAGAGGCAGCTTGTTTGTCTCTGGATGACTAAGTCTCATTTGGCTCTGCAGACCCTGAACCTGAGGTAAACTCTGGTCGTGCTGTAAACATATTTACCAGCTGTCCTGATTTCCTCTCCAGGACCGCCTATACTCTAACCCACTTCCGATTTTTGTTACTCGAAACTTCACAGATAATTGATGAACTCATCTCCTCACTATACCTGGAGAAACCTGGAGTAGAGCTGCTCTTCAGACGGATAGCAAAGTTCATAGAACGTTTGGAAGTTGAACTTCACAGGAAGCCTGAGTCAAAGAGTCTCCGAGATGATCATAAGAGATGCAACAGAGAGCCAGAGTTCAGCACAATCCAATTAAATCAGCAACCACTGTCTTGAGCGAGGAGCAGAGGCCAGAATGAGAGCGCGAGCAAGAGGTTCAGAGAGGGAGCAAACGAGAGAGGGAGAAAGAAATAGAAAGAAAGAGAGTCAAGATTAAACAGTTAGATAAAAGAGGAGTGAGTCAGAGATGTATTCATTCATCAAAAGTTACAGACCCCCACCCACGGCTTCTCCTCAGGGCCAAGTGTTCGACGGAGGAGCCTGATGAACTGATGAGCAGAGGGAGGAGTGCTAGAGAAAGAGAAAGAGAAAAGAAGAAACCCCTCCACCCACAACCTCCCACCCCTCATAGCAACCGCTATCACCATCTAAAGAGAATATCCCAGCATGCCGTGTCATCTCCACGCTACTCAGTTAGAAAGACACAAGAAATTAATAAGTCAACAAAACTGGGGCTTTTCAAATACCATGTCAGAATACCACACTCCACAGTAAGAGAACAAAAACTAGCATATGCCTTCAGATAGAGGGAGGAAAAAAAAACACTGTAGCATTCAGTCTTCCTGTCATTGCACAGAGGGGGGAATGTTCTAATAAGACGTTTGAAGTTTAAACTGAGGTCTCTAATACAACAAAATACTTAATTAAAATGTAACTGCCATGGAGGGGATGGCAGGCAGCAGGGGGTAATAAGCCCCTGCAGGTTAAGTGACTGCAACAAGTGATGAGTCTACAGGGTGTAACACTGAGTGGTATGAGATATGAAAGTAACAGGATTGCTATCAAGTAAAGCTTTTTCTCCATCTTTCTCTTCATAATATACTTTTTCCATCACTATTTCATTCTTGTTTTCACTAAAAAAAAAGGTCTATCTTACACTTACTCACTGTGGCCTTGATTTGATGTATTGACTTCTTAACGTCAGTGAGTTATTGAGAGGAATACGTTGAAAAAAAGTACAAGCAAAGCCTTCACTGCTGCACAAAAAGGAAAAAGTTTATAGGAGGGAGAATTGCTGCAAATAGACATGAAACATTGGAGATGAGACACCTCACAGTGAGCTGCTGCTGTGTCTTACACTCGATTCTATACACTGTATGTCTACTAGCAAACCTGTTACATCAGTTTTCTCTGTGAGTACGTTGTCTCAAAAAGTTCTGATTGGAATTATCTAAACTGGTTTTAACAGGTTAGGGTGAGAAAGAAAAAGTCAATGATGATGATAGTGATGACTAAAAGCTATTCTAGCAAACCATTTCATGGTCTTTTAGTTTTTAAAATGTGTCCATCTACACAAAGAATCAAAACTATTGCTTACTATTAAAAAAATATTTTTAAAATTGAGATTAATTGCTGAATTTCATTAGGAAATTGCATTTTTGATCGCATGACGTTTGAATTTCCATTCTTTTGCAAATCAAAAGAGTTTTTGTTACAAACCTGCTTTTATTTTGAAAGAAAATAAGGAACTTACAACATTAACTTATCCACGGAAAAAGGAACTTTTCAGAACGAAACGTCTATAGTACGTCTAGGGACAAAATATGTATGAATCAATGAAGTAAAGCCAAAGAACTCCCAACATTGAGTAACAGAATATTGTAAGCGTGCTGTACTACATTACCTCACTCCTACATCATATTATGAGAAATGCTGATACTTTTCTTGATTAGCCCTACTGTGACAGAACCACAGACCTCCTCTGGTCCCATCAAACTTCTACATTTTGATAACAACCGATTTACAGCAGATGTCTTGTAAATCCCATTTTAGACCATTTACTAGACTTGAAAATTACAAATGTGTGAGTTGCAAAGACTTGAAGTCCCCAGCCTCATATGTGTGCAGCTGGCAGACAATGGCATGTAAGCCATGTAAATTATGGTGGTACAGTGAATGAGCACTGGCTTCAATCACGAATCTACTCTCCTAATCCTGCATTCTGATTGGATGGCTACTGATTTATTGGGGGACTTTGTACAGGGTGAATTTGAGAAACTCTGCTATGTGCATTAGAGAAAGAGGAGA
The DNA here is from genome assembly GCF_963584025.1 of Labrus mixtus. Taxonomy (NCBI): domain Eukaryota; kingdom Metazoa; phylum Chordata; class Actinopteri; order Labriformes; family Labridae; genus Labrus; species Labrus mixtus. The sequence goes on along the minus strand of NC_083616.1, from coordinate 13,746,189 downwards.
TCAGCTCCTGGACCACGTCTATAAGCAGCTAGTGCAGCTCAAAGAAACAGGCATAAAGAATTTGTCTGGTCAGGTCTCAATAAAATAATATTGCACTTATACTTATGACTTCAAAGGGGCAATATGCAGAAAAAAATCCAGAGCCAGACTAGCTTACAGTCCTCATTTAGTCCTCAAGTAATTCCGCAGTCAATAAACAGATAGATAAACACCAGCGATAGAAACAACCCTCGACTGCCACCCTTGAGACACCCAATACAAGCACTGAAATGAGGTGTTCAAAAATGACAGCGAAACACATTTCCTTGAATAAGAACCAAAAAATGTTATTGAGCTTTCTTTTCCCTAAATTATGGCGCACATTAACTCCAACCCCTTAGCCAGTGAATTTAATCCATCAATTACCCAGAGAGCTGTTACGAATTTGTCTCATCGCCTGCAAATTGTGGCTTCCCTCTCTCTCTCTCTCACACACACACACACACACACACACACACACACACACACACACACACACACAGTCTCACAGCAGATTTGCCGCTTGCTATATTTATCTGGTACCGATGCATATTTATTTCTAATTCTTACATGGCTGCAGGCTGTGCCGTGATTCGCCATCCTCAACTGGCATTAGTGGCCCTATAATAGGGCTTAGAATTACATGTGGAACCCTGTTGGAGTCTCATGGCTGGATTTAAGGTGGGATTTATCATGTTCAGATTTATTCACTGTTCAAGCGCCTTTCCAGACTCTATGAAGAAAAGCGACTGGGTTGAGAGACCTAAAAAGGCCAGTATGGAAAACGGGAGGATGGGAAGGCGATAATAGAGTGGGATGGAAAGCGAGGAGGAGTGAAGGAACAGGAAGAAATATATCAGAGTGGAGGAATGGCAGGAGACAGGGAAAATAAGGATTTTAGAAAAAAACTTAATTTCAGCTGAGCAGACAAAATATCTCAATGATTAAGAAGGAACATTCTCTAAAGAATTTGGTTCAAGGTAGCCACCATTATATTACTAGTAAAACGGTCTTTCATGCTACATCCCAACTCAAATACCTGAGTGGAACCTAGCTGAATGGTCTTCCTTCAAGAAACTACAAACCTTGAAATCATAATGGAGTAATTGTTAAACTAATGGATAATGGTAACCATGGTTATTCTGTGCACCTCATAACCTTCCTTGATTTAACCACACAGTGACACACAACACATTTTGTTGTGGAAACATGATGGAAAATGAAAAGTCCTGCAGGCTACAAGCTCTGTGCAGTTCACACACATCAGCCTTAAGATTGCTTGGTCCACCTCTCACGAGAAAGAGGTCAAAGGATGAAACACACACACCCAAGGGGTTCAAATGATGACGTATACACTGCAGACAGCACAACTGTTACACACACAACAAAAAGGACAAAGTTGGAGATAGACAACAGAACATGGTCAAACCAACACTCGATAGTTTAATTTTTTATAACACAGAGCTTACTCAGGTGAAAAGCTACACAAAACCAACATGGTTTAAAAGTAAACATCTACAAGTACTTAACTCGGATCTGACACAAGGATTTTGTGAATCACGTTGCTTTGGATAAAAGTGTCTGGTAACTTTACCTACATTGAATTGTTGCAGGCAGATGTTGAAATAAAGGACTTGTAACACTTACAGTATAATACTGTATGAACCTATGTCTATTTCAAAGCAGTATCTACCATCACTTGTATCCTCTTTTCAAGCTTAATACAGCAGCTCTGATATTTGTCCTGATTTTTGTTTGCTACTTTTTTAAAACATGTTTTTTGAAACTTTAGTTAACAATTTTGCACATAAAAAGGAAATGTCAAGACAAGTAATGATTGGCCACAGAAGTTAAAAAAAGGAACATCATTTGTTTTTGCATTGAGAACATATATGCATCATGTAATTGTATATATTTATTTCTTGGATCATTCTTTTGTCAAAGTCTTATGAGGAAAGGGGCAACAGAATTAAGGCCTGAACTTACAAGAAAGCCTGTTAGCTCACACTAAGATTAGACTCCAGTTGTATTGATGAAAACTGGCTTCCTTCCTTGGCATCACAACATAAATATTTTACTGTCACATGACACCAAGGACTGAATTAGGTCAGGCCACTGAACACTTTTGTGCTTTTGATCCATCAGGGTGAACATTTCTTCTCTCTCTGAAGAAAGCAACTTTGGGGAATTTTTCCTTTGTCTTCTTCTTCCATAAAGTTAATAATTGATGACATACGCCTAATAATATCTTTTTACTGCTCATTGTTTCACTTGGGATTTTCCTTAAGACTAATTAGTTCCCCTAATTTTTAATCAGCAAAGCCATGTTTTGCTCTTTTTGGCAGCAAACTGATAACGCCTTTATCTGAACACACCTGCTCTAAGGTTCGGAAAAATGATGTTATTTCTGAACATAGCTATTAAGACACAATGGAAACAACTTCCCACTGTGAAGAGCGGGGAGATAAAACAGAAGCTTATATAAGAACACATATAATAAAGTAACTCAAAACAAGCTTTAAAAATGGAAATAAACAACCATCTTCTAGATGCAGTTCACACCAGTCTTCCCACCTCCAACAGTAATAATGAAACATGGGATTGCGGTGGAGAACAGAAAACAGTGACTCTGAGGAAACAACAACAAAGAGCACCGAGCAGCTTGACCTTTGCCATTGTTGGCAGCAAACCAATCACTAGCACCCATATCTGAACATGTGCCCCAGGCCAAACTCACTCCTCACACAGAGCAGGAGAGGAGAGGGGAGGAGAGGAGGGATTTGGTTCAGCCACATGATGTTGGTGAGAATCAACCCTCCTCGCTCCCCAACACTCACTGCTCTCCTACCTCTACCAGCCAAAGGGCTTTTCCTAACACCTCCACACTCAGTCTCGGCTATCCATTCCTTTTTTTTCCTTCACCGTTTTAGAAAGAAAAAACAAAGCTTGTTTCTTTTGCTCTCCATTGAAGGTAGATCCACAGACTACCTTGTGTGGTTTAGATAAGTCGTTGTTTGCCTTTATTCGAGGATTGACTTTCTGTAACTAAGGAGAGATGTGTTGTTGTGTGTTTTACTTAAGTAAATCTAAATCAGCTTTAGTCCTTGGCTGTGAAGTAGTAAGAGGCTAGTTGGTGCTGTGTATCATGTTACCAGGCCAGCTGTCTCTCTGAAGTAGGAAACTCCAAGGGACAGATCAGAATAATAAGACCACAGCAAGCGCACTGCAACATGACCCTAATCTCATCCCTAATCAAATCAGCTCCATCATCAGTGTATCTGTTGATTCTCACAAATAGACGGACATAAACACAATCCCAGGCATGCTTTTACACAGATACAAGCATGCAAGTGCTCGAGAGCACACACCAAGGCATATGAATACTGTAAGTCAATATGCAAACATTGCCACCACACACACACACACACACAATCAGGAATACTTTTGGCCCTTCTCCACGATGTGCTATGTGTGTGTTTACCAGATTGGCCAATTACCCTTGTGGAGAAAAGGACAAGGGTCAAAGTGAGGTTACAATGAAAACATCATCAGCTTGCAAGGACTTTGCTCAAATGATCTACTACATCATGCTATGTTTTTCCTGTGTGTATGTATGATCCTTTGAGTGTTTTTATTTGTGTTCCATTAACGGCGCCCTGATGACAGATGGTGTGTTGGCTTCAAAGAAAGGAAATGGGCTTCTCTCTTGGAAAGAGATATTATTATCATATTCATGTTGGGGAAAAGATTGACAAGTGGCCACAGACTGATGGTGTATAAAGAGTGTTGGCTAAGACAGCATTCAATCTGCACCCTCTTTCAGCGGGTTGCAGGATTCAGCCATTGTCTATGTCTTAAATCATTTGTAGCGCATGAGATGGACCATACATCTCTCTCTGTCTCTCTCTTACCTCTGTCATGGAAGTAATCAGTTTAGCTGTGACATTCTGTTTTTCTGTGGTTTCGCTGGATTCCTTGTCAATATTTAATTAATTTGCTAAACGCAGAGGGTAAAGATTAAAGAAATGTAAATTGGATTATCAAAGGCACAGAGGCAGGCAGACAGAGAGGTTGACTCACTACAAAAATCCAACCAATTACAGTGGATTACTAGTCTTGTTTGGCTCACACTCTGATGCTACATCCTATGCTATTATCACATATATTACAGTCTGGTGACTATAAAGACACTTGCGAAAAATAACATTAAAGAGGCTGGCAATGCCATATCTGGAAAATGTTTAATAGACTATGAGCGATGCTAATCGAAGAAAATCCACTAAAATGTGGAACAATAAATTCATAAATAAATGACAGGGGGAGGAATAAGACTGTTCAGGAAAATATACATAAATATAAATCAACCCATTCCATAATTATACTGTGAGAATTAAACATTTTCAGCCCATGCAGAACATTCCAAGGAGTATCTTTCTCCATATTTTAACGCACTCAAACTTCCTGCAGCTCACTCTAAGTTGAGAGACTTTTATTGATTTAGTGCACTTTAAGTTACTTCACACTTTTTTTTTTCAACGCCCCCTCATTCCACCAATGTTCATTCACCTCTCGTCCACCTCCTACTTCATGCTCCTCAGTCTCTGCATATATTTCCCACTCATACATACAAGACATAGGCATACAGTACACATCCTTGTGCACGCCATCAAGTCAACAAAAAACAAAGCACAAAAAAGTTCTGACCCAAACAGAATGTCACAGAGTGCCCCAAGGTGAACCTGGAAAGGATGCCAAGGTTAGAAGCACACTGGTGCGTGCAAACAGAGGGGGTGGTGGGGTTTTGTAGACCCAATTAATCGGACACTTTGACTCCACTTCCGTCTCTTCCAATTTACCAAATCCGCCAGACAAACTATTAATGTGCGCACTGCCAACGTGAAAACTTCTTTAACCCCCATTAAATTCAACCAAGGTCAAAGCGAGTGTATGCTTATGCTGGCGTTGGATCAAACTAGCCCTATTAAATGTGATTTGAGGCAGGAGGGGGGCTGAGGCGGCAAGAGTGTGGCGGGGATCTTGTGTAAACAGCCTGCATAAGGGCATTATTTTTTTTAAATCCCACTTACTGAGGGCTTAAAGGTAACATTGAACAGCGTTAGAGCAAAGTAGTATTGCTGTTTTTATGGGAGAGGTTCAGGAGTTCACAAAGAGGACCTTCTGGCCAAAATTATGTTGTACAGTGACAACAGTGAGTAAGCCTGTCAGGAGTCCAATAACCTTCCTGTTCTTGTAATTACAGCAGGAGGGAGGGTGTGCAAATCATAGGTAGGTGTGTAGGTGTGAGTGTGTGTTGTTGTTGGGATAGTTTAATTGGCATATTTCTAACGTATGTGTGTGTTCTCTTAAATGGTTAGCATGCTTTGCAGGCATGGAGGATTACTGGAGTGAGGCAGACCTTAACTGAGAAGAGGATTCTGGGACGCTTTCTGTGTCCTTACCTCTGAGGTCAGGGTTTATTACACATTCAGAACAAGGACACACACAGACACACAGACTCACACACACGGATTCAAGAACAGGGATGTAGACACAGCAACAAACAAACAAATACCTCTGATTAAAGATGATGAAGTACACAAAAATGTAAAGCGGTCTCATTTAGGTGTGAAAATGAGACCGCTTTACATACAAAGTCAGCACACATCAAGGAGGCTTCAGCACTGGCAAAGCTGACTGTTTATGAGACAATCATGACTAGCCTGCAATGAGGGTCACTGACAACCAAACCAACCACACTTAAAGGGGAACTGTAGTAGAACTTGTCATGTCATTAATGCATTATTATACAAATGTGGGATGGAGCAGGAAAACAGACTGGGCCACAGTCACAATGATTTGTTACACAAACATAACCTGTAAATATCTGCGGTCAAAATAAGATAGAAAGATCTTCCAAGGAAGAGTGTAAGCCTATAGCCAAAAGAGCTATTGCTCTATCATGGGAAGAAATGAGGAGGCTGAGTATAGGCAAGTGGATTTCTGAACTACCTACAACTCTGCCCTTAGAAAATATTATATATGCTATCAGGGGTAAACAGTTTTCCAAAAAAATCTGGGGTCCTTTCATACATTATCTAGAGAGGAGAAATCTGACCCATATGATGGACGTACCTGGAAATACATATAAGTAGTACTAATGCCCAATTCGGTCAAAGTTTTTTGTTTAGCTTCAATATTTGTTCGTCAATTGAAGATTTAATTCAATGGTAGTACCATGTTTATATAATCCCCAACCTAATTATTCATCACATATGTATTTTATTTTCTATTTCAGATTTTTTTTGTGCTTGGGTGGGGGTATTGGGTGATGTTATTTTGTTTGGGAAATCTTGTTTGTGTATTCTTTATGCATGTATACTATAGAGGGAAAATAAATCAAACATTGTTGGGCAAAAAAGACGTATAAGCATATAGTCCTTAAGTCATTGTGTTAACTGTGTTTAAAGTTTCTGGGGAGTGTGGAAAGCATCGTGTTTGGACGGCACCTATATTGGACTAACCAGCTGCTATGAGGAAAAGGAGGATTTATGTACTATTTTCTTTTTTTGGCTATTTTGTTGCTCCTTACTCCAAGCTTTCATTGCTTCAGAGTTGGCACAGCAGGCGCTAAAACAGAGAACCCAAAATTCCTTCCTCTTCTTCTCCCTATTTATCTCAACAGGGTTCTCCTATTTGTTTGTTGTAGCTAGTTTGCCATTACTCTTGGGAACATCAAGCTCTCTGTGGTAAAGAAATACAGTTAAAAGGAGATTTTTGAACTTTCTCAATGTATGCAATCACGGTACTTGTTAACCTTGTGTTTTTTTAGTTTCCATTGACAGAGCCAAAAAGCTTACTTCACAGGGTCAAATGATGAAAAGGGTAAACAAAAGGATGTGAGCCTGAAAGGAAGAAAGAAACACTAACAAACTGAGTCTCTAAAGACAAATTTAATTGCAAACTTCTACAAATGTGAAAAAGTAAAACATGTTCTGCAATTTGTACAGAATCCGTGGAGGGCAAGTCATTTTCCTATTCATAGATAAGTGCCCTGACTGTCTGCCAGTATGAGCCAACTGCTAGGAAGAAGGGGTCCAGTAACCCTGCACTGTTTTAAAAAGACAAACAGCACTAATGGCTTCCCAGAGAAATCAACAACTCACAACAGCAGCATCATCTGTGACTGCACGCATTCCCCTCGGATGACATGAGGGACAAAAAGCAGCATTTGAGGTATGCATCATTAAAGAGGCATATTTTAAAATGTGAATTAAGGAGGATGTGAAATATATACAACTACAGAAACATGTTTTATCAATTTAGCATTTTGTTATCTCTTCACTATGGAGGTCTTTTGCATGTCTATAGCTCATTTCAATGAAACTGAGCAGCCCTCAAGGATGTAGGAATTCACAAGTGCGGATGGTGTTGCGGCACAAATCAGGCTGACTTGTATGTAAGATTATTTGGTTTGTATCCAAGCGGGATCATAGCTTGCTGACTGTGTGTGGGCTTTCTTTCTGGGCCAGAGTCCATAACTGTGGATGAACAATGAAACTCCGGTCACAAGGCTACCCCTACACACAGCAACCACACACGCAGTAAGACCCCCCTAACCTAGAAACACTGCTAGCTGACTCCAAACAGCACACAACAAGAGGCAAGCCATTAGTGGAATTAATGGAATTATGGCCTTAAAACTTTGTATTTGAAATCATTCTGGTTAGTTTGTAAGAATTACTGTAGGATTAAGTGTAGAAAGAGGAATGGAGGTTTAAAATAGCGGTTTAATGGATGTCTGTCGGTGACCATTAAAAATGGTGCAGATGGCCTTTGAGCTATCAGTAAATTTAGGGCACTCAAAGAGTGCAATCGTTTTCAGTTTGGTCTGTGTTTTATGTGTAGATGTGAGGATTACAGCTATTACTCTTACCATTTCAGATCTAGTTAACCAGATTAAGAATCCTGGGTCGCACGGAGTTGCCTCCCTGCACCCAGTGACACTGAATCACAAAAACATCACACACTGTTACACACAAACAAACACACACTGGCCAGATGGGCACCTGAGGACACCCGCTTAATCTCCCTCCCTCTGTTTGTCTCATATTCTGTCTCACACATGCACGAACAACACGCAACGGTCTTTGACATCAGCAGAGTCAAAAGCAAAGACCCCAGATGACCCTTAACATGAAGTAGACTGGCAAGTTCAACCAACTTTAAGACAAGCAACTGTGTAAAGCTACATCAAATCACATTTTTAATGGGATTTTTGTGCATTAATGACAACAGTCCATCACAGGGATTTCAGTTGAGCCTTAAAGGGGCTATATGTAACTTTTTACATGTATAAATCGTTTTTATCGCCCAAGCGATACGGTTAACTGATGTGAAAAAGTAGATGTTCACTGTCTATCTGTGTTGCCTGCATACATTTTTTCCCCGGGTCATTTTTTCCCCGGGTCGTATTTTCCGCGAAAGCTCCAGGAAGTGACATTTTATGCACGTTCTCAACGTCCTCCTCACTCCGCTCCACTTACAGAGATCAACAGTACAAACTCATCACACACTCCTGCTCTCAGCCAGAGCCTGCAGAGACTGTCGTTTGTAGGATGGAGAATGAATACAGACGCACAGACTCCTTCACAGACTTTCACATGTGTATGACCACTTACCTCCTCTGTAAACATTATGATGGTAAATATCCAGTTTTTCGCGGCCGATGATGATGCTGCTCGTTTGTGTACGTACGAGCACGTATGACGAGCACGCGAGGGAGAGCGAGCAACAGGTTACTGGTGCAGTTCGCCTAACGGCCTGCGGTAACACTACAAACGCAGTATTTTTCAAAGTTACATATAGCCCCTTTGACACTTCCATAAATATGTATATACAGAAATGATGGAAGTTTCGTTCAAAAACCAATTTATCACATCATCCTCTATAAAGAACAAATAGGGTAACATGGTTTATAATCTTTACAAGTGTAAATTGTGAAGTGGTTTGAATATTATGGTTGGGTTTCAAATGTGATGTTCTATGCTATTTAAGAGACACTTAGGCTATTATGAAGGCAAAGAGAGTCATTGGAAAACACATTTATATCTCTGACGCGTGGCTTTTTGTTTGAATTGTGTAAGCATACAAAGAGGAACCTGTTTTTTGTTTCATTTTCCACTGTTACAAGTGAAGGGAGCTAATCCTCTGTTCAACATGCCATCACTTCTCATAGTCGTCACACTTCTCAAACTTAGTGAAACAACCCAAACCTTATGGTAACAAACACAACCTGAGGTGCATAAACGTATGCACACACAGACTGATACACTTAAAATCAATTTCACTTGCCCCTTGTCATGCCTGTCCATATGACAACCCGCCTTCCTTTGTGAAACGGGCCAATCACATTTATTGTTGTTGCCTTAGGCATGTGGTGAGGTAGCGGGTGAAGTGAGGTAAGAGGGTTAGAGAGAGAGAGAGAGAGAGAGAGAGAGAGAGAGAGAGAGAGAGAGAGAGCCGTCAGCACTTTTAATTCTCAGCATCAGAACTCAATACTGTGTCTCATATAGAGTTTTACCCCTTCATTACCACATTGTATCAAATCCACTTGGGTTTTTGTTCTAGTCTAAAAAAGTGTCAGTCTGTCTGTTAGCATAGGTAAGTGAGTCTGCGTAGGTACATGTGTTGTCTGTCCATTGGAATATGCCTTGTTCTGCACTGCAGCATGACTCACTAGGATCCAGCCTTAGACAAAACAAAAAGTAGAGGCGTCACGTTTTAATTTACATAAACAGCAAACAAATAGAAAAACGCCCTGCCTTTTTTAGTTACCCTGAAAATGTGCATTTTGTTTTTCCAAAACAGGAATGAGCCTGCATCAAAATGCCAGCAAATAAGAGAAGACTATAGGAGAATAGACTAACCGGGGGAAGAACCATATGAAGCAACAAAAGAGAAAAGACAGAGAGTGGGCATGATGGGAGAGTTACTCACCCGGCACAGGGAACATTCTGGTTCAAGGCTGTCAATCACACAACCCCCCCAAACACACACATACACACACTCCTGTTCTTCTCTATCCGAGCCCAGATGCACCTGGAGGAATCCAAGCAACCCCAAAAAGCACATGATCCCAAACGAACCAGTGTATGTGCGTGTGTGTGTGTGTGTGTGTGTGTGTGTGAGAGAGAGAGAACCCAGATGTTTCTTTGCCCTTGCCTCTCTCTCTCCCCACTCGCCTAGTGGGGTGTCTGAGGGCCATGGACGTGTGCACTCTGTTGTGACTAGTACCAGATGTGCTCCATTGACCCAAATCACCTAGGCAGTAGACATGCCACATAGGCCAGAATCTTCAAGACCCACCGCACAATCACACACACCTGTTTCCATTCATGAGCCATGCTGGGAGAGGTGCATCCTGGGAAACGCTGTCAGCTTTTTTCATCTGTTGTGTATGTCTTTCTCACTGCTTTCATTGTCTAGATTTCCTTTATCTTTTCCTGTCAGGCTCATCACTGAGATGTTTGCTCTGGGGGATAAGAAAAGTCTGAAAGAGATTTTAAGCTTTTGAGAAAACAAACCGGAAAGATATTATTAATAATAATTTAATTTCCAAACACAGACCTAGTACTCTGTAACCAGATATTCGAGGAGGAGGCCTGTTTGATATGGGACCTTGTTTCATGTTACTGATTCTGAATTAGTTTAAGTAAATACACCTGCATGACCTCAGAGCACTCCAGAGGTCAAAGTCATTCAAACATTTAAAGAACGGTAATTAAACTACCCTTGGTGCTGAATAACTTTAATTTGGTAGCTACACAAATTGCTTCCAGCTTTTGTTTTCTACAAAGCCCCCCCTTCAGCTGCGCTTAATACTTTATCGGGCAGGTCTTAAGGCAACAAACAGCCACTCATTTTCTAAATTTTATGTAATCAAAGCTAATTCTGACCGTTTAAATGCACTTGTGGTTTCTGCTGTTTGTGCTGTAGATGAACAGTGTAGGCAGATGTGCGGAGAGAAGCAACATTACGACAGGGGCTAGTGCTAACATAAGCTCCTCTATGCCAAATGAACTTCCTCGTCCTGCTGGCCTGATTTATGAAGTGAAATAAAAATGGGTCCCTGTGTGGTATTAGTGGGGTTTTCAGAGGGGGTGAAGTGGGACTTAGGGCCCATATTTCAGCTGCCTTGTATGAAGGTTTCGACCCAGGTGGGGCCCCTTAATATGGTTTCGACTGAGGTCCACGTGAAGTGCAGCCACAATGCTCTACAATAACTCTTCATTTTGATCCTGGCCCATTGCCAACATATCTACTACCTGAGTCTCTTTGAAGAGCGACACATTGGCCTGGGTATTTAACCATGCTGTTTGAGGTCCTGGCTCTGGGAGCAGAGCAAGAGAGAAGAGGAGAGAGCGATGGAGAGAGAGAGAGAGAGAGAGAGAGAGAGAGATGTAAAGAGGAGGGCAGAGAGTGAAAAAGACTGCAGTGGCGGAGGCAATAGAGGCTTGAACTCTGATGAAATAATCCAGTATGTGAGCTGACAGAACAGACAGACAGAGAGATGAGCAGCAGCATCAGAACAGCAGCCCCCTGGCGACCTGAAGTTGTTTCATAACCGACCCCATCCTGTTGATTAAAAAGTAAACCTCTCTGGCTGCTTGTTTCTCATTCGTAAGAATTATGCTGTTTTTTTTATGTATCAACGAATTGTATATCATAATGTCACAAGCCTGTGGCTAAAATTGTGTTTTCTGCTACCAAAACAAATAAGCCCCACCGAATTGCCAGAGAAAAGTGACAAGGCATGAGGGGAATCTTGATTCTTGGTCCCGATTCAGAAAGATAACAATTTTAAATATGTAGTATTAGTCTCTATGGAAAATGGATTGCTCGTGCAAACAATCTCCTTTATTCAAAAAGAAATGTAATAACTTTATCAAGTCTCATGTTGGCAGCTTCAGTGTGTTTATGGCAGCCAGCTTGCTATAGAAGAGTACTGAAAGGGCTCTGCTGGATGGAGCTCTTGGCTTTGATATAGTTTCTGGGCTGGAACTTTGGCAGCATGTTAAATATTAATAGCGATTAACCCAGTTCAAGCTCTGCAGCAGAGAGTACAGACAGAGTTCAAAGAGCCTTCTGCTCTGTGCGGGCACTCTCTGCTCTCCAGCAGTTTAGCCCTGCTATCAGGAGGCTGCTGCTGCACTGCAGCACAGATCAGGCTGGCCTTTCTCACTTCAGTTCAAATACATCGATAGACGCATGATAGCATACACAAAACATGTGCGTAGAGTGTGTTACATTGAAGTTCTCGGAGGCTTTAAAGACATAATTAGCCAATAATGAAAAAGGCTGCCTGGTTAAACTCTCTGTCGCTCTCTCTTTCTTCTATCTCTCTCCTCCCCTCTTGTTCTCACTTGCTGAACTCCTGATAAACTCAGCCTTTCAGAGCTACAACATTCCTCAGCCTGGCACATTCCCCACTAAATAGGCCTGGACACCTCAGAGATCAAACACAATCTCCATTGTGCTGCAATTACCCAGACCTCTGTCTCAGTTCCCCTGCCCTTCACCCCCACCTAAACGCTTTCCTTCTCTCTCTCTCTCTCTCTCTCTCTCTTTTTGTGTCTAACTCTCTCCACCCACCCCTACATCTCTCCTCCATATCCCTCTTTCCCTCTGGAGATGATGGTTCTGACGCACAGGGCCTCAACAAAAGCAGCCTTTGTTTACAGAGAGAGTCTTTGGAGAGGAGTCCAGGGCAACCGAGTGCTGTCAGAGGGGAAGTGTTGGCTGGATGCTTCGCAGAGCGCTGAGAACTGAGCATGTGTACATTCGTTAACACATGATCCTGTGACCCTTTCTGCTCAATTGCATCAATTTAGAGCACGTTAACTCTTTGCTGGGTAGGTCAAAGTATCACCCTTGTGTGAATGTCTTTTTTTACATGATGTATTCCTGGAGAATGTGCGGCCAAGATGTTGCGGTCTGGAGTGTGGCATTGTTCTTTATATTTGTTAAATCTAAGCTGGTTTCAAAATGCTGTCTTTAGATGTGGTTTTAAATGTGTAGTTGAAGACAGTGGATCGTTTTTTTTCTCTCTCTCTCTCTCTCATCGATATTACCACAGTATCCTGGCTCACAATGTTGCTCTCTTCCTCTTTGCTTCACAGAATCATAAATCTTCGATGTTCAGAACAAAGTGTCCTTCAGGACCTTGGGCCCTTTGACCATCAGTTACACAAACATTCTGTTTGTTGGTTTAGACAAAAGTGAAAGCATATGCTACAGGAACTATAACTCACTGAGATCCACATTAGTCCCTACTGAATAAACTAATGCTGAACTATGCTTGTAATGACATCATCCCCAATGGCAGTTCACTTCATGGTTCATTAATTGATAGCCTCATGTACAGTTAAAACTTCATTTCAACAATAAAAACGACTAACAGGACAATCGAAAAAAATACAAACAGCGACTTAGAGCGTACAACAATCAGGGGGACTCTTTGGTGAGTAATCCCAGGGCAAAGGAGGGGTAGAATTCCTGGTGTCTGGCTCTTTCTGCGTGATGACTCTGCAGCAGTGAGAGCTGCGGTGGGAATGCGAGGTCACGCTGTCTGCATTCAGTCCCCCATGATGCATCTGCCAGCGAGTGCGGCCCCACTGTTAGCCATTATGTACCTATTAGCCTTGATTATCTTCTGATAGCCGAGTGCCAGTTGGTTTCACTCAGCCTGACAGTCGCAGCACTTTGTTTAACCTTTTGACTGCTGGGGCCACCACCCCTCAGCCCCGTCCAACAGGAGAAATAATGAGTGGGAATCAAGCACAGGAATGGGATAGGCAATGGGAGAAACAAAGACAACATTGAGGCGTTTAAGATCCTCAAGACTACCTCCAACCAACATCTTCACAGTGATGTCGCTGAGTGTGTTTGGCCTGTTTAAAGAGGCAGATGCAGTGTTCCTTTGCCTCACTATCTTACAAGCGATGTTAAAAAATGTAATTTAAAAAAGGCGAGACGGAAACAGAAGCCACAAGCAGGATAGTAAACTCCTCTTATCTCCCTGTAAACATCCCTTTATGTATGTTGCCTGAGTGACACAACGTGGACACTTGCAGTCTGCTTTCTCTCACTAACATCCCCCAAGAGTCTTCACAGATCTGCCTGCCAGACATATTCAATTTGCAGTTCTTCCTGGTCCCCCCGTCTGCAGACGTGAGGAGTTATCTGAGACAGAATGAGAAGTGAGAGTACAGAAAGAGAGCACGGCTGGGATAACACGGAGCCATGCCGAGCTCGGTTTCTCTGTCCCTGCCTTGTGTTAATCTCTCTGGAGAGACAGAGGTGGCCATGTTGGGTCAAAACCTCTACATCAAGAGCCCCAGGCCTGGACAGCTGACCTTGGTCTGGGAGATGGGAGGTGACAAGAGAGGTGGGAGTTGGGATTGCGTATGTTGGGTTACAGAGGGCAAGGGAAAGGGGAAATGTGTGTGTGTGTGTGTGTGTGTGTGTGTGTGTGTGTGTTTGTGTTGCAGAGAGATAGGGAAAGAATGTTAGTCAGTGTGTTTGTGCTTTATCTGTTTGTAAATGCACACAATGACACAACAGACCCCCTGTGGCAAGGTCTGTGCTATAGAACCGAGGAGTTATGCTAAGAAGTGTCCAGCTTGTGGTGCCTGTGTGTGTAAGTATATGTGCCCTTGCAGCATGCTGACCCGTGATAAGCCCAGTGGAGAGGGTTGGACCCCCGCTCAGTGACAACCAGGCAGGGCAGGCAGAGGGCAGAGGGGGCTTATTCACTGCCCCTTAATGGGTCCTGAAGTGACAGACCCTGGGAAGTCGAGGGAGTGAAGAAGAATAATTTGTATCACTGTTGTGTTTTGATAATAATATTGAAGTTCCGCCACTCTGCAGTTATTCTTTATTTATCTACATTTTATTCATAAAAAGAGAGGAGAAGCCATAGGAACTTGCTGTGTCCTTAAAATGTGGGCAGTGGAAGTGTGTTTTTGAGGACAGGCTAGCCAGTGTTTAAGCTTTATTTCCTTTTTGCACAAAAAATATACAGTACAGTTGTAGTTTTTGAGTAAGCAGATGAAACTCTAAGACAAGTGTGCTCTTATAATGAACTATTTTTCTTTTCTTTTTTTTCAAATTTTGCAAATCTGTATGCATTAGAAATAACAATACTTTTCCCACTTAGCCCTGGCTCTATGAAAGGCCAAATTGGATTACAACAAGCTGTGCAATATGATTTGAGCCAATTATCATTTGGTAATGTTTGTGTACTGCACTCCAACCTTTGCCACAAAAACTAATCTCCCTCTTCCATGTCCTCACAAAGAGGAACAGAGCTACAGCATGGTCACGTTAAGTATTGCATTCTCTATTGAGGAACTCATGGAGTAAGAGCTCTGGATTCCATCATACTGCTCTAATATGTTATTTGATAGTCATTTGAAATGTTCAAAATAGAAAAATAAATATATATAGTATATATATGAGGAAAAATAACACTGTATCTTGCTTTATATTTTACATGTAAAATGTTAAATCCATAATTGTGAACACCCTCCTGTGGATGTGCATAAACAAGAATAGGCTGATTCAAGTTACCTATAATGCAAAAATATCAAACCTCAAAATAGTCTTTGTGTTACAGTTTCAAATACTGGTAATAAAGTCGATTTAAAAAAAAATACAAACTTCTGAACATCTGAACAGGCTTCTAATGGGAAAAAAAAAATCATAAAATTCACTTTAAATGTCCATTAGTTTCCCTTCACTTGAAGAGCACTACAGGTGTCTTTCCTACATTTTTTTGGACTTTATGTCCACCCACACATCAGAAGCATGCAGGGTCAGGGAAATAAGCATCTATTATAGAGGAGAATGCAGTGTAAGTACAAGTTTCTATTAATACCTCACCATCTCGATAATAGAAATCTCTAAATGACCAACCAGCTGCTAGCGGGTATCTGTGTTAATCCCTCTCTCTCTCCCTACTTATGTGGCAGTAAGTGTGTGACCGTGTGTGTGCATTTGTGTGACCTGCAAGGACCTTTTGATGTGACACAGACCAGGGTCATGAACTCTGAGCTTACTCTGCCCATCCTGCAAAGATCACATCACCATTTATTTACAAGTTTCAGAATGTGTTCCCCTCAAGCACTCACACACACACACACACACACACAGACATGCACACATGTGCTGCAGACACACAAGGACAAGAGCACGTACACACACTCACAAACATGCACAAACACGTACTTGCTCCCACCACGGTCTCTGCAGCCTTTAATCCTTCTCGTTTAGTCAGCGGGGGAGTTTGTGTGCAAGGTCCTTGCCCTTTGTATTGATCACATTGAACATGAGGAGGACTTCCACGCAAGGGCCTGTCCTCTGAGAGGAGACATGTATGAGGGGAATGAAAGGTCAATGGGAGCAGGAAAAAGATTGGCAGAGGACACGCTGGGACAATGAAGCAACAACAAAAACTGAGTGGGCTGCAGAGGTACAGGGAAAAATCAACACAAAGAAATGGCAGCAGCCAGAGCCAGTACAGTTTTATTGTGTGTAAATGAATCAAACATTGCAGAGGTCAGAGCACTTCCACCTCCGCAGCCACCCCAGGTGATCTTTGGAATCGAATGAAATTGAGAGCAGCCTTCGTGCAGCATCAGCATTAATCTGATAATCTATGATCACACTGTGGCACAGGTGACAAGTGCCCTGACACGGCCTGTGAACTCATCTAGCATCACATTCACCTTATCACGCGGTGTCAGGTGTATTAAGGAGGATAAGATACAGAAGGCACAGGCACAGTTACTTCACATAGCTTCTGCCTTTCCTTCACAGAAAAGACAATGCACCTGCACATGCTTTCACAAAATTCATTATCGTGAATACATTTGTCTCCGTCTCTCATTAGCTGGGGTTATGTCTCTTAACCCCCATTAGAAGATGGAGTGAATTATTCAATTAGTCTTCACAATTGCAGGAAACAACAGGTTTTGCCCTTCTCGTCTCTTAGTTCTTCAGATTTCACTTTTACAGTTTGATGTGATGAGTTGTTTATAACAAGGGGCTCAATGTTCTGTCCATCTACTTTAAAGTCTTTATAGGCGTTATTTTATGCTGTGTTCAATATGTGAAGGTTATAGCAATGCATACAAAAAAAAAAGAAGATCACAGGACAGTGAAGAAGTCAAGAAAAAAGGCACAGAGGTAAAGTAACTTCCTTTAGTATAGTTTGGTTAAATTAATCAGATTAAGTAAAGGAAAAAAATAACAACCTCAGCAACAACCCACTTTATGCTTCCGAGTGGCAGCATCTTATGGGTCCCTGCATCACGCTAAGCACTTTAGGCTGAGCAGTGCCCCAGGAGGCCAATAAGTAGATTAGGACTGATTAAAGTCATATCAGTGGAATTTGAGCAGGGAACCTGCCGGGACAGACACACTCTGTGTTGCCCCCTCCTTCCCCTCTCCCTGCCCCCTCACCCCTAAAGTAAACCCCCAGCTTGTTTATAACTCACCCTGGCACCTTTCCAGGAGCCACCCGCCCAAGTTCATCACCATCTTTACCAATATACATGATTACACACACGAGCTTAAGTGTGAAACACAGTACCAGACATGCAAAATACTTGGCATGTGTTCACAGTAAGGAGAGGCTTTGACCTCAAGTAGTCGCGCAACTTTGCTGTTGTTGAATTTGCGTTTCAATTGCAAAACAAGGCTAAACAAGACTGTCACTGGATGTGTTAAATTCTCTTAGAAGGAAGACGTGCCTCAGGGACTTATTACACCCACTCCCTCTGTATGCATTAATGCACATGACAGCTTCTTTCTGAAGGCCTAACACACCCTGTAACACTTACACTTTTTAGCAGGGAGATCAATAGGAGAGAGAGAGAGGGAGCGTATGGAGGGGTGGTTAGAGGGTGGGTGAGAGGGGAGGAGCAGCGGCCAGAACGAGGGCAATAAACAAATTAGTAAATGCTGATTTGTGGATTTGTGGCTTTTTCTTTGCCTCAGTTGGAGTAAAAGGGTGGCTGGCTGAATGAGAGGTAACAGCAGGTTTCCCGTCTCCAGATACGAGAGTGTAAATCACTGTTCTCTGACTGGCTGGTCGCCTGACAGCCGACTGACTACGTACATGGAAACTGAAGGCTCATTAGCATGTACTACAACCACAGAGAAAATTAAAAACAAAAACAAATTAGAGTTAAATCAATGAAAAGTTTGAATAACATGCCATTATTCAATAATGTTTTCCAGGATGTAGCTTCTTGTGTATCAGGATCCTTTAGATTCTTAGCTGGTGGGCTGTCTGGTAATAAAAGAGGGCATGCCCGGTTTTCTTGTCTTTCACTGGGGGTGGAGACATCTCATTGTGCCAGGCCATGAGAGCTCTTGGAGGATGCTTTTCCCATATCTAAACCACATGTTCCTTGTGCTGTGACAGTCCTCCATACAACAGAGCAGTAAAACCCTGGGGGTGAATTTTTAAGTACTGCTGGGCCATCTGTGGAGGTGGGCTCAGAGCCGTAGACTGACAGAGTTTGGCCACTGGGGTTGTCACTGACAGCAGTATTAGAACAATTCTGCTTCTCTGTGTACCAAAGGCAATGTGTGGGCTGGAAATAGGTTAAGACCAGACAAAGACCAAGCCAGATCAGGATACAGTGGGCCAGATCTGACAGAAAGCACCATAATTTCCTGGAAGTATAAATAACCCTCCTCTGTGTTTGTGTAACCTCCACAGGCCCCCTCTGACAGGCGAGTCGTACACATTATACACAGTAAAACAGATATTCCAAATGCAGCTGAGCAGGCACACAGACACACATATACGCCAACGACTCCAGTCCATTTCTCATCCAGTGTGTTAGCCCCGCAGCCTGTTATCCTGACCCCAAGAGAGAACGGGTCAGCCATGGGGCCAGAGAAGGTGTTTCTGATGAACTGGGTGCTTGGCTTGTACAGACACTGTGAGTGATGTTCACATGTTGGCCTCAAGAAGGACAAGGTTGGGGAAATTAGACAGAGGTGATAGTGCAAAGAAAAATGTACTCCACTGCTTGTAGATAAAGTCTGTCTGACCCTTTAACACCTTGACAATTGTCAATTCTTAAGATCTTGATTTGCCTTGTTTGCGGACCTAGATTATATGTGTGTACTACTTACATGTCAGTAGATTTATCTTATATTTTCACAGATATTTTTATTCATGGGAATCTGAGATAAGTACAAAAGTTTTTTCTCGAAAGTTCACCCTGTGTTAATGTTTGCTGCATGACCAGATAGAACACCACGGTTACCATTAGATTCATTAGCACCTGTATCCCACCTCTGATATTGTAGTCCTTTATACATTTGAATGGTTATTGTGTTCAGCCACAGTTTCCCTTATTCTCATTCTTCTGGCTGATTGCTACAATGTTGCTGCTTTATTTGCCTTAGCTTGAGCCCAGTAAAAGTGATGGCCATGTGAGGACTATTTGACAACTGTTTAGAAGAGTGTGTGGAGCTCATTAGAAGGATAAATAGCCATCCAGGTGGCTGGAGCTAGAGAGACAGATGAATGGCAAGAAAGATGTGATGATAACAAAGATAAAAGACAAGAAGGGACTGGAGCAATTAAGAATACAGTAGAACTAGGGGCAGTGAGTGGATTAGTTAGAATTAAATACACGGTCATTTTCACTGTGGGAACAACAAGTGGGAAACTATGAATCTCTTTTTGAAGGGAAGCTGTGTTGGAGGGATGGGAGTTAAGTTAGCCCTGTTTGCCGATGGCAAACCTGTAGGACATTCATTACCGGTATCCATCAGGAATCAAAGACAATGTCCTCAATAGACTACACACACACACACACACACACACACACACACACACACACACACACACACGGTCTAAAAGCTAAACCTTCTGGCACACACACTCACCCCCCCCCCCCCCCTCCAGTTTTGCCAGTGACCTGCAATTGACCGTTTGAACCCAAGTCTTGAGGTCAGGTGGGGTCCCACACTCCAGGGTCATGGAGTGGTCACTGTGCACTCCCTCTGGACAGTTTGTCGTCACACCAATGCTCTTTGTCACCCTGATTTATGTAATATGCATGTTGAGGATATGCACTTCTTTAAAAGTTCTGGCAAAACTCACACAAAAAAAAAATGCGTCTAGCTTTCTCTCCCTCTTCTGCAGTGCCACAAGATCAGAAATATAATCCCAGAATGTCTCACAGAATACATTTTGGAGGTCCAGTGGGGTTCCAGCGTCCCTGTCTCCCCTGTGGTTTCAACCATGAAGTCAACTCCTCACCTCTTTTGGTCTTTAGAAGAATAAAAAAAGGAAAGCTGATTCATTGTAGAGTCTTCAAGGTTCAATGGTAATGAATTATTTTAATGACAAGAGACTCTTAGAAAAACAAAGCTCTTAAATCACAACGCTACTCAAGACATTGTGAAGGGTCATTTTCATCCCGTCTAAGTCACCATTTGGCTCCCATGAATCAAAGGGACACAAACAAAGGAAAATAGGAAATACTGCCATTGCAATCGCTTTTGTTGTTCAGATTTAAATTTATTAGCTTCTTTATTTTAATTCCAGCAGTGACAGGAATCGTTTTTCCCTCTAATAAGCAATAATCATATGCTTTTAAAATAGGTCAAGAACATAGTCATATCCTTTTAGTTAAAAATACCTAATACATATTATTTTTAGTTATATCATTTTCTTTCTGACAAACAGGCGATGATCTAAATCTCCACTTTGAATCAGAGGAACAAACATATCAGATCCAATGTACCAAATCTGGGAAGAACAGTATTAAAAATCCCCATAGCTACTTGAATGGCCCTGTCATCCAGTAGTGACAAAAAAAGGAAGAAAAACCTTAACATCCCCATCATATTTCATTGTATCCGATTACCTAGCTAGGCTTAAACTGATCAAAATGTCAACTTTCAGTGCTTGTTAACACTAAAAAATGTATGCTGATATAAGATCCTAAGTATCTCTGCTGCATGCCCACACTAATTTATGTGTCCACACTGGTAGATAGGCTGTATGAATGGTACACAGATGCAGACACATACACATTGTTCAATGGAGTGGCTGACCCACTCACATCCTCTAATCCACAGGCCACAGCCTCCCCAGATAGCATCTTCATGCCTGCTGTGGCCGGCCCACACATATTACCTGGGATATGACCATCTCCCATGCCTCTTCACCGCTCCCTCTGGCTACACACAGGAGCAGCTGTCAATCAAAGAGGGGGCTAATGTGCTCCATATGAGGCCCAACAAGCGAGGAATTCTGGAAATCCCATATTCTGCCCTTTTATTTACCCTCCTGATAGGTAGACAAATTTCCTTATTGACTTGAGTAATGTGGTGATCGGAGGCAGAGGAAGGATATTCTCGGTTCCTTTTTTTAACAGACCAAACACTGCTTATTTGAAGTAGTGCCGATGGAGCAATAGATAGGGAAGCATGATGTTAAAGATCAGTGGGGGCCAGTTGAGACTTGTTGTTTTGAAATAATTAAATGTGATCTCTTGTGCCCTTGATCCTGGGGGGTAAATGAACACAAGCAGGTGAAATGAACCACATAATTGAAAAATCCAGAGTGCAATCCAAAACTAAGTGGCCTTCTGAAACCATACCATGGTGGGCACAACAAATTTAATAAATAACTGCTGGGCACTCCAGGGGGGCTTTAAGGAGGGGGGCTCTGCTGTCCTGTCAATGGAGCCCAATGTTTCCAGGGGTCGCAGAGCGTCCGCCGGGAGCGGAGGTGACACCGAGTGTGTTGTCAAGCGTAAATCCCATTGCAGAAGGCCCTTGCAAGATGGGTGTCCATATATCAAAGGTCTCACTGACTCCGGCTGCCATTTGATCTCCGCTCAGGAAATTCAAAATTCCAGGCAGATGAGGGGTGAAACTGAGAGGCCCTTAAGCCCAGCTTGTGCTAGTGATTAGGGGCAGCTGTTTCGATTCACATTTCGAAGGACTTGAACTCTGCAACCTGCCGCATTTTTACTTGGAAAAGCTCTGGCCATGGCCATGGTAGTGGTACTTTAAGGCCAAGATGGAAAAGTTTTGAGGATGTCAAGGGAGGCAATGATCTGCAGATATGACAAAATGTATGACTGTAACGTTTTATGTGTTAAAGCCCTGAGAGTTTAATGATTAATGATCACTGCCTTTAACAAAGATTGCAAATACTATTGGGATTCTTTTGCTCATTCTTTTTTTCCCTAGTCTTAAGTTTCATTATAGCAATTTGTGAGATTTTTAAAAAAAAAGTCAATCTTTACGTTTGATGTTACAACATAAAACCAGAAACAGTGTGACCTGGCAGATTTGAGTTAAACACATAAAAAAGTAGAAAATTCCAGTATTTTAGAGTGGCGGTTATGCACAGGATAGGGGAATGGTTTTTTAATTGATGTACTAATTACACATTCATATGTTTTGTGCTAATGTTTGCACTGAAATATTCCTCTAACATATTGCTGACTAAGGTTGCATTGTACACAAAGGCTATTTATAAGCCTCTCTCTAATGACATGTTAACACACCTGTAGTAATTCCAAGGTGACCACCACACCATACTTTGAAACACCTCTCACTAGTAGGAAAAGTCATTAGCTGTGAGATAACAGAGGTAATGACAGCAGGTCACTGTCTTTGGTGAAAGGACTGAATAAAAGGACATGAAATGTGAAGGATGAAATAGATGAAGGATGGATAGGATAGATGCAAAAAAAGAGTGGAGTGATAAAAGCCAGGATATTGAGTTAAAGAGAGAGGGAGAGGTGTGTGACAGACACGGGGAGAATGAAGGGACGGGTGCAGAGTGGTGCAGGCACATAAACGATTAGTCCCAAACATGAGCTGACAGCTGGATGCTTGACCTTGGCTGGATTTGAGCGCAACAACCCCCAGCGTTCATTTACATCCTTTCCATGCCAAGTCATTTAGACACAATTTTTATTCTGGTGAAAAGGAGGAGGAGGAAAAGGAGGGAACCTCAGGTCAACCCTTTCTGGAAGACCTCCATGCGTAGGCCAAATTTGGAGGCGTGTCTGAGAACGAGGTGGTGTTGGCATTATAGACAACCTTCACACCTTCTCAGAGTCCTTTTGGACAGACTGACACATTCAAATTCAGAGTCATATTACTAAGTGTCAATGATGAGATGCTTAGAGGTGTTATTGTACAGAGTCTATGCCCCCTATTTTTACTGCCATGAAAGTTGGGGAGATGCCCAGCTTATTAACCACGATCTTTCTGCTTTTAAACAGGCTTGGAGGTCATACAACTGTGGTGATGTAGGTCAAGGGTGAACAGCTGACATGTCAATCGGTGGATGACCACACTAACTGACAGACATATGAAATTAATACTAAAGACCTTGTTTGTGTCTCATTTCACTCTAAAAAACACAGTCAATATATGGTAAGATTTCGCCAAAACTCACCAAAAAATAGATAGGTAGAAACAAGACACCAAATAGAAATCAATACAAAAGTCTGTCTACATTTTCTCTACGTGACCTTTCACTCTTCTTTAACCTTTTGAACTTTCCATTCTGCACCTACCTGTAGATAATCCCAAACTAATGATTCTCTTATCAGGGAGCAACAAGAGGGGGCATTGACCCTGTGACCTCCCACAGATATCTAGTAAGTGATTGTGTGAAGACACTTGTCTGAGAAATCATTCAAAGAGGCTCGTCACTCACATGAGGTGACACAAGGGGAGAACTTTGTTCAAGAATCAAACCCTCCAGATCTGAGGATCTTTAAGGTGCATGCGGCTGAAGGAGACCTAAATATTTGATTATTTCACTTTTGAAATCGAGTCTACTCTATAATTGATCAATTATATTACACAGTAACCAGCAGCGCAATTATTAATTTAAAAAATAAAGGCTGGACGAGAAAGCAGAGAATATCTTGAGGCAGAACTTAATTGGATTAACCAACAGGGCCCTGTGAACCATGCTTTGCCATTCAACCAAGTGAGAGGAGCCCTCTGCCAGGCCTTTCTGTCACCCTTATGTGCTGTGGGCCATGCCCTGGATTTATGGTACATTTCACACTCCACCACCACACAGAGAGCCAGTGATCTGGACCTAGCACTGGGGTGTTAATTGGTCAACCTCTGCCAATAAGCAGGACAAATAACTCATGACTGACTTGGCTTTTCCAGAGGTACTGTAGATGGCATCCCTCATTTTGAAGCCTTGTGTTTTCCCATGCTTGGCTAAAGCTTGTGTTTGCTCATATGTTAGCACACTCGAGTAGCAGGTGTGTAAGTGAGGGGGGATTTCAAAACTATATCGAAATTAGTGTTTCAGGCATTACCCCCACCATGCTCCCATCTCCTGGGCCTGAATTAGACTCACATCTGACTGAGAAGAGTAGAACAGTGTGTGTGTGTTGGACAGTCAGCTTGCTCTTGCACCTGTCTGTGTTTTACATTTAAGTGTACATGTGAAGGATGTGCTTGTATTCATAAGAGCTGAAGGAAAAGTAGCAGTGGTGTTTAAAGCTCAGCATTGACATGATGAGTGTGTCAGAGTGATAGCGCAGACACACGGTGCTGTGCAATGTTCTTCTCACTGAGCAGTGGACTTTCTTTGGTTTGTACGAGTGCAAGAGCCTTCCCACTGTACGACCGACTCGTTTTCACACGCCACGTTCCACCTCTCGTCGCCCTCCCCTCCCTCGCTCCCTCTTTGCTGTGTCCATTTTCATTACACTCAACATAAACAAGGAGAACTAATTTCACGCCAGGTGAAGAAATGTGACCTCTTCACTCTGCTGGGATGAACGCTGCAGTAAGTGGGTAAGCGTGTTATACTAATTTAAAAGTATATCATCAGCTAATATAGTGACATTTTCCCACATTTTTTATTTATTTTCCTCCTCAGATACTACAACAAGAAGTAATTGCGTCACACTGTGCAACAATGCATGAAATACTTTCATACTGTCAATTATCTCTGTGAGACATTTTCTGAGCTTGGTTAACCCTGAATCTTAGCAGCTAACACAGAGCAGCACATCAAGCACGAGGCCTGATACACTAACGCAGCCCAGTCTTGTGGCTCCCAAATTCCTCCAACTTTATTGTGTTAGGGCTAATTATTTTTAATGCGTTGTGTTGCAAACTATTACTTTAGGCAGACCGTGGTCTAATCACCCATGTGCTTGTTTATATAAACTGGTAAATTGCTTAACGACAGTGAGTCTCTTGCTCTCTGATTCATTTTGTCCGGGCTGAGTCAAAGAGTGTTTGTGCGGTTGCAGATGGGCAGTAAATCAAACTCACTGTAGCATTAAAGCACGGCCAAGACTCAGGCTTTTGTTTCCAATTGAGACTATGTTTGTGTTTGACCCTGAACCGATGAACCACACTACACTTCAAAAGAGGCTGCCACTGAAGTTGATTTTACAATCATAAAATGTACATCACTCTATACCCTGGCCAGGCTACAGTTTAACTCAAACAAGCAACATATGTTGAGGTTTTTGATTCACGAGTGTGTGTGTGTGTGTGTGTGTGTGTGTGTGTGTCGTATATGTATGCTCCCTCGAGGATTGGTGTGTGCTAGAAGTTTTGAGTACAGGGAGAGACGAGATGAAGTACAACAGAATCTAAAAATGTTTCTTTTGTCTCGTCCTGGAAGTCTCGCTGCTTCTCCATTGACGCCAATGTAGCTGTGACAAAAAGAGCCATTGATATAATCTTCGACCATGACAGGCATTAAAGGGCCTAATTCTGCCCGCTTCTGTATTAAGCAACTCTAAAGCTGATTTCAATTGCCAGCTCCTCAGTGGGGGGGCAGCAAGGAAGCAGACAGACAGGGGAGGATGGAAAGAAGCAAGCAGAATCTAGCTGGCAGGCAGCGTAGAGCATCCACCCTCAGCCCAGAGCCTGAAAACTCAGATTAGGGGGTGGATCAAAGCCTGGATTTAATCTGGGCCACTGGGCAAGGGCGGGGATTATGGCACGGTGTGGCACTAAGGTTTGCCCTCACCACACACACACATACACACACACACACACACACGCACACACATACACGTGCATCTGCACATTAAATGCAGTCGTTGAACCTATTCATGTGCAAAAAGAAATGCTTGGTTTATACAATCACAGATACAGATGCAGTATATCATCCCTTGAATCAAACCCCATGGAGGGAGTCTAAGTTTAAACCTTTATCTATATCAAGAATGGCCACAGGCAAAAGAAAGACACTGGGAATGTGACATTGAAAGAAGAGGAAGTGTAAAAGGCGAAGGAGGGCTTTAAAAATCAATGTTAAGGGTTGACAAAAGACAAAAAGCTCCATAACCTCCACTCTCCACCCACGACTCAACACAACCCCACTCGATTTGACACAAAACTCAGTGTCCCAGCATGCTTTCCTCTCAAACACATAATCTAACGTAAACTTACATCTATGACACTAACAGTGTTCACTCTGTCCTTTGTAGACATTTTTTGTTGACCTTGCTAATCACCTTCAGTGATCCATTAACTTTATTATAATGCTCTCAATTGGATACATTTCCTTTGTGGGTGTATTGCAATGCATCAGATCCACTGTGTAATTATAATTTGGCCAAACAGTCATAGCAAACATAGGCAAGGAAACAGATTAAAACAATTGCATTATATCTACTGTATATCTGACAGTTGCATACTAAGATGAATAATTAACAGAGGTGTCGTTTTGTGAAACAGATGTGCTCTTGTTAATTTAACATCAGGTATAAAAACATGTTTTTTTTCCCAGACAATTTTGTCTCACTAAGACCTCCCCTTGTTAAGAGGTGAACTTCACAAGTTGTTTTGATCGCTGAGTCAGTTTGTAATGTGCCTTTGGGGTGTATCTGAATCCTGCCTTCCCCCAAATCTACCCACGTACCCCTTAGGCAAAGCTCTGAATGTCTTTAAAGGAGTAATGGGGAGACGTGCCAGTGTAACAAAGTGTGCTGACTTTTCTTCAGTCCTCCTAGACTTCTCCCCCTCCTGTCTCTTTCTCTGTCTCTTCTTCTCACACACACAGGACTTAGTAGTACATATGCACACACACACTAACACACACTCACACACACACACACACACACACACACACACACACACACACACACACACACACACACACACACACACACACACACACACACACACACACACACACACACACACACACACACACACAAGATTGACTCTCGCACAGCAGACCCTTGCTTTGCTGGTTTTACTTGATTAAAGTCGGAGCATTGGGGTCTTGACTATTCGCTGTCTAGGACAAAAAGCAATATTTGTGGGGTCCGTTCTCCCTCAAAGACCCTCTTGTCAGGGGAGGCCCACAGAGAGCGCTGGGGGAGCACAGACCAGCTAAAGGCCAGGCCATTTATCATAGTCCACCAAATGAAAGAACCTAAATGTCTCTTTCTTCCTCCCATCAGCTTCTTTCTTCCTATCTTTCGTCATTTTCTTTCTTTTTTTCTCTCCATTTTCCTTCCCCTCATCTTCTTTCCTCTCTTTTGTGCAAATCCAGTGGGAGTAGGGTAATAGCAGCTCACTGGCGTTCCCTCGTAACAGAGCAGAGATTGGAGTTTGCCGCTTGGACCCGGGCCCCTCTCACGCTGGGGCCCTGGCGCTTTTTTTGTGTGTCGCAGGGTGATTTGTCAGGCTGCGGTGGCAGAAGTCGAGCCCCTGAGGTTGAAAGGCTATGACCCCAGGAGTGCTGTGAGTGTGTTTTTGTATGTGTGTATGCGTGGAGTGCTGGAGACCCGCCCCAGGCTCAGGCCATAATAGACCTGAGACCGAAAGAATGGGCATCCAGGCTGGGACAGGGGACCACAAAGACCTCATCTGCATACTTCAGGTAGACATACTGTGATAGGAACTGACAGGGGCGTGAAAGACTCAATGGTGGTGGGGTACGTGAAGGGGCGAGAAGCTGTGTGAGTGTTTTTCTGAGTGTGTGCGTGTGCTTGTATGTGTGTGTGTGTGTGTGTGTGTGAAGATACTACTACGACTGATGGGAACGTTTACCACTTGTCTCCACTCTTCCTTGGCCCTGACAGAGAAAAATCAATAACTACTAATCTCTCCCAACATAATAAAAAACAAACTAGTAAACAATGGCTTTGTTTACCCATCTGTGTGTATGCCCCCTCTGCGCCTTTGTGTGGGCTGCTGGCCTGCATACGGACAGGGCAGAGGGCACGTATACACACTAACACGCACAGAAAGGCTGACAGCTGACACACTGGGCCGGCTCCTTGCCGTGCTTCCCTCCTTCCCTGCCTTTCTTTCTCAGCCTCTCCCTTTGTCATTAAAGAAGGAAACACTTTCTCACTCGGTTTGTTTGTTTACTGGTTCCCACCTCTCTTTGGGGAGTTAGGAACAAAAACAGAATTCGTTCTCAGCTGGCCGCCTGCCTCGTCCCTGAACACACCCTGCGTCTCCTTCTTCTTCCTCTCCTGCTTTCTCGCTCAGCATCCTCTCAGCATGGATGAGTAGATTACATATGCTTCCTTTCTGAATGAGTTCACTCGTAAATAATGGATTGATTTATGTGTGTCTGTACAACTCTCAAGGATTTTTTTTTTCCTGTCAGAGTGTAACAGTGGCGGTTTATTTTTTTCTCTGAGGGAGAGTTAAGTTAAGGCTAGATAAGTGCTCATGGGAAAGGGCATGTGGCTGTTTTAATTGTGTGCATTGTGTGTCCATGCATGTGTGATGATGAATGCAAAATAGAAACCTGAAGAGTGGAATCATGTATTTGACAAGTTCTCAATCTCCTGAACCATTTTAACTTCCCCCTCATCAAAATTCTTAGTTGAGTCAGCCAACTCTTTCTCTCTTTCTGAAAAATCAGCAACATTGAAAGCAGATGCTGCGTTCTATAAATACAGTGACGAGAGGGTGGAGGTTGAAGGCCTTTCTGTACTGTCCTTCGCAATACTATCTGGAAACATTTATTATCCAGCAGCACAAGATAGAAACAGAGCCAGAGAGGGAGAAATCAGAGTAATGAGCAGAAAAAAAGAAGGAGAGAAAGAATATGAGAGAAAAAGAATAAAACTTGGAGAAAAGCGCAGGCAGAAAAGAGGGAAAATATTTTTTTCAACAGTACAGGAATGTTGTTTTTCTGCCAGGTTGGCCAAAGGCTAAGTGACAGCGACCCTCCTGGTTCTTGGTCGAAGGTCACTCACTGCTGTGCAGCACAGTCAGGGCCTGGATGTACTCAGAAAATGGGCTGCAGCCAAAGCTAAAGTCGAAGCTATTATGAAGCAATTACTGTAATGATCTCCAATAAAACCTGCTAAGGCATTGTTAAGACAGGAACAAAAGGATGGGCACCCCCAATTGTTCAGCAGAGTGTACTATTTAGAAATCACACAGGTTGAAAGATGGAGGGAGTGAGGGAGGAATAGAGGGACTGTACAGGCTATAGGGATGACAGAGCTCTGGCTTGTTCTTGGTTTTTGTCTGGGTTCTGGTGTAAATAGGAAGACAGACATAGACTTTAATACAGTATTTAGCAAAAGGGATATAAGGTTCTAGAACAGCAGAAGGGGGGGCTGATGGGTTATTGGAAGATGAATGGCCTCTAAGATAAATGCATGCAGGCCAAAGCGCGCCGACCCCCACTCTATACTGCCCCACTACCATGACATCAGAACAGAAGGGGAAAGCATCTTGTCTTTGTGGAAGAGCCTAATTTAATTTGTACCTTCCAACAAGGGGTAAATATGTTTGAACTGTCTCGCTGAGCCTGCGGTGGCCCGATCAGGTTCTCACGGGAAACTGCTCCGAGCAGGATATCAAGCCTTCTGCATCACAACTTCACTTTCTAAACTAATCTAATTTCTGGGCTCTTCTTTTCTTTCACTCCCCTCCCTCGCTCCATCTGTTCCTGTGCTCCTCTCCTCTCGCGAGGCTGTCACTCCCTGCTGTCCATGCTTCGTGTCATTCCGGCTCCCGGCGTTCCCCGGGGATGATCTTTGTGACCTTCTCCCTGTCTTACTGGAATTTGACGTCAAAGGTCTTGTTGCTAAGAATGGAGTTTTGTTTAGTAACAAATATGACCCTTTGCCTTTGCTTCTAGTCAGTCTTGTGCTCACTCTGACTTTATAACATGCTTATTCACACTCTTTTTTTTCCACTAATTTTATTTCCCTTTCTCTCCCTCTTATTCCCCTGCATCAATGGATCTTCCTTTCACTGCCTTTCTGCCCCCTGGTCTCGCCTCTCGTAGCTCCCTGGCTATCTCATGTATTATTTCAGTCTACAGGGGCTCAGGGTGGAAATGAAATATGGCGGCCAAGCCTCAACGGGCATGCTCATATTCTGTGTAATTACCTCGGGCTGAGGGCCGGGGCTCGGTTCAGTATCTATAAATCTGTGCCTCTCACTGGCCCCAGCCGCCTTTTGAAACCCTACCCTGCCGACGTGTCGTGGTGAGACTATGACCCATGACCTTTCACACCGCCAGGGCTGCTGGGAGTGACCTGCGACCCTGCGTTGGGCTCTCTCAGAGTCTGCTCAGTCTGACCCCTCAGAGCCTCGTGACCTCCCAAGTCACAGCTGTGCCTGATCTGTCCTTAGGGGCCAGAAAGGAACACGTCAAATGGGGGTTTTTCGGTGCTGGTGTGTGTGGGTGTGCATGTGTGTATGAATGGAAGTGGGGGGGGGCGTGTGGGGGATGTATGTGTGACTGTGTTTGTGTATGTGTATGTGTCTGTAAATCCTCACATATCTTTTCCTCTTCCCTATACAAGGACTCTCACAGGGGAGTGTATACATAGAGATAGGTGGGTTACCAAAACAACGTGTCTCTTACAGCAGAGGCAGCGACATGTAGACGGGGTCAGACAATCTATCAATCATGCAGACAAAGGTCATGGACCCCTAATGGCAGTGTGTCTGTAAGCAATGCTAATGTCATCTGTTAAAAACATATAGTCAGAGATGATTTATCACAATGTATCGATCCTTAAAAGATACATCCAATTCACTCTTACTGAAAAGTCGGAGAAATAAAGATGTCCGATTGCATTGAGATTTAATGAGACACATGGGTACAGGTCACTTAGTGTCTGCTGTGATTAGCTTTGTCTTGATTTTGACCTCATGGATGTAAACGTCATTGCAATGTCTAATGTCCAACTCCTTTTTCTTTCTTATCTACTTCTCTATTTTCATTTTCACCTACTTTTCCTCAAACAGAGATGGAAATCCTTGCCTGAAGTCAGCGATGTATCGCTATCATTGTCATCGTTCAAACTCCCCTTTCCTGCATTCATGCTCCCTGTATGCTCTCTCCCCTCTCCACCCGTGGCCTTCAGAGCCCCGTGTCCGACCAGAGCGGGGCCTCTGTGACCTGCAGCTGTGTTTACTGTCAACACAGACCAGTGTTAGGACAGCTGGGAGAACAAGAGAAGGCCAGACAGTAGAAAGCATGAGCGCACATAGGCTGAGCAGCACACACACATGCGCACACACACACACACACACACACACACACACACACACACACACACACACACACACACACCAAAAACCCCTTACACGTGAAACATGCACTTGCACACATGACGAAAACAAGCACAAACATTAAAATGTGCTCCAAGAATTCAGCTGATATATAACACATTCTTTATGCTGAAGCAAATGAACAATTTCTGTTTCATGGATAATAACTGGCAGATTTAGGGAGTGTCACCTTTTCCTGTTTCTGGTTTTAAAGACATCTTGGTTCTCATGACACTTCTAAGGAAGGCTTTTCACTGCACCAGTAGGATGATCATGGGAGCCTGCTTATGCCTGTATTTGTTTGTGTAAGGGGTTGTGTTAAACTGCCTTTGGATATGTGAGGAAAAGCCCTAACACACCGAAAAAATTTAGTCACACAGAGCAATGACGGGATGGTGCAAACTCAAATATCCCCAAATACTTTATTATGTTTCCCCCTCTTCCTGTACCCCAGCTGATTCAGTGGGACAGTCGCTGGTTCACACACTCTGTATCCTGTCCTGTTATGACACACCATCATAAACACGCATACACACACTTCATACCAATCTAATACATCCCTGGGATTTAAACTTTCATGGGAGCCTGCAAACCCCACCATAGTTGTGGTATGACTCCCCCCATGTGTCCTGTCAGGCCTGGGAGAGAGGAAGCTCCATCAGTTAGCATCACAGGGGAAATTCCCCCTAGCTATCACTGAATGACATATAATTTAATACTGGATAAACTTTGACTGGTTGTAAGAAGATAATCAGTATTATCTTACAAACAACAAAAACACAAAAATATTTACATCAATTCCACAATGTGAGGATTTTTTTAAATGTGAATTTTGGGGCTTTTAATGCCTTTTACTTACATAGGAGAATGGATAGAGCAGGAAATGACATGCAGGAAAGGAACCACAGGTGGGACTTGAACCTGGGTCACCCGTTTGGAGGCCTCTAGCCTCCATACATGGGGCTTGACCTAACCGCTAGGCCATCTCGTCCCAAAGTGACTACTATCTTTTGCTTACTGGAAGTACAGAGACAGTGAATTTCACCTGATACGGCATCTAATCGTCCTGATCTATATCATCTATCCCTGTGACTAACTATCAGACCCATATCATCCATTCCTGAAAAGGTATTGACACTTCCCCATTGCTATTGGCACAACTTATCAGGCGTCAAGTAGACCATCCTGAGAGGATATCGACATCCTGCTTTTAGTCCCATTGATGCATTGTCGCATATGCTGACAACACTTTCACTCTGTTCCTTGTTGTTCACCGCTGACATACATTCAACTTGGCAGCAGACAGCCATATATAAGTGAACTTACATGTACCCTCATAACCTGTAAACCAGACAGTTGTTGCTCTCCTTTTTTTTTTTTTTTACAAATATACACTCTCTCCATCTCTATCCCTATGGTATGGTTTCCATGGAAACAGAGGTTGTGGGAAAGAAAATACTGTATTGAGAGTGAGTTATTTTTTCTTCCAATTTCTCTTTCTCTCTCATTCTTCTGTTCCCGCTTCGCTTTCTCTGTCTCTCTCTCTCTCTTCCTCCCTCGTTCACTGAAAGTCAAGCAGTGTGTGGAGCGATCAATATCATTAATCAACAGAACTCAACAGCACTCAGCTCTGCGGGGAGAGATGAAGAGGCACGGGGGAATGTCAACATGCCGGCCTGGAGTAGTCTTAACCAATGATACATATCACACATCACATGGATGAGAGCTGGGCTGAGGAAGGAGAGACAGAGAGGGACCAGAGAGGCAGACAAAGAGAGACAGATAACTGAGGAATGGAAGTCTGCTTTCTAGGTAGAGGTGAGAGGGAGTGAGCAAGCGAGCAAAGGAAAAGTGCAATGGAGGAGGAGAGATAGAGGAGTTATTACTTGGTTGTCACCTGCAGTCTAAAATCCCATATGACATAAGCAGTGAAGTGGTGACGGAGGAGGAGCGTTCATTTATCTGACTCACTCTCAGGTACAAGTACAGTCAATAAGTATAGTCCCTGTTACACCATCTACTGGAGCTGTGACCAGCTGCTGAAACAAATAACCTTCAATCACTGTCCACACTGACCAAAATACTACAAAGACAGACAAATAATGTAGTTATAAACTGTTTACTGGTCAGGCATGGCTCTACAACACTAAGAATAAGTTGATATCACAACTGAGGTTTTTATTCTAGCTATTAGGGCTTAACTATATTGGAAAAATACTGATATAGTAATATTTTTCCTTTCTTTGATATATAATTACAAAGGAGACAAATGCCTCTTTATGTGTCTTTATCTGCATTTAAGACACAATGCAGACATTTACATTTCTTGTTTTGATGGAGTTTAGTTTCTCTGAGGAATAAGACAGCCAGCAAGATAGTTAAAGCCAGATCCTGACTGTGATAAGCATTTAATTAAATGCTTAACACTTGTCTGACATTCTAAAAACACCTAAATTGTTGCACATTTATTTTCCTTTAGTTTTCTTTCTAATCAATTCAGTTACAGATATGAGCATCCAAACTGATTGCTTACAAGTATGTGTCTGTCCCTCTACACAATAATGACCACATCTAGCATATAACTGAATAAGCCTGTGAATATCATTAAGGTGGACTAGGTGTGCAACATAATGCTGCGTATTATGTCGCCAAAATTTAACACAATCCTCTTATGTGGAAAGATGCTGTATACCAGAACCAAACCAAGCAAAGCAAGTCTCTGACATAACCATCCTTAACACTTTTTTCCTTTTCAGAAACAGAAAAATGTATACCTGTTTGATGGACAAGTGTATCAGCATGTCATCATATTTGTCCCTAAAGTGTCCTCTAAGACAGTTGTTCCCAATCATCTTTCCTTGGAGACCCCATACTTGTATCTAAGAAAAGCTGAGCCCCCCAGGACCCACACGTAAAAAGTGATACATTGCTTTCAAATACTAACATCAATTTTAATAGTTTTCATCCATAAAATCTGATCAGAATATGCCTGTACACTTGGTCTTACCAAAAGCCCTGGACCCCAGGTAAAGATCCACAGCTCTAGGAGACACTGCTCAATACACTCCTTTGATGACACTACATCACCTGGTAAAGAAGAACTGAAGCATCACAAGTTGGAGCGTGTTTAAAAAGGTGGCAGTAAAGTGAGAAATCCATTTTTGTTTTTGCACTAGTTGTTTCTGTTGTAGAAATACTGAGATAATGGGACAGATTGTGTTTTATCGCAGATATGTTTCGCACTAAAAATAATAAAGACATCACTTTTTTTAATTGTAAGAATAATAAGGGAAATCCTAGTCACTGTGCTCCTTAATGGTTGAGATTTGAGTGTTATGAAAATAATTATGCCTTCTATTCCCTGTGAACCTAAGTCCTGCCTCAAACAGTCAGCTCGTAACGATGGGGGAATTTTTAGAGGCAGGAGATATCTCTGTGCTGGGAGAAATATAACAAAGGAGCGTTTTCTTACACCCAGTCTCACCCAGAAATCTCTCATATTCCTTTTTCTACACTGACTTTAAATGATGAGTTTCCATGACAAACATAGCGAGAAGAAGATGATATAAGTGGTTGGGAGTCAAACAGGACAATGTTTAAATTGACAGATGCATCAATATGCTGTATTAAAGTCAGGAAAGCTATTTTCATTCCTCAAGTCAAAATAAAGAAGAGTGGAATTTGAATTCTTGCTCTGAGTTCACCCACTCACTCACTCTTCTCCCTCATTATCTCACTCTTCCCTTCATTCCGTCTTTACAGTTGTTTTAGTAACTGAATAACTTATTCCTCACTGTATCTCTTCTCTTGCTTCTCCGCCCTCTCACAGTGCAGGAGAGATAACTACGGTGGAGTTGACAGCGGTACTGGTCCTGTACTGTGGGCCGGGTTGGAGGTGAGTGGGAGGCTCAGTGTAGCATGTCAGCCATGCTTCTGGCAGTTGGACTTGCCATCTCGACTACGTGCTTCCCTAAAGTTGTGCTTAACAGCTTAAACAACTTTGAGTGAAAGTTGATTTTCTCTTTTTAGTCATACAAAGGCTCCAAGCCAGGAATGATTTCATACGATGTCCCGTTCTTTTCTGCCTCATGATTTTTTGAGTTTTTAATACAATCTGCAGAGTGCACCGAAAAAAAACATCTTCAAGAAGCTTGTTAAACAAATCGTTCCCAATAACTTTTTTATTGTGAGTAACCTCTCAGAGGGCAAGGCCCAGAATGTAATGTCAGCATTGCAGCGTGAATCGTGCCTCTCGAGCTCAAAGCCGCGCGATCAGATCTGTGGGATTGGGCTGTGCACAGTACACATGCTCCGAGGGAGCACAGCACACCCGGGCAGATTTAGAGTCTTGTTTGTTTATTTCTTCTAAGTGTGCGAGACAGAATGCTTTCCCGCATTAATATTCAGCAGCAACTCGTACACAACAAGGCAAGAAAAAGATAGAGCGCCAGAGAGAAAGAAAAGGGTGAGAGAGATGGAAGTATGGAGGCGGACCTCCATGCGCTGCTGCTCTGTGAGGAGACAGATTATTTAAAGACTGATTGAGACGCCAACGTCAGACGGATTGGGAGCGTGAAGGCAATCAGCGAACAGATAAGGAGCTGTTACCTGAAGACGCAGCACTGTGCAGGCTGGTTTGGTAGTCCTCCCTGCACTGTCTGATAACAGCCTACTTTTAATGACCAGTGAAAGCTGGCAGGAGACGGACACTAAACAGATCAACCTCTCCTCCCCTCCGGCTGCGCCTGGCTCTGCTCACTAGATATACTAACCCCCGTCCTCTCACTCACTCCATCCATCCATTCCTCCTCTAGTCTATCTTTCCATCCTGCCATTCCATCATCCACCTTTCCCTCAAGCATTGCTTAAAGCAACGCTGCCAACATACACCTAAACCAAGAGCCATAATGAATGTAAATACAGGAACATATAATGATGTGCACAGATATCCACACTCAGGATGGATTCATTCACACGGAAACATAATCATACTTTTTCCTTTCATGTGCTTCTTCTTATTTGTATAACCATTAGCCATACAGAATCCAGAAAAGAAGACACACACACACGCACTTAGTACACACAATAATGGACACAAAAGCATTCTCATAAACCTCTTCACTTTAAAAGGTAGGCACTTCTTGCGCTTGCGCCGTCTTGGAGGATTACAATTAGCCAGGGATTCTCCTGCAGGGCATAAATGTGTTGCTTTCAGATACAGGGATCCATTTGACTCTAATGTAATTATTGTACGGAGGCTCCTGGTGCCCTCGCCAGCCACAGATTAAGGGCGCTCTCGCCCACCACTTGCTCTCACCTTTGGCTTCTCAGCTGAAACCACCCAAAACAGACTAACTCGTTCTCTCTCTCTCTCTCTCCCTTCAACTCTATCTCTTTCCAAGCTCTCTTCCAATAACACAACCCTCCCTGACGCCTCTGCCTTTGTCTTTTTGCTCTCAGCCTCCAGGCCAAGTAAGCTGATAGGCTGTCAGGGGTCAGCTGGCTGTGAGTGATTGGCTTAATGGGAAAGGCCGGAGTCTTTGCCTGAGAGCCAATGAGAAACAGCAGCAGCCTGTCCTGTACCCCCTTGTTGACCTACGCTAGCCCACAGTAACGGCACATGCCTCCGCAAAGACAGCCCGAAGGAGCACCGGGTAGCTGCCAACAAGGGTCCCCCACACACACATACACACACACACACACTCATGCACGCACAGTCACATACAAAATCACACACACACACTACAAGATTATACATCTGCCTGCCAAGTGAGGATCCCTCACATCTCTGCCACCTTTTCACTTCCCCTTTCTCTCTGTCTTTATCCCTCTCTTTCTTCATTCCCCTCTGTCTTATCCTTTCTCTGCCCATCGCCCCCTCATCCTAACTCTGTCTTTGTGAATCACAGTTCTTGCATCAAAGTAGCAGAAATATTAATCCCAGCAGAAGTATCTGCTCCGAGTGTAGGGATCAAGAACCAGGTCGGGGATAGGTGGAGGGGGAAGAGACATGAGGAGAGAGAGAGAGAGAGAGAGGTGGGGGGTGATGGAAATAAGAAAGACACTATAAGGAGAATGGAAGGGGGGATGTAAAGTAGCACATTTTACAGCCCGAGTTGGAAGCCCCCCCTACACAACAATTAAGTTTCACTAATCTCTTCCGGGTCTCACACTCTATAGTGTTCTGGCTTATAATTAGCATAAGCATACCATCATATAGCACACAAACTCATGATTTGTGAAATAATACAAGAAACCTTGCAAACAGATAAGCTATAGACATAAAGACGGAAAACAAGGGATCAACATTCATTTCAATAGTCCATCTCAAAAATGCCTCAATGTTCTATATGGATTTGAAAAAAATCCACATCCGTTTTCTTGTTCAGTCAATGCAGATTTTTTCAGCCCTACCTTTACTCACTACATAGCACAGTTTATGTATTTACGCATGAAAAAAAGAAGAAGCAGCAAACCCATTATTTTTACCCCCAGATACTAAACGTGTCTTTGAAAGAGTGTCCTCCCCCAGTTGTATGAGATAATGAGACACAGAGACAGACGGGTAATGGCCATGGTGACACCTGTGTCTGCACAATCACACCTAGTATTTAGCCAATGAACAGTAGGATTTAAATGGCTATGACAGACATTGCCAGGCATTCCATATGTTAAAGAGTGGGTGTACGTGTTAATGAGCAAAGGGACACACGGAATGACACAACAGGTCCATTCGGGGGGAAAAAAAAAAACATTTAGTAAATGTTTTAAGTGGCAAAAGCAAATTCACATGCCATCACTGAGGCACAAGCAAGGCCAAATAATCAAGTTTGGGTACAACCAAATTCCCATCCATCTGTGATTTGCATGAGCTGACACTTAGCACTAAACCAAACATCGCCCTGTTTTAGCCTCTCTTCACTGGCTTCCAATTCGTTACAGAATTGATTTTAAGGTTGCATTGTTTGTTTTTAAAGCACTAAATAGCCTGGCACCCTCTTATATTACTGAGCTCCTCAGCCCCTACACAACGGCCAGGCCCCTCAGATCCTCTAACATGGGCCTCCTAGCTGTACCTCACTCTCGCCATAAACTTCGAGGTGGCCGAGCCTTTGCGGTCAAGGCCCCTCGCTTGTGGAACAGCCTTCCTCCCTCAGTCAGGTCTGCCCCCTCTGTGGAATCTTTGAAGTCCCGCCTCAAAACACACCTCTACACGTTGGCCTTTGAGTCCTAGTTAGGTTGTTTATACTTCTTTCTAATGTACTTCTATCAAATGTCTTATAATATTATTGTCTAATTATATTGTTAGTATTCTGTGTGCCTGTGTGTAGGCAAACATGTATGTGTTAGTTTTGCCTTGTTATTTTTGTTTTTGTTTTGCTTTTTAATCTGTAAGGCTCTCTTGTTTCATGTACAGCACTTTGGTCAGCTGTTGCTGTTTTAAAATGTGCTTTATAAATAAATGTGATTGATTGATTGATCATGTAATACCATACTTAACCCCAGGGAAAACATATGGTTGGCCAGTGTGTGTAGAAACACATTACAGTGACTGTCAGAATAATATCTGAACCTCCCACTTTCTCTCGTCAGAACTGACCTTGTGTAAACACTGGAGGAATTGGTAATGCTCCTCAGATGTGATCAAATTGCAGTGTGTGGAAGTATGTGTGTGCATGTGTGTTTCCCTGTTAATAAAGTGGTGGGTTGTGAATCATCAAGCACTAAAACAAAAACAGTACATAGGTGGTGACAGTTGAGCACGGCAAAACAACAAATTTCAAATCACAGCTCACCTTGATGATCTTTTATTTAATTGTCTCTGGCATGGATTTGCAAAGTATGTTTTTCTGTCAGCCGAATGACTTAACATCCAGACTAGTCTTTAGTTAGGAAAACACTCAGAAAACAGCCAAAATTAAGCAACATTTATTTAACGCGGCTAAACATGGTATCACAGCGTCTGCGGACAAACAATGTAAAATTGTTTTGTAGAGTTTTGCTAACGTTATCAGTGCTAACACTTCCAGCCTTAGGGCTTTCTGAAAGGTTGTCGTCCAAATGCTTGTGCTGGTTACACAAATTGCTCAGTCGAGTGTTTATATGCTGGTTTAACTTAACGCCAACTACATAGAACTTTATCTCCATTTTCTAGATAAAAAATACTCCCAAATCACTCCGCGCTACGAGATGTCACCCGTACACTGTGCTGGTTTACATCCAGCTAGTAGAGCCTTGTAGCAGAAGCCATTAGCCATTGTACATACAACATTTGTCTGGCATTGCCGGCCTGAATTAATAAAAACATTCTAATAAATTGAACTGACTACTTCAAGTGCTAACTACTAGCAAGGCTGATGAAATTAATTTGTTTAGTCCAGCGGTTCTCAAATTGTGAGGCTTGCATCCCCTGGGGTGCGGGAAGACTTCAGGGGAGGCGCAACAGATTTATGTTCTCTCAGGGGAGGATTACTTTCCAACCCAGTCAGCAAATTGCACTGCACACATCCCTAGAATTTACCAACAAGTTAAACTAACTGAATGGCAGATTTGAAAAGGTCAGTACAAACTACCTGTCATTACGTCATATTAAGTGTTGGAAACATGAATTCAATTAGTATTCAAAACTTGGTGACTTAAAACCTCTGAGGCCTGAAGCAAAAATGTAAAAGACAGTACATCTCATCTGTTTCCACAGCATAACTATATAGAGCCCATTTTCAATGATGGAAAAGACTGTATGTATATATTTGTATGTTGATTTTAAAGTGTCTCTCAGAATGAAGAGAACATGAGCAATATGTGCTTTTGAGAGTTGTGTTGGCACCAGTGATGGGAATAACACGTTACTAAGTAACGCGCTACTGTAACGCCACTACATTTTTCGTAGTAGTAGTGTTTGTAGTTACTTTTAAAATTCAATCACAGTGTTGCAGTTACAGAAACATAAAAAAACCTCATTACTTGTTACTTAAGTCTAAGTAAATTTAAAAAAAAGCCGACAGCAACATAACATAAAGGTTAATCGACATAGTTTCGGCGGGCGAGGTTAAGCTAACGTCATCCCAATAGCATCCTGGAAAAAAGAATGTCCCGCACAGTAAACACACACAGGCTGATGATAGTTCAAGCTCGAGCTTTCTGTCTTGGAAATACTGAAATCATTTTTCCCTGCTCAAGGTAAACAACAAGAATATAGTGGTGAGTTGTAGTCTATGTGCAGGAAGAAAAAGTTTGTTTTTCAGTTACTTTTTGATAGCAGTAACTAGTAACTGTAACTAGTAACTCAACTTTCCCATCACAGTTTGGCACTACATATGCCTTTATATGTCTCAGTGACACATATAGCACAATGAAAAACCTCCCTAATTTAATGTAAAAATAATGGCCAAATAAATAAGTGTAAAACAATGTGATAATAAGTAAATATTAAAACATCTTAAAACATTCTGAAAGCCTGCACAAAATCTCATTCCAGTGCATCAAGTACTACCAAACTCTGTCTCCTTAAGTAATCCAACCACAGGCTCCAGTTCACACAAGCATAATTCATAAAACAAATGACAAACCAGACAATCAGCTGTCTTCGTTGGAATTCCTGCACAAAATAAGCTGGATCCATAACAAGTTTACACACTGTGGTGAAGCTGCAATGTATTAAAATGTAAACACAAAAAACAAAAGGATAAATAAATACCTTATGAGGTAAACAAACCAGTAGGAAAAGTATTGGACCAAAAAGACAAAATTTAAACAAGAGTAAACAATGCTCCAACAATGCTCCGCTCAGTTTAGGAATGTTTTAGAATCATGTTTTCTATTACAGATTCGATCTGCTACCATAGGGTATGCTTTTTGTATTTGTTTGGAAAGCTCATGCCTGCTTTGGCATCAATGTGCTGTGTCTGTGTTTGTGCATCTTATTATGTTTGCATGCTGACTGAAGATGTTTTCCATCTGCTTCTAAAAATGTTGGGTTTTGTGTGATGTGTATCACACACATCCCAAAAGGAGAAAAGCAAAGAAGAAATGATGTAATCACAAACATTAAAAGCCTGTCTAACAATAAAACATGTCCTTCAGACTTGTTCATTTCCTGACCGTTCAGTTTCTGACAAACAAGTTCTGACATAACTAGACGAGACTTAAAACGAGAAAGGAATATTAAGGGTTATAAAAGAGATGTCTTAAAATAAAGAAAAATATATA
This sequence comes from Labrus mixtus, assembly GCF_963584025.1. Classification (NCBI taxonomy): domain Eukaryota; kingdom Metazoa; phylum Chordata; class Actinopteri; order Labriformes; family Labridae; genus Labrus; species Labrus mixtus. Next base: position 13,704,351 of record NC_083616.1, on the reverse strand, counting down.
TTAAATATAAAATTATTAAATATATTCAGCAAATTTATTTAATAATAGTAAAAAAAGAGTGTGTGTAGTGTGATCAAAAAGTCAGAGACAATAAGTAGTGTTATAAAATAAGGTCAAAAGCAAGATGTAGGTAGGATGTCCCTTTTGAGGCCCAAGGCACCTGGAAATAAACAAAAATGATGTCCAACAAAAAGCTTTTAAACATCTCACAAATTCTGCATTTGGTTTATGTTCATGCAAATATATATCTTAGATTCATGCGTTTGTTTTTGCAATGTCAACTTGATGAATATTTTTTAAATTCAAGAAATACTCCTCTGCAAAAACAGAAAAAATTGTCTTTTAGCAATCTCATGACACAAGGAACAGCACAACGGACATAAAAAAACTACTCTTTGGGGTTTCTGTCATACTTTATAGCGTGTCAAAAACAGAGAAGGGAGTACTCTGTGGCTTGTATACATGAGTATCTCATAATGCAACTCTGTGCTATA